>NC_023757.2:4369301-5003597 GCF_000499845.2 Phaseolus vulgaris
CTTATCTAAAGTCGGTTTTAGAACCTATTAATCAATAACCGGTAGATTCAATAAAACTACACAAAATCATAGTAAAGAATAGAGGGATTGTGATACTTGAAATCATTTGAGAAATATACAAACTTTAAATATTAGACAATATTAGTTAGAATTTAGAGGATAACAAAAAACTAACTATACCTTGTAAAATATATCTCTCATTATGAAAGGAGACTCAATTTGAATGCTATCCTTCGAAATTATTTAAACTTTGAATCAGAATAATATATTTACAATTTTTTATTTTTTCAATCATGAAATTTTTTTTTTCTGCATTGTGTATAATTCTGTTTTTAAAATTCTATCACTAGTAGAAAATCATTAAATATAAACTAATTTTATAGACAAAAAAAATTAGTTATTATATTGACTAAATCAGATACTATTTTAGAGACTAAACAAATCATTAGTATCTAAAGTAGTTTTTATTATTAATAAATAGTTTATAATTTAATAATTAATTACTACCAAGGTTTTAGCTACTAACTATAGTACTGAAAAGTACTGAAAAATTAATGGTAACTGAAATCTAGGTAGCTAATTAAATACAAATTTAAAAATTATTTTAATAATAAAAACTACTTAAAATACAAATAATTTTTTATCTCTATAATCTAATTTAAATAATATAGTAACTTTTTATTTATTTATTTTCGGTAACTCATTATTTTTATAGTTTTTAAAATTGATTTTAATTGAATGATGTTCATAGTGTATAAATGTAGCATATTTAACTTTTAACAGGCCCTTCAAATTTTGAACTTTGGTGGTATTAATTGATATATATTATAAGAAATATTTTAGATGTCTCCGTTATAGAATTTTATTTTGAATAGTTTCACTCACATATTTTTTTTTTTTACAAAAGTTCTTATAATTCATGTATGTAATGTAACGGGAGAGAAATGACTTGTAAAAAATAGTGTATAACTTTTTATACGTTTTAGTTTTTTTTTTCTTCAATGCCCTTTCAATTTCTCTACTATTGTTAAAATTCCTTTTATCTTTTCTTTTTTTTCTTTTTTTGCGTGAATTTGGATTTAACTATTTTAATTGTATAATTTTGAACAGTCTATTTACTTGACATGTAATGTAAATATAAATATTGACATGACACTCACTTTTGTTTCCACGTTAATTAATTAGCACGTTGATGAGATGTCACATTATCTTACAGGGTCACGTGACCAATAATATTTGTGTTAAACACGTGTTCAATTTATCTAAAATAAAGATGAAGTTAAATCATTTCATTAAAAAATAATCGTGTAACTAATATTTACAATAGATAATTTTGAAACTAAATATATATTAACCCTATTAAACCAAAAAAAAATCATTCTTTAAGTGTAATTAAGATTTATCTTAGGAAAAATCTATTTCAACAACTCATATTTTCTGAAAATAACCATTTAACAACTTTAAATAATACTAATAAAAAAAATTAAACTAATTTATTTTAAAAAAATTATCAATAAAACATAAAATGAATTAAAGTGAAGTATTTTAGATAAAGTTATTCATATTATTTTAGATGAAGTGAAGGACAATTAGGTTTAGGGTTACTCATATTTTTCGTGAGGGAAATGCATGTGCTGATAAGTTGGCTAATTTAGGGTTCATTCATAGACAATCATTTCATTGGTATAATAGACTTCCATCTAGTCTGTTCTTAGAATTCTTTATGAATAGGTATAGTCTACCTATGTATCGTTTTTGTTAACATGTGAGTTTTGGTCTAGTCCCCCCATATTTTTGTATTTTCTTTCTTTTTCCTTTTTTTTAATAATACTTTTTTCATGTGATGGCAGATGATTGTTGTTACTTGAGGTGTCAGCCTAGCTGAGATGTCAAGTTGCATAGTGATGCCTAACATGAAAACTTTCATTAAAAAAAAAAAGTATTTTAGAATGCTCCAACCTTATAAAAAAAATCAAAATAAAAAACCTTACAAATTATGTGATGCCAGAGAGATTAAATAAACTAATTTATTTAATTAAAATATAAATTAAGTTATTGCATAAAAAATTAATAAAACGAACACTAAGAAAATCATAAAATATAAATCAATTTTAAAGATAAAATAATTAGTTGTTATTGTGACTAAGAGACCATTTTAGAAATTAAAAAAAAAGTTTCTAAATTAGTTTCTATTATTGTTAAATAGTTTCTAAATTGGTATCTAATTAGTTACCAATGTTTTAACTACCAATTATTTAGATTATAAATTTGGTAACAAAAATTTTGGTTGCTAAACCGTACTAATTTAGAAACCATTTAACAATAATAGAAACTAATTTAGAAATCAAAAATATTTTTAATCTCTAAAATGACCTCTAATTTAGCCATTATAACAATTAATTATTTTTTGTTTCTAAAATTAGTTTCTATTTCATAATTTTCTTATAATGTAATTGTGAGATGATAGTATAAAATTTGATGGGTGTATATTCCTTTTATGCATGGTTCTTGCTCACACATATATATTGACTTTGAAAATGAATCCTATTTGACAATGGTATTAAATGTGAGGAGTTTTTTCAACAAAAATTCCAATCTCAGTTTATCACATTATAGGAAAATCACCCTTTTCCACCAAACCTAACCCTTATAATGTGTAGGTGTGATTCATACCATTCATAGAGTGTATTAGATTGCATATAACATAAAAAAAATAAAATGCAATTAAAGTAGAGGAGGCAAATAAGTCACAGAAGTGAATAGCAGTACACAATGAGCATGTAGTAAGAGAGGTTTCTTGTTTGGTTACACCTAAATCTTCTCACATCATAAAGTGCAGTTGAACATTTCATGACTTTAGAAGCTAACCCTAAACTTCCATTGCATGAATAAACATGCTGGCCCCTCTTTTTCACCACTACACACACTCACACACACACTTCTTAAGTAACCCTAGTATTCAACCGTTCCAAAATAACTTTCTCTGCAAGTTATTCACTATTTTTCCCTCAAATTGCAACCCATAATGCTTCCACATCTCAAATAAGGAAAATAAAGTATAGGAACTGTCCCATTATTATAAATGCATTGCATTTCAGATGCAGTGATTGCACCAGCTCTCAGCGACTGAAGTGAATGGTAATGAACCTCATTGGAATTAGAAGCCCACCCTGTAAATATGGTAACCTCAATTAAATCCACACTTCCTAACAGAAGATGAAAAGTGTTTCAGACAACAACTTCCAAATTAATATCGCAATAAACTACCAATTATGTATGTGTAAAGAAGTCAACTTCACACCAAAAAAAAAAACACTGGGAATCAGAGCCAGAATTCAGTGAAGATAAAATTTCATTACAAAACAGTTTATTTTCTCTAACTTTTTCTACCCATCTTGATTAATTAATAGCAGAAATTACGAGTATATATCTTAGGTTATATTATTCCTGTCTCTCACTATATACGTGCATGTGTGATATACCATACATACTAGGCTCTTGAAACATAATATATAGTTTCTACTATTTGATATTATAAACAAGTACAAGTGTTTAAAAAAGAATCTTAAGGTATTTTAGCTTAGAAAACCAGAAAAATGAAAAAGTCTGTGATAAAATTTACAGCCTAGAACTCTTAATCAAGCTTTCTAACCTACAAAATTGATCCTAAAACCCTCCTAATGAAAAGTGGTTGCTATGTGACTTGAAAACATATATGTAAGAGGTTGATTAAAAGGTGGAGATTGGTGAAAAACAGGAAAGAGATATTTAGTGATTAATGAAAAGTGAGGAGAAGTGAAAGGTAATGAAGTAAAGAATGAGAGGAAAAGTGGAGGGATGAAGGAGGACTATATACACTTAAGTGGTTTCCTATGTTTGAGGGCATTGGTTGGGTAGAAGCAATTAAGAGGAAGATTGGATTGGATAGATGTAAAAGGAGGGAAAGGGCAAAGGAAAGGAGTTGAAGGATGAGAGAAGAGGGTGAAATTAGAGAGGAAAGGGGAAGGGAGAAAAGATAGTGAAGGGAAGGGGCCCTGTGAGCAAAGGCCTCTTTTTGTGGGTGCAGCACTTGAAGAGGAAACATGAAAGTGACAGGTGGGAGAGTGACATGTGAATTGGTGATGGCAGGAGATGGGATGGGATGGCTTTTGTGGTGTCCTTTTGTGATGGGACGATTCCACAATTTCCCAAACAAGGAAACAAATCTATCTCCTCACTTCAGGCCCCTACCTTTCTATCCTTGTATAAACAAATGCACACCACTTTCCCTACCTAGTCCGATGAATGACCCTCTCTCTTTTCTTCTCTTCTCTTCTGCATGCCACATAAATTCATTTTCAACCATTCTTCTTTAATCAAACCCTGCTTTTCCCAAACTAACTCCTTTAAATACCTTTCTCATCTTTCATTCTCCTCATATTAAACAGATCAAACCCCTTTTGGTTACAGATTCCTTTGTCTTTTTCGAAATCCTAACCCTACACCACACCGCCACCCTTTCGCACCATCTTCCTACGTTTAGTTCTGTTCATTAACTTATTTGGACACAATCATTTGATCTATTGTTACCCAAACTTGTTATCCATATCGGGAAATTTCGACAACACACCTTCTCCTCTTCTCCCTCTGTCACAAACGTGAATTCCTTCAACCTTGTCTCTTACTTTCATTACCCACATAAACTCACCAAGGGTCAATGAGACAACGACACTCATCCACAAACACATGCCCCAATCCAAGGGCTACCTACCTATCATCATATCATGTCACTGCATATATATATTTTGTGTCTAAACGTGCATAATCTGCTGTCAAGGGATTTTAAAGGTGGGTTTGAATGAAGTGATTTAAGTGAAGGTTTTTTTTTATGAACTCAGAAAAATAACTTTCAAATGTGAACCTTTCTATAAAAATATGTCTAGGGTTTTTAAAATAGTGTTGTAACATTAAATCATGGAAATGGTTTAGTCAGTATAGGCAACTGGTTTTTCCACTGCAAAATAACCACAATCGTGCTTCTATTGCTCCTCAACTTTTTGGTCGAATTTATTGAATATGTATTGTCTCAATAATCATAGCCCGGTCAAATAGATTCAATTAGGATTAATTAAACTATTTAGTCCGGAGTTAGTCTCTACATTAATGATACAAGAAATGAATTTGATAGAAAAATTTAGAGAAATGAATTTGATAGAAAAATCTAGAGATATGAATTTGTCAGTTATCATAAGTTATGATAGGATGGAAGTAAATAGAATTTAGATTGTTAGTGACCTACAAAAAGAGAATCTAAGTGACTCAAGTAAGGGATAAATTCATTCATAAGGAAAATGTGTTGCTAGGACAAAAGAAGGGAGGGGAGAAAGATTTAACATAGATAAGAAATTAATCTTAAGATTTAATGATAGAGTTTATGTTCCTTATAATATAGAAGTTAAGAGGATACATTTGGAGGAGGCACATAAGAGTAGACTAATCATTTATCTAGGATTAACAAAGAAGTATTAGGACCTTAGGAAAATGCTCTGGTGGCCTAAGATGAAGAGATAAGTATCTCAATATATAACATCTTGTTTAGTTTGTCAAAAGCCAAATTGGAACACCAAAAACCAATAGGGATTTTACAATTATAGCAAGCCTTAGAAACAAACTTCGTATATGTTTGGCCCACCAGACGGATGGACAATCTGGAAGGACCATCCAATATCTAAAAGATTTGTTGAGATTGTGTGTGATAAAAAATATGCAGATAATTGGGACTAATACTTATCATTAATAGAGTTCACTTATAATAAAAATTCCGTTCTAGTATAAGTATGAAAACTTATGAAGCATTATATGGCTCAAAGTGCATAACACTTTTGGGTTCTTACATGGTTCAACAAACCAGAGATAAATTAAAAATTATTTACGAAAAAATGAAAACAACTCTGAGTAGATAGAAAAGTTATGCTAGAGAATACCCCTTGAGTTCTAAGAAGGTGATAATGTATTCTTGAAAGTCACCCCAACTACTAGTATTGATAGAGTCAACAGTCAAATAAACTGATTGTTGGAGTTCTCCTTGGTTCCCTCTTAAGTTCTTCAATTTGGAATGATTTTGATGGAAGGAGAAGACATGATAGTGGAATATATGATCAAAATGGGTAATAAATGGAATAGGTTTTGGAGTGTTGTATGAGAATGGTGTTAGGAAGGAGGTTAGACCAACTTTCTAGCTATCTCTAAGACTTCTACACTAAAGAGTGAGAGCAAGAGTGATACAAACCGACAGGTAACTAAGGACACAACAAACACTTCCAAAAAGGTTAGTCATCTCAAGATACAAAGTCAGGCCCCACCAAGCCTCGAGAAAGAATAAGCAAAAGAAGAAGCTATAAACCAAAATATCAAAAGTTCTTCCTGCTGGTCTTTTTAAATGAGTACAAATATGTTGTAAATAATTGGGCTCACTTTGGGGGTCCAAATAGAAAATATAAGCTAGAATAAGGTTCCTTTAGCATAATAGGGGATGTGGATAACATTTTAGCTTGTTCCTAGCCCATTTGAATACATTTTGACATAGTTTCTAGAAGGACAAGCTTAGGATGCGGGATTGACTTAGTCAAACCTTAAGGCTGCCCATTTTTTCCCTTTTCCCATCCTACCCCTTTAGCTTGTTTTCCAAGGCTCCTTCACCTATAAATAGGAGGCCTACCTAGTGTATTTTACAGGTTGAATGAAATAGAGAAAAGTTACTTTGCACATTTTGTGTGAGATGCTAGTGAGGCTTTTCCTCTTAGTCTTTTAGTCTCATCTTGTAAGAATTTGAGAGCTCTCAAGTGGCGGCTTCCAACACTTATCTTGGAGTCATTTCATCATCCAAGTGGCGTGCTCATCATCTCAAACTCTATTTCTCATAAGCTTCCTTTTCCTTCATTTTTTCCTTCCATTGTCATTCCATTCAATTCATAAATATGTTCTTGTTTTGCTTCCTTGTTTCTATTATGTCATTTCCTTTTGTTATTGCTTTCATTGTTTAATTCCTCACCATATCTTGTCATCATCTTCACATTATAATTGTGTTTTTCTTTTGCCTTTCTTCACATCTACTCACTATTAATTGTCTAACAATCTCAATCATAAATCTAAAGTGTCACCTAAATGAACAGTCCTAAAATCAACTCACATCAAAGAGAAAATAGAAACTTGAGAAAATTATGAAACTAAACAGGAAGAAATTCATTACACCATTCCAGTATGAAAATGTTACTAGACAAGCTCCCTTTTTATAGAGCCATAAGTCTCCTAAAGATGACTATTGGATCTTTTAGAAACTCTCCATTCATGGAGTGCCATGTGTCATCAAGAAATCCTCTCCATTGGTGGATTGCCATATGGCAATCCATGTCTTGAAGGAGGTCTATATTCATATGAAGCCAAGTGGTACAAGTTTGTTGAAGAGGCATGGAAGGAGGTGCCTAACTAAGAAGCATGTGACATGGAAGAACTTGAATTATCGCCCTTGGAGAAAGGAAGGAGTAGGTGCCTACTTGGTTGCTTGGTTGGCACCATGTAGGATGCCATGTAGATGTCTAATCTTGTAGTGATCGTTTCAGTAAGATGACTCACTTTATTCCTTGTTGCAAGGTAGATTATGCTAGCTACATATCAAGATTATTCTTCAAAGAAGTTATCAGGTTGCATGGTCTACCTAAAACTATTGTGTGCGATATGGATGTGAAGCTCCTAGGCCATTTTTGGAAAACTTTATGGGTTAGGCTTGGAAATACACTTTTGTTTTCTACCACATGTCACCGTCAAACTAATGGATCGACTGAGGTAGTAAACAAATCTTTATTCAAGTACTTTTAAAAGGCAATAAAAGGTTTTAGTATGAATATCTTTCTCAAGTAGAGTCTGCTTAAAATTGCTTGGTCAACAGAACTACTAACATTTCTCCTAAGGTTGTATATGGATTTAATCATCTCACACCTCTTGATTTACTACCACTTCCAGAAACTACTTCCTTACTTCATAAAAAGGAGTTTCTAAAGTGGAGTTTGTCAAGAAGTTCCATGAGAAATTTAAAAACCATATTGAAAAAAAAAACTCAAAATTATGTTGAATACAACAATAAAGTAAGAAAGAAAATAACATTTGAGAAAGAGGACTTGGTTTGACTACATTTAAGAAAAGAAAGATTTTGAAACCAAAGAAAGTAAAAACTTAGTCCCATGGGAGATGGTCCATTCCAAGTAGTTCAGCGAATAAATGATAATACATATAGGTTAGACCTTCCAGATGATTATGGAGTCACAACCACTTTTAATGTTTGTTATTTGCTTCCTTTTGTGGATGGTGATGACTATATTGACGAAGTAGATCTAAGGACAAATCCTCTTCAAGAGAGGTGATATGATGAAGGATCATTTGAGAATAAACATATTGAATCTTTGACAAGGGCTATGGTTAAAAGACTAGAGGAGGAGGAAGGGCTTCAGAAGTCTCTCCTTTTATGGAGAGTAATATACTAACTTTCTTACTCAATTGTTTTAGCCTTGTAAACAATTGTACATACTATTTTAGGAATTATATTGGGCCTTTTTATTTTGGCCAAGTAGCATAGAATTTCATTTTGGGCCTTGTATTTGGACCAAACTTAAAATAGGTCAAATAACCTAATCTTGTGTAGGATGTAATGTCATTTAAGGTATAAACCCTAACTTGGGCACCAAGTTAGTTCAAAGTAAACCCTAACTTAGGCACCAATTTAGGTTAAAAGCCTTAGCTTGCTATGCAAACTACATGAAACTTCTCTTGCGAGCTTTATCATAGACGTTAGGGTTAGGGTTTGAAGCTTCTCTTGCAAGCTTCATCTCCTACAAAGAAGAGTGTCTTGTACATGAAATTTAACTTTTGAATGAGTAAAGAAATTCTGCCAAATTTACAATTGAACTTAGTGACTAGCCTAGAGATTTCTAAAAGTTGTACAAACATTCATCCAGCTCCATTCAAAGGAAACATCCAAGTCAACAAGGAGCAAAATTGGATTGCGTTCATATGGTGCATACACACATATAGATTGTGTTGTGTGTTTGATTTTTATAAACTTCTTGCATCTTGTGATGTTATGGGATTTTTTGTTCATTATTCATTTTTCAATATATATCCTTTATTGCCTTGAGTTTTTCCTAATATACTTGTTTTAAATAAATATTAGACTTACTAAAATTGACTTGTTTGTTATCATCAAAACATGGATTTCTTGGGCACATCTTTCATATTAAGATTTGTGTCTTATTATAACTAAACCCGTTTGTGCCTTAACGCACTTCATCAAATTTATGAACGCTTAAGCATCTTTTCTTAAGAGTAACTTAATGGTCACTTTAAGAAAGTTAACTAAAAATGGAATTAGGGACACTTACATTGTTAACTCAACACTACAAGAAAATAATTAAATATCAACTAATTTAGAGAAAAAATAATTAATCATTATACTGACTAAGTTAGATGCTATTTTTATAAACTAAAATATTATTGATATTTAAAGTAGTTTTTATTATTAATAAAAATTTATAAAGTAGTTTCTAATTTGATATCTAACATTATCTACCAAGGTTTTAGTTACTAATTACTTCAGCTTCTAAATTAATTACTAATTTAATTAAATACTAATTTAGAATCTAAAATAATTAGTAGTTAAAACCTTGGTAGCTAATGCTAAATTTAAATTTAAAAACTACTTTATAATTTTTTATTAATAATAGAAATTATTTTAGTTATTTACTTTATAAAGATATTTTTAATATATATATATATATATATATATATATATATTTGTTTTGACGAAAAATGTCATTAATCATTTAGTTATCATTTTGTGATTGAGTTTGTTCCATTACAAGTTTGTGTCACCAACACTTAAAATTCATTCTATAACTATTTTGTAATGAGATTCTTTATGACAATTTTTTCGACAGAGTTTTTTTTATTAACTTGTTTTAAAAAAAAATATTTGAAGTCGTATTCTTTAAAACACTAATTTATAAAAAAAATATATGTATTATAACATTTATGAAATAAATGTTTTATGCTTTTAAAACAAAGTAGAAACACACACATATGATAGAAGTATTATTTTTATGTTATTTTTACTTTAAAATTTATCAAAATATTTTAAGACAGGGTATATGATTAATAACACAATAATATAATAATTAAAATTAAAAGTACAATTAAAATCATTAATTTATAAATAAAACTTACAAGAGTTTAAATTAATTGAAAACAAGTTATAAATATCTTAAACATATAGTATGGGTTGGTTTAAATGTTGATTGTGCAAATTAAGTTTTTTAGTTTTGATTATAGTCATATTTTTGCTTTAACACAAATTTTTCTTAGTCTTGAGACTAAAATTTCTCTTATCGATAATGCGATTTTGGATGAGTTTTTCACCAGTAATAGAATACAGCTTATTCATTACATGAATTACACTCATAACATTTGAAACTAATCATCAACACATAAATGGAAACTATTACACTATTTTATGCTTATATACAAATTTCTTTTATAAGAAAATATATGATGTATGAGACCATGTTTATTTTTTCAGTTAGTTTTCATAATTTTTTTTATAAAGTTAAGATTGATAATTAATCATATTGTTTTCTGAGAATATAAATGAACATGATATTGTAATATCCAATGCCAAAATACTTTATAAATATAAGCACTTTCTAGACCAAAATCCAACTACTAATTGGTGGGTTTCTGGAGTAAAGTAGAATAATTGGACACCCTTAAAAGCCCATTAAGTTATTGGACGTTTTGATTATCCATTACTGTTTACTGGTAGGCAAATTCTTCTTACACCTGATTTTTTCGTATCTGCACCTTATGTATTTTTTAATTTCCAAAAAGTATATTCCAAAAAAATAAAATTTTGGAATATATTATTGTGTTCTCGAAATTAAATATAAAATAGAATCTAAAATCAAAATTCTGGAAAAAACAATTTCATAATAAAAAATATGTTTTGGAATTGTTTTTTCAGAAAAAAATCTGAAAACATATTATAGAGTTCAGAAAAATGTTTTGAAAATTCAAATTCGGACTGCTCCCCATTTTATTTAAGGGTATTTTTATCATTTCAAATAAAAATTGGATCCAACTTCAAATATGATTAGATGCAGGAAGAATTTGCGAGAAGCAATTACTTCATACATCTATATAGATTTTATTTTTCAATCCCACAAATATAAAAATTCTCATTTTTTGTCCTTTTTAATTATATAATTCTAAATTCATTTTTTTTATTTTTTTTTATAAATTACAGGATTTGAAAGTCATTTTTTACTTCTAGATTACACAGTTGAGAAATCATATTTTTTTTTTATAAAAACAAGATTTTTGAATTATATAATTTAAAAATTATTTTTAGCTTAAGTTGTACCACTATAAATTATGTAATTCAAAAGCAAAAACAACTCATATTATACAATTTTAAAGTTTTAAAAAAAAACTTTAAAATTGTACAATCTAAATATTTTTTTAAAAAAATATTTCTATATTATATAATTCAAAAGTTAAAAAAAAAAACACTTTTTGGATTGTACACTTTAAAAATAATTTTTAACGTACAAATTATATAATCCAAAAAAGCAAAATAATGTTTTTTTACAATCTAAAAAATTTTAGAAAAAAATATTTCTATATTATATAATTCAAAACTTAAAAAAAAAAACTTTTTGGATTGTACACTTTAAAAATAATTTTTAAAGTATAAATTATATAATCCAAAAAAGCAAAATAATTGTTGTTTATGTTTATAGGATTCAGAAAAAATATATGGAGGTAGAGAAAGAAATTACCTACTAACTCAATCTCCTTCCCCTTAAAAAATAACCTAGTTGTGGTTCAGAATTGGATAACTATATACTATGAAATATCCTATTCTATAGTTGATGTGGAATCTCCAACACATCCTCACGTTGATGCTACAAACTTGTGTGTGTGACTATATAGGGTTTTTGACTATGATGGGGTTATTTTTTTTGTTTTTACCAAAATGGGGTCCGTTTAAAAAAAATTACAAATTTAGGCAAGTTGTGCCAATTTGGCACGACTTCATATGCATAAATAGTTCCAATTTGATACGACTCTATCATGTCATACTAAAGTCGTGTCAACTTGGCACAACTTCTGTCACGTCATACTGAAGTCGTGCCAACTTGGCACGACTTCAACCACGTCATAATTTTTTTAAATTATTGTTTATATATTGGGTAGTAAGTTATGTAATGTTAAAAATTAATTTGATACATAATTTTCTAAAAGTGTTAGTTTTAAGAAATAAAAAATTGAATATATAATTATTTTTAAATTATTTAATTATTTCAAAATAATTACAAATTATTTATATTATTTGACTTAATTAAAATTTATATAATTATTTTTAAATTATTTAATTATTTCAAAATAATTATAGTACTTATACCTTTTTATATTTTAATATAAATGACATTAAAAAAAATAAACAGGTTTAAAAATGTATTATTTGAATTGTGATAAAAAAAATTAAAACTTCAGAAAAAAAAATGAATAATTATGATACACGATTATCCAATTTTTTTGTTCCTTAAAACTAACACTCTTAGAAAATTATGTATCAAATTAATTTTTAACATTACATAACTTACTACCCAATATATAAACAATAAAATTTAAAAAAAATTAAAATTATGACGTTGCAGAAGTCGTGTCAAGTTGGCACGACTTCAGTATGACAGGACAGAAGTCGTGCCAAGTTGGCACGACTTCAGTATGACATGGCAAAGTCGTGTCAAATTGGGACGATTTGTACATATGAAGTCGTGCCAAATTGGCACGACTTGCCTAAATTTGTAATTTTTTTTAAACATACCCCATTTTGGTAAAAACTAAAAAAAATAACCTCATCATGGTCAAAAACTCGACTATATATTGTGGGTGGTCTGGTAAGAGCCCGGTAGGGAGTGACTTGATAAGCCCAACAAACAATCGCTAAAATATACTTGAAATGACTCTGATACCATGTTAAGAAATGGATTTTAAGTTTATCTCAACTTCACAAAACTGACTTATGAGGTGAGGTTTGCACCCACTTATATACAATGAAATGTCTTAATCTCTAGTCGATGTGAGATCTCCAACACACCCCTCACCGACCGAGAGTGACAACTTGTACGTGGGATAACATATTATGAGTGGTCTGATAACGGCCTGATAGCGGATTGTTTGATAAACCCAACAAACTCTCGCTAGGATAAACTCTGGCTGTGATACCCTATTTTGAAGTGGACTTTAAGCCTAACTCAACTTCATAAATCAGTTTTATGAGATTGAGTTACACTTAAAGTCTACTTCATAATAATAATAATAATAATAAATATAAAATTTTATTTTAATAAAAAAACAAATATATGGACATGGAAAGTAACCCCACCGCAATTGTTACTCTTCCTAAACTATAGACGTACGAAAGAAGAATGTTGCACATTACATTTATACTTCAAATACTTTTAGGCATTCATTATATATATAACGTTGTACTAATATTGATTTTAATACAATAAATTTTAAAATACGAAATCCCTCATTCAACGATTAGTTAAGTTTGACTTAAGATTAAGTTAAATGTTAATTCATAATCTAAAAGTATTTGAATAGGAGTTTATATTATATTAAATCAAATTTATCTTTAGTTAATTTTATCTTAAAATTAGTCAAAACAATAAATCGTTACTTTCACTCTTTATATTATTTTTAATAAAACTTTAGGTATCACAAACAATTCTAATCATTATCCACCTATCTACTTATCCTAAACCTCAAATCCTAAAATGTACTCCAATATTTAAGTTGGAGTTTGGTATGAGATAGGTGAAAGTAATAAATAGATTAGGATAAATTATCATGTTAACCTCAAAATTAAGATATCATTTCGTACTTAACTACGTACGTTAATCATGTTGTGTGAGAGATACTTATTTGATCTTTTAGAATTATGTCGACCACGTTACTCAAGAGGCTTCGATCAATTATTATGAATGAGGAGGTCTTGAGTGTCGAATGGTTAAACTTTCATCTTTTTACATAAATGTGAAAATAAGGTTTTAAATACAAATTAAACTATTTTTTAAAATTCAGAAGCCACTTATATAAAAATGGCTGAATTAACTCAACGGTTGTTATACAATTTGGTTTGAATGAGTTATAATTATTTTTAAAAAAAATCTAAACGTGTGTAAACCCTATTGGGTTATGGTTAGAAATTAAGTTCCATTAGCAATAGAGAGCCCCTACCACCAATTTATGCTCCAACAAGACCATAGGGGCCATCACTCTCACAAGCTTACCCACTTGTGATTTTTGTGCTCCAACCAATGCACTACACGACAAAAATATCTAATGCATGTTGCACTATTATCTTTTTCCACCTTTTTATCCTTTCTTTCCTGGTCCACTATTATCTTTTATGGACAGTACTTTCCATATATAGCTTCAAAAGTTTTATACCTCACACTCTTTTCATTTACTCACTTCTTCCTTTTTTCTAGGGTTAAATTTACTTTATCAAGTCTTGGATTAAGTTTTGCGTTTTGCAGCCCTTGTTAGAGGATGAAATCAGCACAAAATTATGTGATTTTAGTTTTTCTAAATTACTATATATATTCCTATCATATATATATAGAGAGAGAGAGTGCAGAAGAATTGTAAATATGTAATATTTATGCACATGAAAGAAGGAAGAGTAAGAATGAAAATTGATTATGATGTGAATTGATTTTAATTTGACTTAAAATTCTCAATTTACTCATTTTGATTTTAGAATTTCTTGTTTTTCAATTGATATTTTGTTATTAAACTATCACACACCAATGTTTGTTTTTTATTTATGTAGTTTTATGTACAAATATTTCTTATAAAAATTTGTTTAGTATTTTTTTTATCTTTCTCTACCATTGGGACATGTAATAAATGATAAATTAGAAATAGATAAATATTATGAAATATTATTATTATTAAAAGTCATTTATTGTGAATTTCTGAAAAATTATAGAATTTGTTTTTGTAACATATAGATATTCCAAGTAGTGTATTCTACACATAATTTTTATTTATTTAATTTTATGTAACTTCCTTTGATCTGTCTCAATTAATTTTCACTTTGTTATCTTTAGAAAATACTTTAAGATGATGGTTATAATGAATTAAATGGTTGTTGGGTGTTGTTTTCATTGCCTACTTTAAGCTACATCCTTCTTTTTTCCTTTCTGTTCATACTTCACACTAGTTGTCTCAGCATGTTTGAAATTAATGCTGTGTATGCTTAGGACATCAATTCCAACATTATGTGTCTTTCATAAGATAAGAATTTTATTACATTTCCTTTTGCAATTTAGGTAATGGGCATGCATGGTGGGTCTATCCTGTGCACTATAAAGAGAGTGTCTGCCATTGAATAATGCTTGGAATGGATGTTTTATGTCCTAACAAATCAAGCACATTAATTCATTCCTAAGCCATTTCCACATTTTTTAAATCATGTTCTAACCATAAAAATCGAGTCCCTCCATTTTTAATATTTTAAAATAAAATATTATTTTAAATATTATAATATTTTTTCATACATATTTAATATGATTTTTTATTACGAAGTGTACTTTAAGTCTAACTCAACCCCTTAAAATCGGTTCATGAGATGAGGTTTGCACCCACTTATATACAATGAATTGTCCTCAATTTTCTAGTCGATGTGGATCTCCAACACACCCCTCACGCTGAGAGTGACAGCTCGTGCGTGGGATAACATATTATAGGTGGTTCGATTACGGCCTGATAGTGGATGATCTGATAAGTCCAACAGACACTTGTTAGGATATGCTCGAAATGTCTTTGATACCATATTATAAAGTGGACTTTAAGCTTAACCCAACCCCATAAAACCGGCTCTTGAAGTGAGGTTTGCACCCACTTATATAAAATGAAAATCTCTACTTGATATGAGATCTCTAACATTTTTTAAATAATTTCAAACTATTGATAATTATCAATAGTAGAAATTTATAATAACTCTTAAAAACTTAGAGACTTTCAATATATTTAGAAACTATATATGAAACTTTAGTTTGCAAAAATGGTTGTAAACTCTTACCAAACTTGTAGTGGAGAAGGACATAACCGAAGTCTTACTTGTTCAATTACAATAAATTCAACATAACAAGATTAGTTGGATTAAAAGTTTAATCATAGGTATTAATTGAACAGAATGTCCTGTCACATTGAAATGTAAAGGTGTTTTGTACAGCACATGGGAGATTCCTTCATTCGCAAACATATTCAATTGATCATCTTAAAATAAGACCAGTCAATTTCTTAAGGAAACATCTCACTTTCATGAATAATGACATATTATGGGAGAATGATGAGCAATGCTAATAATTGTTGACATGCAGCTTTCGTTTTATCATAAAGTCTTAAAGAAAATCTATTTCTCATGGAATCTTTTAATTTTACATGTGAAAATATGTGTAAGTGCACGCATGTACATATTATACATTTCTCTATATATGTTTTGCATGAATGTTCTAAACTGTTACCACTTCTTTTCTCAACAACTATTTGATGGGGTTTTGCCAAACTTGTTCACAAGAATATGGGCTGTAGATATTTCAGCTAGTGCATGCATCAATCAACACTATATAATTATATTTCAACTTCAAAGTCACGAAGATAACATCACATGAAAATATTTGCTTTTGAAGTTCGAAGTTTTATCACGATTTTGTCTTTAAAATACATACCAGAAACTAGAAGAGTAAAGAAGAAAAATATATTTAAAATGTCAATGACTTCAACTCTTAAATGATATTTAACTATTAGACATATCGAAACAAATTTTTCAATAAAATTTTAAAAATGAACATTTATCTTTGAACTCTATACCGAAAGATCATGTAGTTCAATTGAAATATCCATATTATTAATGTAAAATATTTATAATTTCGTAGGTACAATATATTCTTCATTCTATTGGAATAGTTCTCCAAATCCTTTTCAGTATCTTATGCCCTTTAATTATGATTTATTACTTTGCTATTCCTTTGATTTTGCAAGCATGCAAAACTAGAAATGAGAAAAGTTCACTTCCTTTCATTCGGTCCAACTTATAAAAGAACCTCAATTATGATGTTTGTAACATGCATAAAGGTTAAAAAAGTGTACCGAAGTAAATGTAACATGGTCCATTATAAATTTAAAACTAAACCGAAAATCCAAAGAAACAATGCCATAATATTGTATAATCAAAAGTTTGTGTTTAAACTTTTCAACACTCTAATATTGAGACTTAACATTTCAAAGTAAATTTTTTACAAGCTATTCTTACTTTACATCATAATTAAAAAAAAAATCATTTAATAACAACTAACTTTAGAGATTTAATAAAAACTAATTTAGAGATAAAATATAATTAATCATCATACAACTAAATTATATACTATTTTATAAAGAAAAATATTATTAGTATATAAATTAATTTTTATCATTAATAAAAATTTATAAAATAGTTTCTAAATTGGTAACATTAACTATTAAAATTTTAGTTTTAACTGCTAAATACTTTAGTTTCTAAATTATTTTTTAATTTAAAAATAAAAATTAATTTAGAATTTAAAGTAACTAATAGTTAAAATATTTGGTAATTAATGTTTGATATTAATTTAAAAATTAATTTATAAATTTTTATTAATAATATAAATGATTTTAGATACCAATAATTTTTTAATTTATAAAATAATTTTTAATTTATTTATTATATTTATTAATTATTTTTTGTCTCTAAACTAATTATTATTAAATAATTTTTTTAGTGTATATTTATCTATACCACTACAAGAAAATCATCCAATAGAAACTAAAATAATTAGTTACAATAGTAACTAAATTAAAGACCATTTTAGAAACTAAAAAAAAATGGTTTCTAAATTAGTTTTTATTATTGTTAAATAGTTTCTAAGTTAGTATCTAATTAGCTACCAAGGTTTTAACTACCAATTATTTAGATTCTAAATTTGGTAGCAAAAACTTTGGTTGCTAATTAAATATCAATTTAGAAACCATTTAACAATAATAGAAACTAATTTAGAAACAAAAAATTTATTCAGTCCCTAAAATGGTCTCTAATTTAGTCACCATAATAACTAATTACTTTTTTTATTTAAAATTGATTTTTATTTCATGATTTTCTTGTAGTGTACATTCCATAATCTTAACCTAATTTAATTAAAGAGCGAAAATAATACTTGTAACTTTTTTTTTTACTACTTGTGACATCTAATCTCACCTTGTAACTACTTTAGATTTTTTTTTATATTTTGTTCACCCCAATTAATTGAAGTGAATTATAAATAAATATTATATATTACATTTTTAGAGATTTCATGGATGAGATATCTATATATTGGAAACGATCATGTCAGAGTGGTAGAATTATCATAAGGGACAAAATTCTTATTCTAAATGTTTAACGTTATTGCATGTATATAGACTTTCAACTAAAAATAAATAAAAATAATATTGTATAAGTTGATTGATTGTGTGATACATTACAATTCATAATCGAATGAGAATATTAAAAATGATATATTGTGATTAAGTTTTGTTTGGCATATTCTCCCCTTTTGTGCTTTAGACACTGTACGGTGTACCTCAGATAAAACGCATCAACGCGCTTTCTTACCTTTTCTGGGAAATCAGACAGACCAAATGTATTTCAACTCACCCTCAAAAGCTATTTATGCTCTCTACTACTTCATCAAAGTTCTTTATATCAATTTATCTTTTACTTTCAATTTTTTTTATTAATAAAAAATTAATAAGTCATTAATAAGTCATTTTTTCTAAATAATATTGAATTTATAGTCTTTAAACAAGGTTTCCAATTATTTTTTTATAGTATATTTTTCATTCTATGAAATTCTTTTTGTCTAAACTTTAGATTTTTTTATAGTAAAAAAATTATTAAAATAATTTTTTATTATTTTTTTAAGTAACAAACAAATTTTCAACTTAGATTATATTATAATATTATAATATTATAATATTATAATATTCATGTTGGTTAGAAATAAACATAAATTATTTTAGTATCTTAATCCATGTTTGTTATGAAAAAAAACTGACAAAAAAATTATTTTAATAGTTATTTTACTATAAATATCTAAAAGATCTAAAGTTTAAACCGAAGAGAAACATTAATATAATAATACAAGAAAATCATGAAATAGAAATTAATTTTTAGAGACAAAAAATAATTAGTTATTATAGTGACTAAATTTAAAACTCTTTTTAGAGACTAAAAAAAATTTGGTTTCTAAATTAGTTTCTATTATTGTTAAATGATTTTTAAATTGGTGTTTAATTAGAAACCAAAGTTTTTGCTACCAAATTTAGAATCTAAATAATTGGTAGCAAAAACTTTGGTTGCTAATTAGACACCAATTTAGAAACCATTTAACAATAATAGAAACTAATTTAGAAATAAAAAAAAATTTAATCTCTAAAATGATCTCTAATTTAGTCACTATAACAACTAATTATTTTTTGTTTATAAAAATTAGTTTCTATTTTATGATTTTCTTGTAATGTAATATGAAAGTATATGGACGAAAAAGATATATTTAACTCTTAATAATATAATTATAAAAAAATTTACAGATGAATATAAATAAGAAGAATTATATTATTATTATTATTTAAAAATTTATAATATTAATTTTTTATCACACATATCTCTACCTCTTTTTACTTTCTAATTGTATAAAATATTATAAGAGTTTATTATACAAAATATATATTTTATTTTATTTTGTAACTCAAACTTTAACTTTTTCTTATATATGAGAAATAGACAAACTTTAGTCTAATCAAATCTGAGCATAAGCTTCCAAACAATCGTATATGTATTCCCATTCCTATTCGCGATGTGTCCTTAAAATTAATTTTGTCTTCACTTTACCTGCTAGTTTCTAGGTTGAATCACATAAGTGATTATTGAAACATGAATATGAACCAACCACATTACACAATCCACCCTTAAAAATGACCTAAATAAAAATAATTAAATAAATAAGATGTATTTATTATTAATTTAATATAAATATATTTTAATTTTAAATTGTTATGTGTTTGAGTAATTATACTCTTAATAATATGTGTTTTAGTGATATTATTTTTTGAAGAAATAAAAAATTAAATAAGATATATATTAAAATTACAATCTTAGTATAACTTAAGATAATATGATATTCTATATACAAGAAAAAAAAAACGATCGGTCTTTATCTTTTCATCAACGATTTTATTTATAAAAAGGATTGAATTTCACATGAGAACAAAATAAAATGGTTATTTTCACGTAATTTTATTTAAAGTTGAATCGTATCTCTTCGAGCATCAAATATATATCTCACATATAAAAGAGAATATATTATGAAACAACTTCTATATGTTTTATATTTTTTCTTTCATGGATAACAAATACAGTCAAATCAAGATTAACAAAAATTAACTTTAAGAAAAGATCAAAACTATTTAGAGTAATTTCAGGGAATTGTATACGAATATTACAATATATATTTTTTTTATAAGCATGAAAGAATAAACAAATTAATAAGAATCACTTTAGAGCTGATCCAACTTTTATACAAAATAAAAACAAACAA
Source organism: Phaseolus vulgaris (assembly GCF_000499845.2). Lineage (NCBI taxonomy): Eukaryota > Viridiplantae > Streptophyta > Magnoliopsida > Fabales > Fabaceae > Phaseolus > Phaseolus vulgaris. The sequence goes on from NC_023757.2 coordinate 4,390,058, forward strand.
CCCTAAGCCTCCTCCTAACAAAATCAAACACCTCCTACCAACAAAAAAACACAACTCCGGTAAAATACCCACAAAATGAAAAAAGAAACAGCCCAACATTGTCAAAATAAAACTGTCAACAAATTGACCTCATACAAACCAAAGGATCAAGACACCAGTCAAAATAAGTGAAAAAAGATGAGGAAGCCTTGGAGGTGACCCACGACCAAACCTTTAACTGAACAAGAGCAGACATTTCTGAAAATCAATCACATCACCTTTAAAAATAATATTTGTTCTCGCTGGTTGACTCGATTGTCAGTTGACTCAAACGACGGTCTCTAGCTCGCCTGTCTCCACCTGAGAATCGAACTTTCTTGGGTTAAAGAACTTCTCACCTGCAAAGACAAAATGACGCCTTGACGGCCGCTTGCACTTCGACGCTCAAGTCAGTACTGGGGCAAAGAAACAGTAAGTGAATAAAGTAGTTTCAGTCTTAGAAGCGTTGTACCTTGCTAGGATTCTTACCACCCTTTATATAGGTTGTAACTAGGGTTACTTCTGTTCTGTTACCCATATCTAGGGTTCCTGAGAGAACGTCTTTGTGCCGCTATTACACAATCTTAGCGTAATCTGGAACATAAGACTTCCCTTTACTGGAGTGCAACGACTAACAGTATGGCCGCCAAGGTCACTCATGCACCAATGTTGCGGGGCCATCTGTTCTATGGGTGCCCTAAGTATTCACGTGCCATGCATGCAGTCTTCTCTTGGAAACCCTAACCCTAATGGGCCTTAGGGCCTCCAAGGAACACTTGCTTGTGTCGTACTAGAATGTACCATACATACCTCATGCATGATCCTCTCGTGACTTAGGTTTTTTCTTATATATGGGTGTTTAATTGGTATCTGATATGATTTCTAGGGCCCACCTTACGTGGCCCACCATTACTATTAGACACCGATGTCCGATGTCTGTTGTCTTTCTCTGGCGCCGATGTTTGAGGTCTTTCTCTAGTGTCGATGACCGAGGACTAATCGGTACAATATTGTTCATATGCTTTCAAATCTCACTTACTACAAAGATCTATATCACACCCAGACGTCATTAACAGAATCAAATGCTCTACCCAACTTAAACTATAAAAATTGATAACAAGAGTAATTGTGGTCCACTGACGCCACTCCAAGCCAAGCATAACACTGACTCCAAATGAGCCAGACTATTCTACACTCAAAGAGCAAATGACGACACAACTCCTCTTTCACCCCGCACAAACAACACAAAAGACTTTCAACCACGACTCCACACCTTTCCAAATTGGTCTTGGTTGCAATCTTATTCGTTAGCACTCTCCAAGCCGTAACTTGAGCTGAGGGCAAAGCTTTACATCTCCAAAACTTGTCGTACAAAAACTTATTTTCCCCCTCTAGGTCCCTCCTTAAAACAGCATATGCAGATTTTACGGAGTGCCTTAAACACCCCAAATCCTTTCACACCCAGGTATCCTCAATTTCCATGTCAGACTTCATCCCTTGAAGTTCCTGTAATAAATGACTCTTTAAAGGTTTTTCCCATTCAAAAAGCCTCATTCTCCAAGGTACATGCCACACCCAACCAACACTAACCCAATCCTCAAATTCAACCGTCTTGGAATTACGGGAAATGCTCAAGGAATACAACCTCGGAAAAACGCTCTTCAAAGCACCACAACCCACCCAATTATCTTCCCAAAAAAATGATATCCTTCCCATTACCAATCTTCCAAAAGAAAGCATCCTCAAAATTTTGTCCCCACCCCTCCAAATCCCAAACCTCCTTCAAATCATTCCACCAAAGAGAATCCTTCCTATTTTCCCCCTCTCTCGGACTTCTCTAACCACCATATTTAGATTCAAGAATCTCTTTCCACAAACTGCCCTTGTCTGTTCCTAGGCGCCAAATTCATTTACCTAATAAAGCCACATTGAAGATCCTTAGATTAAGGATTCCAAGACTGTCAGCCTCGCGAGGCTCGCAAACCTTTTTACAAGATGCCCAGATAATCTTTCTCCCTTCAGACCCCCCCACCCCCATAAGAAATTCCTCTGAATTTTCACAATCTCATTAAAAACTACAGAAGGCATTTTGAACAAGGACAAATAAAATAACGGAATGGATGAAAGGACAAACTTAATCAGGCAAATCCTCCCGGCCATTGATAAAAACATACCTTTCCACTTGCTCAGTCTCGTCTTCAGTCTTTCAACCACACCACCCCATAAATCCCCTCTCTTATGACACCCCCAACCAAGATACCCAAGTACATCACATCACAATTAAGAATGCTAAGGCAATCTTTCTCCCTTCAGACCCCCACCCCCATAAGAAATTCCTCTAAATTTTCACAATCTCATTAACCACTGCAGAAGGAATTTTGAACAAGGACAGATAAAGTAACATAATGGATGAAAGGACGGACTTAATCAGGCAAATCCTCTCGACCATTGATAAAAACCTACCTTTCCACTTGCTCAGTCTCGTCTCAGTATAAAATTTACTGCACCTTATTCTTTAGGCTTTTTGACCTGAAATTTTTACCACACCTTACTTGATGTGTTTTGGAGTTGGGATAAGAGTTTGGGATTCAAATTCATTATAATATTTTCCCAGTAAAGTTTTGAATCATCTCTACCAGTGCTAAAAAATACTTTCAATTTCTGAATACTGGTGCTACAGTGTTTGATTTATTTCTCTCATAATTCATATTCGTTTGACTTAAAATTTGTTTCGTTTGATCAAATTTTTTGTTTAGATTCTCACATAAAAATTAATACACAAAATGTTTCTGGATGAAGTTTTACAAATTTTGGAAGTTTCAGTGTTTGTCTCATTCTAGATTTTTTTTTTTTTTTGAAATCTATTTTAGTGCTATTCTTAGGGTTCCTATTTGAGTGCTCACTGTTTTTGTCATCTTTAATTGTTGATTTGTGTCTTAAAATACTCCTTGCAGTTGTCAAATTAAATTCATTTGAGTTTAGAAATTTTAATTGAGCTTTTCTTGATTTTTTTTTTTTACTTTTTGGCCTCATAAGGTGAAATTCATATTGAGTGGAAGTTTGATTTTGAAGTTGTGAAGCTAATTTCTACTTGATGATTCATAGCTAAAGGCTAAAATCAATGATTATTTGGAGAGGGCAGCAATTGAAGATAAAAATCAAGTTCATATAAAAAGAAGGAAGATTTGACAACTTGAAGAAAAGAAATTCATAAAAAAATGTTTTATCCTAGGTTGAGTTACTCTTATATATATAGGATTCTCTCTCGTTTGTAAAATACATCTTGGAATTAAATAAAAGTATCCTTTATGAGCTTTTGTGAGACCGAGTTCTTCTCTTCTCTTGTTTTGGTTCTTATCTTGAGAAGTTTTCTTAAGTGGTGAATCCTTTTGCACTTATCCTTTGATTCTTGGATTAAATGTGGTGTGTTTTTAATAATTTTCTTGTTTTCTTTGAATACTAATGCAAAACTGATTTAGTTCTCTTCATGAATGCTTATACTTGTGCATATAGGTTTGCATTTTTATGGAGTTTTCCTTCTTCAACACCTTCACATCAACATGTCTAACAAAGTAGACTTACGTTCCTGCTAGCATTGAAAGTTTTGACCATGTTAAGAAATGGTTTCACAAATATGGTTTTTGTTGCAACAACACCATTTGGATTTTCTGATGGAGAGTTGGTGCCAATATCCTTGTCAGTCGTAAGTCCTTAAGATTATAGTAAATTTTGGCTGAGAGCGCGCATAAAATGATTTCCCAAGGTCTAGATGAGCATTGCCCTTATGGACTTATCCACAGTGTATTGTGCAAGCCCCCAACATACTACAAGAAGTTTCAGGCTGTTACCGAGGAGAGTTGAAGGTAGGAGAGTTGAAGATAGGAGAGTAAGTGAATGTATGGTTTAGGGGAAATGAGAGGCACCTATTTACAAGAAGTGGAGACTTGACCTACACAACCATTTTCTTCCAAGGTCACCTAGGTTACAGAAGTATAGGCAAACAAAACGATAAATTATTGTACTACCAGGATACCGGATGCCCACATAACCGATAGTTCTACTAGCATCTCGACAAACTTTGTACAAAACCATGAGAAAAGCTTAATCACAATTATTAGTCAATAATAAGCCAAACAAAGATGTATAGGCAAACAAAACGATAAGTTATTGTACTACCAGGATATCGGATGCCCACATAACCGATAGTTCTACTGGCATCTTGACAATCTTTGTACAAAACCATGAGAAAAGCTTAATCACAATTATTAGTCAATAATAAGCCAAACAAACCACAAAGCACGATTAAGATACAATTGGACACCTTTTCTGGGTCTGGTTTGTCCGTTCGTACCATCGAAGGCCTTAAGAAAATTGTATAAATAGGAATGCATCCCAATTTCATAGAGGTATGCAAAAAAAATCTAACTTGGTGCTTACAATTTGATACAATCCAAGTAACCAAGAAGATGTCAAGGACTCAAGAGACAATTCACACTATGAGCAGTCATCTCAGCAATCAAGTCAAGACTCCACCAAAGATCAAATGGACCTCGTCAGAAGAAGAACTGGGCATAGACTAGAATACCAATTGTTCTTTCTTCTAGTCCTTTTAAAAGACAAAAACATGTTTGTAAATAAATTGGGCTCACTTTAGGGGTCCAAATAGCAAAATAGGTTAAAGTAGGTTCACATAGCATAAAAGAGAGCATACTTAGCGAAATGAGTTTCTATTCAAGCTCACTTTTTCAAGAAAAAGACACCTAGAATTAGGGTTTTTAACCTACCTTCTAGAAGATGTACCTAAAGGTGCGATTTTGACCATGGTCAACACCCTAGGTAGCCCCTCTCCCTTTGTCCATTTTACCCTTTCCCATCTTGCCCACTAAGGCACTCATTTCTATAAATAGGTTGTCTTGTCTCATGTATTCACAACTTGATTTTGAATAGTAAAGAAATTATGCAGGAGTGATTTTGTGAGACTTTTGAGCTCTCGTGTTGGGTCTTATCTTGAGTGGGTAATATCTCAAGTGACGGCTCTTGGATCACTAATCTAAGAGTCCCTCTGCTCCAAGTGGCGTGACTTCCTTTCTTCCCATAAGATCTCTTCATCCCTTCCTCTTTTATCTTTTATTTACGCCTCCTTCCATTCCATACATGTCTTATTCTAATCTTTAGTTTTTTTTTTCTTTACTTTGTCCTTCTTCTTTAATTGTTCCTTGTCTCTAATTTCGCTACTTGAAAAAAACTTAAGATCCCAAAATTAAATTTGACTTGAACTATTCTTTCAACTCAAACTATCAAGCTCATGAATACTTGGATTCAACTTATTAACTCAATTCAATATTTTGAAGATTTTATATTTTTTCATTGATATTTTAAGTTCATGTAAAATAAAATTATTTATATATTGATCAAGATGAACACTTTCACTAAATGAGCTCAATTTTCAACTAAAGATGAATCCATTTAGTTTAAAAATCAATATTCAAGCAATGAGATTCTCAAATTGGCTTTAAATTGGTTAGGTTGAGTTTGAACTCTAGTTGCATTTATGGTACTAGTTACCTTTACACTTTAAAGATGATCCAAGTTCAATGCTAACGTAAACACCAAAGCCCTTGGTCCTTAAAAGAATAGCATGAGGGAAGGTTTGTGAATGTATCAAGTGTATGGCATGTTGACTTTGTGTAGGGAACACATTGGGGGCACACAATGCACATGCCCCCCATTGTATGGCATGTTGACTTTGTGTAGGGAATACATTAAGTGGACATGCCCCCCATTATTCACCCAAGTTTCAAGTCCCCACTCACCCCATTTGTCAACACTCACTCCATCTTCAACATTATTATACCTTCCAATCTTCTACTACAAAAGTATCAATGAATCCATGACCTAATATTTTAAACATTAATTAATCACCTTTTTTTCTACTTCATCCAAGTCAAAATATAAAATATGTTCTAAGGAACGGATTGAAAAACTCCATACTTAAATTTTATCTTTTTTTTCACAAACATATATGAATAATAAGTGAAGGAAAGTCAAGAGAGCACTTGTCAAATAACTGTGGGTCCTAACAACCTTCCTAGTAGTGGGATACTACGGACTCTAATTCCCCATACTTAGTGCACGAGTACATATACTTAGTGCATGAGTGTATATATATATATATATATATATATATAATATTTTTAATTATTATTAAAAATAAATTGTGAAAGTGAAATGTTTAATTACTATATTAAAAGAAAATGACCTAAATTTGGTAAGTAAGTGACTTAGTCAGACAACAATGTGTTTGGTGACCCTGTGACTCGACTAATAAAAAATATTATATAATAATTAATTAAATATCAATTTATAAATTAGTTTATAAATTTTTTTGTTAATAATAAAAATAATTTAAATATTAATTAATTTTAATTATAAAATAATATTTGATTTAATTAATCTAGTGATTAATTATTATTTTTTAAATTTAATTTTTATTTAATAATTTTTTTATAATGTTGAACTGGTTTATCAGTATTATCAGTTATTTTCTATGGTGCTTATGAAGTTTTTTAAAATCAATTGTCAGTTATAACTTGGAAGAAGGTAAGAGAAGATGAATTAACAAAGTCTAATAAAGAAATTTAAGTAATTGAAATAACAGAAAAACAATAGAGATATAAAATATGTAATATTTGAGTGATATAAATAAAATATTGGATCTTATATTAAAAGGAAATATTTTTTTGAATAATTTATACAATAAAATTATTAAGAAAAATTGAGCTTTTTGAAACTATTACTAATTGCATCCATTTATATACAATGAAATGTCCTAATCTCTAGTCGACGGGATGTCCAACACCTCCTCTCACGTCGGGGTGGTCTGATAAGGTCAACAAACAATCGTTAAGATAAACTTGAAAATAGTTCTGATACAATTGGACTTTAAATCTAATTCAATCCCATAAAACTAGCTCTTGATGTGAAGTTTACACCCACTTATATACCATGAAATCTATTAATATCTAATCGATGTGGATATCCAACCTAAACCTTTCTAATTAAGCGAAGGGGCTTATTTCTAATTACATGAATCGTGGTCATAAAATATGAAGTCATGATTAAGCACTAGCAGAATTCTGAATTACAAAATCACAAAGCTGAAAGTGAATAGTGGTAGGAGTACTCTACTTCACGTGATTCCCATCTACAGATAAGGTGTTCTTGCAGGAAAATTCTCTGAGAAACAACTTACCAAATTTTCTTTTTGTTTTCTTTTTTATTGGACTCAATTTTTACATTATCATGCCAAGTTTTTGGGTTGTTTAAAAGTGCAAAAATATAATAATAATTGGTTTTAAAAAGTTTGTCGAATTTTATTGAAGGTTAACCTTGTCTAGTTGAACTATGATTATGTTTAACTTAAAAAGTTTAGGAGATGAATGCTACCATTCTAAAGATTAGTGTATATGATGCTATTTGATTCATAAGTGGAGGAAACACTCATTATTATATGTTGGATTAAAATGTAAAATTATGTTATATGATTCCAAACTCAGCCTCCTATTTCAAACTTACTTCGTCATATTTATGATTACTCATTTTTATTGATATATTTTTTAATTTAATATTATTGGAGTTGTTTAAAAAAAATTATAATTAATAGTTGGAACGCAACTTTTTTATTTTAAAAGTGTAACGAAACTTATGAAGTGATTTTAAAAGTTGTAACGCAAATTGATTTTTAAAATGTTTTTATTCTTATGTCTTTAAATCTCACTAATAAAGTCGTGTTCTTATTCCTTTCACTTCATCTCAGCTCTCAGTTAGAAGTGTACTTGCAAAAGGTTATTCGACATTCAAGTGAGTATTTAATATTCAAATGAATTTTGATCTAATCCTTCCATATTTTTTTTGAATTTTCTTTTAATAATATTTTTTTCATATGATGACAGATGATTATTGTTACTTAAGATGTCAAATATACATTTACTTCTATTTATATAGTCTTAATAAAAAATTTTACTATTAGAATAATATTAACATATGTATCATGATTAAGAATGTGTTGGAAATCCCACATCGACTAGAGATAAGGACATTTCATAATATATATATATATATAAATATAAATGGGACCTCACCTCATTGAGTCGGTTTTATGGGGTTGAGTTAGGCTTAAAACCCACTTCTTAATATGGTATTAGAGTCATTTCGAGCCTATTCTAGCGAGTATTTATTGGGCTTATCAGGCCACCCGCTATTGGGCCGTTATCGGACCACCCATAACCTATATCTCTATGCACGAGTTGGTAGCCTCGGCGTGAGGGGTGTGTTGGAAATCCCACATCGACTAGAGATAAGGACATTGTGTTGGAAATCTCACATCGACTAGAGATAAGGACATTTCATAATATATAAATGGGTGCAAACCTCACTTCATTGAGCCGGTTTTATGGGGTTGAGTTAGGCTTAAAACTCAATTCTTAACCGTATTACCTAATTACCTAATATTTCTTACTAGTTATCATAAATTAATTGTTTGCTTACCTTAATATATTCTTGTGATTGGTTATTCACGATCGGTATTTCCTGTACTTAGGAGTACATAAACCTTAAACATATGAGAGAAGGACATGATGAGGAAAACGATAAACGCAATGTGTGGAAAAAAGAAAAAAGGAAAAAAAGAAACGTACGAAAGAAAGCAAAAAAACGGGAGAAACGGTGAAGGATTGCTGTCTAAGTAGCCATCATTTGATATGTCTGCTTTTGCCTCCTCTCTAATCATTTTGCTCTTTCTCACTTCTATTTCTTCATAATATATGCAGATATTGTTACCCTAAAGTTTCACATCACTCACTAATTAATATAAAATAGTTATATGCACTTTATTTTTTAACTCTGACGGATCTTATTAAATATAGTAAAACTAAAATAAAATAATTATAAATTTGTAAAATCTTGTGTACTGGCCTTTTTCATTTATTTATTAAGATATGGTCTTTGATCTTAAATTGTGTTCAATAGCTTAGTACGTTTTATATCATGTTTGTTGTTTGTATAAACTAAAGTACATTAATAATATTTCTACATTTTTTAAAAATATGAAATATTCTTTTATATTTATTCTTTGTTTAGTGAGTCATGTGTTTATTGTTATTGTTTCTTTTATTTGTTACTCGTAAACAGTTATTTCGTTGTTTTTTTTTTTAACTTAATTTAATATTAGATGCTTAAGAAATTGGTATCAAAATTAGTCCAATACGTCATTAAAGACTCGTCTTAATTAGTCCTATACAATTTTGATATAGATTTGGGAAATAGACATTAAGGTAGATGATGAAGACGCATTTTAACGTCTCTTTCACCATGCTATGAGACCATTGTAAGTTTTTTAAATCTAGGGAAAATGAATATATTACATTTGAATTATGTTGAAGATGTTGTTGAACAAGGAATCTTTGATGATTTCCAAAACTGTTATGAAGATCTACGATTATGTGTGTGTTTAGTTAGGGTATTGTTAATTTGCATCCAATTATGATCCAAGTTAATCTGATTTGAAATATCCTTTAAATATTTTGTTTTTCAAATTTGTGTTTATTTTAATTAGTTCATTTGCAATTTAATTGGTTGAAATAGTTTATGTTTAAGTCTGATGACTACAACAAGTATTTTAACAGATTAATTTATTGTATCAACCGGTTGAAAACACTTAAAGTTTTTTTAAAGGTCATCTATATGAAATTTTTTATTGGTCTTATTTATTGGAGTGAAATAATAAAAGTACAATACTACCTAATGATAACACATTACTTTAGAGATTTCGATATAACTACTCAACAAAAGATAAATGTTCAAGAGAGAATATCTCACTTGAGATTCTAATATTATCAAGTGCAACAAAATTTTATTTAACTGTTTTTGTCTCTATAAGAGTGTCATGTTTGTACCATTACACTAACTCTATGATTGATTATTTGATTAGAGTGTTTTTACACTACAAGAAATAATTATGGTAGACTAAAAGAGCGACTCAAAGAGTAACAATGAGACTCTACATAGGACTAATTATCAAAAAGTGGACTTTAAGTCTTTCCACCCACTTATATACTATGAAATGGTCCGGTAACAAACTGATAGTAGATGACTCTGATATCATATTAAGAAGTGAACTTTAAGCCTAACTCAATCTCATAAAATCAACTTATAAGGTGAGGTTTACACCCACTTATATACTATGAAATATTCTAATATCTAATCGATGTGGGATCTCCAACAATAATTAAACTTTAGAGTCGTCATTGGGGACACTACGTGAAAAAGAAAATGTGAGTAAATTGTCGCCATTGGGAACTCTACCTGGGAAACAAATATTAGTGTCGCCTAAACGTACGCTAAATTTAATAAAATATTAACTTATATCCATTTTTTGTCCCCATTCTCGACGCAGTATCATTCTGCAACTTATTTTTTTTTTATTGTAATTACTTTGTGTCCACATTCTAGACTCAATATTATTCTGTCACTTATTTTTTTCACTATATCTACTTTGTGTCCTCATTTTATATGCTAACTTATTATTATTATTTTAATAATTTTTAGTGTGAGTTAATGATCTCAATTGTATATATATATGGTTCAAGGAAGGAGATCCAACATTTTTTTCACAATGAGGATGTCTATAGAATTCTTGTAATTGTTTCTTCAACCTGAAAAATTTCACTCATTGGATTAAACCTTGGTCTCTCTTTTCTAAATTCATTTAATAATAATAAATTAATTATCTTTTTAATCTTTATAGTAAGAGTCAAAATTCAATTAAGTCTCAAAAGTTTTAAAAAGTTTAATATAGTCTCTATCTTTATTAAAATGATTCGATGTGAATTTAATGTAGTTTCTTATGTTAATGTTGTCAACATTAAAATAGGTTTACCTAATTTATTATACCCAAACACATTGAGTTATGTGTTGTTACCACATTAAACCATTTAAAAAAAATTAGAACTATCTTATTGAATTGTTTTAAAAAGAGTTGGGACTACAACTTTCTCTTAAAAAGAAAAGTTGAAACTAAATTGAAATTTTCAAAAAAAGTTGAAACATTAAATTTTTTAAAATATAAAAAATAAAATTGATTTCTGACTTTTAATATAATGTTGGAGATACCACATTATAAATAAAAATATTTCATAATATATAATATATAAGTAGGTGCATATCTTAGTAATTGATTTTATAAGATTAAAATTTTTAAGAACTAAAAAAGTAATTTTCTTTTTTTTTTCTTTAGAGGTGAAATTGAAAATGTAGCAAACACAACCTTATATTTATCCAGCCTTCCGTGGTCAAAGGAGGGAATATTCGGAGGTGTGATGGAATTTAAAGAGAAGAGAAGAAAGAAGTGTGAAGGGGTCTGCAATTCCAGCACGTTACGCATCTAACGTTGATTCTCAGTATCTTTTTTTCATTTCTGTTAATAAGCCACGCCTGCGTCGCTTATCCTTTCATCCATTACTTTTTACCAACTTTCCCTAAACAACCAAACCTCCTTCAAGATAAACCGCACCTAGCTTGGTCCAAAGTACAAATCAACATAATTTTTTATTTTTTTTTTTATGTCAGAAACTTTTTTTAAATAAAATCTCTCATATTTTTTTTTTAAGTTTTCGTGTTAGGCATCACTATGCAACTTGACATCTCAGCTAAGCTGACACCTCAAGTAACAACAATCATCTGTCATCACATGAAAAAAAAATATTATTAAAAAAAAAGAAAAAAAAAAGAAAAAACAAAAATATGGGGGGACTAGACCAAAACCCATATGTTAACACAAACGATACATAGATAGATTATACCTATTCATAAAGAATTCTAAGAACAGACTAGCTGAAAATCCTAAATTAGCCAACTTATCAGCACACGCATTCTCTTCACGAAAAATATGATTTACCCTAAACCTGATTGTCCCACAAAAATTAAGACAAGTATTCCATCGATTCTGAAACATCCACGGAACATTAGTCCTAGCAGTAAACACAGCACAAACCAAGACAGAATCACATTCGAGCCAGACATTAGTAAGCCCCATTTTTTGAGCTTCCTCCATAGCATGTATAACTCCATAAAACTCAGCAACCAAAGCAGTTTGAACTTCAAGAAACGCTGAAAAAGCACCAATAAATTCTCTCATACTTCCACGAAAAATACCTCCACAATATTATCAATTTTACTTATTAATTATTGTGAAACCTAAAATAATAAAAATTATTTATCGTCACATGAAAAAAAATATTATTAAAAAAAAATACAAAAATATGGATGGCCTAGATCATAACTTATATGTTAACAAAAACGATACACAAGTACACTATATCTATTTATAAATAATTCTAAGAATAGATTAGATGATAGTCTATTATACCAATGAAAAAATTCATTATGAATAAATCATAAATTAACTAATTTATCAGCACACGTATTTTCTTAACAAAAAAATATGAGTATCAACTTGATTTTTCCACAGTAATTAAGATAAGTATTTTATCGATTACGAAACATTCAAAGAACATTGACAACTCAAAGCAAAATCACATTCCAGTAGATATTATAACTTATTCAACTTGTTTCTTGATTTTTTTTTTCAGATTACAAATAATTATCCAGATCAACTCTCTCCAACATTATTTATTCAACTAGGCTCATTTATTATTTACAGAAGAGAATTCCGTTTTAGTAACTGAATCTTCAATGATAAACAGTATTACGAAATCTTTCTTAATGTTTTTTTATTTTTTTTAAAAACCAGACTGAAATTCATCTCACCAAAAATTGAATTTTATTTAATTTTCTATCACGAGACAGAGGGTTGTTTTACATTGAGTCGAATTCTCAACCTGAAATGTAGACAAGTTTATTCTAAGAATTAAATTAATTTATTTATGTACAATTTTTTTTCAAAAAGGATTTATTTTGGAAAAAATTAATTGCTTTTTTTTTTCATCATAAAAGAATATTTATACATTATAATTCACATTATATAAATTTGCATTAAACACTAGAGTAAAAGAGATTTTGTAGGTCCATTATTTAGGAATTTTTATGTTTGTTAATGTTTGACATAAATTTGGAGCATTTTTTAAAACAAAATTAATTGGTTTTGACTTAAAACTAAAACTTTAAATACATAAAAATACCAATTAGAGTGACCTTGTTCTGTGTACATCAAACATAAATAACAATAATATGCAAAATAACAAAATTAAAATGTGAAATATTTTGAACATGAAAATATGAAATATCTAAGATGTAAATGTTTGATATCTATTTGGCACCACAACAAATTTCATAATTTTGTGATAGGTATAGAAGTAAACTAAATGTTTAAAATGTAGAAAAATAACCTAAAATACTTTTAAAAAAATTGTAGTAAATGGATGAGTTTTGGATATTTTGATCCTAATCCTCTTCAGGTATTGATCAACATATTCCTCTCCTCAAATATCTACAACTTTCACTTGTGTCTTTGATCCAAGTTTTTTTTTATAAAAATTATGACAATTTAAAGTTTTTTTCTACAAAATTTATGTTTCTCAATATTCATGACCATTCTATCTAATATAAGGATTCTACTATAAAAAAATTCATAAAAAATGGATACATAAAAATAGTGAATATGGAAAACAAAATGCTAAACAATAAAATTACAACAACAAATTAGAAACACAAAATTAATGGAAATATATATGCATTGTTCTAATTGAGATCCAAAAACCATCACGAAGATATAAATCACATGCCTTAATCATACACTTTGATCACAAAAAGTTCAAGGAAAACACCCACCACCATGAAATACCTACAATACCACCAATTCATACCAAAAAACAAATTTCAAAATGTCCACAAACAGGGAGGAAAAACCTACCGCTGAGCAAAGAAAATAAAAAAAGGAAAAAAAGAATCGAATCAAAATCAAAATCATAAAAAAAAAATCTAATTTAAATAGTTCTACATTAAATTACTAAAAATTTAACGTAAAACTCAATATTTATATTGGATTAAAATACAATCTAACATAAATATTGAGTTTTACTTTAGATCTTAACAATTTAACTAAACAAGTTTCACTTGTTAAAAAATTTCATTACACCTTTTTTATCATTTTTCTTTGAGTACAACGTAAAATTTTAACGTGGAAAATTAATTTTATAGTAGTAAGAATAATTTTGTAGTAGTAGAACTATTATAGAAACTAGTGAAATGAAACTATGATTTTGTTGATGAATAACAAACAAAATACTTGAGATGTTGTATCTAAATTTTCTTTATTATTTGATTATTTTTCATTTTCATTTTTTATTAATAAGTTTTTAAATACAAAATCTTATTTCTTCATACATCTCTAAATTCACTTTATTACTAATTAATGTTTTTGGTCCAATTGATTGATTAATAAACCTTTTAGATTTATTGTTTATCATACTCATCAAACTGTTGATTTTGACTTAATTCCAAGTCCCACTTCGGTGAGAATTATTTGAGGAGGGAGTTTGAGGGTTATAAATTAACCTCTCCTCCTTCCTTGTTAATATCCCAATTTGTAATATCTTCTCCCATAATAATAAAAGTGGGTTGTTTCAGCTGTGTTCGGAGATTAGGCTAAACTGGCCGAACTCCGTTAACAATTTTCTGGTGTGTTTTTCCTCTTTGTCTCTTTTATTATTCCACTCTATTTATTGGTATTATGCTATTTTCTTTTTTGTTATACTATTCAATATTATTTGTCAGGTAACTCTGTTAGTGTTCTATTTTAGTGGGACAATTATCTAATTTTCCCAACAAGTGGTATCAAGAGTCGAAGGTTCGCCCTTGGGTTGTTTGAAATTGTTTGTAATATTGAATACTATATTTTGAGTTTGTAATGGAAAATCAAGAAGAAGAAGCGAAGGATGTATCCAGAGTGTTGGGCTCCTCATCATTATGGTCGAGGTTCCCGGTGTCCACTTTGAAATTGGTGGTGGAAATATTTGATGGCACTGGACATTTCGGCATGTGGCAAGGAGAGGTCTTGGACTCTCTTTTTCAGCAGAGTCTTGATATTGCTATTGAAGAAGAGAAACCAGAAGGGGTAGAGGAGAAAGACTGGAGCATCATAAACCAGTTGGCATGCGGAACTATTCGATCCTGCCTGTCCAGAGAGCAGAAGTATGCTGTAAAAAACGAGACTTCTGCACACAAACTGTGGAAGGCATTGGAGGAGAAGTTTCTGAAGAAGAGTGGCCAGAACAAGCTCCTGATGAAGAAAAGGTTGTTTCGATTTGACTACCAACAAGGTACTACTATGAATGCACACATCACTATGTTTAATCAATTACTAGCAGACCTGTTGAATTTAGATGTGAAGTTTGAGGATGAGGATTTGGCTTTGATGTTGTTATCATCTCTTCTTGATGAATTTGAACATTTGGAGACTACGCTCCTTCACGAGAAGGAGAATGTGTCGTTAGATGTTGTTTGTTCTGCTTTATATAGTCATGAATTGAGAAAGCAGGATAAGATGAAAATCAAATCAACGACATCAGAAGAAGCATTGGTGCCAAAAGGTCGTTAGCAAAGCTAGACAAAGGGGAGAAGAGGGAGGTCTAAGTCTAAAGGTCGAGCTATTGCCAAAGATGAATGTGCTTTCTATCTTGAGAAAGGACATTGGAAGAAAGACTGTCCAAAACTACAGAAGAAAGGGAAGGCTCCGCAAGATGCAAATGTTGTAGAATGCAAAAGTGATGTGGAATCAGATATCTCTTTAATTGTTTCGCTTTCAGCATCATCGTATCCAGATGAGTGGATATTGGATTCAGGTTGTACCTATCATATGTGTCCCATTCGGGAATGGTTATTTGAATTTCAAGAACTCGATGGCGGGGTTGTTTACATGGGTAATGATAATCCATGTAAGATAGTCGGGATAGGTTCAATCAAGTTGCGGAATCATGATGGATCCACTAGAATTTTGCGGGATGTGCGGTACGTGCCAAAGTTGAAGAAGAATCTCATCTCATTGGGGGCTTTAGAATCTAAAGGCCTAGTTGTGACGATGCGAGATGGAATTCTTAAAGCAACTTCAGGAGCACTGATGATGTTGAAAGGCGTGAGGAAGAACAATTTGTATTACTACCAATGTAGTACAGTGGTGGGGACAGTAGCGACAACAACTTCTAGCACTAAGAAGGATGTCGAGGCAACGAAGTTGTGGCATATGACGTTGGGACATGCTGGAGAGAAATCCTTGCAAATTCTTACCAAGCAGGGATTATTGAAAGGTACGAAGGCTTGCAAACTTGAATTTTGTGAGCATTGTGTTCTGGGAAAACAACGAAGAGTGAAGTTTGGCACTACAATTCACAATACCAAGGGTATTCTGGATTATGTGCATTCAGATGTGTGGGGACCTGCCAAGACTTCATCAATCAAAGGTAGGCATTATTTTGTCACTTTTGTGGATGATTTTTCCAAGAGAGTTTGGGTGTTTACTATGAAGAACAAAAATGATGTGCTTGGAATTTTCCTTAAGTGGAAAGCTCAAGTTGAAAACCAGACAAGAAGGAAGATTAAGGTTCTCCGAACAGATAATGGAGGAGAATACAAGAGTGATCCGTTCCTAAAGGTATGCCAAGATTGTGGCATAGTTCTACACTTCACTGTTAGAAAAACACCACAGCAGAATGGGGTGTCGGAACGTATGAACAAGACACTTGTGGAGAAAGTTCGTTGTATGTTGTCTAATGCTGAGTTAGACAGAAAGTTTTGGGCTGAGCCTGTGACATACACTCAACATCTTGTCAATCGTTTGCCATCATCTGCTATAGATGACAAAACCCCGTTAGAGGTATGGTCTGGAAAACCTGCAACTGATTATGATTCTTTGCATGTTTTTGGTTCTATTGCATATTATCATGTGATTGAATCAAAGTTGGATCCACGAGCAAATAAGACTTTTTTCATGGGCTTTAGTCCTGGAGTGAAGGGATACCGTTTGTGGTGTCTAGAGGCAAAGAAAACGATTATCAACAGGGATGTTACCTTTGATGAATCTATCATGTTAAAGAAGGTAAATCCAAAAGGAGATGATAATACTCCGCAACAGGTGGAGTATGCCTCGAAGTAGGTGGAGTTTGGGAAGACATGGTGATCCCAACACGAAATACCACAAGTGACTCTCTTATGGCAGAAGAAGAGTCAGATGAGGAAGAGGTTCCTACCCAAGAATCTCAACAACAATCAGCGCCAATTGTAGTTAGAAGACATAGACGAGATATTCAGAAGCCTGCTCGTTTCATGGATATGGTTGCCTATGCACTTCCAGTTGTTGATGACATTCCATCCACTTACCCAGAAGCCATTATGAGTTCAGAGAGTGGTAATTGGGCAGGTGCGATGGAAGAGGAGATGCAGTCTTTGAAGAAGAACAAGACGTAGAAGCTGACACAATTACCAAAAGGTAAGAAGGCAATTGGGTGCAAATGGGTACTTGCAAAGAAAGAAGGATTTCCTAATAAAGAAGATGTTCGCTACAAGGCAAGGTTGGTTGCTAAAGGCTTTGCTCAGAGGGAGGGAATTGATTATAATGAGGTATTTTCTCCAGTTGTTAAACATTCCTCCATTCGAATTTTTTTGGCCTTGGTAGCACAGTTGAATTTGGAGCTAGCTCAACTTGATGTAAAGACCGCGTTCCTACACGGTGATTTGAAGGAGGAGATCTATATGACTCAACCAGAAGGATACAAGGTTGTTGGTAAAGAAGATTGGGTTTGTAAACTTAGCAAATCGTTGTACGGACTGAAACAATCTCTAAGACAATGGTACAAACGATTTGATACGTTCATGAAGGATCAAAAGTACAAGAGAAGCAAATACGATCACTGTGTGTATTTGCGCAGACTTCAAGATGGTTCCTACATTTACTTACTCTTATATGGTAATGATATGCTGGTTGCAACAAAGAGCCAAGTTGAGATTGACAGCTTAAAGACTCAGTTGAGTAAAGAGTTTGAGATGAAGGATTTGGGGGAAGCCAAGAAGATTCTCGGCATGGAGATAAATAGGGACAGAGAGAGTGAAACTTTGGCTGTCACAGAAGCAGTATTTGCAGAAGGTACTACAACGTTTTGGTATACACGAAGATACAAAACTTGTAAGTACCCCACTTGCTCCTCATTTAAAATTGAGTAGTCGTTTATCTTCGACGACTGATGAAGAACGAGAATACATGGCGAAAGTTCCATATGCAAATGCAGTTGGAAGCTTGATGTATGCAATGGTGTGTACAAGACCAGATATTTCACAGGCTGTGAGTGTTGTTAGCAGGTACATGCATGATCCGGGCAAGGGTCATTGGCAAGCCGTGAGATGGATTCTACGGTACCTCCAAAATACCTTAGATGTTGGATTGACATTTGAGCAAGATGAATCACTTGGCCAATGCATAATTGGATATTGTGATTCTGATTATGCAGGTGATTTGGATAAGCGATGGTCTACAACTGGCTATTTGTTTACTTTAGCAAAAACGCCAGTTAGTTGGAATTCTACCTTGCAATCTACGGTGGCTTTGTCTACAGCAGAGACAGAGTATATGGCGATTACAGAGGTTGTGAAGGAAGCAATTTGGCTTCATGGGTTGCTTAAAGACTTGGGAGTTGGTCAGAAACAACTTGAGTTATATTCTAACAGTCAGAGTGTTATTCATTTAGCAAAGAATCAAGTCTTTCATGCACAGACGAAGCACATTGATGTTCTCTATCACTTTGTGCGTAAGATTCTTGAAGAAGAGGATATTGTTCTCCGGAAGATTCACACTACAAAGAATCCTGCAGATATGCTCACCAAGGTGGTTATAAGGGCCAAGTTTGAACAGTGTTTAGACTTGGTTAATATCTTGCACATTTGAAGTTGGCGCTCGGAGGCGCAAGTTTGAAGCACCGCAAAGTTTGTTTTTGTTATGTTTTGAGAAGATTTGTATTAGGTGGGACTTGAAATTAAGCCAAGGTGGAGATTTGTTGATTTTGGCTTAATCCCAAGTCCCACATCGGTGAGAATTATTTGAGGAGGGAGTTTGAGGGTTATAAATTAACCTCTTCCCCTTCATTGTTAATATCCCAATTTGTAATATCTTCTCCCATAATAATAAAAGCGGGTTGTTTCAGCTGTGCTCGGAGATTAGACTAAACTGGCCGAACTCCGTTAACAATTGTCTGGTGTGTTTTTCCTCTTTGTCTCTTTTATTATTCCGATCTATTTATTGGTACTATGTTGTTTTCTTTTCTGTTATAGTATTTAATATTATTTGTCGGATAGCTCTGTTAGTATTTTGTTTTAATGGGAAAATTATCCGATTTTCCCAACACAAACCATTTATATGTCTATGATGCGATGTTTCCCTTTGTTTTATATCTTTCATATCAATAAAAAGTTCTAAAATATTCACTTATTCAAAGAATATTACCTTCATAACGTTAGGAGTACTTATGGTTCTAAATCATCCACGATTCCTTGGTTTCATGGTTGCAATTCATTGGCTTGAGTGATATAAATAATAAAGTTTGAAGATCTAATATGTCGTTTCTTTTAATACACACTTCTAATTTACTAAATCTATAAAAATAATATCAATAAAATCACTAAAATAAATAATAAAACCACTAACTTATTGTTTATAATGATTATTATTAAAAAATATAATATATTAATATTTTCTTAAAATTCTTCTGCAAAACTTTTCCTAAATTACCAAGTTTATGTTGTTTCCACGTGTCATTGTCCTATTAATTCATAGACCAACTTAGGTTAGAATACTTTTATAAGTTTCCACACTATCTCTTATCAACAAACAAACAACTTCCGTGAAAATTTGACTTGATCCATTTGTAAAATAATACAGGTTTCCTTTTTTATTTAATAAATCTCACATATAATATTTTATAACTTTAAGTTAGTAATAAAAGTATATATTAAAGAATATAATTACCATTTACATCTTTCTAACGAAAAATCAAATGCATAAAAACACTTAGTGGTAAGTTTAAAAAAAAATTAAAAACTACAACTAACTAATAATTTTTAAAAGTGACTTTAGTTTCTAAAATTGGATAAAATGTATTGTATGGTAACGATATTAAAAAAATGGCCATTCCTATAAGAAAAAAAAATTTGATATAACATTATAAATTGATTTAATTAACGAAGATTTTTTTAACCTTCGATATTAAGTTTTAAAGGTTATTTAAAAATCTCAGCAAAATAATAGAAGTTTTTTAACATTTGTTAAATTTTAAAGGTTTATTTTAAAACCTCAGTAAAATAATGGAAATTTTTTAACTTTTGTTAAATTTCAAAGGTTTATTCTAAAACTCCAACAAAATAACGGAGATTTTTTTAACCTTCGTTAAATTTCAAAGGTTTATTATAAAATCTTAGCAAATAAACGGAGGTTCTTTTAACCTTCGTTAAATTCCAACGATTTTTTCTAAAATCCTAATAAAATAAAAGTTTTTTAACCTTCTTTAAATTTTAAAGATTTATCGTAGAACCTCTATATTTTTCAAACATCAATAAATAAATATAATCAAATCTATTTATAAATAAATAATTAAAAATACATAGTTTTAATATATTTTATAACTAAATTCTCTAAAATTTTGAAAGTGTAACTTTACATTACAAATAAGTTTTCTAAAGTTTCAAACATTTATTTTAAAAACTCAACAACATAACCTTTGATATCAACAACTAATCTTGGATAATAAGTATTTCAACAGTACTTGCATATGTTTTATGATTGATGGTAGTTGGTTTATTTTTTTTTGTTACGAATTCATACTTCAAAAAACTTGACTTATTTTATTTTAGCTTTTGATGTACTTATATTTAATGTACAATTTTAGTTTTAGTTATAATTGTTAATATTTAGTTCTCATAATTTTGAAATATTTTAAATTAAGATCTTTATTTTAAAATGCATCTAATAATTAATTTGTTGTGAAAGTGAGAAGTGATCAAGTTAATTTCTCCTTGCAATATGTTCTTGCAATCTTTAGCCAAGAGCACACATGACTTTAAAACCCACATCTGATAGATAATGCAATTATTTAGGATATATAAAGCAGCGATAAACACCAGTTGTTATCGAGTTAGGTAACATAAGGGAGTAAGGAGAAGATAGTTCCTTATTTAGTATTTCTTCACCTTAGATATAATAGACATAAGTATGGCTAGATTGTGATTCCTTGTTAGGACTGTCATCGGTGGTCATTGAGCCTGTGTCGGAGAGCAGTGTGTCTACGGTGAATGAGAGAAGTCAAGAGGATCGTTAGAGATAGTGGAAAATATGGTTGAGGGTTATTTCAAACGACAAATCATTTTATGAAAATTTTCAAACTCATAGTATTTTGCTGAGGTTCTTAAACCTATGATGTTTTACGGAGGTTTTTAAACCCATGATATTTAACAGGGGTTCTGAAAGGCTTTTCCTGAGGTTTAAAAATCTCCGGAAAAAACATTCCCCAGGAATGGTTTAGCGGGGGAAACTGCAACCTTAGGTAAATAACTTAATAGAGGTTTTAACCTTTGATAATGTAAAAATAAACTTTCGTTTTAACCATTTTTTCTTGTAATGATTCTAAAAATACAAGGGTATACATTAAAAATAATAATGATAATATAATAATAAAAATAGTGATAATAATGATAATGAGTTATAAAAAATATTTTTCAAAAATATAATTTAAATTAATTTTTATTTTAAAAATAAAAAGTTAGTGTTTCAAAATAAAAAATGAGAGTGAACTTATAAAATTTAAAATATCATATTTCAATCTAGTTTATACAGTTTTTTTAATAAATTAAACTAAAATAATAATTGGTGTCAAAAGTTTTTATACAATTTGATCCAAGTGAATACAAATTTTAGTTTAGTTCATACTTTATGAACAACCCTAATAAAAAAAAAGGATATTGGTCTAGTTGTTTTTTGCATAGGTATGAAGAAGAAGAGAGGTTTTGTTTTTTATGGAGAGAACATATTCTCTTAACTCATTATTGATGGAGTTCAAAGTCGGCCAAACCAAAACCTAGTGTTAATAATAATGATGGGACCTCCTCATTCCCAAAGTTTTCAACCCAATCACGCTTCAACACCTTTTTCTGCGAAATTTTCCTAGTTCTATTGAGCAAACACATAATTTTTGACACTTTATAATTGAGAATAATCCTTCTTTCGTCAATTTTTTATTAAAAATAAATTTTAAGTTTAACTATTTTTATAAAGTTAATTTATAAAAATAATTAAATTTATTGAATTTATAAAGTTATTTGTTTTCAAGATATTATCGGATCATCTATATTACATAATCTCATATGTAAATTCACAATCTATACGAAAGAAAAAATATAAAAACGTGAATCAAAGATCTTACTTTATTTAAAAATAAAAATACTTTACAATATATAAGTTGATATAAATTTTATCTTATAAATTAATTTTATAAAATTAAGTTAAACTCATAAAATTTAATTGTTAATATTTATTATATTGTGTCTAATCTACCAACATTTACCCGTCAATTCCCAGAGTGCTCAATTGGTAACCACTGCCTCCAAAACTGGACCTTTTTTTCATGCTTCAAGCACTGGCGTGGGACAAATTATGGTCCTGTTTGAAAATTCGTGTTTTCCCAGTGCATGTAGGAATGATTGAATGAATATTCATGACAACATACCATCCACTAAGCACCACATTTTCCCACACTTGTCAACAACCCATTGCTTCGTTCCTCTATTTCAATATACCTTTTTTTTTCATCACTTTACGTGTCTTTTTAGGAGAATCACCCAAAAATTCAACCATAATCAAATAAAACATCACCAATTCACACCATTTTCCATTTATGAATTTTTTATATATACTTCTCAACTTCATGGTTTATATTCAATGGAATAGTTAGACTGGAATCAGATTATATACTTGTAGAGGGTAAGGTGCATACCACAAACATATGATGTATTTATGTATCTGCAACACAAACTCAGGTCACTGGTTAAACTAAAACAACAATCTGATACACCAGTGGAGTAACTGAATAAATGGTTTTGAATTTAAGGAATTGTGTGCTGTAAAATACAATATCTAATTACCCATCTAAAGCTATACTGATTTGATGGACTCAAAGTTGTTGATCCAGACAAAGTGGCAGTGACTAGCACCATCACAAGTTGGTCCAACTCCTACTCAATCACAGGCCCTTCTAACCAAATGATCAAACTTTTGCGGGGACAAAATAGTGAATATCCACTATAGGACTTTCACTTCAATGATGCCTAACATCAAACTTTTTGACAGATTGAATCATTAGTGTCAACAAAGAAAAAGGCAGAACCACCCCATACATTAAGCCCTTTAAGGTAGGAAAGGAGAGGGGGATGAATCACCAAATACATCAACTCCTGCTCTCTGAGTACTCTTCCATAGACAACATTTTGGACTTTAAAATTAATCAAATTCTCTTCAAGGATCTGGTTTAAGTTAACTTAACCCTCCCTTTACCACATTGCTTGGTTAGACTTGTTTCTCAAGGAGCATCATCAGCAGCAACAATTATGGTCACTTGTGAGGTGTGAGTTTTGTGGTTAACGTGCCACTCTAAAGGTGATTAATTCTGAAATACCATGATTAGTAATGTGCCATATTTTTTGGAAGAGCGGGGCTAAAGAGAAATTAGAAAAGGAAATAAAAGAGAAAGTAAATGGCCACATCATTGAAATCTCCCTTTATAAGATGGCCACAACTTCACTCACAAGCTAGAAAGGCTTAATCCAACTGAAAAAAATGGATGTAGAGAAAGCCTTCCACATGACTGGAGGAGTTGGCAAAACTAGCTATGCCAAGAATTCCTCACTGCAGGTTCTTTCTTTCTTTCCTTCCACCTCTCATCTCAATCCACAACCTCTCCCCCATCATTTTCTTGTTCTGGCTATGAATTCTTTGTGATTGTACTCACCTGCTTTAATCTTGTTCCTGCAGAAGAAGGCATCTGATAAGGTGAAGCACATAATCATACAAACAGTTGAGGAGCTTTACCTTGCAACAACTCCCAAGAGCATAGGCATTGCTGATTTGGGCTGTTCCTCTGGACCCAACACCCTATCAATCATCAAAGATATCTTTCAGACCATCCAAGGCATAAGCCACAAGATCATGCACCACTCCACTGAGTTCAGGGTCTACTTCAATGATCTCCCAACAAATGACTTCAATTCAATTTTCAAGGCCCTGCCAGAGTTCCACAAGTTGCTCAGGCAAGACAGGAAAAATGGGCTCCCTTCCATTTTCATGGGAGGCTACCCTGGCTCATTTTATGGAAGATTATTCCCAAACAGTTACTTGCACTTTGTCCATTCCTCCTACAGTCTACACTGGCTTTCTAGGGTATAATACACTTTCCCCTTCCTAGACATCCTCATCATCTTACACTGTTTTATTTACCCATATCTATAAGCATACTGTTTTCTAGACACAAGTTTTAGTACTGTTATAAGGTAATAAGTGATATGATGTGATAAGAAGAAAGAGACAGACAGTTATACTATTTGGTGTCCATGTTTCATTGTTTTACCTTGGAACATACTTAGAAGTAGTTATTGGTGGTTTGTGTCATGCAGGTTCCTCCAGCACTCTTTGATGACCACGAAAGGCCATTGAACAAAGGTTGTGTTTACATTTCTGAGTCAAGCCCTTCAGTGGTGTCTCAAGCATACTCTCATCAATTCCAAGAAGATTTTTCCTTGTTCCTTCGGTCAAGGTCAGAAGAACTAGTAGTAGGTGGGAGAATGGTTCTGATATTTCTGGGAAGAAGGGGCCCAGAACATGTCGACAGAGGCAACTCTTTCTTTTGGGAGATTCTTTCCCGTTCATTTGCTATTCTAGTCTCACAGGTACGTTAATAGAGGAGACATCATTATCATTATCATTATTATTGTGCTCTTCTAACTGACAAATTGAAATTCAACATACAAGGACAAAAAAATAAGGTTGAAAATATGTAACTTCCTTCCTAATTACTGAAGCAAAACTATATTGATTTAGATGCTACTTTTGTGGAAATTCTGTAATGTCACCCTTGCTAATTTCAGCAGTGTATTTGACAATTGACATGATCTTTCAATGATTTATTGATTGCTATATTTTGTTGTAAGTGGTTAGCTAATCAGAATTAGCTAGCTTGACATTAGAGTCAATGAAACGATTTTGGTTGGAATTTTATTGGTGAACTTGCATTATCATCAGTTTTATCATAAGCTCTCATGTCATAAAGAAAAACAACTTTTAAAAGTTCATGGAATATATAAAACTGGAGTTAATAATCAGTCTAAAACTGATAACTTGTGTTATTTTATTTTTCATACAAATTAATCCAGCAAGATATGAACTACTAACTTGATAAGATAATTTAGTAAACACAATACTTTTGACCCATATGATATACTTTTGGAAGTGAAAACAACATAAATGGTCGATTTTAAGAACCAAATTATGTAATATTACAAACTCTCTCTCTCTAGACACACCTAGGATATTATGATTTGTGCTTTTTTTTTAGGTTTACACAATCAAGGACTTTGCTTTTGTTAAAATAGAAAGAACTGTATGGATAACTATGAATGCACTTTACTCTTTCTTTTCTGCTTCAAATTCTGACCAGGTACTCCTAAAAGGTATATATGGATAACTATGAATGAATGAATGAATTCTTTTGTCACCTTTGCTTTCTTCTTTACTTCACTTTTGTTTTTCATTTTCCAGGGAGAAATAGAGCAAGATGTGTTTGATTCATATGATGTACATTTCTATGCACCATCAAGGGAAGAGATAGAAGATGAGATAAGGAAAGAAGGGTCATTGAAGTTGGAGAGGCTAGAGATGTTTGAGATGGACAAGAGTGAACATGGCAGTGAGAGCCATGGAACACAGGTTGCTGTAGCAGTTAGGGCCATTCAAGAATCAATGATCTCACACCACTTTGGAGAGAGGATCTTGGACAGTTTGTTTGAGAATTATGCAAGATTGGTAGATGAAGAAATGGCTAAGGAGGATATCAGACCAATCTCTTTTGTTCTGGTTCTCAGAAAAATATAATTGATTGTACAAAACAAAAACATTCTATTAAGGTCTATTAATCATTTTGGTTTGCTGTAATGAGATGTGTTTAAATTTCATCACTGTAATGTAATCATGATCAGTCCAATGTAAGTATATTGGTGTTTCAGTTTCCTCCATTTATGTATACTTTTTCAATTCAGATCATATTTCAAGGTTTTTCATCATATTTATAGTATTAATATTAATCGTGTGTTTGCAAAAGCAATGCATATGGGACCTCCAAAAAATGAGGAACAGACATTCTTTTATAAAAACAAAATTAATGTAATATTTCTAAAAGTTGTTTCTGACGTTGGATTAAATTTTTTTAATATATATAAATTATATCAAGATTTTTTTAAAATATTTCGTGCTCATACTTCAACATTATTATATAATAATGTGTATTAGAATAATAAAAATTTTATTATTTTCTTATTAGACTTGACATAAATAATTTAACTATAAAGTTCATTATATTAACATTTAAGATTACCCTCCCACAAAATACTGGCTAATTTATATAATTTAATTTTAAAACCGTTGAATAAACATGATTATCCATTTAAGTCACTATAGATTTATTCCTTTTTACAAGTCACATGGTTGTTCTGTTATATATATCAGTCACTTCAGAAAATCTATCAAACAATAAATGTTTTTGCAAATCTACTTTTAGTCTCTAATTACGTCATATTTATTTACTCTAAGCTTTTCAATTTTCCAATAACAGTGAGTGATCCCAACAGTTTCTAATATATAAAAATTAATTATATATTAGAAAGATAATTAAAGTGGAGTCTCAAATTAATATAGTGATGGATTTTTAAATAAGGATAATGTAGAAAGTTGTTATCATTCTTATACTTTAATTTGAGACTAACATTTTTAGCAGTTTTTTTAGCCTCTACAATAAAAGAAATATGTTTAACACTTTATATATAGTGTATAAACCTAATAATGACTTGTATATTTCTTTATTTAATTGTAGTGTAGTGTATTGTACGTGCATATATTTTTACTTGATCAAGTATACTATTTTAAACAAGTGTTTATAATATTTTTAATTTAAATGTATATTGTATTAATAATATTTGTTTGAACAATACTGGATATATTACATATTGCATGCACATGTAAAAATAATATAATGTTTGAACATATGTATTTTAACCACTTATTCATATTCATAATATTTTTAATTAAAAATATTTTATATACGTAATATTAAAACGTGAATAATTTAAGATTTGATTTAAATAAAAATATTATTTTAACTTATTCTGGTAATATTATTTTGGGAGAAATATTTAGTATATAATTTTCTAAGATATTAACTTGGATATGATATGTGTTAAATCACCATATCAAGGGTTTTCTTTTCTTTTTATATAACAGCTAACATGCCTTGCATTATTATGAAAGATGGACATTCCAACAAAAAATTCAGCTCAAATTTCAACCATCATTTATGCCATGTTACAATATTAAAAAAAAAGATTTTTTTCAATGACTAATTACAACTTAAAAAAACTTACATATTAAAGAATACATTTCTGACATGTGTTTAATTTTTATTATGAAAAAAACAACACTTACTACAAAGATGAACTTTGAGCAGTTAGGTTCTAAACAGAAAGTTTCCGTGCATTTTTTTTTTTTATATAAGAAGTTAAGAACTTTTGGGTAAGAGATCTAAATGTAAATTTATTAGATTAGATTTGTTTCAAATTTTCATCGATCTTCAAAAGAATAGTAGCTCAATAATGTTTAGAAGGAATTGAGCATGCACTTTTAACTACCAATTATTTAGTTTCTAAATTTGGTTTCTAAAACTTTGGTTGCTAATTAGATACCAATTTAGAAACTACTTAACAATAATAGAAACTAATTTAAAAACCAGTTTTTTTTAGTTTCTAAAATGGTCTCTAATTAAGTTACTATTGCAACTAATTATTTTGGTATCTAAAAATTGGTTTTTATTTCATCATTTTCTTGTAGTGTTAGATTCATGTAATATTTATAAAACCTTTATGTGTATGAAAATTAAGAATGTTTGGTATTATATACTTGATAATTAAGATGGATGGTTAGAAAAGTGATTTCATGCTAATGAAGAATTGATGTAGTTTGAGTACACACAGTTAAGCACATGTACTCAAACTTTACTAAAGAAAAAGTCATAAGATCCAAGTTACGGAAGTTTTGTCAAAAGATAAGCAATTTGTGATAAGCAAATTTGGTTTGCTCTTATGAAAATAAAGATAAATATATCTTTAGATGTAAAAAAAGAAGTAAGAAGATGTTGAATTGTGTGTTTTTAGGAAATTTTAGATTTTTTTAAAAAAATTATATGAAGGTGTGGTCTTTGAAGTTGATATTTTCACAAATGATATAACTAAAATTAAAAGTTAGCCTTAAAGATAAAAAAAACAAATAAGTAACGGATAAATAATAGAGATAAAATTTTATATTAATTTATATTAACATGATATACTGTCCAATTTTTAACCAATAAGTCAAATTTTAATACAATAAATATTCAAGGTCACACCTCGCTTACACACATGATTATATTTTACATAGGATAAAGAACTCAAACTAGACTTAAAGTTAATCCCTAATATTGAAATACAACCTTTGCTTACTAAGTGTAAGTGCTCTCAAGATACACAAATGAATAGAGACTTATTTACATGAAAGAGAATAATTAAATATTGCTCAAAATACAAAGGTTGTTTGCAATAGGTTCTCGTATTTATTTATGTCTTTTTTTTTTCTTTTATAGCGAGAGACTCAAATTAGTAATTATCTTATTGGCTTTTTTTTTTTTTTTACTTGCACCACTTGTCTTTGTGAATTTTAAAGTACTTGATGACATGTATTTAGTGTTTGCATACTTCTTTTATAGACGCATTAAATGCACTTAACTCACTTGTTTTCTCTTCTCTAATAGCCCATGTTGATTATCTTCTTGAATTGAGTTAGAGCAAAATTGCAACAACCTTATAATTTTAACTAAGTGCTTAATTAAACAAAGTATGAAACATGAAGAAGTTGCGTCTAACAGATGTTGTGTTAAAAGAGAAAATCATGTCAAATACAAGTGCTTCATCTAACAAATGATATAACATTTTTGAAAATCTTTCACTTCTTCTAATAGGTGTTGATGATTATTAGACCATAAAAGAAACAAATTTTAAGCTAACATAAACATAAAAAAATATACCCAAAGCTTAATTTTGTGTTGTAGGGAATGTCTTCATAATCTGTCTCCAAGATGATCCATGTCAAAGTCAAGTCTACAACAAGATCTCGTGGGATATGAGTTAAAACTACAATGTTCATCAACTATCCTTACACAATCATATGCCACTAGCCCAACTATCGGTCGAATATGATGTGCACTTTTATCATGTTTTGGTGTAAAAGACTATGCAACCTTGGAAGATAAGTAGGATTTTTTATCATCATGGGGTTACTTTTTTTGCTTTTTACCAAAATGGGGTCTGTTTAAACAAAATTACAAATCTAGGCAAGTCGTGCCAATTCGGCACGACTTCATATGCACAAATCGTCCCAATTAAGCACGACTTCTGCCTTGTCATACTCAAGTCGTGCCAACTTGGCACGACTTCTGCCCTGTCATACTGAAGTCGTGCCAACTTGGCACGACTTCTGCCACGTCATAATTTGTTTAAGTTCTAATTAATCTCTTCTCATCATTACGTGTTCTGTAAAATCATTACTTCTCAAGCTATTTATTTTGCAAATTCACAACAATAATTTTCTATTCAATTTCCAAATACAATAAATTTTCATTTATCTATTTATTTTCAAATTCAATAACAATTTTCTTCATTTTTTAATTAATCAAATAATCAAGTTATTGTATTACATTACCGTCAAACATGATCCATACACGATTATCCAATTTTTGTTTCCTTAAAACCAACACTCTTGGAAAATTATGTATCAAATTAATTTTTAACATTACATAACTTACTACACAATATATAAACAATAAAAAAAAATTATGACGTGGCAGAAGTCGTGCCAAGTTGGCACGACTTCAGTATGACAGGACAGAAGTCGTGTCAAGTTGGCACAACTTCAGTATGACAAAGCAGAAGTCGTGCCTAATTAGGACGATTTGTGCATATGAAGTCGTGCCGAATTGGCACGACTTGCCTAAATTTGTAATTTTTTTTAAACGGACCCCATTTTGGTAAAAAGCAAAAAAAATAACCCCATCATGGTCAAAAACCCAGATAAGTATTGTCAGCTATCAAAATTGTTGCGTGAAGAAGAGAAGATAAACTAATGTTGCATGAAGCACATTCAATACTTCTAAGATCATCAGATGATAAAAGAAAGATGAAGATACTCAAATGATTTCAAAGCTACTCAAGGACCAAAAAAAGGATTTCAATGACTACATCCTTCAAGTGCCTATATAAAGACGTGCTTAGAAGAGAAGAACAAGAAGTCACGTCGTTATTCGCAAGTGCTAAAATGTTGTCAAATTTTCTTTATGGTCAAAAAGCTTTAGAAGAAGACTATTTGAGCTCATTATTAAACTAGGAGAGAGTGTTTATCCTTGTAATTGGCGAAAGACACAATCCCTCCTTAGTGACCAAAACCTATGATATGTTGATCACATTATTAGACAACAATAGTATAATCTAAAACATTATTTTTTTTCTTAATTATTTTAGCAAAAGGAACATGAGGCATGCAAAATGGGATTTTGGGAAGGTTAGAGGTAAATATGGAAGTTTAGGTGGAAAATGGAAATGCTTGAGTGGGAAAGTGAGTTATTGGGAGAATTAAAAATAGATATAGAAAGGGTTGAAATCAAGTTGGATGTGGTGGAAGAATGACAATAAAAAGTAGATCAATATGGGAGGTATATAGCTAAATCTACATATAAGTATATTCACAATCTTATAGTAGGAAGTCGGCATATCAATATCTATATAGTAGGAAGTCGGCATATCAATATCTATATAGTTGTATGAGAGTTAGAATTACCTCAAAAAATAAGGGACTTTTGTGGAAATTGATAAGGAATAGATTACCAACAAGAGATTAATTAAGAAACGAATGTAATACTTTTAAACTTACCAACTATTTTTTTGTCCTTCTATCTTCTAGTCTATTGACCATGCTATGTTCTCATGTAGTAAGTTTGATTGAGTTTGGAAACATGTTATGGGTGGGAAAAATTAAATATAATTATGACATAATTTGCACAAGATCATTTTTGGAAACATAAGGAGAGGAAAAACTTTAAAGAGGAGGTGTGGAGTATACTAGGTAGCTTGCTTGCATGGTACATATGAAGGTAAATAAGCATATGTGTATTTTAGAGAAAATTATTATATGGAAATGAGGTTATTTAGATTGTAAACTTTTAATGTTGGGAGTGGTAAAAGAAAATATATAATTTCCCTATTTTCATACAATGGTATTTTTTCCTTGGCTTATGTTTTGCCTTATAGAATGGGTAAAGGAGAAATAATATGAAAAGAAAGTTGGGATTGACGTATTCTTTAAGGCTCTAATTATGGTGTTGATAACTATTGAACAAGATGTTTTGATGCCTCCAAATCTATGTGCAAAGCTTGAAGACCTTGTTGTTGGGTGTATGTGTGTTGTCTAGTACTTTTTAACTTTTTAATTCACTTCTTGAAATGATTCAAGCTCATTTGATCTTTATCTCTTTTGAAAGAAGTATTTTCTTAAAAGGTGAGATATTTTTATTCAGCTGTTTTTCAAATCAACTAGTTGAAAAAGCTGTTACTCAAGGGTTTGAGGCTAAGGCAAGTTTTTCAACCTGTTGAATTGTCGAAACAACCTGTTGTTTGACACTTAGTGATTTTCAAAATGATTTGGAAAAGTTATGCTTGTTTTGTCTTTGCTGTCAAACAGAAACAATTGGTTGCTTTTATGAAAACCTTAGGAGAAAAATTATTTCAATCGATTGTTTTGGAAAAGAACCTGTTGTTTTCATAACATAATCACTAGTACAAAATTCTTCAATAACGACATCCTTCAAAGACGGTTTGGAGACAACCATCGTTAAAAACTACGCGGTGGCAATCCTGTAAAATTTTCGAAATTTTTTGGACTTTTAATGACGGTTCATCCCAGAACCGTCGTTAAAAGTGCGCGAGTGGAGATACAACGACGGTTCATCCCATAACCGTCGTTAAATGTGGAGTTATGGAGATACAACGACGGTTCATCCAGAACCGTCGTTAAAACCTTTTTAAAACTCTTTTCCCACACTGTTTTCCCACTCTCCTATTTTCCCACTCTTTTTCGCTGCCCACGACCCAGCACAGTGACTGCCGTTCCTACGCGCGACCGCGACCCAGCCGTACCGCGACCGCACCGCGCCGCACCGTGACCGACCGCCCTACCGCACCGCGCCGCGACCGAGCTGCCCCTACACGCAACCGGTATCCCTGACCGCGACCGCGACGCACCCCGCCGTGCGACCGCACTGCACCGCGTCCGAGCCGCCCCCGACCGTCGCACCGCACCGCGCCGCCCCCTACGCGCGACCGGTACCCTTGACGCACGACCGCACCGCGCCACCCCATACTGCGACCCCGCTGCGCACGACTGCACCACGCCGCCCGCGAACCCTAAACCCCTGACGCACGACCGCACCGCGACCCCGCCGCGCGACCGCACCGCCACCCGCGACCGTGACCCTGCCCCAGCCGCCCGCGCGACCGCGACGATCGTTCCAGCGACTACCCTGCGTGCGACCACCGACCTTGTGCCGCGATGCACGTCCGTGAACACCGACTCCTTGCTGCAACCACTTGTCGTGACCGCCCATCCATTTGAGGTTAGTGTATTCTTATTTATTATCACCTATATTTTGAAAGTATTTGTTTTGAGTTTGATATTGATTCTTTATATTGAACGCATTGGTTCTGAGTCTGGAGGTGTTCGACCTTCGGCAATTTTCAGTCATTATATATTGTTTTGACATATTGAACGCACTGGTTCTGAGTCCGGAGGTGTCCGACCTCCGACACTTTTGTTTTATTTTTTCATGATTACATATTGAAAGTATTGGTTCTTAGTTTAGTAGTTCTATGGATCGGAGTTGGATTAATACACCACGAATAAGTGATATTTACGAAAAAGGGGTGAAAGAGTTCATACAATTCGCAAAACATAATGTCGTTAGGTATAAGAATGGAGTAAGGATAAGGTGCCCTTGTATCAATTGTTTAAATGGAAGGATATTGACTGTTTCTGAAATTAGAGAACATCTTTTGTATGATGGATTTTTGAAAAGTTATACAACATGGACGTGGCTTGGTGAATTGTTAGACTTGCCAAATGTGCACGGAGGTTCGGAGGAAGTTCATTTCTCAATGGATGATAGATTAGAAGACATGATTCGTGATGTGGGAGCAGAATTATTTGCTAATGCAGTTTTTGAAAATATGTCTAATGATGCAGAGACTCCTTTGTATCTTGGTTCAACTAACTTCACACGATTATCAGCAGTGTTAAGGTTGATGAATTTGAAGGCAATGAATGGATGGACCGACAAAAGTTTTACAGAATTCTTCAATTGCTTAAGGACATGCTTCCTGAAGGAAATACCTTGCCCAATCGAAATTATGAGGCGAAAAAAATACTTTGTCCAATGGGTATGGAGTATAGAAAAATACATTCATGTCCTAACGATTGTATTTTATACAGAAATGAATATGAAGATTTAAGAAGATGTCCCAGGTGTGGTTTGTCACGTTATAAGGTTAAGGTTGGTCAGAATGATGAAATTGATGAATTGACAAAGGAAGGTCCTCCTGCTAAGGTTGTTTGGTATCTTCCAATAATACCAAGGCTTAAGCGTTTGTTTGCAAATGCAGATGACGCTAAAAACCTTAGGTGGCATGCAGATAATAGAAAATGTGATGGATTACTTCGTCATCCTACTGATTCTTTGCAGTGGAAGAATATTGATAAAAATTTCTTGAATTTGGAAAAGAATCAAGAAACTTAAGACTTGGATTGGCAACTGATGGAATGAATCCCTTTGGAAATTTAAGTGGTAATCATAGTTCATGGCCCGTTTTGTTAGTGATTTATAACTTACCTCCTGCTTTGTGTATGAAGCGTAAATACATGATGTTATCTATGATGGTCTCTGGTCCAAAACAACCTGGAAATGACATAGATGTTTATCTTAATCCATTGATTGAAGATTTGAAATTATTGTGGAATGAAGGGGTTGATGTGTTTGACGCGTTTTAAAATGAATCTTTCCGATTACATGTGATGTTATTTTGTACTATCAATGACTTCCCTGCATATGGGAACTTGTCAGATTATAGTGTGAAAGGCCATAGAGCATGTCCAATATGTCAAGACAAGACATCTTATGAGCAGTTGAAACATGGAAGAAAAACTGTGTATCTTGGGCATCGTAGATTTCTAAAGAAATATCATCCGTATCGTCGATTGAAAAAAGCTTTTAACGGATACCAATAACATGACATTTGTCCCACTCCCTTAAGTGGTGTTGAAATTTATGAGAAAATAAAAAATGTTAATGTGACTTTTGGAAAAATGAAGAAGAAGCAAACTGTGAGTGAAATATGGAAGAAGAGATCAATCTTTTTTTATCTTCCGTATTGGTGTAAGTTAGATGTTAAAAACTGTCTAGATGTAATGCACGTAGAGAAGAATGTGTGTGACAGTCTAATAGGAACACTTCTGAACATTAAAGGCAAAACAAAGGATGGTCTGAATGCACGTCTGGATTTGATTGAAATGAATATACGAGAGGAATTGGCACCGAGAGAAGTTGGTAAACGTACATACTTGCCTCCAAGACAATCAGAAAAATGGGTGTTAATTAAGCATAACAAAACTTTCATGTCATGGTTTAAGCAACAAATAATGACTGATCCATCAGCATCTGAAACATTAACATGGCTTGCAAACGGTCTCAAATTTGATGTTTTATGTTGTTCTGGCTATGAAGTAAATGGTTGTTTGTTTTACACAAAGTCTCGAGATGATAGGAGTACAGTGCAAAATAGCGGAGTCACCTTGGAAGCAGAGTCTATGCAATTTTCAACTACAAAGGATCAAAATCCTGTTGTGGGATCAATGCCTTATTATGGTGTCATAGTAGAGATTTGGGAAGTTAATTATACCAAGTTTACTGTACCTGTTTTCAAATGCAAGTGGGTTGACAATAAGACTGGTGTCAAAGTTGATGAATCAGGAATGACTTTGTTTGACTTTCGAAAGATAGGTTATCATGACGAACCATTTATAATGGCACATCAAGCTTCCCAAGTTTTCTATATCCAAGATCCTACGTCTGACCACTGGTCTGTTGTGCTACATGGAAAAAAACAACATAATGACCCAGAAGATACAAACAATGACATTTGTGAGATTGAATCACTTACAAGAACGACCATCAATAAAGAGTACGAGGATGTTGCTGATGTTGTACATGCAACTCAAAATGATCATGATGAAGGAATATATATTTGTATGTACATGTGATTCATGTTTAGTTTTACAATATATTTCATTTTAATTATATTTCATATTCTTGATGCTTATCATATTTTTTTGATAACAGGAACATGGCAGATGATAAAGTTTCCCATTCAAAAACTGGTAGAGGACCTACAAGACTAAAGAATATGTTTAAGAAGATAAATAAAGATGACAAAATACCTTTGTCTATTGATATCCACACTAGTGTGCCCACTGGGCAACATGCAAAGAAATATAGGAGTTATCTCGGAGTACTATCTTGTGAAAGGATCTCTATCTTAACTTAGTCCTGGGATCACGTGACTGACCACGAGAAAAACATGATTTGGCAAGATATTCTGGTATGTAACTGATTTTACTTTGCTCAATCTAAAGTTCTTTTATACTTTGTTTTTGTTTATGAACTAATTCTTTCAAACAATGTAGACGCATTACAACATCCCGAATGTGGAAACCTTGAAAGCGAAGGTTCTTTCAGATGTGGGTGTCAAGTTTCGTCAGTTCAAATCAAAATTGACAACAGATTATATATATGGGAAAAGGAAAGAAGAAAATCCTTGTGCAAAATATGAGTGTTATGATAGGAGGTTCGGAACAAAGCAAAAGCCAATCAGGCACATAATGATACCCCACACTTATTGTCTCGTGGTGGTTATAAGTTGCTAGAGCAGAAGATGCTTGAAGAAAAGATTAAAGCACGTTCTACTTCCATTGAGGAAATGAATAGTGTAGATTCTTTAAGACCTCCATCCCCACCACTCCGACATGAGATGTGGAAGGGTGCCCGTATAAACACATTAGGGACATGGAGTTCTAAGTCTACAGAACAAACAGTTGAACGCATTATTTGACAATTTCTTTTCAATGTGTTATTTTAAATTCAATGTGTTGAAGTTTGTCAATTTCTTTTCATTTGTTTTAGGATTCTCTTAATGAGCAATCAACACAGGGGACTTTTAAACCATGTGGTCGCAATGATATTCTCAATGTTGCTCTCGGACGACCTGAACACCCTGAACGTGTTCGTGTAGCTGGATATGGAGTTGGGATTCGGTCATACTTTGGACCTCCATCACACAGCAAGGAACAATTGTCCAATGAACCTAGCCAAGAGTATTTACTACAACTATGTGAGCAGTTAAAGGCTGAGGTAACTCAAGAGCTTAAAGAAAGCTTCATGGAGGAGTTTAGTGCGCGAATGGAAATGGAGTTCAAAAAGCGGTGGGAGGGTTTAGGACACTCACAGTAACCACCTACTATGGTAGAAGATGAACCACCTCCGCCTCCTATTAAGAAAGTCAGCACTAAAGGGAGTTGTTCGGCAGTTGATCTGTCAGGGGATGACTTTGGCTCAACTAGCCAATGCGAATTATATGTTGAGTGTAATTCTTTGACCCGATTCGTTGCCTTGGGTAAGTGTTATGAAGGGGTCACAATGTTACACAATGTGCCTCTTCCTTCTAATTTCATGAAGGTCACGGTGGAGAAGGTCCTTTATGGTGATCTTGTAGTTCCTGTGCCGACATCAGAGGTCACAATTGTAGCAGAGGCATTACATACTTTCGTTGCCTGGCCTAGACATCTCGTCAGACCTATAGACTCTATGGTATATATTTGCACTAATACTAATAGAATTATATATCAGATATATTACATTCTAACTAATTTAAGTATTTTTTTGTTTTGATGAGTAGCAGGAACCTAAGACAAATCTGTCTCTGGGAAAGAAGAAAATAGTCTCCATTGATGATCCTCTGGCGGCATTGGTGGAAGTTACTACAGCTTTAGATACAATCGTCTTAGAGGATCCATGGGATGCCAATGTTTTTGGAAGGGATAGTAATCTACTGTTGTACGTTCACATGTCTGATTTGTTGAACCTTGCATCCGGAGATCAAGAGATTAACATAACAGTTCTGCAATTATGGATGATGTAAGTTCAAATTTTAAAATCTTTATACTTTTGATTTATTAAATATATTAGTACTAACTTATTGAAATTTAGGTATCTTTCTGGATTATGCTTTGTTGGAGATCCCACATCGACTAGAGATTAGAGTCTTTGATTGTATATAAGTGGATGCAAACCTCACCCCATGAGCCGGTTTTATGGGGTTGAGTTAGGCTTAAAGTCCACTTTGTAATATGGTATCAGAGCCATTTCGAGCTTCTATCAATCACTCTTTCGTAATATGGTATCAGAGCCGGTTTTATGGGGTTGAGTTAGGCTTAAAGTCCACTTCGTAATATGGTATCAGAGCCATTTCGAGTCTATCCTAGCGATTGTTTGTGTTGGGCCTATCGTGCCACCCGCTATCGGACCACCCATAATATATAGTCCCACGCACGAGTTGGTAGTCTCGGCGTGAGGGGGGTGTGTTGGAGATCCCACATCGACTAGAGATTAGAGTCTTTGATTGTATATAAGTGGGTGCAAACCTCACCCCATGAGCCAGTTTTATGGGGTTGAGTTAGGCTTAAAGTCCACTTTGTAATATGGTATCAGAGCCATTTCGAGCCTATCCTAGCGATTGTTTGTGTTGGGCCTATCGTGCCACTCGCTATCGGGCCGCTATCGGACCACCCATAATATATAGTCCCACGCACGAGTTGGTAGTCTCGGCGTGAAGGGGGTGTGTTGGAGATCCCACATCGACTAGAGAATATAGTCTTTGATTTGATGAGGGGAAACACAATATATATGGGTTTTTAGACCCTCAAATCACTCAATCAATTGGAAACAAGAAGTCAGAAACACAAACATACATCACCACTGCCTTAAAGAATGGTGGAAAACACATTTATTTTGCTCCGTACATCCATGAGTAAGTTCTTATTTATTAAATAAGTTTTAATAAATTATTGAAATAAGAGAAACTAATTAATTGATTTGTTATACAGGCGTCATTGGCAACTATTGATCATATCTGTTCAATATCATACCGCTGCATGGTTTTGCTCCTTGCATAAAAAACATCCTGCCTATTTTAAAAACATTATAGATAGGTACGACAGTTTCATTTAACATTTATTATTACTTATATATTATATAATGTTATGTATTCTAACATGAAATCTTATTATTTTAGTGCTTACTTTGGATATAATATGTTGTGTGGGAGGAGAACTTCAAACGCACAAAAACTCACTTGGATGTACCTTAAGGTATTTAAAGTATATTTGTTTACTTAATTTAATGTGTTTCACTCATTCATTTAATACATTTATTTTCACATGCAGTCCAACAGGCAACCTGAAAATTATGAGTGCGGTTATTATGTTATGCAGTGGATGTTGACTATTTTGCAAGCTGAAATTAAGAAAGGTTGGGATAAGGTAATACCTCAATACAATAAACACTTTAAAATTTGAGATTTACTATTCATGCACTAATTCAAAATATTTCAAATGTCACAGTTGTTCAACGACCAACACCCGCTAGATTTAGAAGCATTGGAGTATGTGAGAACAACATGGTCAAAGTATTTTGTAACCATGTATAACACTCTAGTATAGATAAATCATTACAATGACAAATTTTTTCATATATTACCAAACTTTTTTGTAAATGTTATAATTTTTTGTATGTAATTTTTATATTTAAATTATGATTTGAAATGTTTTTATTTTTTGGAATTGAAAACTTTATGCAGGTTGTTTGAGATTTTTTAAAAAATAATTTTTTTTTAATCAATACATATAACGACGGTTCCAAGTGGAACCGTCTTTAAAAGTCATGTTTACAACGACGGTTCCTCTGGGAACCGTCTTTAAAAGTCCCTTAAAGTTCCCCAAAAAAAATCACAATCCACCTTTAACGACGGTTTCCACAACCGTCGTTAAAAGTCGGAGTTTTAATAA
This sequence comes from Phaseolus vulgaris, assembly GCF_000499845.2. Classification (NCBI taxonomy): domain Eukaryota; kingdom Viridiplantae; phylum Streptophyta; class Magnoliopsida; order Fabales; family Fabaceae; genus Phaseolus; species Phaseolus vulgaris. Next base: position 4,429,683 of record NC_023757.2, read on the forward strand.
CGACTCCTGTCTTGAAAAATCCATACCTTTTAACGATTCCTGTAATAACGACGGTTCTGGAACCGTCTTTAAATGTTGATTTTAACCGTCGTTAAACTACCTTTTTGTACTGGTGAATTATGTTAAGTGGTTTGAACTGGTTTTAAAAGATTCCAACTACTTATGGTTTTTTATCTAACAACTTTGACCACTTGATTGATGTTATATAAAGGTTGTTTAACATTCTTTTGAACTGACTAAGAAAGAGAGATTATTTAAAACGTTTTCAAGAATTCAAAAGTTTTGGATCATCTCAAGTGTGTGGAATATTCTTTTGAACTAAAGCTTTGTAATACCCAGGTGTATTCTATTATCTTCTCCTTGAACATTGTATTTTCGTGTGTTCTTGTGTAAGGCAGTTTCATAAAAGTGTTTCTGGAAACTCTGGTGTTGCCAAAGAGTGGTTCATAAGTGTCTAATTTCAGTAATATTTCATATTAAAATATAGGCACTTACGAGTATTAACTGATAAAATACACATAAAATAATCCCTAGTTTATGAATTTATACCTTTTTACACATTTTATGATCTTTATTTGAATAAGAGCATTTTATTCCCATATTTGGTGTTAATTTCAAGTTTCTAAGGAAGAATGGAAATTTGGATTAAAGAATAATGGTATAAGCTAAAATGAGAAAGTTGGAAGGCTCATAAACACACAAAAAGAAAAAAAATCCAACTGAGCAGCGGAGTATCTCGCTCAAGCGAGCTCATTCTCACTTGAGCGAGAATACTCCGATGAAGTTTTCGGAAAATAACGCCTTTCTCACTCAAACGAAATATTCTCGCTTGAGTGAGAATGCGTCCGATTAATTGGGCTAATTTTATGTTTTATTAATCAATTCATAAGCGCGACGCAGGAAGTCACCTAACCCTAGTAAATTAGTTAAATAGGGGGTTAGAGACTCAAACCTAGTGTGCCAGATTAAGAGAAAAACACCATTGAGTGATTTGTAACCAATTGGAATAATGGAAGGTAGTAGAGCTATGCGTGGCTAATTCTACTATTTTAGATTGGGAGTAATCTGTTCGAGCTCTTATGTATTGAGGTGATATTTAAATATGATATAATATTATGTTCTTAATTGATTATTGGTATTGTTGTTTTGTTTTTTACTTTTGATCTAGAATCTTAAATCTGACTGGAAGGTATTTTTAGGGTTCTAACCTAAACAACAATACTTAATATATTTAAGTGTTAGAAATAGACTTTAAATGTTAATTTCTATTAACGTCTGAGCGAGACTCTAAGTTGTTTTTATAAGTATGCGAGAGATAGATATTTAGGAAACATTCTTAATAATTTTATATGTAAGAGATCGATTGATAAGTGCCTAATTTCCGTAATATTTCATATTAAAATATAGGCACTTATGAGTATTAATTGCTATTTTACATATAAAATAATCCTTAATTTATGAATTTATACATTTTTACATTTTTTATGATCTTTAATTGAATAAGAGCATTTTATTCCCAAGTTTGGTGTTAATTGTAGGTTTCTAGGGAAGAATGGAGATTTGGACTAAAGAAGAATGATATATGCTAAAAGGAGAAAGCTAGAAAGCTTAAAACGCACAAAAGAGAGAAAAAAGTCCAACTCAGCAATGAGAATGCGTCAAATTAATTGGGTTATTTTTTATGTTTTTATCATTAAGCCCGTGAGCGCGCCACAGAAAGTCACTTAACCCTAGCAAATTAGGTTAAATAGAGGGTAAAGGCACTACCCTAGGGTGCCAAATTGAGAGGAAAACACCATCATTGAGTGAATTGTAACCAATTGGGAGAATGGAAGGTGCTAGAAAAGTTTGGAACAAAGAAGTATATGGGGATGTCAACCGCATTAGTGAGAGCTTACAAAAGAGGATTATTGAGTTAGATGCAAGAGATGATGAAAGTGGTTTAGACGAGTCAGAAAGAGAGGAAAGAAGGTCTCTTTTAACTAATTTTAGCAAAAATCTGTTTAAGCAAGAGGCAATTATGCATCAAAAAACAAGCCTAAAGTGGCTGAAACAAGATGATCTTAACACAAAGTTTTTTAACTCGTCAGTAAAATGGAGGAGGGTAAGGAATGAGTTACATGGGGATTTTGTTAATGGTCAGTGGTGTGAGGATAAGGATGTGGTTAAGGACGTGGTCAAGGATATGGTTAGAAATTTTTTTGAAGATAGGTTTGTCAGGAACGATGCTCGTTAGGTCAGATTGGACAATGTTGGGTTCAACACTATTTTAGAGGACGATAATGAGATGTTGGTTGGTGAATTTTCTGAAGAAGAAACCAGGACGACTATTTGGGGTTGTGACAGTTTGAAGAGTCCTGGCCCTAATGGGTTTAACTTTGGATTCATTAAATTTAGTTGGAATTTCATTAAAAAGGATGTTGTGTCGGCGGTCAACGATAAATGGCTTAGGTTATCCAATGCGTCGTTTTTATGCTTAATTCTAAAAGTTGAAAACCCTCAATAGCTCGGCGAGTTTAGACCCATATTGTTGGTTGGATGCCTATATAAAATAATTTCAAAAGTGTTGTCTCTTTGTTTGGAAAAGGTGATAGCAAAGTTATTGACGTTAGACAGTCGACTTTCCTTGAAGGATGGGGTTTGCAAGATAGTGTGTTAGTAGCTAACGAAGTTTTGGAAAAAATGAAAAGGAAGAAGAGAAGTTGTGTTTTCTTTAAAGTTGATTATGAGAAGGCTTATGACTCAGTCAACTAGGAGTTTATTTATTATATTTTTAAAAGGTTGAGTTTATGTGGCAAATGCATTAATTGGATAAAGTGTTGTTTGGAAGCTGCTTTTGTGTCAGTGCTAGTGAATGGTAGTTCAATTAAGGAGTTTTTCCCAAAGAAGGGGCTTTGTCAAGATGATCTGTTAGCTTCGTTTTTTTTTCTTATTGCGGTAGAAGGCTTGGCAGATGTGTCAAGGATGGCAATAGAGAAAAATTTGATAGATAACGTGGAGATTGGAAGGGCGAAAGTGAAGGTTAACATGTTACAATACACTAACGATACCTTATTTCTATGTGAAGCCAACACTAAAAGTGTCTTTAATATCAAGACGTTTTGCACTGCTTTGAACTTTCTTCTAGGCTTAAGGTGAACTTTTTGAAGAGTAGAATAAGCAGGTTGGGGATAGATCAACTAGGCTTAAGGGGAACTTTTTGCGGTGATTCTTAACTGTGATGTGATGGTGACTCCTTTTGTATACTTGGGTATGTCGGTAGGGGGGTGCCATAAGCGATGAGCGTTTTGGAGTAGGTTGGTAGCGAGACTTAAGGCTAGGTTGTGTAGGTGGAAAGGTAGGTTTTTGTCGTTGGCTATGAGGATTTGTCTGATTAAGTCCATACTTTCTTCTATCCCGCTATTCTATATGTCTTTATTCAAAATGCCCCCCATGGTGGCAAACAAGTTAGTTAGGATTCAAAGGAATTTTCTTTGGGGTGGGGTTCTGACGACAGAAAAATTGCCTAGGCTTCTCGAAAAAATGTTTGTGAGCCCTGTGAGGCTGGGCATCTTGGAATTATCAATTTGAGGGTTTTTAACACAGATTTGCTAGGGAAGTGGATTTGGAGGATGGGGTCGGTTAATGGTGGTTTGTGAAAGGAGATTCTTGAATCTAAATACGGAGGTTGGAGAAGTTTGAGAGAAGGCAGGAAAAATTGTAGGGGCTCTCTTTGGTGGAAAGATTTGAAGGAGGTGTGGGCTTTAGAGGGTTGGGGAAGGAAATTTAAAGATGCTTTCAAGTGGAATATTGGTAATTGAAGGGAAATTTCCTTCTGGGAGGACAACTAGTCGAGTTGTGGTGCTTTGAAGAGAGTCTTCCCGAGGTTATTCTCTCTGAGCTCATCTAAATCCGCTAAGGTGGCCAAGCTTGGGTTCTGGACTAATGGCGTTTGGGTTTGACATTTAGCTTGGTGAAGGAGTTTCTTTGAATGGGAAAAGCCTATGGTGAGTCACTTCTTCCAGGTTTTACAAGGGTTGTGGTTGGACTTGGAAGAGGAGGATAGTTGGGTGTGGAAGGATGGGGAGTTTCTAACATATACGGTTAACTTTGCCTATGTTTCTTTAAGGAGGGATCGAGAATGGTAGAAGTACTCTGTGTACATTAAGTTTTGGTGGTGTAAAGTTTTGCCTTCTGCACTAATCATTGCTTGGAGGGTAATGGAGAATAAGATTGCTACTAGGGTTAATTTTGGAAAGGCATGGAATTGCGGTCAAAAGTCATTTGTGTAGTTCGTGCGGGATGAAGCAGAAGTTTTGTCGTCACTTGTTTTTCAAATGCAGATTAGTTTGGCTTGTTTGGAGTCAATGCATTGCTTGGCTTAGAGTGACGTCCGTGTTTCACAATGATCCTCTGACAAATTTTTTACAGTTTAGGATGTGTAATGCTTCTGATTCAATTAATGACGTTTGGGAAGCAATTTAGGTTGAAGTAGTAAGTGAAAATTGAAAATACAAGAACAATGTCATCATTAAAAGGGGCGTGGCTAATGAGTCAGAAGTGTTTGCAATAGTGCAAGTAAAGGTTTGATCTTGGATTTCCTCCAAGTCACATTTTGTTTCGTTCTCTTACTTTGACTGGTGTCTAGACCCTTTGGTTTGTATGATGTTGGTTTCTTGATGTTTCACCTTGCTGGTTACCTCTATTGTTGGTTTTTTAGGTTTAGTCAGGAGGGTTATTCTTTTGGTCGTTCGTGGGAGGATAAAGTGTAATTTTTGTATAAGGGTTGAACCACTCCTAAAGTGATTCATATTTATTGATTCTTTATTGCTGATAAAAAAAATCTATCTTTTTTTATTGGAAACATAGGTAAGATTCTAGTTTATAAGCATAGCCTATTAATGTGGCAAATCTTATAAATTTAATTGAGCAAAATAAATATTGTAACTCTTTCATTAACACAACATACACTACATAGAAAAAAAAAATACTAAATAGAAGTAATCCAACTATAGAGGGACTAAAAAAAATCTTCAGTTTGTTTTCTAATTTCTCAAATTTGTTTCAAAGTCAACTAAAAAAATAAATATAACTAGAATATACGATCATCACTCTCTCTCTGCAATTATCTGCATCAGAGGAAAAAAAACAAAAGAAACTTAGCCAGATAATGTCCAAACACGAAATCGTCAATTAACTAATTAACTATTGAATAATTTTAATTATTATGATATTAGCATAAAAGATAAGAACAAGGTCGTTGTAGTATAGTGGTAAGTATTTCCGCCTGTCACGCGGATGACCCGGGTTCGATCCCCGGCAACGGCGCTTTAGTGTGCTTGATTTTCCTTTTCAGTGTGTTGTTTTAACTGCATTCTTTCATTGTTTTTTTTGTATGCTTGTTTTCCTTATCAGTGTGTGTTTTTCACTGCACTCTTTCTTGTTTGTTTGTATACCGAAAAATACATTATGTGTGTGCAGACAAGCAAATACTGAGTTTGATTTTAACAATGCGTGCAAGCTATGCCAAATTCACTGGTACTGAGTGCTTTCAGTTAAGAAATTCAAAAGGGCAGGGCTGGCTATTGTTGTTTTCTCTCTGTCCTTTTTCTTGCTTTTCTTCTGGGGCGAATTTGGTTTTGTACTATTCACTTTACACTTTGCATATGAAAGGAAATAGTAGCCAGAGAGAAATGAATATATATGAACTGGACCTGTCAAATATCATATACTTTGATGTGACTAATTAGTATTTCTCAATCCCTTTTGCTCTGTGCCAAGTTTGGAATGCTGATGGAGATTGAACTGATGGAGTTTCTTGCTTCCATAACAATCTTTTGAACTATTCTAGCTGTCTAAATTCCTTCCACATGACCAATTTTGTTGGAACTGATAATATTTGAGAAAAGTTATATGTGAGTTCCATCCTACTAATCAAGGCTAGTTACAAATAATGCAGCAGTATTAGCTACATTATTCATAGTGCTTTTTTCCCTTCCTTTTCCAGATTTCATTAAAATCCAAGCTCAAAACTGATTTTCCTCAAGAATGCATATATCTAGGAATGTTTAAATGAACCAGGAGTTTAGCAGTGGCATTCCAAGTTTTATATGTTTGTTGGAAAAAGAAATAAAAGTATCACATGAGAGCATCAACAACATCTTCTACAAACAAATCATTGATTTGATTCAACATTAATACCTTCAACTTTATTCCTTTCCATTGCCATCACTAAACTATGGCAGTTATTCTTCTCTATCTTTGACTTTGATATATAGTCTCTATAGTTCTTCTGCTTGCAATCACTCATTCACTTCCTTCTATGTGTATTTTATAACTTTTCAGTAGTAAATTTGATTTATCTTATAAGTGTACAACCATGTTAGTATTTTCATAACATTTATCTTTGGATGTGCATTTTCAAATATGGGTGATTCCACTCATTGTCAATTTATCTCGCGTGATTGTTGGTTGTGTTGAAGAAGCGTATTGGATGTGTTTTTGTTGCATCTTTTTCTCCAAGTATTCGAAAGATAAATTGTTATCTGTTCTTGTGTTCCTGTGCTTGTATTTATTAGAATGAGATCAAAGTGTTTTATAAGAATGTGCGTGTGTGCATGCTAGGAAAGATCAAAGTGTTACGTGAATGTTGTGTTTGTTTAAGGCGAAGAATTCTTGACTGATTGAGTGAGTTAGTAGTGAAAGGGTAAAGGCATGGTTTACATTCCACAATAAAATAAATAACATGTATTGAAATTATTACATTTTCCATGTATATGGAGAGTGTATCAATGTATAATATATGCGATAAAAATAAGACAATAATTTGGTGTAATTGTTGAAAGATAGATATAACATATGGAGTAGTGAATTATATATAATATATCTCTTCAATTTAATTGTATAAAAATAGTAGACCTGTATTGAATGAATATACAAAAATATCATTTCCATAATATTTGATAACATGCTACCAACTTAAGGGTATCATAGTAATCTCTCATAACGTAATCTCTCATAATTTTATTAATAATAAAAAATGTTTTAGATATAATTTTTTTAGTTTATAAAATAATCTCTAATTTAATCAAATAATAACTAATTATTTTAATTTCTAAAATTAATTTTGATTTAATAATTTTCTTGTAGTAATGTTGATTCTCGAGTGATAACTAAATAGCCTTTAACAATAAAATATATTTAATTTTTTAAATTAAGAAGAAAGAAGGAAGAGAGATTAATTTTATAAATTTAGTTCAGTTTATAAACTCTAATTATAAAATATGTTTAAATTTTAAATCTAGGAGTTAGCTTTTTAGCTAACTTTAATTATAAAATATATTTAACGTTTAAATATATTAGCAATAGCGAAACCACTCTAAAAGTAAGAATATTTAATTTTAAATTTATGAGTTAGTGTGAGTTAAACCGATTTCAATTAAAATATATCGTTCTTATTTTAAAATTTATAGCAAGAGTTTAGTATCTATGTAGTCAATGCTAATAGCGCTAGTGTTAGCACGAATTTTAAATTTCAGAAGCAAAATATTTGTATTCTTTGTAATGTTAGATATGATATGTGATGTAGTTGTTCTAAATTGGAAGATGTATTTTAAAGAGTGGAATATAAAGTTTATTAATTAAAGAGTTAGAAAATAAATTTATATTGTAAAATTTCATTTGATTCTCTTACCACTTTTTCTCTCCTTAAAACAAGTCTTCTTTATAATAATATAAATTATGTCTTTATGGATTAAACAAGTATTCAGAATATGAACAAACTCTGTCTATATGGATATTTTCCTCTTGAATATAAAGATAAGATGTTCACGAAGATTGTTACAAAGGAATCATGTCATCTTTAAGAATGGTAGAGTAGACTTTATTGAAAAAAGTTTTACCTACGCGTAACTTAAGGTGGTCATGATTCACAAGTAAAGAAAAATTAACTGATTTTGCATATTCTCAATGATACATGAATTCAAAGAAGTGCTTGAATTGAAGCATCCCTAAAGTGTTCTCTTTCTTTAATTCTATCAATTCTTTGCTAATAAAAAACAAAAATTACTAAAAAAATTGATTTTATCGACGATAAAAATTTGTTTGTGATGTATAAAATTGACTTATATTATTTGTTGTTCTAATAAACATGATGAGTTACATGCTCTCAAGTTAGAAAAAATTACACATATATTAAAAATTGAACTGATTAAAGCTAAGAAAATGTAAATAAATTAGTACATTGAAATGAAATAGAATATTTATTGAAAATCATAGGTCTCTATTATTTCTAGCTTAATAAATATGTATGGTCCAAGTCATTCTGATTTATAAAAGGTTATTATCGATGAATGAGTTTATTTTTATTGTGAGGATGTTAATAATACTTACAATAACTTGACTTATTTGATTTTATATTTTTCTGACATTTGATGGAAGAAACAATGGAAATAGTGGATCTTCTAGCTTTTACCACTACAACTGAAAGATATTTTTCAATGATGGAAATATTAAAACAAGATTAAGGAATAAAATTGAATTTAAAGATAAACACTTACAACTTTCATTCTAATTCATTTATAGATGATTTTGTAACTGTAAGAGTGTATAATTGCAATTTAAGGCAATTTTTTTATATACTTATTATTGTTTGCCATAGTTATGTGTCTTAAAAGTTTGATCCATCCTTTTATGGGATTGTGGCATTGAATTCATCTACCAAATGTGAGGTAAGAGATAAAATATCCATTAACATATTGCATTTTCTTACAGTTGGGTTAATTTAGCATTTAAGATGTATAATGATATTGGTCAACACATTACCCTAAATATAAGAAAGTTGGTACAGTAGTTTAATATTAGGATAGGTTTTGCTATAGTACAAGTAAGGCTTTTCTATTTGGACTGTAAATTATATTTTATTTATTATATAATACTACAAATTTTATTTTCGTTCATAAACTTTAATATATTTTTTAATTTCAACTTCTTTTTTCAAATACATGCCTCCTCTAAAATAAATCTAACACGAGAAAGAAACAAATAAAATATACTTTTTAGAAGAATATATGAATATGTTAAATATGATGATATTTGGTATTTACTTTTTAGAAGAAAACAAAAACTCAAAGATAATTTTGCTTCCTGTCCAAATGAAAAGGTAATAACTTTCATTTTTGGTTAATGATTTTTGTTTTTGAATAAACCAGGCCATCAAGTGGGTTTAGGACTTTAATAGTCATGCTATTAATTATGATTCTCTTTTTTGTGTAACACATTATTTAATAAAGAGTAAAATATAAAACAACTTAATATCAATTGAGTCGTTGTAGTATAGTGGTAAGTATTTCCGCCTGTCACGCGGATGACCCGGGTTCGATCCCCGGCAACGGCGAATTTTTTAACTGTTTTTAGTTTTTTCTTTCTGATTTATTTCATACTATTGTGCACTGTTTTTCCTGCAAAATCTTTGTTGGTGAATCTAATGTAGCAAACATTACAATCTTTGATGTAGGTTTGTTCAATCTATCAAATTTTATGTTCTTCACATGTGAACAAAAACATTACTGGGATTAGTCTTAGTTTGATTTCAGCTATGGCATGCATGCAAGCTTCTTCTGCTGTGAAATTCAAAAGGGCATAGTTTTCTATTATTGCTTTCTCTGTCCTTTTTCATGCTTTTGTTCTGGGGAGAATTTGGATCTGCTGCACTGTTAACTTTACAGTTTGCATATATGAAAGGAAATAATAGCCACAGAGAAATGAATATAAGAACTGGACCTGACGAATCTTATATGGTTCTGATATGATTGACAGTAGTTATCATTCCCTTTGAGAATGGAATGTTGATGGACTTGCTTGCTTTCATCACAAGGCTAGTTACAATTAATTGAGGAGAATTATTTGTCACACCCTTTTGTTTTCAGATTCAATTGAAATTCATGTTCAAAACTGTGATTTTGATTCAAGTCATTGGGATGTGGTAAAGTCTATGGTGGCACTTTTGTTTTCCTCTTCAACAAGCGTATGTTGAGGAATTTTGAATGAATGGGGGAAGTTTATAGCATTGCCACTCCATATTGTTAGTTTCAAGAGTATCTCTTAAAAAAAAGAGAATTAAATTATCTCCAATTTTTGAAAAAAAATTAGAATGAAATCCTTATTAAATATGTTGATTTCAGGATTTAGTTGTTTTTAATTTTATGCACATAAACAAAATTAAATAATACCAAAAACAAAATCATAAATAAAGAGAAAAAGAAATATATTCACAAGAGATGTTTTTATTGTTTACTTTTATCAAAGAGTTATGTCTAGTTGTTTAGGCACATCAATTAAGCTCACATTAAAAATTTAGAGTTTTTACATCCACATAACTAAACGATGCAAAAAGACTTAGCCTGTCATAAAAAAACTACATTAAGAAGGTCAATTGTGGGAATACCAAATGAAAAATGTTAAAACATTAAGCACTCATCTTGTTACTCATATTAAACTAAGTGTTAAAAGAGTCCTTCAAATAAAGTTGAGAAGACAAATATAAGTAGAGAGTTCTTTATGCATTTATGATGGATAGTTTGATGTATGTAAGGATATGTACAATACCATTTTTTTGTCAAATCAAAGTAGAGAGCATTAGAATATTCTGAAATGAATTTTGAGGTATATTTATGGTACTAGTAATTTGAGATTTTGTTTTGGAGGTGATAAGTCTACCTTGATGGGTTAATCCGACTTAAATATGGCAAGAAACATTGATTTTAAAAGTCCACTTCAAACTATTTGATTATGTTTGAATGAGAGGTTTGGATTGGCAATAAAGGTTGTAGAGGTGCATAGATTGTCTACTACAAAGACATAGTTCATTTTCATCACATAAGTATGGAAAGAGTTGTTATGGTTGAAGAATTTTTTCCAGGAACTTGGTTTTGTGTAGGAAAACTATCCATTATTTCTTGACAATCAAAGTGTTATCTATCTTGGTAAGAATCCAACTTTCATATATGGCCAAAGATATTGATGTAAGGTATCATTTGTATCCTAAGTTGTTGGAGTTGGATAAAATTTTATACTAATGAAAATGGTATTGATATGATAACTAAGGAACTGCTAGAGCAAAAGCTTGAAGTTTGTTGTGTGATTATCAGATTGGTATATACCTCCACACAACTACCAAGGGAATATTTATTGGATTGGGCTCCCAACAACATGTCTAAAAAGCCCAAACTTTTCAAGGTCATTTTGTGTTCCTTAAGTAAAGGGAGGTCTTCTAGAGTCTAGAGAGTGAGTATTAACATCACAACCTTTGAGAGAGAGAAGATAGAAGAAAAACTAGTTTGCATATTCACTAAGAAACTTCCATAATAAATATATTATTCCTACTTTGTTCATTGTTAAATCATACGAAAAAAAAGTAAAAGTTGGTTTGTGATGTAGTATTTTTATTTTGATCGTTGGGATCATGGATTGTAAATATGGGGTTGGAAAAATCAATTTCTCATAGTTGCTCTAACTTTAGATTTCTTTTGTTCTTCAAATTTGAAAGCTTTATTATTTTGATATATGTGTTGGTTGTAAGCATTGATTTTTTCATTTGATTTCAATCTTTAGTATCGTTATTTGATCTTAATGGAGTTTGATTGGATGGCTTGTTCTTGTGAACTTTTACTTCTCACATTACGGGAATTTTCTACATTAAAAATATTTGTGTTTCTTTTGTGATTGTTGTTTTCATTTTATTTTATTATTGTTTTTCGATAATTCTTGCAAATTAAGAGAATTATTTCCAAATCATACTATTTTTTGTTGTTGTATTATTGTTTCCTTATTGCTTCTAGGTTCTATAAAATTGAAGAACCGATAAATAAAATCTGTATAACACCAAATCAATTGATTAATTAAGATAAATAATTTTAAATGAGTTTAAGTCTTGGGATACAAGTAGTGAATTTTTAGGCATGCTACTTATAGTGGTATTTTGAGAAGGAGTTTAGGAGAATACACAAAAGATTTCTCTTCTTATCTGGGTATGAACAAATCTTTTTATATGGTGAGCTTATGGGTGTTATCTTGACTATAAATAATGTTATGATTCGTGATTATAGTTGTTTGTAGTTAAAATGTTATTCTACTTTGATTTGTCAAGTTTTCTCTTGTCATGAATTTATTCCATTGGTTATTAAAGGGAGATAGATAAAAATGCATGAAAAATTATGAAGTTATGGACTTTCAAGTGTCTCGCATCTTTTGTGAACATAATTCATATGTGAATAATTTGGCTAACTTTGAAATTAATAATAAATTGGACTTTAGTTGATTTAATGTTTTACTTTCTTTTATTAGTTTAAACTTCTTCTTAATAGGTATTAACTTTCATATTTTTATTTTGTGTGAATTTGGTTATAAATTTTTGTAACATCAATTTAGTTTCATCTCCCATATTTTTGTATTTTTTATTTTTATTTTTAGATTTTTTATGATATTGAACTTTAAGTGTCAACCTAGTTGTAGGAATATCATGTGTGGAAGCGTTATAATTTCAACCAAAGATTATGAGAAATTAAAGTAACAAGAAAAATGAGAATGATACCAGAATTTTATAGGTGGAAAACCCCTTTAAACAGAGATAAAAAAAAAAAAAAAAATCACCGACGAGATAGTCAAAACTTCCAACAATTAATTGTGAACGATAAATAACTTCCATTTGATTTCAATTAATTGTGAACAGTAATTAACCTCTGAATTATGATAACAAAAAATATCAAAGGTAAATCAAATCTCACACTGATATGCGATCAAAGTTCATATCAATGTCTACCATGTGAACTTGAATACACTAAAATTAAATACTTAAAAAAAAAAAAAAACTATTACTGATAACGGTCTTAATTGGCTTGTTCGATTTCAACAAAACATAAAGAAACTAAACAACCACAATTATGTACAACTTTTCAATTTGTTTCAACATACATGGGTTCTTAACATGGTTGAGTCTCACTGTGTTGAATAATCATATAAAAAGAGTATTATGTAATTCTATGAGTCAAACTTAAATTATGGTTTCAGCAAAAAAAAGAAGACATAGATAATATATGTACCACTTTTATTACGAAAAAGGAAATTGTTTGTTGCTCCAAATCCAAACAGCTACAATTCAATTGTCCTTCGCTTTCTTTCTCTTCAATCTCTGAATTCAAAACATTCACATGATGCAAAATTCAAAGGTAGAGACAACAAAAACAAAAAATGAAGACAAACTACACCGACACCGACAATGGAAAATTCCCTGAAATTCAAATTAATTTTGAATTTAAATCATCACACAACCAAAGTTCTGCAGGAAGCCAGTGGATCCCACACATGCAAACAAATTACTTTTCTATTTTAATTACGAAAATTATTTTTTTTTCCTTTTAATCTTTATTCGAATGATCTTTTATAATTTGTAGAATTTCACGAGTAAATCCTTTTGAAATAGAACATGGAAAAAATTTAATTACCATTGAAAACTTTAAACAATAGCATTTTTTAAAATTACTCTCTTTCTATTGAATTTCAGAATTATAATATGTTAAAATGAATCATTATTCGAGTTAAATAGTATCTTTTAAAGCTTTGCGTACTGGTTTTAATCATTTACTTTCTTAATTTTCTAATCAAAACTAATTTCCTTTATACATTATAGTCAAATTTTGGAAACATTCAAGCAATGTGGAGAATAGTTGGTAAACGAAACTTCACATGATATCTAAATATTTTAATTGGTAAAATGAACAGATCGAAATCAGAATTCTGAGATGAGATCTGTCGGCAGTACACAAAGCTGGCACTCGCATGAAGGCATTTGAAAACTCGTGAAACTTAATAAATTCTGATTAGAAAATTAATTCTAAAATCAGTAACATGCAACAACGTCTGCATAACTAAATCACAGAAAATGTAACATTAGAAAAAGCATGATAAGAATAATATAATATATAAAAATAGTGATAAAGATGACATAAACATGAATAAAATGGTCTACAATCTTGCATTATAAAAAAATAATGATGAGCATGATAGTAAAGTAAAACTGACAAGAAAGAAACTACTCCAACGAAAACTAAAGTCCGCAACCTTAAAAGGTTATACTAGGTTGGTTTACTTGGCAGCCCCATTGGGTTGCTTTGAAGAAGTTTCTTCAGATGTGTTGTTGTTAAGCTCATCCCAAGCTTCAATCCAAGTGACCATGGCATCTGCAAGCTTGTTGAAGTAGGGATCAACAGCACCAAGCTTCTCTTTCACTTGCTTGGAGAGTTCAATGTAGCATTGTTGGACAGAGGTGCTTTCTTTTGAGAGGGTGGCACTTTGGAAAAAGGGAATGATCTCTTCTTGCCAGAAGATGCCTTTGTACTCCTTTTTCAGATTCACAAATGGGTTGCTTGCTTTGCTGTGCCATATGTATGGAAGCCCAGTTTTCACTCCCAACCCCAGATGGTCACAGATAACCTGCAAATTCATCACGAGTTCAAAACAAATGATAATATAGTTAGAAATCGTTTTCTGAAATATCACATTGTTTTCATTCATATAACAATGTGACAATAATGTAATTGCTGGATAAGTTTGACACTTTTTACAACTATTGGTGAAAGCATCATGGACTAAAAAGATGAAAACAGAACAAAAATCAAATACCAAAATGAACATATGAATGGTAACAGAAAATGGACAAGTGATGGGTATACCTTAACACACCATCCAGCCCACATATCATCGTATCGTCCAATAGGTTGACCATCACCCATTAGTCCAAAGTACATAGCAGGTCCAATCAGCTCACGATCGAAGGCCAGATTCATACCACACATGGGGAACAATGTTCCTTTAGGAATGGTAAGAACAGCATCAACATACCTGAAATATACACTCACTAATTTAGATAGGCTATGAACAACTAAGAAGTATGAACTTTTCATGAACAAAATTAATTTTGTACACTGTCGTGTGATTGAAAATTGTTTCATGTACCAGAATTGAACAGTAAAATGACATAGTAGATACCTGGTGTTCCTCTCTCGGGGCTTGACAAGTTGTGTTGGAGCATCATAATCAGGTATGTTGAGCCACAGACCGTGAGAAACAGCAGTGGGTGCACCTTCACGAAGACTGAAAGGATATCCACGGACGAAATCAGCACCTTCTCTATAAGGATCATAAAGGGTGTTGAAGAAAAATGGAGTGGCAGGACATAGCAGATTCTTAATGTGCTGCTCAAGTGCATTGATGTCCTTTCCAGAAGGGTCCTTAGCAACCTACACATGAAAACAGGAGATGCTCAGAAAAAAAAAATCCCTACAATTCGTATTGAACATAGAACATTCTTTGAACAAAGGCTTTACTGACAGCAATAACCAAACGAGAGTCACTATTTCAATCCTTATTTGAAATTCAGACTCATACGAAAAGGAAACAGAGACAATAAGACAAGATCCACCTTCAATTTGAATGGCAATCATTATGTCCCCAAAGCCAAAATAAAGGTAAAAGAGAAAAGAATCTTTGTCTCATAATCATGAAAAAAAAAACACAAATTAATGTCAACAGTTTGTAGATCTAGTTGTATTCGATCAAAAATCAACTTTTGAGTCACAAAAATGCGATATAAAAAAATCCAACTATTAAGTTCAGAAAACTTTTTTAATTTGAATTACAATGACCAAACAATTTCACTCTATTGCATTAATAAAAATAAAATAAAAAAGATCGTTAATTCATAGAAAAATCAAAACCCAGTCATTACCATAACAGTTAAATCGCATTCACCCAAACCCAAGTAAACTATTCTCATAGAATCATACCCATTTTCAAAACCAGTCATTCTAGATCCAAACACACTCCAATCTCAAACGAGAGAACAACCAAATAAGGAACCTCTAACAACAGTGAAAACAACAGATCGTTAAGGTTACACGCACACACACAAACACAGGACAAATCACGAATACTTATAACAAATGGAAAAACAACAACCATTCATTCAGTCAACAAATCAAATCCACACTTAGATCTAGCCCCGTTTCAAAACCCTACCAAGCCCTTGTAAAGAACACACTAAAAAACCAAATAATTGAAATCAATAAACCGCATGAATATGAAACAATATCCACGGCAAAAAGAAAAGGCATTAAATCTCAGAAAACAGAATCCTCATACCATCAGAAAACCCGCAAGCAAGCATCCAACTTTAACCGAAACCCCTCAATTTTCCAAGTCGAAATGCACAAAATTTAACGAAACAGACGCATCAGAAAAACAAAAGGCTTCAAAACCTCAGGAAGCAGAATTCCCGACCCATCATAAAACCCACCAGCAAGCTTGCAACTTTAAGTCAAACCCACATTCTTTCAAGTCCAAAATTAAAAACCAACATAAACAAATCCACTATAAAACTAAATCAAGAAACAGAATTCCCAACCCATCAGAAAACCCACAAGCAAGCACACATCTTTAACTCAAATTCACGATTATCACAGCCAAAGAGGTACAAGAATTAAAAAATCTGGAGATGGGTAGGTTATAATTACGAAGCAATCGTCGTCGATGGTGTAGATGTACTTCTTCTTGGAGACCATGTAGCCGAAGCAGCGACAAGCAGAGTCCTTGAAGGAGATGCAATTGGCCTTGGGACCCAAGATCCTGTTGATGTCGTTGCGATTGTAGAGCTCGTAATCGAACCCTGCGGGGACATTGATGACCTTATTGGGGTCACCGTCCTGCACGATGATGAGGTGGTACTGCTCGAAGAATGGCCGCCACATCTCGAGGAAGTCGAGGTTGCGGATCGTGGGGATCACGATGTCGAGCTCATCCTTCAGCAGAGGGACGGGCTTGGCAGAAGGGTCAGCCATTGGAGAGGAAAGGGAAGAGAAGGGAGGAAGAAGGAGACTGTGTTGAGTTTTCAACGCAGCAAGTGTGAATCTGTGTGTCTGTCTAATTGTGCTAGGTGTGTGGGATGAATATATAAGGGAAAATGTTACGCGGTGGTGTTTGAAAAAGAAAAGAAAAAAAAAGGAAAAAAGGAAAAAAAGGAAAAAAAGACGAAAAACAGTGAGATCTTGCATCATTTTGTTTAATTAAGTAAATTATGGAGCTATTAATGAACCGATCTCCAATTTTATTTTATTTTTACAACTCATTTTGAGCTTTTTTTTTCTTCTAAAAACAAACAATATCTTGTGAAATCTGTGAACAGAATAAGAACAATTAGCTTATTGCTCCATTGGAAAAAGAAAGAAAGATTGATGAAGAAAAAAAAGAGAAACAAGGAAAAAATTAAAGAATATTGAATTGAAGATAATTGTAGAAATAAAAGATTTACTGTAATACTATTTAATTTTATCTGAATTACTTTATTTGTTTGTAATTATTATATTTGGTGTCCTTAAAAATTGAAAAAAAAAAATCATCATCAAGTCCTCGTAGGTTTTTTATAATAAATAGACTATGGGAGGTTATGGCCCTTTAATTGAAAACATAAAATAATTAATTATGATATACATTTTTAACTTCTTTTCTGAAAAAAAAAATTGTGAGTTCCAATAAATATAAAAAGATATTCTTCAATTTGTAACATTAAATTTATGGGGTTTTTTCTTTTCTTTCTTTTTTTCACCTCTTTTTTTAAATATCAAATTCATTAAATTTTTTTGTTTGCTTTGTATAGGTTATTGAGGCTTAAATCAAGGCATTTTTAAATAAAGATAAGGAAATTCACGTGATTCAGATTTTTTTTTCTTCTAATAAATATGTGAAGTTATTAATTTTATTGTCTTATTTGTAGTTGTAAAGGTTTAAAATTTCATTTTTATCATGAAACATTTGGTCATTTAGTGAATTATCAAATTAACTTATTTTTTTTACTTTTTTATATCAATTAAACCATTAAAAAATTATTTATTTACTATTACTTATTATTATTTTTATTAATTTAAATAATTATATTTTTCACTTAGTTCTCCAATCTTTTATTCTTTATTATTTTTCTGAAATTCAAACAAAGTGTAAATAAAAATACTTTTAAGTGTATTTTATAGTGAGAGACTATTCTGAGTTTTTTAAAGGCGTTTTTTAATTTTTAATTTTTAATTTTAATTTATCATATATATCTTTATTTTAAAATTAAATTTAATAGTTTTTGAGAAAATTATCAGTAATCAAAAATAATTTTGTATTACTAAAAAATTTGAAATTTAGAGTATAGATTATTTATTATAAATTCGAATGAAAACTCAACTTAGAGTTGTATATTAGGATATTAAAAAATAATATTATTTAACAAAAATTGTTATTAAAATAAATCAATTTTCCTTAGATAAACATAATTATTTATGCATTGAAAGGAAGAAATTAATGAGAATTTTTTTTAAATGTTAATATATTGTTAATAGCAATACTTACATTAAACACTGAATTTAATAATTTTGAGGAATGGTTATTGTATATAATTTATAAGAAAATGGGTCACATGTGTTTTTAAAACCTTTTCTATTTAAAAAAAAATTAAGTGTGAAATCAAATTTTAAACCATTTTTAATAAGGATATTAAAGTAGAAGAATGGACAAAAAATTTATACTGCTTTATGTTAAAGAGTAATAGTCTTCAAACAAGGGGTAGTTGATGAGGAAGAAATTTTCCACTTGGCCCAAATCAAAGCGTGGTTATGGATGAAACACAAACTACATTCGTTCAACTATTCTTTAGCAGAATGGCACATTAACTCAGTTCAGTGTCTGCATAGTTAATTGTATTAAGAGTAGTGAGGTGAGGAGCATGGGGTTACTAGAAGGCAGAGTAGATTTATCATAAAATAGATGTTACGAGGCAGTGAAAGGTGGAAAGGAAAGTGGCAGTATTAAGCTGAGAGCTGGGGGTGGAAACAACTTGGCTAAGTTGGTAGCTTAGGTGGTGGGCAGGTATTTCTTGATATTCGCAGGGTGTGCTTCAGTGGTTGTGAATAAGAGCAAAGAAAATGTGGTAACACTTCCTGGGATATCAATTGTTTGGGGACTAGTTGTGACGGTGCTCGTTTACTCTGTTGGTCATATCTTTGGTGCCCATTTCAATCCTGTTGTCACCATTGCTTTTGCCTCCACCAAAAGGGTTCCTTGGAAGCAGTTTTCAGGAACACTTCCATTTGGCACTCACGCCCAAGCTTTCGTGGTTGAATTCATAATCACATTTTTCCTTATGTTTTTCATATCTAGGGTTGTCACTGATAACAGAGCGATCGGTGAGTTGGCAGGGATTGCCATTGGGGCCACCGTGTTGTTGAATGTGAGGTTGGCAGGACCAATCACAGGAGCATCAATGAACCCAACAAGAAGTTTAGGCCCTGCGTTGGTGCACAATGAATTCAGAGGAATATGGATATATTTAGTGTCTCCAACGTTTGGGGTTGTGGATGGTGCACAGGTCTACAGAGCTGGGGGTGGGAACGACTTGGCCAAGGTGAATGTAATTACTGGGATGATCTTGCTATGTCTATGTTGTGTTGAGCTGGTTTTTATGCAAGTATAAACTAAATGTGCAGTGCAAAACGAAAAAACGTATAGGTAGTAGCTGGAGGGAGTGGGAACCTGTGAGAGGTTATGCAGAGTTGGTGGGAAACTTGAAGAAAATCTGTTAAAACAGATAAGGGTTATTGGGTTGTGATTATAAGATTTGAGGAATTGTGTAGGATCGTATAAGGGAAGACTGAAGTGCACTAAGGCTCTAAGGAGTTGGGTAAATCATGAAGTGGGAGGTGGTGGTTGGAAACTGTTAAAGTGGAAATATTAAATTAATGCACTATGGGTGAGGGATGAGATGCATAACACGACTTGGGGGTCTGGGACTTGGGTCAGCCTAATGGTTGTGGTTTGGCAGTATATGTTTTAGTAATGCTATGCCCAAGTGTGTGCTCTTGTTGTTGTATCTTTTGTATATAAGGGTTTTTGGACACCCCTTAAGTGTCCCGTTAATATTAATTAATTCTTTGCTGATAAAAAAAAATGTTAATGAGTAAGGTTGTGTTGTTTTCATTACTTGACAGATAATGCATATGAAATACAGAAAATGTGAGTAAGGAAAGGTGTAAATGTTGGTTTTTCCTTTCTCACTGTAATGTGGAGAAACCATAGAAAAGTCAGGATGGCAATTGTGAATTGATCGTGGTGCCCTTCGTTTTATATACATGTTTAACAACATGTTTCATCTATAGGTGATGTAACTTATCAAAGTAATAATTTCTTACATGATTTGTCTAATAGTATAAAATGCATTTGGAATTTCTTTAAACTTAAAAGATCACTTTATGTGTTGCATTTGTTTATTTATTTTATAGAGAATTTTTCTTCTAAACAAATGCATACCCACAAGAACTTTTGTGTCCAACCTTGAAGTTTAAAGTTCATGAAAGTAAAAAATAGGGTTAGGATTAGTGAAAATCAATTGGAGATTAGGGTTTTTAGAATTGCAATTAGGGTTAGGATTTTTTAATTGCAATTAGTGTGGCAAGTAGTGAGTTTGTGAGGTGTGATCCCGTGAGGTGCAATCATGTGAAGTGCGATTGTGTGGAACAACGATTGTGTGAGATGCAACGATTATGTCAGGTGCAACCATTATTAACCTTAGAAAGGAGCACCTTACACACAAAACTGCACCACGCTCAACAATTGATGTACCTCACACAATCGCTGCCCCACACAATCACACTTCACGGGATTGCACCTCACAGGACCAATACCAAACATGCTTCCACCAAGATTATCTCACAAATCATTCTTCCAAAGGAATACCTCCATATAGATTTCCACACAAACTCTCTTATTTGTCAAACTCGACCAATACATTGATCAAAATTCAAGAAAAAAAACACCCTAGATCTCAATACATCTTAAGGAATCACTCCTTCAAGCTAGAACTCAGGAGCACATTAAGAACGCAAGAAACCATCTCCTAACTTAGCCATCATGATTTCACTCACCATAGCCTTACTCTTACCTTTAAGATCACTATATAGCTCAAACTTATCCAACCTTAAACCTTTAATAACTTAGTCAAACATAAATCAATCAAGAAATTATCAAAGAATAATGCACAATGCAAGGAATGATATCAAGGGTTAGTCTAATAAGTCTTGAAACGTGAGTGGAAGATTCACCCCAACATAGAGAATCCTAAAAGGTCTTTATGAACATGTGTTGGATTTTTTATTTTTTATTTTGTTTCAAATGGTTTGGTTCAATTGATGTTTTTGATGTTTAAAATGACTTTGGTTTGATGTTTTTGATGTTTAAAATGACTTTGGTTTGAATATGGTTCTTGTAAGGATATTTATAATGTGGATTATATGATATTTATAAAGGTTTTTATGCTTATCCTTGACTTAGATATTTATAGAATAGATTGTTTAATTGGCCCTATTAGTTTATAATGAAATTAAGATTATGTTTAATGCATTTGATGTGATTATGAATGAATAAGAAATAAATCAAGAAGGAGGAAGTGAGAATTTAGAAGATGATCGATGAGTCCTAACAAGAAGAATAAAAGGTAAATAAATTAGAAATAAATTCAAAGGAAAATTTACACAAGAAATATTCAAAAGAAAAAAAAATAAGAAAAAGTATCATTTGTAATGTTTTTAGAAGATTCTACAATATTTTAGAAGATTTAGGAATACTCTAGAATTTCCCAAAATACCAAAGATGAACGACCAAAGATTAGAAAGTCACATGTGAAAGTTGTAACTTCTTTCATATGTCACTTTTAAGCACATGTAGTGATTGTAACTCCTTCAACTTGTCACTTTCAAGTGCATGTGATGGTTGTAACTTTTTTCACTTTTCACTTTCAAGTGTATGCGAATGTTGTAACTATTTTACATGTCTTCCTAACTAATTGGACACCACATGTGTTAAGTACATCATTAAGAAAGTTAACTTTGTGTAATCATAGGATCAATGTTCACATTAGATGTAATAGTTAGTTTAGTATAATCATTAGGCTTGTGTTCACAACAATGTAATCATTAATTTTGTGAGCACACTTAGGTTTCTTTAGTCTTGTGTTCACATGCATTGCTTCATACGCATTCCTCGTGACTCTTTGAAAAAATTCTAAAGTCTATAAATAAAGGCTTCATCTATTGTAAAAAATTACACTTGAATATTGAATGTAAATTGCTTTGTTAGGATTAGTGTTTACATTAGATTAGATGTAATAATTAGTTTTGTGATCACACTTCAGATTAATAATTACATTAGATGTAATCATTAGTTTTGTATTCACACTAGTCCAATCATTAATTTTGTGATCACACTTAGGATTCTTTATTCTTGTGCTCACATTACTTCATACCTATTCCTCATGACTCTTAGGACCAATTCTAAAATCAGTAAATAAAGGTTTCATCTATTATAAAAATTTATACTTGAATATTGAATGCAAATTGTTATGTGAAAATACTCTAAGTGTCTTCAGAATTTGAAACTCTTGTTTTGATTATTATCCCGAAGAATTTTTTGGACAAATAAATCTTTATTGCACTTATCTTTTGAAAATCTCTCTAAAGGTGACTTTTTTCTTTTATTTTTTTTTTATAATCTATATGTTTTCTACTTTGAAGTGGATCTTGTTCTTGTTTTATACTTTTATCCATAAAGGTATTGCAAGCTTTCTCTTCTCTTTTATATATTTTGGTTTTTTCAACACCTCTTTAAGTACCTCTTTAAGTTGATACATCTATCCATCTTCTATTATATCTACACTCAATGTTTAAGCTTAAATTTCAACAATGATGTGATTTGTGTGATAGAGATATGTGTTAGGTTTTATGATTTAGTGACATTTTGTTACTACTAAATAAAATGGATATAAAATGAATATAATGTTTCTGTGTATGCATTTGACTTACTAATGTTTATTAAAAAATAAAACTAAAATTAATTTTTTTAGAAAGGTAAAGGATTAGTTCGTGAGTCTACAATAAAATTTATAAAGTTTGAAAACTAAACGAGTTAGAGTCAAAAGTTTTATATATTTATAACAGATATGTTCGTATACCTCTAATCCTAAATAACAAATTTTTCAAAATAAAATGCTCATTATTTTTATTAAACTATGTGTGGTTTTGGTACATTATAACAAATATCTTTTTCAAAATTAGTCTTATCCAATTACTATAACAAATATTATTTTTCCAAAAATAATCTTATTCGATTCAAAGATAAATATTATAGGCTACAAAATTATATCTTTCGGTCTTCGAATGTAATTATATATTTAAAACTCGATATTAAGATGGAATAACTTCTTAATCTATTTTATTGAGGGAATAATGATGTGGCTATTGAGTATTAGGTGTTTTAATTATATTTAAGTATTAAATATTAAAAATTTCTTTTCTTTTTATTTATATTTAATTAGTTTTTATTTGAATTTTAAAATTTAATATTAACTATTAGATTTAAAAACATTTCCCTTCTGAAATAATACTTAATTTTGAAATAATTTTAATTATCATTGATCTTTAATCGAATTTGATTTTATGTCCATAATTGATACAAATGACGTGTTTTAATTTAATCATTTATGTCGATATGTTTTTGAAACGCACGCATCAGTTATCGGAATTCATTAGAAAATTATTTTTAAATTTTCATTATTGGTATAATTGTAAATAGTTTTAATAATATTCAATTACAAAGATATGCCTGTCATTAGTTACATATTTAATTAAATTTCTATTCCTCTCACACTCACAAAAGAAACAAAATATTTCGTTTATAATTAATAGTAGGATATATTTTGAACAAAAATAGAATAAAATTAATTATCAAATATATGTGACACAAATTTCATTAAAAATCACCGACATTTTTTCAAAAATAACTTTAATCAAATTAAATAAGATTATTAAAAAAATTCTATTAATTTATTTCACAGATTAATTAAGTCAAAATATAATTCCATACTAGTTATTTTACTCAATATATATTATCTTTATAAGTTTAAGGATATATTGTTGGCCTCCTTTCAATATATACAAAGCAATGTGTGAGAAAATAAGATCACAAATAAGGTATATTTATAATAAGCTTCATGCTTAAAATTAAACAATTTCTTAATATAAATATTCACTTTCATATAATGTGTAAAATATTTGCATGATATTGTTGTTTTTTTAAGAATTTTTTTTTATATAAAAGTGATTTCCATTAGATCATACTTAATTGTGTTTTTGTTTGAAAGATGATCACTATAAGTTTCTAAATGAAGCTCTAAACATTTTTAACAATTAAAGATTGGACAACATTTGGATATGCACCAACATGTAAGAAGCCAATTACGTTTCAACCTATTAATTTGTTTCCTATCCTTAATTTAGTGTAACCAAAAACAGAAGATTGAAAATGTTATTTCGTGATTTTGTTTTTTACCATGATTTTGTTTTTTACCAAAAAGGAAAATGTTATCGTCTCATACGATTCTTCACTTAGTTAGCTTTCTATGTGTGACAAGTATCCCACTTTATAATTTGTTTTCAAATGGAAACCAAAATCCAAAAGAGAGAAAGAATCATTAACACACCACACTATGTTTTTCCCTCTTTATATTTTTATAAT
The DNA here is from genome assembly GCF_000499845.2 of Phaseolus vulgaris. Classification (NCBI taxonomy): domain Eukaryota; kingdom Viridiplantae; phylum Streptophyta; class Magnoliopsida; order Fabales; family Fabaceae; genus Phaseolus; species Phaseolus vulgaris. The sequence goes on from NC_023757.2 coordinate 4,454,310, forward strand.
GTTTATTTTATTTTTGCTGGTTTTAATTATATATATATTATAACCAAAATGTATTTGAGATTTCGTACTCTCTAGACCTAAAATTGAGAAAAAAAAATTATTTGACCAACTTAAATATAAATAAGTATCTTTTTTTTTGTAAAGAAATTGAGAGAGATAGAAAGAAAGTTGGAATAAATATGTGAGTTAAAAATTTAATAAGAGAGAAGCAAAACACATGAAGGAAAGTGATTGATGAAATATAAAGTGAAGAAAGAACAAGGATATGATTGAAAGGTGATTGTGTCCCACTTGGGAAATGGCCTCCATCCATTAAACTGAAAATGGAATCAACAATGCCTTAAATTAATATTATTATTATTATTATTTTGATTATATTTGGGTTAAATATATTTTTTAGTCTGTGAACTATAACATAAAATTAATAATTATCAATTTTATTTATAATTTTCAAGTTTGAAATTTTTGAGAAATTATAGTAAGAAAATAATTAGAATAAATTTTTATTAATAATTTGTTTATATAATATTATAACATTTAGATATTTACTTAGTATGTTATGTGGGGTTAAGTTATGAGTGTTTTGTATAGTTATGCATGGGAGTGGAGTTATCATTATATATAAGGATTGAACCACCTCTAAAATGACTCATATTTATTTATTATTGATAAAAAATATATAGTAATAAGTTAACGTATAATATTTCAATATCTTAGTGGTTACTGAAAAATCGTTTATCACTTAAAAAAATGACATGTTTAACTCAATCTCATAAAACCAACTCATAAAGTTAAGGTTTATACCCACTTATATACCATAAAAGGCTTTAATCTCTAGTCGATGTGGGATCTCCAACAATTCACTCTAATACTTTTCTTGATACAAATATCCAATAAATATAAAATTTAAACTAAAAAATAAAAATCAAATTCAAATTTCGAGTGAAAAATATATTTAATTTATTATATTTTGATTATGAGTTTAAACATGTGATGAGATTTGCTGGCACCCCTATCATGCATGGCTGAAAAAAGTGTTGGCACGCCATGCCAGCATACATATAGAATAAAAAAAACTAATGAAGAGAGTGTGGCAATAAAATAACCATTAAGACAATAGAATAAGCTTTCTCATATAGTTATAGAAACGTGGCATGATCAACATTTGGTTTTCTATCTCCTTTTTGCACGTACTTTTCACGTTCCCAGCCACTTCAAACTACTGTCGTTTTGTGTTGTCTCCATATTCTTTTAATTAAACTACACCGTTTACTTTTTCAATAGAGTAAGAATAGCTTACAATTCTAGCTTTAAAAAACTATTTATTATTATCAAATATTTATTCAAAATAAAAATAATCTTTTATTCTTATGACTAATTAAGAGTCTTGTATAAATCCAAAAATTTTAAATTTATTATCATATAAACATAAACTTTAAGATCGGAAATTTATAAGATTCGTCTTAAATTCATAACTCTAATATAATACTAGAATGAGAATGGTGTACCAAGATGGTTGAATAATGGGAAGAAGTTCTGGAATTGGAACCAGCTACGCATCAAGGTACCAACTCCTTTTTCAATTATGATATAATAAGAAAATAATTAACATAATTTTTTTAAAATATTATTTTGATAACCGTATATTAAAAGATATTAATTGTAATTAAGTCAATACAATTTAAATTATTTCAATTTAATAAAAAAAATAATTATAATTTAGTGCAGAGTTATGAAACATATTTACATTTTTTTATTATATTGCTTTGTATTTTTCGCAGTGGCCTTTTCAATAATTTGTTATAACATATATATTTGTTTTGGTCATTTGACAAAACTGTCCCCATCACGTAAATATATGTTCTCATCTCATCAGTTGTATTTTGGCACAAACCAGCATAATAGATGCAACGAGATACAACTCTTAATATATGCAACGAGATACAACTCTTGAAACTCTTCTTTGTTTGCATTTTATTTTGAATTGGAGTTGTATACAACTCTTGATGTGATAGGTTTAGAAATAAATATATATAGTAAAGGGTAAATTTGTAATTAAATGATATAAAAAAGTATTAAAATAATAGTATTGAGAGTTGTAATGTGGTTGTATAAAAAAATGGGGTTGTCCATATATCATTGCTCTTTTATTTTATGACTTTTCTTTTCTTTTGTTACTTTTTTTTTTCTTTAAGCTTTTCTCAATAGTTGTAAATTTTATTCATTTTGTTTTTCTTCCATGTTAAGTTTGTGTTTCCTTGTTTCCCAGGCTTTTCTCCGTATCTCTGGACCAAGATAAGACGGTGGCTGAGGTAGGTAGTTGGGAGGATTCATATTGGAATTGGCGGTTAAGGTGGAGAAGAGCTAGGTTCAGTTGGGAAAGTGCTATGGAGGGAGAACTGCACAACCTCATAACAGGGAAGACCTTGAGCAAAGAAGATGAGGATACGTTAGTTTGGAGTGGGGATCAGAGTGGTGCTTTCTCTGTGAAATCTGCTCACCTAATTTTATGTCATCAGCATGAAGGCGCTTCAAAGGAAGTCTTTTCTCGTCTATGGGAAGCAAAAGCGATGCCCAAAGCCCTGGTAACTGCATGGAGGATCTTACTTGGACGCCTTCCAACTTTTGATAACCTCATTCGAAGAGGTTTGGGAGTCACCTCTTCGTCTTGCGTGTTTTGTAACGGTTTTGAAGAATCGGCACAACACATCTTCTTGGATTGTGTCCTTGCTCAAAGACTTTGGTCTTCATGTCTTAGATGGATAGGAATTTTGTCTGTCCAGCATAAGGACATTCTAGTTCACTTCGAGAGCTTTCAGCTACCACATTACACAGCCAATCAGAACCAGATTTGGATGGGATTTTGGGTTGCTATTGTACGGTGTATATGGGATCAAAGGAACTTGATTGTTTTTGAGCAAGGGGTAGCTGATGCTGATGAAATTGTCCACTTAGCTCAGTTGGCAGTATGGCTAAGGTTAAAACATGGGGTCTTTCCTTTTGACTACGCCTTTTCGGACTGGATTCTTAATCCGGGTCTATGCTTACAAAACTGCCACTAGTGATGGTGATGAGGGTTAAGTTTTCCCTTTGGTATATTAAGGAATCCACATGTGCAAGAAGGGGGAAACGTTGCAAGAAGGGGCCATGATATGTTGTAGGTATTCACTGATGTGTGCAGATTCAAATCCAGCAAGGTTTGTATGAGGAAATTTCCGCCACGTTCGCCGAAGTTATACAAGGTTAACATGATCGCCGGTCGATGAAATGGCGATCTCCACGCGGGTGTAGTCGGTGGTCGTCGAAGGTATGCAAAGGTCAACATGATCGCAGGTCGATGAAATGGCGATCTCCACGCGGGTGTAGTCGGTGGTCGTCGAAGGTATGCAAAGGTCAACATGACCGCCGGTCGATGAAATGGCGATCTCCATGCGTGCGTAGTCGGTGGTCGTCGATGATGAAACGACGATCTCCATGCGTGTGTAGTCGGTGGTCGTCGATGATGAAACGGCGATCTCCATGCGTGCGTAGTCGGTGGTCGCCGAAGGTATGCAAAGGTCAACATGATCGCCGGTTGATGAAGCGGCGTTCTGTCAACATGAACGCCGATCGACGAAGCGGCGTTCTCCTTAAGTGTGTAGTCGGAGGTTGCTGAAGTTATACAAGGTCAACATGATCACCGGTCGTTGAAACGGCGATCTCCTTGTGCGTAGTCGGTGGTCGCCATAGGTATGCAAAGATCAACATGATCGCCGGTTGATGAAGCGGCGTTCTCCATAGGTCAACATGATCGCCGATCGATGAAGCGGCGTTCACCATATGTGTAATCGGTGGTCGCTGATGTTGGTTATTTTTTTTGGGTAGGGTTTTCTCACTTTAAGGTTGTTCTGCTCCAACCATAAAGGAGAGTTTCGCTTGTGGATGTTATAGGAAGTCCACTTCTGGTTACTGTATATGGGTTGGGATACCCCTGAAGTATCCCCTTTAATTTTATTTATTCATTGCTGATAAAAAAAAAGTTTGTGTTTCGTTTTGATTTCTTATTATTATTATTGATATTATTATTAATATTAATAATAATAATATTATTATTATTAGTATTAATTGTAATAACATTAATTAATAATAATTATTATTATAATAGTAGTAGTAATTATAATAATAATATTATTATTAATTTTAATTTTAATATTAATACTAGTTTTAATAATATTATTAATAATAACAATGTTAAGATTAATAATATTAATAATAATATTCTTCCAACTTAGTAAGTGTTATCTATCTATCTATCTTCATATTCTTACAATCTCAATTTAGCCTAGTCGAATATGTTGTTAAATAAAATAAATATTTATCGTAAGTATACTTTTGAATTATACTTTCTTGACAATATTGTTATAATTTTATTCAAAATGTTGTTTTGTATGTTTAAATGCATATTGTGATTAGCTTCAGTATGAATGATTTTATTTATTGAAGTACTGACCAATTGGACTCGAGTATGGTTGAGGTTAATGTGTTGGTCATTCACAAAAACAGTTTAGAATGTTGTGACTTAGTTGTTGCATAATGGTTAGGGAAAATGATAAATAAGGTGAACTAAGTTTGTTTATCACATGTGAAATTTATTTATCACATGAAAAATGAAATTGATTACTTTAAACATTTTGAACAATGTAACATTGGTAACACAGACCCACCAACTAATAAAATTGTCCAACCTAAAACATAAATTACAAATATTGTACACAACTACAAGTTCGACTGGCCCACTATGATAATTGTACACCGATAATAGTGACATAAAAGAAATTCACCATTCCACTAGGTCATTTCACACAGACCTTATGCACCATCACCCCGAACAACAACAGTAAGCTTAAAATGTCGGGAATTTGCTCAGTGTGCAGAAAGTTGATAACATGTCACCACTTATTCCTACACAAGTCACCACTTACTGTGACTAACTACATTGATACTGAGATTAGAGAACTTTTTTCGGTGTCCTTCACTGAGGTCACTTTACACACACCTCATCTACCACCCCACCCAAGAACAACATAAAGCTCAAAATTTCAAAAATTACTTCAATGTGCAGAAACTTGATAATAGGTCAACATGTATTTCTACCTAGGTCACCACTTAGTTTATCTGTCACTAACTAAATTGACACTGATATTACAAAACTTGACCTTGGTGTCATCCACTAAGGTCACTTTACAAACACTTCATGTACAACCCCTTCCAAGAACAACAATAACCTCATATTTTAACAAATTTGATCAGTGTGTAAAACCTTGGTAGTAGATCTCAACTTATTCCTATACATGTCACCACTTATTGTGACTAACTACATTCACACCGAGATTAGAGAACTTGACCTTGGTGTCCTCCACTAAGGTTACTTTACACACACCTCATGCACCATCCCACCCAAGAACAAAACAAAATTTAAAATTTCTAAAATTACATCGTTGTACAGAAAAATGGTAGTAGGTCACCATTTATTGCTACACACGTCACCACTTATTCTGACTAACTACATTAACGTTGAGATTAAAGAAATTGACATTGGTGTCCTCCACCGAGGTCACTTTACACACACGCCACTGCCCAAGGACAAAACAAAGTTTAAAAGTTCTAAAATTGTTTAACTGTACATAAACTTGGTAGTAGGTCACCACTTTTGTCTATATAGGTCACCACTTAATGTCACTAACTACATTAACAATCACATTAGAGAACTTGACCATCTTGTCCTCCAATGGGGTGACTTTACACACATCTCATGCACTGCGCCGCCCCACCTAAGAGCAAAACAAAGCTCAAAATTTCTAAAATTACTTTGTTGTGCAGAAAGTTGGTAGCTGATCACCACTTACTGATACATAGTTCACCACTTACTCTAACTAATTGACACTAGGATTAGATAATTGTACCTTGGTGTCTTCCATTGAGGTCACTTTACACACACACACCTCATGCACCACCTCACACAAGAACAACACAAAACTTAAAATTTCTAAAATTACTTAACTGTGTAGAAACTGAGCAGTAGGTCACCACTTATTCCTACATAGGTCACCACTTAATATGACTGTCTCTAACTACATTAATGTCATATAAGAGAACTTGACATTCGTGTCCTTCACTGGGGTTATTTTACACATACCTCATGCACTGCACCACCCTATACGAGAACAACACAAACCATAAAAATTTTAAAATTAATTAACTGTGGAGAAAATTGGTAGCTAGGGTCACCACTTATTCCTACACATGTCATCACTTACACTGATTAACTACATTAACATTGAGATTAGATAATTGTACCTTGGTCTCGTCACTTTAGACACACCTCATGCACCATCCTGCCTAAGAACAACACAAAGCTCACATGTTTGCATAAGTGGTAGTCCTTGTATAGGGTTTTACCTTCTTAATGAGACCATCAAAACAAGGAACACCCTCAAATATGACTGGTTTAATTTGCTTGGAGTAGAATTGACTATATATAACTTATATTTAGCTCAACGGGGTTTGTGGTGGTGCTAAAAATGACAATCAAGCAAAAGGGTTGTCAAATACAAATGAATGCACACAAACCCTTTCGAATAAATGATTTTGAATTTCGTAATCCATATCATCATTTTGTTCTTTTTTTAATACTTTCTTTTATTTTCTTTCATGTAAGCAATGTATATTATTACGAGTATGTTTAATCAGTTTACGAGGTTAAACTTTCTGAATTTCTCGCGATAATTTAGGAAAAGCTTCTAAAGAATGTCTATTAACATTCTAACAAGAAAAAAATAAGGATGTAAATGATAAATAAAAAATATTATTAAAATTTACTATCTTAATAATATAATTATTTTGTAAGTTTATAACATTTATGTTCAAGGTTTTAAATTTTCGAATCATTTTAAATAGACATTAAATATGCAAATTTTTTTATGCTTAAAAATTATTAATCTCATAAATTATAAATAAATAAATTTGTTGGGTTGATAAAATATATTATTAATAATAACATACGACTTTTATTATTCTAATTTGTATTTTATTTTGAAAAAAAATAGATTTTCATATGCTCTATATAAATGATTTTTTTAAGAATCATGACATAATTTTTTTTTTTAAAATCATAACATAAATTTATTTGAAAATGTTAGTTTTTGAAAATGCTACACTATGAGATTTTTTTTGAATTTTAATTGTTTTGAACTTTTTTTATCAAACATTTGTCTCGTTTAATTGAATAGAAAGACTTTAATTATTTTAAGAGATTAGTTACTTAACAATTAATAATATCAAAATTTTAATTATTTTTTTAACTTTTCAAATTTAAATATTATATATTTTATTATATCAAAATTTTAATTATTTTTTTAACTTTTCAAATTTAAATATTATATATTTTATTATGTTGCTATATTATTAAAAGAAAATTATTGAAATGATTTTTTTTAAAACATGAAAGAATAAATTTTGAACTTTACAATTTTATTTTTATCACATTAATTTCCTATCACTTTACAGTTTTCAATTTTTTCATTCTTATCTGTTTTGGCCAATTGACAAAACTGTCCTCGTCACGTAAATATCTGTCGCATCTTATCAGTTGTATTTTGGCACAAACCAAACCTAGTTGTCTAAGAATCATTTTTTCTTGACAAAATTGTCCCCATCACTTAAATATTTTTCTCCACCTCATCGGTAGTATTTTGACACAAACCAAATCCTATTGTCTAATAATAATTTATAATATATATATATATATATATAATTAAATAACGGTTTAATTAATTAATTATATAACGGTTTAGGGCTCCAAAGCGTTTAGGGTTTATAATTAATTAATTAATTATATAACGGATTGTGTTAAGTGCTTTTTATCTCTTTGGAACTGAAATTAACTTTCCAATGTACTTCTAACGTGAATATCCATGTTTTGTGGATCATTAATGTTCATCGGAAATGTACGTAAATTCAAACACACTTTTAGTAGGAATGATCACTTATTGCAAGCATAGAAACACGAGATGTAACAGCAAGATGAACTAAAATGAAAATTAAATTGAACTAAAATTAATATTTTTATTATTATTAAGTTAAACTGCAATTTTTTTATGTGACTTTGGTTTTCTTTTATGATTTTAATCCATTTGTTCCCAAAAATCTACAACTTTAGTCCAATATTCATTTTTTCTTATCTGCTATTTTATTTTGATTAGTTAAGTTATTTCTCTATTATATCTTAGACGATATATTAAATATTAGGTTTAATTACAAATGAGTAAGGGTATTGAATTGAGTGTTGACCTTTTCAGAATAATTTGATTTGGTCCAAAATTGACCTGGTATAGTCCAATGGGCGGAGTCATTTTGAATATATTATCAAATTAAGGTTGTGCTTTATACACCTAAACAATTTTAACCTGCACCCTCTCAATTTCTGAAATTCTAAAATTGTCCTCACGATTTTAGTGCATTTTGGAATTGGAAATTAAAGTTGAGAATTATGCTCTAGAAATAAAAATTGAGATTTCACATCAACTATAATACCATCAACGTTATAGACCTACTTGCAACCAACACTATAAGAAAATCATGAAATAGAAACCAATTTTTAGATATCAAAATAATTAGTTGCAATAATAACTAAATTAGAGACCATTTTAGAAACTACAAAAAAAATTTGGTTTCAAAATTAGTTTTTATTATTGTTAAATAGTTTCTGGTATCTAATTAGCAACCAAGATTTTAGAGACCAAATTTAGAAACTAAATAATTGGTAGTTAAAACTTTAGTTGCTAATTAGATACCAATTTAGAAACTATTTAACAATAATAGAAACTAATTTAAAAACCAATATTTTTTTTTAATTTTTAAAATGGTCTATAATTTAGTTACTATTGCAACTACTTATTTTAGTCTCTAAAATTTGGTTTTTATTTCATAGTGAAAAGTATTGTTCTCAGGTTAATATCCCATGTATTATTCTTTTTGCTAGGTTGAAAGTTCATCATTCATGACTCTTTTCCACTCTTCTTGTTGAGAAGAAAATTCATAGCTTGTTGATTCAGAATTTGCATAAATTGAAAGAGTAACATGCTTAAAACAAGGGGAAAGTCTATTAAGAGAAACAAAGGATTTTATGGGATATCTAACTTTGTTGTTAGTACTACAGGATGCAAGAGTAGTTTGAAAATAATGAAGATACGAAGGAATGACTATATTCCCAATGGATCTTCTAAGAACAGTTTGATTAATGAAAAATTCATGGATTATCTATTCTCAAATCCATCAACTTCCCTTAAAACAGCAAGAGTGTTGTTAAAGTTATTATAGAAGTTCCAGAGAAAGATAAAAATGATAAAGAAAGAGTGTTGTTGAAGGTTATGAATTGATAAAGCAAAAGCTCTTCCTTACTGTTTGAGAAACGCTATTCAATGACTCAGAAAAAAAAGTGTTGACAGTATTCAGTTTTGCTAACCAGAAGTAAAATTTTAGGCAGTTCATCAGCTATAACACTGGCTGGATTTTATTGCTGTGCTGACATGATCTGAATTCGAAAATGGATATCACTAAGTACAAGCTATTTTGATTTGGATACACTTCAATGATACTCCAAAAGCCACACATGTAGTTTCTGGATCTATTTGTTGATTTTAATTCAGCTATAACATAATTTACAAGCATGTAAAGAACAATAACACAAGGATCATTGACAATGAAAGAGACTAAAACAGCATGCTTATGCTCTCCTTAGCTTCATCATTTGGAACCCATCTTGACACTTGAAGATGAATGGAGCAGAGAAGACACAGAGAAGCTTGAGTGATTGCTTTTTGTTTTCAAAGTTTGCATGGCTGGTACTGATGACGAAGCTGTTGGCAGAACTCCACCAGAGTTTTTATTTGCAGGAGACCCTTTTAGAAGCACATCAAATTTTGCATACTCCTCCCTTTCATGCTTTATCTCCTTCAGCATAGCCGCAATATCTCTCATTGTTGGCCTTTCATCAGGAGATGAGTTCACACACAATAATGCTATTCCCAATGCCTGCATCATTTCCTCTATTTCTGATTCTGGTCTAGAGAGTAAGCTAGGATCAAGCACTTCAAGACCCTTTTTCTGTCTCACCCAATCAACAACATGTAGACCATCTGGGATGGTTGGATCAATTGGTTGCTTACCTGTCAAGACTTCTAACAACACTACTCCATAGCTATAAATATCACTCTTCTCTGTGATCTTCATCATATAGCCATATTCTGAAACAATTTCAAAGTCAGATGTTAAAAGATTTAAAATATGATACGAAATGAAGCCAGTGATTTCATTAAAGTCCAAGCAACTATGTGAAGCTTTCTAAAACAGACTATTGCCTACAATTTCTTCACATTTGTTTTCCTACAATAAGACACTAACTTATGTAGAAGAATAGAAGCAACTTTTGCATGTAAACAAGAAGTAAAAATCCAGAAGAAGAATGTAATCAAGTTGGTGTGGAAGGCTCACTAACCTGGAGCAATATATCCGTAGGAACCAGCTACTGTATTGGAAGAACGACCAAAATCACCATCATCAACAAGTTTAGCCAAGCCAAAGTCAGCAATGTAAGGTTCAAATTCAAGGCCAATGAGAATATTATTGGCTTTAATATCTCTGTGGACTATAGGAGGGACACAGTCATGATGTAGATATGCAAGGCCTTCTGCAGCACCTAACAAGATTCTGTACCTAAGTTCCCATTCCAGAGAATTTCCAGTCCTCTCATGAAGTATACTACTCAAACTTCCATTCGGCATGTAATCGAAAATAAGCAATCTCGTTTGTCTGTTCCAACAACACCCCAAGAATCTGACAATGTTCTTATGACGGATTGAGCCAAGGGTCTTGACCTCAGCTGAGAATGAATCACGAACTCCACTTTTTTCCTCCTTAAATGCCTCTTCTGCGTCAATAGTTGTTGGCCACAATTTCTTCACAGCAATGACTTCACCATTGTCCATTTCCGCTCTATATACAACACCAGAACATCCCTTTCCAATAATGTTTCTATCAACTAAACATCTCAGTATTTGTTCCACTGAAAAGTTTAGCTTCTGAAATGGTATGAATTGCCATGGCCATGAGTCACCCAATTCTGAATCATCATCCCTGATGATTCTTCTTGCTTTGAGGACAGCAGTTATCCCCATAACAATCATTATTACTGTTAAGGCTATCAGCAATCCAATGGCTAGCTTAAGCCTTTGCGACTTCCTTACTTCATTTCCGTTCAGTGACATACCAGTCTTGCTAGAATCCTTCACAAAGCATGAGAGCCCTTGATTTGCAGTGAAGTCTTTTGATGTCAACTGCCTGAAAAGCTTGTTATCTGGGAGACAGCCAGAAAATTTGTTGTAAGAAACATTGAGCGATACAAGGTTGTCTAACTCAGAAAGAGGTTGCAAATCTCCTTCCAACTGGTTGTGTGAGAGGTCCAATATGGAAAGCTTGTTAAGAGAAGATATCTGAGCTGGGATTATTCCACGGAGTGAATTGCAACTAAGATTAAGAGCAATTTCTAGAGTCTCAATGCGGCCAAGTTCAGCTGGTATGTTTCCACTGAGGTTGTTGCTGCTAAGATCAAGCAGTTGGAGATTTGAGCATAGGCTCAATGATGCAGGAATAGGCCCAGAAAATAAGTTATTGCTTAGGATTAGCTTACTCAGAGAAACAAGACGGCCCAAACTTGCCGGTAAAGGACCTGAAAACCTGTTGGAAGATGCATCCAACACCTGAACTGCTGATAGTGAAGACAAATAATTAGGCAGAGGACCTTCTAAGTTGTTGCTGCTGAAGTCTATCATTTGCAGTTCAGAGCAGCTTCCAATCTCATCAGGCACCACACCGGAGAGGCGGTTCCCAGAGAGGTCTAAAAAGTTCAAGCTCTTTAGCTTGCCTATTGTCTCGGGAATGCTACCAGTAATCCTGTTGTTTCCAAGCCTCAACCTTATAAGAGAGCTGCAACTGCCTATTTCATTTGGTATGAAACCTGATATGTCATTGGAAATCAGAAGCAGTTTTGTGAGGTTTTGGAGCTTGAATAGGCCATCAGGAATACTACCAGTGAGTGCATTGCGTGACAAGTCTAGTGCTTGAAGATTACTACAGTTCCCCAAAGTGGAGGGAATGCTTCCCTCAAGCTGGTTCTGCCAAGCAAAGAACACCATGAGGTTTGACAACTGACCAAGCTCTGGTGGAATTAAGCCTGAGAGCTGGTTTGTGTCAACTTGCAACTGTTGAAGATTTTTAGCATTTGAAAGACTGGAAGGAATTGAACCAGACACATTGTTATCACTAATCATAAACTCCTCAAGATTCAAGAGACCCCCCACAGATACAGGTATAGTCCCAGATAGAGAATTTAAGGAGAAATCAAATTTTCTCAAGCTTGTACAGTTACCAATCTCTTCTGGGATGGCCCCCACAAGACCATTCTGCCAAAAAAACAACTGTTCCAGCTTCTTGAGCTTGCCAAGCTCAGATGGAATAGACCCTGATAGACTATTTTCATATAAGAACAAGTCAACAAGTTCAGAACAGTTACCTAACTCTGGTGGAATTTCACCAGACAGCATGGTGGTATAGATGGACAATGTCTGAAGCTTTGTGAGCTTACCCAAAGAAGCAGGCAAAGAACCAGATATTCTGGTATCAGCCAGTCCCAACACGGTTAAATTGCTGCATTCTCCTAGCTCTTCAGGAATCTTCCCAACTATATCTTTGTTCCCTCCTGCTCTTAGAGACTCAAGTTGTGACAACTTCCCCAGCTCATGTGGGATAGTCCCACTTATCTGATTGTCAAAAAGGAGTAGATTTTTTAAAACAATGCAGTTGCTTAACTCCACTGGGATCCTTCCAGTAAGCTGATTAGAGTTCAAAGACAAGTTCTGAAGGTTCTGGAGCTTTCCAATGCTTGCAGGAATTGAACCAACAAGACTGTTAGAGCTGAGGTCAATGACAGTGAGAGAAGAGCAATCACCAATGTCTGAAGGGATGGTTCCAGTTAGATTAGCATCAGATAAGACAAGCTTTTGAAGAGAGTGAAATGAAGAGAGGTTGGAAGGTATAGGAAGCTCTAGAGGGATGGATTGTATGTTGATTTCAGTGACAAAGCCTAGTGAGGAGCATGTTATGGATGTCCAGTTGCATGGATTGGAATGAAGGATGTTCCAGTTAGAGAAAGAAGGAGGTGGTGGTGATGCAGAAGTATGGAGCCAAGAGAAGAGAGTTGAGGCTTCATGATTGGCAGAGAAGGCAATGCCATAGAGAAGCGTAAGTTGGAGGAGAATGATACAAAAGAATGAAGAAGAAGAAGAAGAAGGAGAAGAAGAGGAAGAGATGTACAAGGATTGCCTCGAGCTGAGCATTGAAACAATGAAACATTTGCCTCAAATTCCAAACTTTTCTTCTCCTTGGGTTTGAGTCATTGGGTTTTGCACTCTTCACTCAACCTTGTGAGAATGTGTATGCTGTGGCTTTCTTGCTTTGAACTCAAACTCACAGTAGCACTTCTCTTTCCAAAACAAAGCTAAAAGGAGCAGTTCACAGAAACCATAGGAGAATAAAATAACATAAAACTGAATGCCTAGAGATCAGAAAATCTGCAGCAGCTGCAGAAGTAGCACCACCCCTCCACACCAAAGATGCTTCTTTGTGTCTAAGCAAAAGCATTAGAATAATGGGGGTGTGCCAGGTGGTGTTTCTTGCAATGAACATAGGCATCTTATTATATACCTCTGGAGCTTGGCTGCACTGCACATACATCTGATTTATGCCTTTTGTTTATTGCTCTGGTCTTCACTCATGCTACTGTCTTGGCCAGTTGTTTTCTTACACCCTCTCTCATTTTTAGTGAAAAGTTTTTAAGAAGAAAAGTTCTCTAAATTCTTAATAAATTATTGTCTCCTTCCTTTCTCATCCATCACACATGGTTTTTTTGGTATTTTCAAGCTATACTGGTCTATAGTAAAAAACTTTCATAAAATAGAGTATTTACTATTTAAGGAATTATCTATCCTATTCAATTTTAGAATAATCATTCTTATATTGTTATATGAATAAATCATACCCATTTATTCATTACCCATTTATTTATTCATTATTGGAGTGTGACATTTATTTTATTTTATTTAAAAATAGTTGAATTTAATGTACTATAAAAAAAAAGGTTTTATTTTAATCATTTTAAAGAGTTAGTTTTTTTTATCAGCAATGAAAAAAAAACCACTTTAGGGTGATCCATGTACAAAATCGCACATCGAAAATCCCTCCTCCTAAAAGTTTGTCACTAACTTCCTACTATAACAAATTCAGTTGACCAACCTAAATAAATCACTTATGTTTAATCAAATACATACAAACCAGAAATTTCAGACACCGGTCAGAAAAGGATTAACAAGCAAAAGAGACTTTAGAAATTAATTTTAAATAAAATCTTATATTTAAAATTTGTTAATAAAAAATAATATAAAAAGGAGATTTCAATAGGATAGTTAAAAAATTAGTCACCTTCATTAAAATATTTTGTAGCAAAACTTTGATAAGATATTATTATACGTTCACACACACACACATATATATATATATATATATATATATATGAAAAATAGATGCAAAACAAAACTTAATTATTTTTAATCAAACCTTTGAACAACCTTCATACTTGAATTTATATTTTTATCTTAATTGAATGAATTGAAATAGAGATAAAAAATTAATTTTTCAGTAGTAGGAATAAGTTTTTTTATAGTTAATGAAATTTTAATTTTTGAATTTTTTTTTTCTAACAGGGGTTGACCCTGCAGGTTTACCTCTTATGCGGGGTGAGTTAGTGAAATGATTCCGCACTCTTCTTATGCGGAGCCGGCCAAGCTGATCCACATTTTGTTGATTAAATGCGGGACAGACCTATGCGAGGTGAGTCAGCCCGTATTGCCACTTCTAATTGAAATTTACTCAACAATCAAATATTTTATTATTAAAAGGAGTTGTAATGTGAAAGTTAGAAAAAAAAAATCCTATGGAAATAACTCTATTTGGAGCTAATAATGTGGATAATGTTTGAATTCATTTACTTGTGTTTAGTTCTGATTTATTGTTGAAACTTGTAAATGGAACCATTTGTAAAAAAAACTTAACTTTCTTTACTCCTTTGATTTTCGTTGTTCCACTATTAATTGTGTTTGTTCCTCTTCCTGAAAAAGGTTTAGGGTGAATTACATCTCTACTTGAATTAAATTCTAAGACATAATTGAGACTATATATAATTTATATAAAATAATAATAATAAAAATAGTAAACAAAAAATAATGAATAATAATAACAATAATAAAGAAATGAGTTTATATGATAATAATATTAATGATTAATAATAAAAAAATAGTAGTAATAACAAAAATAAAATTTCAAACTAATAATATTAATAAAAAATAAATAAAATTATAATTTAATATTTAATAAAAATTAATTCATAATTATAAGATAATTTAGTTATTTTATAAATATATTTATTTTAATTATTTCATCAATGAAATTGTTTACAAGCTTTCATTTTATTTTTACTTTTACTATTTTTTTCTTAATCTAAATGACAACATTTGCTTTACTTTTTTTTTCTTTTTTTTTTTGTTTCTTCAATTTTTGTTACTCAATCCAAACAAATTAAAGGTGTAACTATCAGTTGGGAATAATTTTATATTCAACAGGCTCTAATGCTATTATGAAAAAAAAAAGTTCTTAAAATATCTCAATAATTTACTATTAATTGTTTGTTTAATGTTTACATAACTATTAATAATTACGCATTTAAAGATTCTTTTAATATATTAAACGTTCTTTCATCACAATTTTTGTTAGAAAAAATTTACAATTTATAATTTGATTTCTCAATAAAATAAAATTAAAAAAATATTTTAAAGAAGATAACAGTTTATACTTTATACTGTTTTACAGTTACCACTTGCAACGTTCTGTTAAACAAAATTATTATAAGAAACGTTATTATTAATTCCACACTTATTCATAATCATTTATCTGACTTTTAACTATATATGTATTCATTACAGTTTCTTCTCACTTGTGGACCAACAAAAATCACATTTTCATAATAGGTATTAATATCTGATTTAATAAGCATAAGAAAACATGTGGCAGGAAAAAGATTATCTATGCAAATAAAAAAAATATCTATAATGTTTGAGATAATTAATAAATAATCCTTTCACTATATGGATAATAATTTTATTATATAGAAAAACACACTTTTAAAGATATTATTGTTGATTGCGTGATAGTATCTAAGGATTTTATTTATTAATTACTTATATATATTTTTTTATTCATTGAAAATAACAGGAGGCATATATGCATATCTGCATGATATAAATAAAAATAAAATGACATGTTATAAAAAAATTACAATAATTATTTGTATGATGCACAATTAGATTATCATAAAAGAACTAAAATATCTGAAATTTATCATAACTTATATTTATAAAAGGATTACGTATAGATATATTTTATGTTACCTAATTAGATTAAGGAAATAAAAATGAATAAAAAACTTTATAAATCAAATTAACCTAATCTAGGAAATGTAGATCAGCCTAATTATATAATTAAATTTCTGGCTTAATTAAGTATGGTAATAAATTAGCCTATTTATAAGAGGACATCAATTACTATATTTTACATATATATTATTTGTCTTTTTAGCAAAAGTTTACAATATTTTCTAATATAATAAAAGTTAAGAGAAGTGGAAGTGTGAAACAGTAAGACTATTGTTTTATTTTTTAAATTATGAAAGATATCAATATGACTTTATATTGTGAATTTGTTTTCGGAGAAATATTTTTTTATAATATTTGATAACATATACATTCATTTTAATTTTAAATTAAAAATATTATATGATATAAACAATAATGTTAATATTTTTTAAGAATTATTACACAATAAGAAAAAATGGTTTAAAGGGGTTTATTTTTACATTATCTAGGGTTAAAACCTCTATTAATTCATTTACCCAGGATTGCAATTTCCCCCGCTAAACCATGCCTGGGGAATGTGTTTCCCAGGGTTTTTTAAATCTCAGGAAAAGCCTTTCACAACCTCTGTTAAATACTATGGGTTTAAGAACCCCGTAAAATACCATGAGTTTCATTCAAAACCTCTGTAAAATACCATGGGTTTCAAAACCTCCGTTAAACACCATGAATTTAAAAATCACCGTAAAATACCATGGGTTTAAAAACTAAAATACCATGAATTTCAAAATTTTCGTAAAATGACTTGTCATTTGAAATAACCTTCAACCTCATTTTTCACTATTTCTAACGATCCTCCTGACTTCTCTCTTCCAGCGTAGACACACTGCTCTCCAGCACAGGTCAATGGCCATCGACGACAGTCCTAACAAGGAATCACAATTTAGCCACACTTATTTCTATTTATCTAAGGAGAAGAAATACTAAATAAGACATTATCTTCTTCTTACTCCAATATTGTTTCTTCCATCAACTTACTGCCCAACTTGGTTCACAAGTCACTGTTACCTAACTCGATAACAATTGGTGTTTATCACTGCTTTATATATCCTTAATAATTGCATTATCTATCATATGTGAGATTCAAAGTCATGTGTGTTCTTGGTTAAAGATTACAAAAGCATATATTGTAAGGAGAAATTAACTTTATCACTTCTCACTTTCATATTGAATTAATTATTAGATGCATTTTAAAATAAAGACCTTAATTTAAAACAGTTCAAAATTATAGAATTAAATATTAAAAATTATAACTAAAACTAAAATTGCACATAAAATATACGTACATCAAAAGTTAAAACAAAATAAGTCAAGTTTTTTGAGGTATGAGCTAGTAACAAAAAAAACTATGAATTATATAAACCAACTACCATCAATTATAAAAAAAAATATGCAAATACTGTTGAAATACTTATTATCCAAGATTAATTGTTGATATACTTATTATCCAAGGTTAGTTTGCTGAGTTTTTAAAATAAAATTTTGAAACTTTATAAAACTTATTTGTAATATAAAGTTACATTCTCAAAATTTTAGAGAATTTAATTATAAAATATATTAAAACTATGTAGTTTTTAATTATTTATTTATAAATATATTTAATTATATTTATTTATTGAAGTTTGAAAAATCTGGAGTATTTTATTGAGGTTTCACAATAAATCTTAGGAATTTAAAAAAGGTTAAAAAAAACTTCCATTATTTTGCTAACGTTTTAGAATAAATCTTTAAAATTTAACAAATGTTAAAAAAATCTCTGTTATTAAGATTTTAAAATAATTCTTCGAAATTTAACTAAGGATAAAAAAAACTTCATTATTTCGCTGAAGTTTTTGAATAACCTTTTTGAAACTTAACGAATATTATAAAATCTCTATTAGTTAAATCAATTTCTAAAATTATACTAGCCACTAAATATCTTCCATTAAAATATTTTTTCTTGCAAATAAATAATTAAATATTGAAGAATGACTTATTGTAAATATTGAAACAATACATTTTCATAAACTAAAATATGATTTTTTTTCCACATTATATATAGTTTCTTACAAAGGAGGAAGTATAATAGATAACATCTTCAAACCATACAACCAAAATAGTTTATTTTTATTCTATATATAATTAAATATACTTTTCTTCACATTATAGTATTAATACATATATAATGATTTTTATTTTTTATAAAAATCAATAAAAATCGAATCAACTATTAAAATTTATCACACGCATGCATGTAAGTCATCACTAAACAGTTGTGTTAAATGTTGGAAATTCCAAATGATAAAATCACAATATATAAATAGGGACCAACAATTTTGTGATATTAAATTAAATATAAACGTATTTGTATATTTTTTTTAATAGAAAATCTATGCCAACAAAATCTACAAGAAACTACACAGAATCACAAACTTTGGATTCCCTGTGTGCATCAAGATAATATATACGTGTTCATATGATTACACATATATTAAAAAAATAATTTACAAGTTGCTGAAGAATAATAATAATAAGAAAGTCATGTTTCTTTAGCTCGTCTTCCTAAATCCAAGTACGTTGAATTCTGAATCAAATTGAAATATTAATGCATTATAGTTATAATTAAATTATATAACATAGTACACTAAAAAGCTGAAATTCTTTAGATTTTGTATTAAAAGGAAAAACTCTTGTTTTTAAACAGATGTATATGAAGTGAATCGATTATATTGTAAATCTTCTTCAAAACAAATATAAATATGTGAACAAGGAAAATGGTTGTTGTACATTTCTTGCTATGGACTTGGCATTTTTTTTAATCTTTTTTAGCTCTTCAATTTTTTTCATTGACCATTTTTGTATGATACCAAAATAAATAAATAAAAATGTACTCTTCATTTTACACCATTATTTTACAAAAAAGTTAGAATACACTTCTTTTCACCTAACATTAATGTCTCTCTAATATTTTTGACTTAGTTATCAATTTTTAATTAAGATTACATGATTTTTATTAGGAAATGTCATAAAACCCAATTATGAGATGGAAGAATAAGCTTTCACTTACATCTTATTTACAATCAATTAAATTCAATGTATTTAAATTAGGAAAACATTTATAACAAAGAATCAATTCACTCTTATTCATTATACGATTCAAGAAATTGAAGATAAAACTCTCTCAACAAAGTTACAAATTCACTACAAGAAAAATTCATTTTAGTTGCCAACAAAAAGGGACTATAAAAAAAAATTACTAGCAAGGGTAAAGTCTACTCAAGTTGGACATAAAAAGAAATGTCAAATATTGTGTCCACAATGAAGACT
Source organism: Phaseolus vulgaris (assembly GCF_000499845.2). NCBI lineage: Eukaryota > Viridiplantae > Streptophyta > Magnoliopsida > Fabales > Fabaceae > Phaseolus > Phaseolus vulgaris. The sequence goes on from NC_023757.2 coordinate 4,474,229, forward strand.
TTTAACTCACACTAAAAATTATTAAAATAATAATAATAATAATAAGTTAGCGTCTAGAATAGAGACACAAAGTAGATGCAATAAAAAAATAAGTTACAGAATGATACTACATTAGAATGAGGAGACAAAGTGAGTGCAAGTTAATATTTTATTATATTTAACGTAGGTATAGGCGACACTAATATTTTTTTCCCAGGTAGTGTCTCCAATGGCGACAATTTACTCACATTTGCTTTCTCACATAGTGTTCCCAATGACGATGTTAAGTTTAATTATTGTTGGAGATCTCACATTGACTAGAGATTAGGACATTTCATAGTATATAAGTGGGTGTAAACCTCACCTTATAAGCTGATTCTATGAGGTTGAGTTAGGCTTAAAGTTCACTTCTTAATATGGCATCAAAGCCATTTCAAGTCTATCATAGCAATTGTTTGTTGGGCTTATCAGACCACCTGTTATCGGTCCATTATCAGACCACCCATAATATATAGTTCTACGCACGAGTTGGTAGGCTCGGTGTGAGGAGCTGAGTTAGAAATCCCACATCGACTAGAGATTAGGACATTTCACAGTATATAAGTGGGTGATTTTATGAGATTGAGTTAGACTTAAAGTCCATTTCTTAATAATTATTTAATTTTATATTCATTTTAGTATCCCTAAACCTATGCTATAGTTAAATAATATATTTTTCTTTATGTAGGTTTAGCCAACACTACCTTGTAAATTTATGTCCCATTGGAGGTCGTCTCTAATGCATAGAAACCAAAAGATTAGCCTCCATTTCTATTGAGACGCTAAGCCCACACTAGCCCCATGTAGTGTCTCTCTTTTGCTCTTTGTGTCGCTCTTTTGGGGACTCTACCATCATTATTTCTTGTAGTGATTCAAGAACAACATAAATGAAAACACACTTGAGTAACGAAAGAAAATAAAAGATAGAAAAGAAAAGAAAAAAAATGTTTACTACTTGATTAAACTCAAAATAATGGAGAAGAAAAATCACATTAAACTCTTTAGAATTTAAGATAAAACTTTAAGAAAGGAGCATCAAATTCTTAAGAGAACTCACAATTTTACAAAGTCAAATTCATTCAAAGTTATTTTACAAAAGCATGAAACTTCTTTATATAGAGTGTTCAAGGCTTAAATGAAACACCAAATAAAAAGACATAGAACATTCATTCTTTTGAGCATCAATTTTAAAATTTTTAAAAAAATATAAAATTTGTCATTAATTCGATCACTAATGTGAATTTCCACCAATCATTTTGTCATAATCTTCATTTTCATTTTTCTTTGCTTTAGTTTCTTGCCTTATAAGTTCCGAAGATGTTCTAGACCCTTCCCTTAATAGAATGTTTCAAGTTAGACTTGGATGAGTTCTTTTTTTTTATCAACAATGAATAATACTTGGATGAGTGTTGACTAATTTCTGTAAGTGTATTGAGCCATAAGTAATAGTTTGTCTCAAAAGACAAATATTGAACTAAAAAAGAACAATTCTTTTAAAATTTGAATGTGTAACATTCACTGAATATTGAAATATGTACAACAGTTTAATTCATAATATATTTAACATTGTTTGAATAAAGTTTGCATGTAAATTAAATAAAAATAGAGTAAATGATAATAGAATTCAATTAATAAGATTGGGATTGAAGTTAATCCCTCTCACTCATCTATATTTTGGATAAATTAAAACATAAAATATTTTGACCAAATTGATATTGATGCAACAAAAAGAGTCGTTCACATTGATTCCTCAAATATGAAATTATTAAGACATCTCCTAAACATTGATTCATCAATTATTTAGCAAACTTCTTATCATTAAAAGAAAGATGTTATAAAGCATTTGATATATCAAAACTTATTTCTAGCATAAAAATATATCAAGTATTTTCATTTAGGTTAGATTCTCATAAATACTTTCTAGTCAAATCAAAGGATCTTAATCAAGAATAAAATCAAGCTTTAAGCATAAAGTGAAAATACCAATATCAAATAGGAACATAAAATCATATATAAATACAACCAAAATACATAAGAGTTTGAAAAGATTACTTTCAATCCCAAAGAAATGAATATTAGCTACTTATAGTAGCCATTACATGCACCAAAAGATTATGCAAAACAAGAGATGAAGATGATAAGTGTCATATTTCAGTAATATTTCATATTATAACACAAGCACTTATGGATATTTATTGATAAAATAACTATAATTTAACCCCTATTTATGAATTTAAAACTTTTTACATATTTTGTGATTATAATATAAATAAGAATGATTTATTCCCAAATTTGTATTAATTTCAATATTCTAAGGGAAAATGGAGTTGAAAGGGTTAAAGAAGAATATACAAGATAAAAAGGGAAAGTTGGAATGCTCCAACACTTGCCCAAACTCGCCTAAGTCAAAAACCTTCCATAGGAACTCGCCCCAAGCAAGCTCAATCTCGCCCAGGCGAGATCACTCCAGAAAGGTTGGGCCTTTTCTCGTCCAATTCGCCCAGGCGAGCCCAATCACACATAGGCGAGAAGTTACTTAGCCCAAGCCTAACTAGTTTAAATATGAGGTGTGAGGCACAACCCTAGACATCATTGGAAGAATAAAAGGTGATAGAAAACTTTAGAGGAGGCAGCCGTAAAGGAAAAACGTCCTGGATCTTATTTTCTTGCTTTTCATGCTTGTAATGGCTAACATGAGCGGCTAATTCTACCATTTGGGATTGGGAGTAATCTGTTCAAACTCTATTGAGATGATATTTAAATATAATATTATGTTCTTGATTGATGATTGATGATTGGTATTGTCATGTTATATGTAATGCTTGTTTATCAGGATTTTGATCCTTAGATTTGACTGAAAAGTACTTATAAGTTTATAATCTAAATGATAATGCTTAACATATTTGAATGCTAGGAATAAATTTGAAATGTTAATTTCTATTAACATCTACTCGTAAGGATAAGAAGGTTTTATAAATATGAGAGGAATCAATATTTAAGAGACTATCTTAATAATTTTACATACGAGAAATCGATATAAATGAATTTTATATGGGCATCAATATCAATCAAATGATAGAATATTATTATGCTTTTCAAAATACTAATAAGTTCCAAATTTCAATAATATTTCATATTAAATTACAAAAAACTTATGGATATTCATTGATAAAATAACTATAATATAACCCTTAATTTATTAATTTAAACCTTTTTACATATTTTGTAATTATAATTTGAATAAGAACGATTTATTCCCAAATTTGTATTAATTTTAGGATTCTAGGAAAGAATGAAGATGAAATGACAAAAGGAGAATAGAAAAAGTTGAAAAGGGAAAGTTGGAACGCTCCAGCACTCACCCAAACTCGCCCAAGCCAGAAGCTCCTAGAGCATCTCGCCCAGGCAAGGTCACTCTAGTGACGTGGGGTCTGTTTTCGTCTAACTTGCTCAGGCGATCCCAATAATGCCCAGACGAGAAGTCACTTAGCCCAAGCCCAACTTGACGAAGGAAAATATTTTACGAGAAAAATAATGAACCAACTTAAGAGTCAAGCTTGATCTCATACATGAAATAAAGAAGAGACTCAAATAAGGGAATAAGCATCAAAGAATAGAGCAGCCTAACAATGTGCATCAAGAAATGAGTTTTTCATAAAGTTGACCTGGTATGACGCAAATTTAGGGAAGCCTGAAAGAAAAACATCAAGGAAAACTAGCATCCAACTAAGACCCCTCTATGGCTATGGTCATGCCACTCTTATTTTTTATATAGTTTTTGAAAATCGCCCGGTAGATCTTTCTCGAGGACATAACCCTAGCTTATACGTGAAGCTTATTATAATCAAAATCCTTTCCTATGATATATGGACATGAAAACAATGAATTAATATGAGAAAAATACTATAAAGATCAATAAGGATAAAAGGAAATCTTGCGTAAAAAGAAGGATATGTGATCCTTGGCAAGAGGCACACTAAGGAGACCTTTGCTACTTAATGGTCTAGGTAGGTTCTTATTAATCTTAATATCCATTCTCTCCTCGACACTTCTAAGGTACTTGACCATTGATTTAATCTTGTCAGGTCTTTGTCAGTAAAACAAGGAGTATGGTTGGATAGGAAAATAATCTTTTGCCATAATCTTCATGGAAATATTTTAACTAAAAAAGTTTACTTTTTGATGTTTTTGAAAGAATAATATAAATAAAAAAAAGTGAACCATGTTGAATATCATTAAGAGATATCCAACCAACTTCTGAGTCGAGCTTTAACTAATAGAAATACATAAATTTATTTATGGTTGAAGAGATTTGAAGGTATTGACACAATATTTGGAAGACTTTTATGAAGGACCGACGTTAGGGTAGAGTTGGCTAGGTGTCACATTCATGATTGACAACATCCTACACTAAAAAGGAGAAAAAAAGAAATAAAATGTCAAGCTCTTTAAAAAAGAAATCATACACAAAAATGAAATTATTGCTATTCATACTAGGTTTCATGTATATCCTATCCTCGACATTACACACCTTGATAATAATGAACTCTGCCACACTATCAGATCATATAGTAAAAGAAGAAATCAACTATTCAACAATCTCTTTAAAGGTAAAATTAAAAGGGTAGGCTTACCTTCCCACAAACTAAAAGTACTTGGGGTTAAGGATAGGAGGAAATTTGTCTTTCCTTTTCCACTTACCCCATTTGGCTTAAACACCTCATGAGAATTAACTTTCTATTACCCACTCTCGAAGAGCCGACTACGACCATTCTGACAAGCGACACAATAGGAAATTTTGAATTGGAGGAGGGAAGAAATACTATCTCTTCTTCAATATCTACCTCTAAAGAAAAAAAGTTGGTAAGACTCGACAAAATTAATTTCCTATAGCAACAACCTCTTAGTTAACTAAAAGAGATATTTTCGTTGGAAGAATCAAAAAATGAAGAAGAAGAAGCCATTAGAAACGTAGCTAAGCAGAAAGAGTGATACAAACCTAAACAGAAATAGCGACAAAACAGAGAAAGGAAATTATCTTAGGAAAGCGATAAAAGGGGGAAACTATGTAAAAGGTGTACAATATATAGAATATGAAATGAATAAAGAATTTCAAATATTTCGCATTTTATGTGAAATAATGGGATGCCCAAACGTCGTATCCTAGGGCAACATGTCATGAAAAGGTGGAACTTTAGCTATCTAACTGCGTAAAACAATATTGTAAGATGAAATAACATCATTACAAATGAAAATCCATCATAAATGCTTATTATGATTGAAAATCCCTTATAAATTAGTATGAGGAATAACCCTACAAGTGACACATGTTATATAACATGAAAATACATATACACCAAGTAGACCCCGATTGAGCAAAACCTCATGCCCTTAATAAGGTTGCAAAGTTTTTAAGATGATTGGGAAAATACAACCTTGGAAATAGCTATTGAAACCGATATCAGTTGAACACAAAAGTCCATTCATCCACTTAATCAGTTCACCTGCATCTTATTTATAAATTCTAAGTTTGGAAGATTTGTGTACTACTCGACTCCGCAATATTTGAAGATGCAGTACACTCCTCTAAGATGTTTGCAATCCGAATAACTCATACATAACAAATTTGATTTTAACCAATCAAATGAAAACGCTTAATAACTAACTCATCTTAACAACCTATAAATATTTTAACCTAAACCTAAAGGCCTATAAATATACACTTAATTTAACAAAAACTACTCACTTAACTCACTTTACTCATATTTGTATTTAAAATTTCTCTAACTACCGACTTAAGTTTTGGAGAATTTTTATAAATAAATCTTTACTTGACATTTCTCAAAACTTCCGACAACTACTCTTTAAAAAGTGTAGTTTGACTTCCCATCCATTTCGAACTATTCGTGCTCAATCTCAATAATAAGAATAGCATTTGTCTAAATTATAACTAATCACCTATGAAAGTTTCAAATATATATATATATATATATATATATATATTAACTATAAAATTCATTTCTAAAATTAATGTACTGAACGATGTCGAATGATACAAAGTATCCAAGAAGCACGCACTCCAGCCACGGGTCAGCATGTTTTAAACTAATCATAATGTGTTAGTTTATATATAATCAAATGATTTTCTCATATGCTTAGTGCACGTGACAGTGAAGAAGCCCTAGGATTGCATCTTTCTTTCTCCGTTTTTTAGTTTTATCTTTTATTTTTTTTCTTCTTCTGCAGCATATATAGTATAATATATGTATCGGGTGTTCATCGAAATGAGATATAAGGTGCAGTTTTATTGATGGATCCAATGGAATTTTTCATTTCTTATGTAAAAACGAGCTCGAATGTGCATAAAATTCAGCAGAATTAGTTTTCATTAGTTGTTTTAAGTGGCGTTATTGATGGATTATACAGATAATCACATGTACACCAAGTTCAACACCATAAAAAATTCAATTTTTTTAGTTGAATTATTTGCCCATTTTTGTATTCAATTCTCAATATTTTACGAATTTTATTATCTGTTTTTCTTACACATTTACATTATATTCAATTTCATACATTTCATGGTATATTAAATATATAAATAAAGTGTTAAATAACATTGACGATAAAATGCACAAAACAACTTAATATATATGAAAATTTGATAATATAATTTGAGAAAAAAAATCATATCTCATAAAATGATGATAGTTAAATGAAAATAATTTGCCACTAAACTAATTGGTTGATAAGATGTTATTTTTTATTTCATATTTTTCAGTTAATATACCATATTAAACAAAAAATAATTTTAAATACTAAAATAATTAGTTATTACATTGATGAAAGTAGAAAACATTTTTTTTATAAAGCTTTCATGTTAGGCATTATTATGCAACTTGACATCTCAACTAGGCTGACGCCTCAAGTAACAACAATCATCTGCCATCACATGAAAAAAAAATTATTAAAAAAAGAAAAAAGAAAGAAAATACAAAAATATGGAGGAACTAGGCCAAAACCCATATGTTAACAAAAACGATACATAGGTAAACTATACATATCCATAAAGAATTCTAAGAACAAACTAAATGCAAGCCTATTATACCAACGAAATGGTTCTCTATGAATAAATCTTAAATTAGTCAACTTATCGGCACACGCATTCTCTTCACAAAAAATATGAGTAATCCTAAACTTGATTTTCCCACAGTAATTAAGACAAGTATTACATCGATTACGAAACATCACGGAACATTAGTCCCTCCAAAAGTATTGATATCTAAAGTAGTTTATATTATTAATAAAATACTTACAAAATAGTTTCTAAGTAGGTTTTACCTACTTACTACTTTATATTCTAAAAGTCTTTATTAGTCTTTTCGAAACTAATATAGAATATATAATATTAGTAGCTAAAACTTTGGTATCTAACCATTAACTACCAATTTAGAAACTATTTTATAAATTTTTATTAATAATAAAAATCACTTTAAATATTAATAATTATTTAGTCTCTAAAATATTATCTAATTTAGTCGATATAGTGACTAATTATTTTTTGTCTCAAAGTTTGGTTGTTATTTGATTATTTTCTTATAATAATGATTTTGAGAAGTGAATTTTAAGTTTAATTCAATGTTACAAAATCAATTCAGTCAGTCAATTATATATGATGAAATATTTTTAACTCTAGATAATAAGAGATCTCCCACCATTGTTGAATTAACTCTTCCATTGAAATTTAGATGAAATTTAATGATCCGATTGAAGAGATATCATTCTTCCTTTATACACATTCGTAATAAGAATAGCTAGTGCCATAGATTTTGTTCTAGTTATATACCATGCATGCATGATTCGCAAAGGAAGATGGCAATCATGTGACCTAAAAGACTTTGAAACACCACCACACAGAACATAATTGGAATCATTGTTATTCCCACATTCCACAGTCATCAAAAGAAGCAAAGAAAGCTTGGCAGAAGATAGAAAAGTAAAAGGGAGAAAAAAGAGAGAGTGAAAAACCAAAACAAAAGCAATATGAAACCATGACCCTCTCATCTAAGTATGCACCCTAAGGTGGCAAAAATAATTAACATTTTAGGAAACTAGTTTTTTAAACACATAGTGGCATGGCAGCAACAACCTTTTAACAAAAGAAAAAACAACATCCCAGATTTTGAGGCCTCATCACGTGAGAATGGGAATCCAAAATTTTCTATTCATTGTGCGTTGCGCAACCAAACTCTTTTGTTAATGCTCGAGTTTTTAAATGCATCAAATTTGAATATAGAGTTGGTTGGGATAATCTTGTTTCTTATTGCAAATTTTCAAGTTAATAAGTAAAAGGATTGCTTTTGCTTATAATATTATAATTATTATTAACTGAACAAAATTTATTAACATGACATAAATGAAGTGAAGCATGATATTTAAAGATTTGTAAACCCATTGAATTAGGCATGATTTATTTTAAAATGATATCCAAAACGTATGCATATAAATGATAGGGCATAGACATAGATTTAAAGGCATAAAGAGCCAAAAGGAGGGAAGAAAAAAAAGAAAAGTTAAACGGCGCTGTCCTTGTTGTGGGTCTGAGGCCCCTATTTTGAGGGTCGTCACATTGGGAAACTCATAATCGGAATCTATGCACATTTTTGGTTTTATATACTCAATCAAATACGTACCCAAACTATACCTAACACATTGTACACAACCCTTTTTAACTTCTTTGAATGCAAAAGAATTAGGGTTATATATATCTATATGCTTTTAGTCTGGTTTGTGGCTTCAGTGCCCTTGCTTAAATTAATGGCACAAGTATAGCTGATACATGAAACATATATAAGCCAAACTGATATGCTTTTTTATACACCTATGTAATACACGCGCGCATAGAAATATATATATATATATATTATTTTATTTTTATTCTTTATTTTTTTATTTTTTTAAGATCGGTTTGTCGAGTTTGACACTTGGTTATGACATTTTAGTCTGCTGGCAAAAATCTTGTTTAGTTGTTGAATGTTTGTCCTATATTGAGAGTGTGATTTCTTTGGTGGATTGATGTAATTGTATTTGTTGAATTTCTATATCTTGAGATAGTGTATTATTTTGGTTTGTAATGTAATGTTTGTTGGATTCTTAGTTGATAGGGTGATAGGAAACTTGTTTTGAATTTTTTTATAAGGGTTGAGACGCTTCTAATTTTATTTTATTTATTCTTTGTTGATAAAAAAATAAAATATATATATATAAATATAATATTATATTATGATTGTGAGAGCTTCCATCTCCTTGCACATTTGATTTTGGGTCTGATCCATTTGCTACAGTGTATGAGAATAAATATCATCATGATAATTCTTCCATATTTGATTTGAAAAAATTATATAATGAAGGCAACGCAAATAAATAAAAAAATTACGATATTAAGATGAACTATAGTCTTTTACTAAATAAATTGTGATACTTTTTGTTTTAAATACAAAAATATTCAAAAGGTAAAAAGTATATAATACTATCCTTATTATTGTTAATTTGGTGTTCCTATATTCTTGTTGAAAATAAAAATCATTAAATAGAATAATATTAAAATATAAAATAATTAATTGTTATATTGACTAAATTAGATAATATTTTAGTGATTAAAAAAATTATTAATATTTAAAATCTTTGTAACTAATTAGATATCAATTTATAAACTATTTATTAATAATATAAACTAATTAAGATTTAGTTAATATAATAAATAATTATTTTTTATTTTTAATATTGATTTTTATTTAATAATTTTTTAGTAGTGTAATTGATACATTCATTGAAACAACATGTTAATTTTAGAAGGATGTTAAATAGAGTTTAACTTTTTTTAAAGATGAAAAGAAGATAGGTAATTTCTAATAGATGGAGTAAAAGATAAAGTTTATATTTTTATAAAAAATAAGATAGGTATTTTTTGCAAAATTTGAGTGTAAATGTTTAAACATAATAGACAATTTACACATACAATAAGATTAGAGAAAAACTAATTTTAATTAATTCACTTAAGTTGAGTATGTTGGCACAAATGACTTTAGAAGGACACGTTTAATAGAGTTTTATTTTTTTTCATAAACTAGACTAGATCATCTAACGTACAAACAATATAAACAACACATAATAATTTTATATTAATTACTTCACTCAAACTCATGAACTACATCTAATTATAATTCTTCTCTTAATTATAATTTCTTTGTCCTCCTGATACTAAACTTCATTGAATGTCACAAAAAGTAACTCAAGAGAGATCAGAATACACTCATTGAAAAACTTCATTACGTGAATAATTACAAAAAAAAAATCTCACTCCCAAAAAAAACTTAGAAATTTAAGTACTAGAAGGTATAATTACTTTAATAAAATAATCTTTAATTTTCTGCGGAATTAATGTCCAAAACAAAATTCACAGATAAATGGAGGACAGATTTCCTGTCAATTTAAGATTTTTATTCAAATTTACCTACGGATCATTTGACAATAATATTTACAGGAAAATGTTTAAAAGTTTTTCGAAAAAATTTACAATAAAATATGTGCTTTTCTATAAGATTTTTAGATTTGTATTCACTTCTCTAAAGATAAAATAAATAACTATTAAATAAATCCTAAAATAGAATAAGCGACTTGAGTGAGTGACTTACAACACATTTTTAAAAGTGACACTTTAAAATAAGAATCTAAAAAACTTTATCATATTTTAATGGATTAAAAAATGCATAACCCTGAAATTTTATTAAAGAGAATATGTTTGAATCAGGACAAACATGTACGTATTATGTCTATAATTACTAATAAATACCATTCAAACACTAGGTTTATCTTATTAATAGTTTTAATCATACTAGTTCATGACAAGGTATTGATCAAACATTTGAATTCTGAAAGATCAATATTGTTTTTTATTTAGTACTTTGTGATCCATTTGTGCAGCCCTTCTGGTGCCCACACTCTGAGAAATTTCATAAGCTTTTTGTTGCTTTTATCTTATTTGCATCTGAAAACAAAAATTAGTTAAGAGGTATAACACACCAAAAGAAAAATTCATTGAGTCATGAAAATTAATTTTAAAAACAAAAAATAATTAGTTATTATATTAAGTAAATTAAATATTATTTTATAGACTAAAAACATTATTAGTATATAAATTAATTTTTAATTTTTAAATTGATATCTAACTACCTACCAATTACTTTATATATTTAAATTGATAGTTAGTTAAATACCAATTTAAAAAATAGTTTATAAATTTTTATTAATAATAGAAACTACTTTAGATATCAATAAATTTTTAGTCTATAAACTAATTATTTTTTGTCTCTAAAATTAGTTTTCATTTAATTTTTTTTGTTGTAAAATAAGAAATAAGATTGTAAATTTATTTAAATACTAACAGTACAAGAAAATCATTGATTAGCAACTAAATTTAGAGACAAAAAATAATTAGTCACTATATTGACTAAATTAGATACTATAAGAAAATAAAATATTAGTTACATTTGCATAAGCCAAGAGAAGGACGCAAATTGCATCGGTCAAACCCATGAAACATTACAAGAAAATCATGAAATAGAAACTAATTTTAGAGATAAAAAATAATTAGTTGCTATAATGACTAAATTAGAGACCATTTAGAAATAACAAAAAAATTGGTCTGAATTAGTTTATATTATTGTTAAATAGTTTCTAAATTGATATCTAATTAGCTACCAAGGTTTTAACTACCAATTATTGAATTAAGTTTGTTTTTGTTTATGAATGTTTATGTTTATGATTGTTTTTGTATGGTTTGGTTTGTTTTAGTAAATTTTGTTGTTTATGATTGTTTCATTTTGGTTTGATTTGATTTGGGAAATTTTGTGGGAATTTTTGTGAGTTACATGGAAGATGGAAGGGAAGTTTGATTTGGGGAATTTTGTTTCATAATTAGCTTCTGAATTTGTAGTGTAGGGTGGTGCAAATAGGAAAAATCATGGCCTATTTAAATGTTTGGCTTGACAAAACATGGTGTCAAATGGGTCCAAACCGGTGGGGGTATAAAATAAATAGCGGTGACATAGATCAAAACTCATGGGCAACAAAATGGACCAAGCTTTTCAAAACATGATGCAAATAGTGAAGTGCTGGGAGTGGGAATATCAAAGAGAGGGGGTCTAAAAGTTAAAGTATTAATTAGTAATAATTTTAGAGTTTTCTAAATAATTAAGCATTATTATTAAAAATTTAATACTGATATAGTCTTTTTTAAGAAAATAATATTTTTAAAATAATATTATATATATATATATATATTTCCATTCAAAAAATTCACAAAAAATATCTCATTCTTTCTTTGTTATGATTATTATCAACATTACGTTGTGTAAATCGTATGAATTATTCCACGTTTCTTTTATATGTATCATTTAAACATATCTTTAGTATACGTAATCCAACTCCTATTCATATTACTGATGGATCTCTTAGTAAACAAAAATAATTACCAAATTGATCACAATACAATAAAAATGATATCAAATTTTTAAAAAAAAATTGTCAATGATCAAATACTACCAGATTCAGTTTCAACACATTCAACAACAAATAAATTAAATACAAAAACAAGCTAAACAATTATTATAAAATCATGTATTAATCATAAATAATTATTAATCATAAAGACATTATAAAATATAAAAAAAAATCAATAAAATAATGCATTTGATATATTTTTTAACTCAAAATAATAATTTTCTTGTTTTTATTAATAAATCCATTTGATATTTTTGAAATTGGTTTTAAAATTCAAAATAATTTAAATTTAATATATATTTCCCAAAAATATTTTTTAGAATGAAATTTTATAAGATGTGTAACTAATTAATAATTTAAAATCGAATTAGTTTTTAATATTTAGTATATATATTCTCTCTAGACTTAGGTACAGGTCTTGTATGAATGCATGTCATTTTCTAATAAGAATAAATTATCTATTATTTTAGAGTTTAAAACGTAGAGATTAAGAAATATTAATTACTACATTTTAGTAAATAGTTATATAAATAAATATAAAATAACACGTGTTTACTAAATATAAAGATATATTTAATTGGGTTAGCTTAACATATAGACTTTCCTTTCTGAAAAAATATGTTATACAACGTTATTAATAATTTGGAAAAATATATAAAATATTTATATTTTATTATGTAATTATTATCGCATTTCAATAATAAAGTGTAACATGCGACATTTTATAAATGTGTATAATAATTGAATAATATATATATATATATATATATATATAATGGTACTTTTATTGATATACAGTGTAACTTATGTTTTTTTTTTCACTTTTCCATTTTTTTCTCTCTCTTATGTTCTCTTTTTTTCTACACTTATACTCCATCTATTTTGAGAATCAATGTTCATTCTTATCGGATCAAATTTTTTTTAAAAAAATTCTTATATAATTTAAAGATTTATTGTTCCCTATTTTTTCTTACGATTTCTCATCGATTTTGATGGAGTTATTTAAAAAAAGTGATAATCTCAACTTGTTTTTGCCACATCTTAAGATAAACATTTCAGGTGCTAGTTCCTGACCCTCAAGTGAAATTCTTTGCACAATTCAATTTCGCTCAAGGCTAGCTCCCTATATTCTAGTGAAATTTCTTGCACATTTTCCCTTAGCTGCCTCTTACTTCTTTTTCTGTAGGTCATGAAATTCAATTGACTCTTCTGAAAATTAATCATTTTGCAAATTGTAAGTGAGTACAACTCTCTAATGTCAATATTTGATTCAATTCATGTAACTTAAGTGTCTAAAACAAGTAAATCTGACACTTATCAAAATATAAAGTGAATATTAGTTTGTATATTCAATTGATTTATGATTTTTTGTATGAAATTAAGGTCATATATTTGAGATAATATGTGAGTTGTTGTTTGGTTGTGTATTAAGTATGAATGTCTTTGTTGTGACAAAGATCCTCTAGCTTCACTAATCATCTAACTGACATAAACTAAGATATCAGGTGGTTAGAAGCTAATGAGGGAGTTCTTACAGACTGTGACTACCTGTAGATACACGAATTGAGTTGTAATGAATTTACCTTGATCATTTCTCCTAGATTTGCTTGTAAATCTAAGTCTTGAGTATTGAATAAGATATTAGTCTCTAGTATGACATATTTAATATTTCGCTTGTTGAATTTTGATTGTATAGATCCATGTGTGGTCTATATTAATGTTGTATGATTGGTATTTGAAGGAGATTAAATGGTTGTGATATGTTGATTGACATGTTTTTTTGTATATATACTTCTTAAAATTACAATTTATTTTAATAGCTTATCTTTGTATGTCTTGTTTGTTTTATGAATTGTGATGACTATATTAGTACATAAGTAGATACAAATGCAAAAGTACAGAAACATCTAGAATCAACATTTAAAATAAGAAAATATTATTATTTTTTATTAAATAGACTATGTTTGTATAATCATAAGTCCATCAATACACACACTTTCTCTAAGTAAAGGCGTTTTTCTTCATAAAAACCTTTATGTCTATAATTACTAATAGATTTCAACACCCAAGGGAATTTATTACTATAGAGTTATAATCATACGGGTTCATGACAATACACGGATCAAACATTAGAGTTCTGAAAGATTAATATCTTTCTTTCCTAGTATTTTGTGATCTTCATGTGTAGTCCTTCTGGTGCCAACACCCTTGGAAATTTCACAAGTTTCTTGTTTCCCTGTACTTCTTCCCATCTGAAAAAAAAATATAGTAAGAAGAGAAAATAATCAATTAATAAGATTGTAAAATTATGTGAACACTATAAAATGTTCTTACTAAGACATAAAAAAGGCCCACCATTAAAGGAGTGCTTAAAAGATCATTAGTAACAAAAAAAAAATGGGAGAAAATGAGATAACTAGTATATTCTATGATGAAAGCCTAATTTGAGTCAAGTGGTATACAATAATAGATCTCATAGTGAAAATTATACCATTTGACTGTCTATCTAGTAATCCTAAATTATGACAAAGATAAGACAATAGGAGCTACCATGAATACTTAGTTGAACAAAAATTCTAACATTGCAACTACAAGTGTTTGGCATCCTAAAGAGTCTAAATGTTTAAGAAGCTTTTTATTTATTTATTGTAGTTTTACTCGCGAACTAACAACCATGCACTTGTCCAATCCTTTGATTTGAATATCACTACAAGAAAATAATCAAATAGAAACCAATACTTAGAGACAAAATAATTAGTTGTAATAGTAACTAAATTAGATACATTTTAGAAACTAAAAAAAAAAGTTTCTAAATTAGTTTCTATTATTGTTAAATAGTTTCTATCAAAGTTTTAATTACCAATTATTTAGTTTTTAAATTTGGTAGAAAAACCTTGAATGCTAATTAGATACCAATTTAGAAATCATTTAATAATATAAATTAATTTAAAAATAAAAAATTTATTTAGTTTCTAAAATAGTCTTTAATTTAGTCACTATAGTAACTAATTATTTGTTATCTCTAAAATTGATTTCTATTTCATAATTTTCTTATAGTGTATACAATGACTCTAACCAATTTAACATTACATATTCAATGTATCATGAGCATAATTTACATGTTGTTGAGTAGACAATAGTAAATAAATGTTTTATGAGTTATATACAAACATAAATTTTGTTAGTCATTGATATTTTGAAGAGTTATGCACATGTATAACCAGTTTTTTTTTAGCAGATTGAAATATTCCTAAAATATTTCTAAAATATCTCACACTATTTATTTATTTTTATAAAAAAAATCAATGTTTAGAAGTAAGATAACAAAAATATCAAGAGTGAAAAAGATAAACAAATCTGTATTTATAAAATAATAATCTACCTGTATCTAGTCACAAAGTTGTGAATAAAAATACTGACTTTAAGCATGCCCCACTCCTTTCCAGGACACACCCTGCCTCCTGCTCCAAATAGCAGGTTGTGATTATGAGTCTCCAACCCTTTCTCCTGCATTGCATCATACATTTTATGTTCAATATCCTCTGTTTCTCATCATCATACACATAAGAAAATAAGAACTAGTTGTTTATCATCAAGCAACTTACCAGCCATCTCCTTGGATTAAAAGTAAGAGGTTCTTCATAGAGGATGGGATCATAGTTAGTCTCCCTTGTGTAAACATAAACCCTCCATCCCTTTGGAATCATATAACCTAAAAAGTGATAGCCATAGTTAATGTCATTACCTCAATGAATGTTTCTATATCAGAACAATTTACTGACATTTGAAAACATGTACCATTCAACTCTACATCATTAGCAGTCCTCCTCATCACTCCACTAACAACACTAGCCAATCTCATGGTCTCAAGTATCACCTGCACATACAAAACAAAAATAAATCACTTTTTTCTGAATTTGAAAATCTGATGGTGATCATGCAATTAACTCAAATTCTCCCAGGTGATCATCACTTAGTTCTACAACAGTTCATATATGGATAAAATGTCTACCGCACGAGTTTGACTCATATTCTTGTAATCATCCCAGTTGAGCCGTTCCCCAGGCAATTTCTTTTGCAAGATTGCAAAATGCTCATCCTGCAACAAATATTTGAAACTTAAACCATGATTCAGTTTTAATAGTGAAGAGCATGATGAGATGGAAATTAACACTGTGACTCACTCTTACTGCCTGTAGAAAGTTAGGGTTATCACATAGGTATTTGATAGCCATCATTGTAGTAGTGGATACTGTTTCATAACCTGAGTATAAAATTGTGATGATTTGCTCCATTATTTCTTCGTCATCTAGCTTGTATTTACCATCCTCGTTTCTCACAAGTTTTTCAAGAATGTCGTTATGAGTTGCTGAAGAAGCTCTTCTCTTGGCTATGAGCTCTCTTAGTATTGTAAGCACTTTTCCCCTAGCCTGTAACCAACAAAATGCTGCTACTTGAACTTCCAATGCAAGAGAAAGAAAAAGTAAGTTTGGATTGCAATCATAATTGTAGTTTTTATACCTTCATCCCTCGATAATATTGAGTTCCTGGAATATTAAATGGCAAGGATATTGTTGCTAGTGCCATTTTATCAAATATGGCTTTAAAAGATTCAAGGAAAGAGTTTGGCTCATCTTCTACCACAGCTTTCATGGAAATAATGAATGCCATCTGAAAAAAAAATAAATCTAAGAATACACACACTTATACGGTGAGTGTGTTTCATCTGTAGCTCAAACATTGAGACAAATACTGGACACGACATGAACACTTTGACACGTGTAATTTCTAAAATATAGAACACGGATACACAGATCTATATATTATATCATTGTAAATTATATAAAATGACAATCAAAATTTATGTGAATAAGTATGATTGATTTTTTCTTAGTGGCAGAAATATGTTCTCATGATTGGTTCAAAAGAATGTGTTCCTTGTTTTATAAACATAATAAAAAAAACTTATATAATAAGTTTTTTTAAAATTTTGTTGAAAATGTGCTAGAATTATCAAGAGACTCAAATAATATTTTTTGAATTTAACACATGTCGTACGAGTGTCATACACATGTCAATGTTGTGTTTGACATGAAAACATCATCTAAGAAACGTGTCCGAATTTCATTCATGCATTTGACCTTTTGATTCTTCCATTTATACTTCAACATGATTCAAAATAGAAATAATAATTCAATCTTTTCTAGAAAAAATGGATTTACCATTGGACCCAAGGGCATGCTTCGAAGGTTTAATCAACTCAGGAGTTATAAGACTGATACATACCTGAACAGTTTTTTCTTGAAGATCGATTATTTTACCATCCCAATTGTGGAGGAAAGAGCTCATGAACTCATCAACTTCTGGCAAAAGATGATCCTTAACAGCCATTGGACCAATGAGAGATAACAGTGACCCTCTAATTCTCTTGTGTACTGCACCATGAACCTCAGCAATGTTAGTCCCTAGGATCTTCCTCATGGAATCAGGGTAGCCAGGAACAAAGCCCTTTGCTTCATTCACGAGTACGTATCTATTGATGTCAGGATCCATGCTAACCACAATAGGAGACCCCAATGCATGTGTTTTGAAGAGACTTCCATGCCTGAATGCAAAGGAAACAATTTGTTTTCATCATTAGATGAAGTACAAGGAAACAAATAGGAGAAACATTATAGGATAGGATAAGTAATATTTGATCATAAATTAGAAAAATATGTAGAAATGCTCACCTTTTTTTAACATAATGTGAAAAAATATATTTCTTTTAAAAATTTCAAAATGTCGATATAATAAAATAATTAAATAACAACAAATTTTTAAAATAAAAAATAATTTTTTATTAACTAAGATAAATATTATTTTATAATTAAAATAATTATTAATATTTAAAATAATTTTATTATTAATAAAAAATTATAAATTGATTTTTGGATAAAACAATTTATCAAAATTTAACTAGTACTAACTAATATAGATTCTAAATTAGTTATTGTAAAAATTAATTTAAATTTTATTAAAATCGAACGTATTGAACCGATTAAAGATACTAGTTTAATATAACTAGTCATCCTTTAATTACTAGTTATTAAGTATATTTTTAAGGTTATATCTTGTGCGTTGCACAAATAAAAAAAACTAATTTAATATATAACGAATTAGTCCATAATTATAATAAAAGTTTATTTTATTATTAATTACTAAACAATATATATATACATTTCAGGTATTAAAATCTCGTGCGTTGCACAGATGAAAATATTAATTTGAATATATAATGAGTCATACTTTAATAGATATATTTAATATTTATTAAAATCTCAGGCGTTTCATAAAAGATACTAGTTTAATATATTACAACTAGTAATTTAATTATCTTAAATAAAAAAAATTTAAAAAAAAACTTTTCATTCTTACGTGTTTATTTTTTTCTTCTCAAAGAAAATTATTTTTGCTTAATTTTAATCTTTCTCAGAGATCTAGAAGACAGGAAGATGTTTTGTAAATGTCAAAAATCTATCCAAATAAGAGAATTTTTTATAAACAATGTATATACAAAAAAAAAACCTTAAAAGGCAAAATAGAAAAATTAATTAAGGGAATAAATCTATATGAAGGAGCAAAAGGGTATTGAAATCAAACAAAAAAGTTATAGAATTTAAGGATTTTTGTAGAACACCACCTTAATTTGCGTCCTTTCATGAAATCTGGTCCTTGTGTGAGAAATCTGAGAGTCTCTCCAACAAAAGGCCAACCCAATGAGCCTGGAGGCATTCCTTCCCTTGAATACCTTAAGTTGTTCCATTTCATCAATGCCAAGAATGCAGAAATGGTGAAAGCCAGGACATAATAAAACACTGTCAACATGATTAATTATCTTTTTCTCTGTTTGATGGAATGCTGCTTGTTGCATAGGATGAATGATATATATATTGCTAGCTATTATGATTAATTAATTAGTATTTCTGAGGTGGCAATCAAGTTTTGAAACAAAACAAAAACCAATTATGACACCAATTTGGAATATACAGATAAACATTAAATAAAACAGCCAAATTACATGCACATTAATTTAGTATTTATTACAATAGAGAGTTTTTTTTATATATATAGCATTACTAAGCAATTTGACATCTCAGTTAGGTTGACATCTCAATTAATAACAATCATCTGACATCACATAAAAAAAATATTATTAAAAAAAATACAAAAAAAAATCGGAAGATTATATCAAAATTCATATGTCAACAAAAGCGATATATATGTAGACTATACTTATTCATAAATCATTCTAAGAACATATTATATGGAAGCCTATTATACCAAGAAATGATTATTTATGAGTAAATCATAAATTAGTCAACTTATCAACACCACAATTCCTTCATGAAAATTGAGTAACTTTAAACCTGATTTTTCCACAGTAATTAAGACAAGTATTCATCGATTACGAAGCATCCACGAAACATTAGCCATAGCAGTAAACGCAACACAAACCAAGGCAGAATCACATTCAAGTCATACATTAGTAAGCCCCATCTTTTGAGCTTCGTTCGTAACATGTATATCTCCATAAAACTCAGCAACCATAACAGTATGAACTTCAAGAAATGCAAAGAAAACACCAATAAACTCCCCCATTCTCCAATGAAAAAGACCTCCACAAGAAGCAAGATCAGGATATCCCCTAGCAGCCCCATCAATGTTATTTTTAACCCACTCTAGTGAAGGAAACTCCCATATAACAGGAAGAGGATGGAGAACTTTGCCAGTACAAGTATTACTACTAAAAAACTTAATCACTTTGAAATCCAACATATCATTCTTCATTAAATTAGAGGAATTTCTCACTACACAAGTTAAATCTTTGATTATCGAAATAGCCCTAGAAACATCAATTTTATCATGAAATCTAGAATAATTCCTCATATGCCATATCATCCAAATAGAAAAAGTTATCACAACAAGCTCAATCAATTTAACAAAAAGACTACCATCACTCTTAATAAAAGAAAGAAGATCATCCTTATTAGATAAAAGAGAAATAAAAAAAATCTTCCGAACTCAACTCCAAATATGCAAAGCATTAGAACATTCAAAAAATAAATGTCGAATAGATTCTTGGTGCTTTTTACAAAACGTACACATAGAACATATATCCAAACTGTCATTCTAAATATGTTAATCTTTAGGAAGTCGCGCATGAAAAACTTTCCAGAGTACTAGAGCCTTGGAAGGCAGAATATAATGAATTTACCCCAACCACAGGGAACTCTTGATCCAAAGAAAAAAGTCATAATCGATTTAAGAGTGGAACGACCAGATTCATCTAGAATCCAATTAAGAATATTTTGTTCCTCCCTAACCATAATATGATTAAAAAAATGAGGCATCTCTTGTAAAGATAAAGGAATATTTCAATCACAACCAGTCCAAAACTGAGATACTGAATTCGAAATTCTAACACCATCAGATAACCCTGCAATAATATTTTGCAATAATCTTAGTTAAACTTTAATAACATATAAATTTTGGATTTTTTTATTTGATTTAATTAAAAATTGTTTGATTTTTTGTCAATGGAATAACATGTGTTATGATAAAATCACTAAATAGAAACCAATTTTAAAGATAAAAATAATTAGTTACTATATTAACTAAATTATCTATTATTTTAAATACTAGAAAAATTATTGGTATTTAAAGTAATTTATATTATTAATAAAATTTATAATCTAATTTTTAAATTGGTATCTAATTTGCTACCAAGATTTTAGCTACTAACTTTAGAATATAAATTAATTGGTAGCTAATTAGATACTAATTTAAAAATTACTTTATAAATTTTATTAATAATAGATATAAAAAAATTTTAGTCTCTAAATTAATATCAAATTTAATTAATAAAATAACTAATTATTTTTTATCTCTAAAATTAATTTTTATTTAATAATTTTGTTACAGCGATAATTAATTAATTAACTCACGTCTTACAACTAAATAGAAGTAACATTTACATATTACACCGAAAACCAAATAATATGATACTTTAAAAAAATTTGAAAATAAATATTTTTAAACACTAAATGGCATGAAAATATTTTTAATAAATATCCAATTAAAAATATCCAAATTTATTAAATACTTACAAATTAATTAAACATTTATTATATTTAATATGTACATAACATTAATCAATATAATCATAATAATATTAAATGATAAGTAATTATTAGGTATAATTACATTTGTTTGTCTCTATATTAAGGTTCAATAGTAAATTAGTTATAAAGATTTTTTCTTAAAAATCAATTTGATTTTTTTTAAAAAGTATGCAAGTTGTCATTTAGGTTAAATTTGCATAAACAAAATTAACTCACACTGATGTGGCACATAATATGATAAATTGAAAGAATATTTTCTGTTTTATTCAATCTGTCTTTCATCTATAGCAATGATACATATATATAACCATAGCATTAGAACCGTACAGAACCGTACAAACAAATTCTTTTTCTAACATAACATTTGTAATTAAAACTAATTATAGACCCATTAATAGTGATTATATTCCTATAATTAAGTCTAATTATAGACTCATTAATAGTGGTTATATTCCTGTAATTAAGTCTAATAATGATTTTGTCCGGTAATATCCCCTCAAGTTGGAGCATGTAAGTCTTGAATGCCCAACTTGACCAAGATGGCTCCAAACTTTTTAGCACCGAGAGCTTTGGTGAAAAGGTCAGCTAGTTGTGTATGTGTGGGCACATAGGATGGAAGAAGGCGCTTGTGAATGATTTCATCTCGAACAAGGTGGCAGTCAACTTCAATGTGTTTGGTGCGTTCGTGGAAGACCGGGTTTTTAGCAATGTGAAGTGCTGCTTGACTATCACAATAAAGACGAATTGGGTCAGGATGAGGAACATGTAGAGAAGCGAGAATGTCTTTAATCCACTTTAATTCTCGGGTGGTCTTAGCCATTGATCGATATTCAGCCTCAGCAGAGGAGGCAGAAACCGTTTGTTGTTTCTGGGTTTTCCAAGAGATTGGGGAAGTGCCGAGTTGAATAAACCATCCGGTGAGAGATTTCCGTGTCAGTGGACAACTTGCCCAATCAGAATCACACCACCCAAAGAGTTGTAAGTTGTTCTCTCGAGGTAGGAGTATTCCTTGTCCAGGATGCCCCTTTAAATATCGAACAACACGAAGAGCAGCTTGCCAATGCTCGGAGCGTGGATTTTGCATAAATTGAGATAAAGCTTGGACACTGTAGGCAAGGTCAGGTCGAGTGAAACACAGATAAATTAACCTCCCAACAAGTCTACGATAAGTAGCCGGGTCAGAAAGAAAAGAACCAGTAGCGGAGCTCAATTTGTGATTTTCTTCACATGGTGTAGTGGCGGGCTTCGCACCCAACAATCCGACTTCAGTAATGATATCTAAGGCATATTTTCTCTGACAAAGGAAGATTCCGTTGGGGGAGTGAGCAACTTCAACCCCTAGGAAGTACTTGAGGCGGCCTAAATCTTTCATATGAAAGCATTGATTTAAGTAGCCTTTAAAACATTGGATGGCAGTACCATTATTCCCTGCAATCACAAGATCATCAACGTAGACTAGCACAACCAACTGTATGTCATTATTATTGAGAGTAAACAAGGAATGATCCTTCGGGGATTGTTGGAAGCCGTAACGAGTGAGAGAAGAAGATAGTTTAGCAAACCAACACCTGAGGGCCTGTCGAAGGCCATATAGAGACTTTTGAAGCTTGCACACTGCCCCTGGTTGAGATTCTTGGAAGCCAGGAGGGAGTTTCATATAAACCTCATCATCAAGATCACCATGGAGAAACGCATTGTGAACGTCCATCTGATGAAGCTCCCAATCTTTTGCGGCTGCTACTGCTAGAGTTGTGCGAATGGTTACCGTCTTTACGACAGGAGAAAACGTCTCGTTGTAATCCAAACCCTCCACTTGATGATTGCCAAGAATTACCAATCGAGCCTTGAATCTTTCAATTGTTCCATCCGAGTTGTATTTGATTTTGTAGATCCATTTACACCCAAGTGCCTTCTTTCCAGGAGGGAGAGCGGTCAGTTTCCAGGTGTCATTGAGTTCGAGAGCATGAATCTCCTGTGCCATAGCATCACGCCACCGGGGTTCTCGGACCGCTTGAGAAAAGAACAGGGGTTCCTGCTCGGTGTGTAAAGAGGCAAGAAAACTTTGATGATGTTTAGAAAAGGAATCACAATTCACAAAATCATGTATAGGATACGAAACACCTGAGGATTCTGTTGAAGGAGGTGACGGAACAGAGGGGCTTGACGGTATCGTGGTGGCTGCGACAAAATCGCGTAACCGTACGGAAGGCAGCTTCGCGCGATGCCCTCGCCCAAGGGGAACCGCGGCCGTCAGCGGTGGTGAAGAAACCGACGGCGCTGTCTCCGTCGGACGCGGCGGTGGATCCGCGGGTAGCGTCAAGGCTTCTATACACGGACCGGAGTCGTTGATAGTGTGGTCGAAGTCATCTGTGAGGGTAGCATCCTCCTTGGCTGGGATGGGAGATGCAATGGGTTGGTTGACGATGCATTCATCTAGGTTTGAGGAGGCAACTTCATGAAGAAAATGTGGGTCCGTTCCAGTTTCTAAAGAGTTGGCAATAATTGGGTTTTGCAATGGTGGTGCAGTGTCCATCTTTTTGGCTTCAAAATATGGAAATTTATTTTCGAAAAAATGTACATCACAAGAGACAAAGAAAGTTTCTGTTTCCAAATCAAATAATTTTCATCCTTTTTGGCCATATGGATACCCGACAAACACACATTTTCGGCTACGACTATCAAATTTATCCCGCTGTCTATTTTGATTATGAGCATAACATAATGAACCAAATACTCGTAAGTGCGCGTAATTGGGTACACATCCATGGATCACTTCATAAGGGGTTTTTCCTTTTAGAATGGAGGATGGTGTGAGATTGATTAAGTAGCCTGCAGTCAAAACGCATTCCCCCCAAAATTTAATGGGAAGATTGCCTTGAAACCGTAATGACCGAGCAACATTCAGAATATGCCGATGCTTGCGTTCGACGCGTCCATTTTGTTGCGGGGTCCCGACACAGGAAGTTTGGTGAAGGATACCTTGTTGAATGAAATATTGTTTTAGACACATGAATTCGGTTCCATTGTCAGAGTGAACCATTTTAACACATTTGTTGTATTGCCTCTCAACGAGTGTGAAATTTTTTTTCAAAGTCACTGATACCTCTGTTTTTTCTTTTAACAAATAGATTCCAACTGCCCGTGAACAATCATCCACAATTGTCAAAAAATATGAAGCACCACAGGATGAAGGAGTTTTATAAGGACCCCATAAGTCACAATGAATTAAATCAAAAATATTCAAAGCTTGATGCGCACTTAAGAAAAACTTATCTCTCGTTTGTTTCGATTTTTCACAAACTTCACAAACTTTATTCAACTCATCACGAGTACATTTCCCACTTATATCAGGAAGCATTTGCACAATCTTAAATGACGGATGTCCTAATCTTTGGTGCCAAAGTGCTAGTTGATTTTCCATCTTGACATGACATGCTTGAGTCTTCCGTACCCCACGATACCAATAAAGCCCATCTTTCCGTTCACCTGCTCCAATCAGCGTCCTCGAAGTGCGATCCTGTATAATACACAATTTATCAGTGAATGTTACAACACAATTTTCTTCATCCGTCAATTGAGGTACTGAAAGTAAATTGCATTTTAATTTGGGAACATAAAGGACATTTTTCAATTCAAGTCCTTCTTCAAGAGTCACTGTTCCCTGTTCGTAAGCTAGAACACGTTCACCATCGGGTAACCCTACGGGGCACCCTTGTATAGTTTCCTTTTCACTCAAATTTTCCAGTGACCCGGTCATATGGTTTGATGCCCCACTGTCAATAATCCACAAATCCCAAATGCTCTTACCAGTCATTTTCTCTGATTCATTTGATTTTTGTTTGCTGATCATATCAACCAGTACCTTCCATTGTTCATTGGTCAGACCTGCCATCTCAAGTTTCTTGTCGTCATTGTTGGCTTGACTGTTGCTTCCACTAGCGTGTGCCACATTTGCACGTGTCGGGTTACCTTTGTTTCGCATCCCTTAGCGTCCCCTGCCGTTCCATTTGCCTTCACTTTTTGGTCTGTCACCCCACCATTCGGGATATCCGATCAATTGAAAGCATCCCTTCATGTCGTGACCATTTTTACCGCAATGACTGCACGTCATTAATTTTTCTACCATATCTCCACGCCCTTTTTCTTTGTAGTTGGCCTGCATCGCAAGACCCACGACCAACCCCCTTTCTTCCGTTGATTTGGCCATCATTCTCACTCTTTCTTCTTGTACCAACATAGCATATACGCGGTTCAGAGACGGCAATGGGTCTGAGGCCAGAATGTTTGATCTTACTGTCCCGTAGCTTGCGTCATCCAACCCCATAAGGAGTTGATGAACCTTCTCCTCCTCCCTTCGTTTTTCCAACTGAGCACCAATCTCACACTTGCATCCACCACACGTACAAGATGGAATTTTGTCACTGTTAGCAAGCTCATCCCAAAGGACCTTCAATTTTCCAAAGTAAGTTGCCAACACCATTCCCTCCTGCTTGCATCTTGACAAGTCCGACCTTAGTTGTTGAATTCTAGGTCCATTCACGACCGAGAATCTTTCTTTAATGTCTTCCCACAAGTTATGTGCAGTCTCAGCATATGCTACTGTGGATCGTAAGCTTGGTTCAATGGTGTTTAGAATCCAAGAGACAATCATGGACTGCACGGTCCACCAATCTTCAAGGTCGGGTGCCTCATCCTCTGGTTGGATATGTGTTCCATCAATGAAGCCCCATTTTCTCCGGGCACGAAGCGAGATCTTTACTGCTCTTGCCCATTCGTCATAATTTTCTCCGCGCAATTGGACTTGCGTGATTATGTTTCCGGGATTGTCACTCGCGTTGAGATCATATGGCGAGTAGGTCTTCTTAGCACCTCCTCCTTCGTGCTCTGCTTTGTTGGCATTATTCTTTTCTGGTGCATCTGCCATGGTTGTGCACCGTTGCCTTTGCTTTGTGTTTGTCGGGTAGAGTTTTGTGCTCTGATACCATGAAAGAATATTTTCTGTTTTATTCAATCTGTCTTTCATCTATAGCAATGATACATATATATAACCATAGCATTAGAACCGTACAGAACCGTACAGATTCTTTTTCTAACATAACATCTGTAATTAAGACTAATTATAGACCCATTAATAGTGATTATATTCCTATAATTAAGTCTAATTATAGACTCATTAATAGTGATTATATTCTTGTAATTAAGTCTAATTAAGTCTAATAATGATTTTGTCCGGTAATATAAATTTATGCAAACATGAACTCCACGTGTAATCCAACACAAAAGTCACGTGGTTGTGAGAGAGGGGAAAATCACTTCGACCCACTTCCAACTTCAAAACTTAAATCCTAGTTCACTGTCTTTCTTTTGGGTCTTCAACAATGTCAGTGATGTTGCAAAGGAAGGCACAAAAACTTCGCAAGGGAAGCCACAATTGGTGAGTAACAATAATGCTTGCACCCAACGTCGTTTGCACCACCCTTGGCCCTCGCAGCATGAACAAACTTATGGACAATGATAAGGAAATTGTCACCATCTCCAACGATGGCACCACCATCATGAAACTCCTCATCATACCAAGCTTGTTCACAAAATTTTGAAAGGGAACCCGTTGTAGGGTTTTCGTAAACATGACTGCTAGTTGATCAGAAGATTGAATAGGTAGGAGATGTAGGAGTTTGTCCTGTATTTCTCATGAATCACTTGGCAATGAATGTCGATGTGTTTCATTCTTTCATGAAAACTAGGATTATGAGCTATGTGGCGATCTGATTGATTATCACAATAGAGAGTAGCAGGATCAGAGGTTTGTATATGAAGGTCACGAAGTATATAGTTGATCCATTGTAGTTCACAAGCAGTAGTCGTGAGCGCTCTGTATTCTGCCTTAGAAGAAGACCGAGAAACAGTGTGTTGTTTCTTTGTTTTCCAGGAAATAAGAGAGTAGCCTAGGAAAATGCAATAACCGGTCTAGAACGTCTTGTGTTAGGACAAGATGCCCAATCCGAGTCATTAAAGGCCTTAATGTGAACTTCATATTCACTGTTAAAAAATAACCTATGCACAAAATTAGCTTTGATGTAGTGTAGAATATGTTGCACAACTTGTTGATGATGAACTGTAGGTTCTTGAACAAATTAACTAAGGAGTTGGACAACAAAGGTTATATCGAGTCTAGTGTTGGTGAGATATAGGAGTTTGTCAATTAGTCTTTTATAGGGATTAGGATTTTGAAGTTTATTTGTAGTTTCAAACAAAAATTCAGTGTTACATAAGAGGAGTAAAACACGGTTTACTTCCTAGCATTCCATTTTCTTTCAAAATGTCAAGGGCGTATTTCCTTTGACATAAATGAATTCCTTTCTTAGATCTGGCGACTTCAAGACCCAATAAGTATTTTAGTTCACCAAAATCTTTCTCATTCTTATGCAAGTCCCTGAGAGGGCTTAATTGGACCATGATTTATGTTTATTTTTGTTTCTTTTTTGTTTATTTCAATATATATATTCATCAATTTCCAATCCGGAATGCAAAAAAATAAATGCGTATTTCCCATTCCGTAAAATTACCGAATTGCATTGTCCGGAAGAAGAAAGAGTAATGTGGATTTTATGTGTATTTTGGGGTTTTTAAAAAATAGTAGGGATATTATTGTCTTTGCATTACATTGTGGGGGTGCAGGAAGAAAAATGTAGGGTGCAAGAAGAAACTGCCAACCCAAAAATATGTTGGCCCAAATAAGTTTATGACCCAAATATTTGACAGCAGCCACATAAATTTTTCTTAGGCTTCTTACCCCTACAATTTTCTAAATCCCAAAACTAGCCTTGATCTTTTATTTGAAAATGGGCATCGTGATTACTGAAAATCGGGATCTGGGAGTGTGCTACGGATTCATCAATCCATAATTGAATCATTTTTTCTCTCCATATGAGGGGGTGTTCTGGAAGAAAATTTTGTATAAATTATTGATTTCCATATGTTGAATCCGGTAGCCTACTTCTGTTATGGATTGGTGGATTCAGAATGTTTTTTTTTTAATTATGGATTTCTGAATCTGGAATGCATAATTTTGTTACGGATTGGTGGAATCGGAATGTTTTTTTTGAACAATGGATTTTTGAATGTGAAATGTATATTTTGAATTATGAATTGGTTGAAATTTTACCGGAAGTGCCAATCCAAAAATTTTCCAGATTTCATAATCCAGAATGCAAAAAAAATAAATACAGTTCAAGTGCATTTTAGGGTTTTTAAAAAATAATAGGGACAATTTAATCTTTGCATAACATTGTGGGTACATGAAGAAAAATGTAAGAGTGTAGGAAGAAACTGCCTTCTTCTTATGACGTTAAACTATGGTCCAACTACTAACGTCTATGCTCGTGGGCTCACAAATGAAACCATGCAGTAAAATTAAATTGGCTTCTTCTTCCTGCACCCCTACATTTTTCTTCCTGCACCCCTACAATTTTCTAAATCCCGAAATTGACTTTAATGTTTTATTTGAAAAAGGACACCGTAGTTACCGGAAATAGGGATCTGGGAGTGTGTTATGGATTCATCAATCTGGAACTGAGTATTTTATTTTCCAGATGAGGGGGTGTTTCAGAAGCAATTTTTGCATAAATTATTGATTTTTGGATTGCTGAATCCGGAAGCCTAATTCTGTTACGGATTCGTGGATCTAGAATGCATTTTTTTGAATTATAGATTTCTGAATCTGGAATGCATATTTCTGTTATGGATTGGTAGATCTAGAATGCTTTTTTTGAATGATGGATTTTTGAATGTGAAAAGCATATTTTGAATTACAAATTGGTGGATCCGAAATTTTATCGGAAGTGTCAATCCAAAATTTTTCTGGATTTCATAATCCATAATGCAAAAAAATAAATACAGTTCAAGTGCATTTTAGGGTTTTTAAAAAATAATTGAGATAATTTAGTCTTTGCATAACATTGTGGGGATATAAGAAGAAAAATGTAGGTCTGCAGAAAGAAACTGCTAATTAAATTTCACACACCAACCCACCAATAATCTCCGATACACCAAAATTAGTTGTCACTCTGGACCTTCATTACCATTGATGGCAACTAACGTTGACAACTAATTTGAATAACACACGTGGGTCCACCGAATTCCAAATTCAGTGGCAAAATCTTTGTTTGTTACAATTTGTTCAATTCAAAATTCTCCACTCTGCTCTCCAATTTGCAAAATTCTCACCCACTCCAGTCAATAATAGTAAGTGTAACATCCTCAATTTTTTAATATTTACAATATTTTATTAAAAAAATATTATACTTTTTTTATAAGGACTCTAAATTGTACATACACTAAAAAGACTATAACAACTAAAAAAAATCACTAATAATTCTTCAACTCAATGCTTAGGGTCATTACCTCCATTACTTAACTTCTCCTCCATATAAAAACACGATCATAACAGTTTTTTTTTTTTTTAAAAGTAACCACAAATAAAAAATTCACAAACACCTCTTGATTTATTTTCTGTGTCATTGTTTATGAATTATTTTTTAAAAGAATTTAAAAAAGGAATTTTGGAGAAGATGATAATGAAACTAAATTTAAAGAAAATTGTTAATTTGAGAATTTAAAAACAAAAAAAAAATTAAAAAGTTTTAATCTAAGTGAAAATTTGAAAAGAAAAATTCTAAAAGTTCAAATTAATGGAATTTTTAACTAATTTGGATTAATATAATCGTGTCACATGTCTTATAATTTTTAATTTAATGTATTTTCGTGTTTGTGTGTCTTATGTCTATGCTTCATCGTGGTGCCAGGTGGATTAAAAGCAATAACAACTACAATTTTGTGTTTGTTGGTGTCAACATTCTTGACAAAAAGCTGATAAACATTGTAACTTTATAATCTAAAATTGGAACAAGAGGGGAATTAAATTAAAGGGCTTTGAACTACATGTGAGCCTGAAGTGGGCTGTTTCTTCCTGCACTTCCATACCTTCTTTTTTCACCTCCATAAATTTTTAAATTTCTAAAAATGTTTTTTTATAAAATTCTGGATTACATAATTCAGAAGTCATTTTTCAAATTTGTAATTAGCTTCCGGATTATATAATTCGGAATTTTTTTTAGATACATAATTACTTTCTGAATTACATAATCTGGAATTCTTATATAACTTCTGGGTTATGCAATCTGAAAGTCTTATATAGCTTTTGGATTATGTAATCCGAAAGTTTTTTTTAAATGAGTTAGTTAGTTATTTGAGTTTAAAAGAAAAATTAAATAATAAAATTTTATGTGCATAAATAATAATTTAAAAATAAAATAGAAAATCTCTTTATTACTACTAGTAAAAATACATTCTTAGCGCATGTATATTTACTTCTTTTTTTCTTATAGTAATAAAATATATCAAATATTAAATAAATTTATAATAATTATTAAAATAAAAAATATTATTAAATTTATAAATATATATTTATAAAAGTAATTATAAAATAAATAATTTTATCATAGCTAATTTTTTTTTTATTGTGGATAGTTAAATTGAATTTAAAGAACAGTTACCTAAAGAATAAAATAGGAAGAATTTATATACAATATATAAATATTATAATATTTATTAAAATAAAAGTTATTATAAAAATTATAAAATAAATATTTTTTGTTAATTTTAAAACTTTAAATTATATAGTATTCGAGAAAATTTAGTTTTTATTATAATAATAAACTTAATAAACTAAATTATTTTAATAAAGAAAAAAATTATTAAAAAAGTAGTTATAAAACAGTTATAGAAATATTTTTTTATTAATCTATAACATTAATAAATTTTACTTTTTCTATATATAAATTCTTATCGTTTTATTCTTTGACTAACCCTTATTTTATATTAAAAAATTATTCATAATAAAAAAATACCAACAAAATAAATAAAAGTAATCCAAAAAATTATAAACATTATTTATATTTATTTTTATAATTATATGATATAAGTTTTTATAATAATTATCTATACTATTATTTAGTAACTTTGTGCATCTTTTAATTCTCTAATAAAAAATAATTTATTTATTTAGTAAAATAAATAATCAAATAATTTTTTATTTTATTTTAAATAGTTAAATAACTCTTTTTTAAATATCAATTATATATTTTTTAATACTGTGTTTTAGAAGTTTTTATAATGTTATTAAAGAAGAAGATATAGTTCTATGTGAGTGTTGGGAATTCTAGTCTTCGGTCCCTTCCCTCTTCCTCCTTCTTCCTAACATCCTAGATTCCCTCCCAACCAAATTTAACATGCCAACCATCACCAATTTCTACTCCATTCAAGATTTATCCCACCACAACACCAAAGATGATTGCTGGATCCTGGTCCATGGAAAGGTATCACTTTTTCCACCAATAACTCTTTCTCTATCTAATCCCTATATGGGTTTTCTCTTCTTGCTTTCATGCCTTTTATTTTATATAAAAACTGTGTATTTGTGCTCATCCCTCTCATAATTTCTGTTTTCTTTTCTTTAGGATTGTTTGACCTCTAGGATTTTTTGTTGCTCTTGATTTGATTTATGCCCAATGATGTTGTTCGGAATATATAATTTAAGGTTTTGAACATTTTGGTTGTTTTTCCTGTATAATTGAACTAATGAAATGCAGGATCTACTAACTATACTTCTCTATCATCTTGTTCTCAGCGGGACCTTACATACCTTTTTTTTGGAGAATACCTAATATCTTATGTTTTAGTTTTCTTCCCACACTTTTGAAATCTGTGACATTGTTTTTCCTGATTCACCACATTTTATAGGACAGTAGAAATGGATAAATCAGTTACCCTTTTTCTTTGAATAAAGAAAGAATTAAAAGTTGTGGTTAACATGTAATGAACTTTTAATATTAGTGAGGCACCTATACTCACACAAACTTTTAAGCTGATTTTTTTTTACATATATTAGACAATATTTCTCATGTTTTTAATCTTTATTGTTCTTGTAAAAGACATTGTTTCCTTTCAATCTTCATCTTACTTGATTCAACTGGAAGTAAATGAATTGAAGTTGTGTTTCTGAATCTGCTTATACCGGACATGGGTTTACCTGGCTATAATGTGGTCCTGCTATTCTTCCTTGACATCTTTGGTCAACCTTGCCATAGATATGTTTATGCAGTTTCAGAGACTGACTTCGTGTTGGCAACTGCATCTCTTGGAAATTATTTTTTCTATTAAATGTCTCTTCTCAAAGAATGTAATACGAACTAAAGAAAAAGGGAATGCCTCTACTTTTCACACAAACACATTTTCATGAACTTCATGATACCAGGAAGCTTTACATAGTGTGGCAAACATATAACTGGTAGCTAAATGTAGAATCATGGCATGAATAACACATTATTTGTTCTAAATAGGTCTTCCAATATGAAAAAATTAATTTCAAATAGATTCAGTTGCCAACAGGTAGTTTTATGAAATTATATTACATGTGGAGCTCGTCGAAATGTGTGAGTGTGAAAAGTAGATGCATTCTTTTTTATTAGCTCGTATTCTCTTCTTTGAGGCGAGACATTTTGATCATGATGTTTTTCTAAAGTCTTGTTTCAATCATCATCATCAGTACATAAACTTGTTATGTGGAAAATGATTGTTATATCATTTTCTTTTATTTATTTTTATAAAGCATGACTTACCTGCTCCTAGTAAGTTCTTCCACCTTTAGATACTGATGCTTCATCATGTGTACAGTTAATAAGTAGTGTTTGGAAGCATTTTGCTGACATAAATGTGTTCTGTTCTGCACAGTTTTCAAGATAATATTTTGTACTTAGACCGGTCAAAGTGTTTTCTCTGTGTGTGTGGGGAGTCAGTCAGTTGAATAAAATGTAAAAGTTGATTCTTAATTGTGCCTTTTCCCCATATCTAAATAAGGAATTCTGAAGTTCTGATGTTTAAGTTTGCGGGGTGTTATTCTACAAGTGTTATTATGCTTGTAATTTTATTGTTCTCTGTTTGAAATGGTTGTAGTACTTGACCTAAGATATTTAGTACAAATAAGGTTGTCTAACTGAAGAGTTTAAACCCAAGAGCCTTTGTAGACTTGGCTCAAAATCATTAGAGTTTACCTAATATAAAAATACTATTGAAAACATATAAATTATATTTGTATATAAACATTAGAGTTAAATGGTTATGCACTTAAAAAGTTGAGAAATAAGAACAATTGTTTTTCCATTTGATGTTGATGGATAACTAAAGGGAATAATGTCGATCTTATGGCAACATTCTGAATTTTTTGAAAGTTCAAGTAGTCCAACTTCAAATACTTTTGAGATTGATAGTTTGGCTCTTGATGCTAATCTTAAAATGCTTTATTTGAGGAAGAACTTGATTGATATGATCCTGGGTCACGAGGAACACACAAGGAGGAGAAACTACAAGAAGCGTGACCAAGGTACAAGAAAGGGAGAGGAGAGTCCAAGCTATCAAGGAGGCTTCTTGGGGAGTGTTGACTTGGAGCAAGTCTAAGGAGTTGGAGGAAGGGCTTCATCAAGCCAACAAATTAATAAGGAGTCCTAGAAATAATAAAGATAGTTTAGAACGAGTTAATCCTACCTTGTATTCATGTTATAGCATCATTTGGGGTTAATTCTTTATAGGTTGTATTCTAAGAACCCTATTTGGTTTTAGATTAACCAAAACCTAAGTTAGGATAGGAAGTGTGCCATATGCTTTACAATTAGGCTAAGCTCTGGGAACCAAGTCATTTTTTAACACAACTTGGAAGATAAATGAAATTGAGTGTTTGTTTGTGAAGAGTGTGAATCTTCTTCTACTTAAAAGCTCTATCTTAGGTGTATCATATCTTAAGTGGTTACTCTCCTTTCTCTTTGCCTAATCTTGGTGAGTCATATCCAAGTAGGAAGAGTGTGCAACTATTCCATGTTCCTCCAAGAACTCCAAGATTGGAGTTCTAATTGAACCTACATGTATCTTTCCTTTCCTTTTCCATTTTTGGTTTCTATTATTTCTTTTTCTCTTCTTTGAACCTTGATTGTTCAAACCATTCTTAACCTACCGCAACCAAGAACCAATCACTTCTAAGCCAAGAAACCCACCTCGTGCCCTAGTAAAAACATCACCAATCCAATTAAGCTTTCAAGAACAAAGCCAAGAACCAGCAACCCTTAAACGTAGCTTGCAACCAATCCATATTTCATCCACCTAAAGGCATCTATAAATCAAACCAAAACCACATACACCTTACCCTAGGTATCCACAACCTAACCCATCAAAGCTACATTCCAACACACCAAGGACATCAAAACCCATCAACTAGCTTCCACAAACATTAGCCTTCTTTAACCTCCAAGATCTCTTTTAAAACTTGAGCAAGAACCATACATAGCAAACCATACCAATTCAACTTTAATCCCTTTCCTCTAGTCAATCATAGCTTGACTGAACCATAACCAAGCCATAAAATACTCAAATCCAACCTAGAGCAAATTTTACCACTTCTTTGTTTCCTTGGAACATGAGTTGATGGTCCTCCATTTAAAGCAAACCGCCAAATGTTTCAATCATTGATGGTACTTACGATATTATTAGAGGATTGTAAATGTTTAGATTTTATAAACTTATATTATAGTGGTATGGTTTATTTTAAATCTTTCCCTATTGGTTTGCTATATTCTTTTCTAGCCGCAAGCTGTTGACCCAACTTATTCAAACCCCATTGGAAACCAGCTTCTGTTATTCTCAATCCAAACAGTTCAATTAAGGTTTTTGAATCCAAAATTCAACCTCATGATTATTGTAGCTGCTTGAAGCTTCCAAATGCTCTCCACAAATGTCTTTTCTAATTTTTCCATTTGTTGTTCTATTTGTTGACCTGTTTTGTCATTTGCCAATGCAGGTATACGACGTGACACAATATTTGGATGATCACCCTGGTGGAGACGATGTAATCCTTGCTGCAACAGGTACCTTCCTCTGCTTCCTATATTCTTCATTACACTAAGGACTGCATGCAAAACTAAATATGAAAAAATTCATCCAATGTCAGTATTCAAATCTAAATGCACCTTTACTTTAATGAAGGGAACGATGCAACAGAAGAATTTGAAGATGCTGGCCACAGCAAAAGTGCCAGAGAACTTATGGAGCAGTATTGCATTGGTGAGCTCGACCCATCACCTCCAATTTCCACCAATTCTGAAAAGTTCATGCAGCTGACAAAGCAATATTGGGCTGTTCCTGTAACCGCTGTTGGTATCTCTCTGGTAGTTGGTTTCTTATACTTGCGTAAGAAGTAGCATTACACAAAGTCTGCAATTCAATTTTTGTAAACGTTGCAATCAAAATACATCATTGCAACAAATTTTGTTTTGTATTCCTTTGAGGGATAGATGTCATTAGAAAAGACTGGCTTATTTCAATATAGTAATAATTGATTATATGCATAAACATTAAAGGATTGGCCAAGAACAGATTATAAAACATTCTCTCTTTCAGATTTGTTGATTAAATTGGCGGAATCTTATTTTTCTTAGAAAATTAGATGGTTCCTTTGCATCTTTATTTTTGCTTTTGTTCTCAACAGTGCCTCTTTAAATTTACATGCATGCTTCTGGAACCTGAAACCGTTGTTTGGTTTTTTGGTATGGCTGTTCAATATATATCATGAACTAATGCTGGACCTTCTTATATGGGGTGTTTCTTCCTGCACTCCAAAATATTTCTCCCTGCACCCCAAAATATTTCTCCCTGCACCCCCATCATTTATGGAAAGACTATTTTATCCTTTAAAAATGACTTATGGATTACTCTTTCTGTAATGTTTCTGGAGCATACTTTCTGGAACACATTCTATGAATTTTGGATTTACCATTTTGGAAGTCAAAAAAATGTGTTTCAAAAAGGATATTTCGGAATGGTTTTTTTTTGTCTTCTGGATTTTCTATTTTTGAAACACTTTTTGCTCACAGAACACTCCTTATTCTGGAATAACTAAAAATTCTCAAAGATAATTTGGGTATTTTGAAGAATGAAGGGGTGCATGAAGAAATGCCCTCTTATATGTATGTACATAGGCATGATAAAGTGAGTTGGGCTCACGGTCTAGCTCATCAGCTCGCAATAATTTGGAAATGTTTCTTCCTGCCTACATGTTTCTTCTTGTACCTTTACATTATTTTTTGAAATACTCAAATTATTCTTCCATTTTTCAAGTAGACCCTCATTAAATATCCTAATATCTCTTATAGCTACTTCCCTTTTATCTTTTGATTGACACATTTTAGACCACTCAATCCATGCTATATTCTTTCCTTCTGCCCCCAACTCTCCACATGAATTGCCTTTATATGCAATTTCGTTTACTATCTTTTTTGGTACTCAGGATAAGAAGAAGAGAGGAATAACATATATCTCAGACTTTATTAGACATCCTCTTCCCGCATAGGTTAAATATTTTCCTTTCCACCTTGCTAAATGTTTAGCTAATATTCTTTTGGATGGATCTCACATCTTGACCCTCTTAAGTTGTCTCCTATTGGGATACCAAGATATATAATAGGCAATGATGTGATAGAAGAGTTTAATATCGCTGCAAATTGATGTAGTAGAGGAAATATTTATTCAAAGTTATCACTTTCTCATCATAACACACATGACCGATACATAAAACACAATCTTTCTCTGACTTCAATGTTCAGCAATGTACTTCAACTGAGAAAGCAAAGAGAAACCAAATCTATGGTTTCTCACAGCCTGGCCATTCAACAAAGCCAGGAGAAAGGGTCTTAAGAACTGGATTCCTCTCAAAGAAATTTGTTGGTCTCAATTCAAATCCAGTGCTCAACAAGGGCATTATTGGAAAATCTTCCTGACACGGAACATGGTGGATTCCCACTACGTACCACAGTACAATATCCTTGTTCTCAATACCTCTATTCCTGCAAATTTTTCAATTTCAAAACCAACGTTAATAACGCAAAATCACTACTCTGTTCCTTTCCTTTCCTCCTCAGTTAAATAGCAGCAGTTACACAATTTGTTTGGCCATAATTTTCAATTTTGAATTTTAGTTTCTGTTAAGAAAATGTTTTAATCTCCCAATAATCTTATGATAATTAGTTTTTTATAGTGATTTTAGTTTCTTTAGGCCTTAACATGCATATTTTTTTATGTTGTAATTCTTAAAAAACTTGAATGAATGTTGAAGTGTGGTTTGAAAGGTAAGATGCTTACTGTTGAGTCCAAACAGCCAAGGTATCATCTCCACGGCTCTGATCAACATACAATCCACCAGCCCATTTCTCAGTCTTGTTGTAGGGTGTAACCCAAACATTGTAATTGGTGAAAGCACCACGTTTTTGAGGGTAGTCATCTTCTGTGAGAAGTGGATGAGCTGCTGCATTCGGAACCAAACGGTACCCAACATTGTTTCCGGTGGAAGTCTTCTTGTTAGGATTCACCAGTACCAGCTCTGCTGGACTAAACCCTAGTTTAATCTTTGCATCAGATTCACTCTTCAAAATCTCACTACTCGTTGTCCAATAGCTCTTTCTCTTTGAACTATTGTCACTCACTTGTACACTCTTCAGACTCGTCTTCTCAAAGGAGTTATCCACACCATCAATGTCAAAGTCAAGATGGTATATGTAGAAATGGTCATGGTAAACACCAATGCTGTGTTCCGACACCAATATTCCATGTTGCTCCTCTTTTATCTCATCATTATGAGTAATATTCACTGCCTTAACTTCCAGCATTCCCGACAGCGATATCTGTCGGAAAAGATGCACAAAAACAACACTTAATATTTAAACAAAGAGTCGTCCACACACAATATTGTCTTAATTACTAAAAAAATAAATTTAGAGTTATTTTTTTTTTTAAAAAAAATGCGTGTAATAATAAGTTGATTAATTTAAAATTTATTCATAGATAATATTTTTATTAATATAATATACCACCATCTAATTGTTTAGTATTTTATGAATAAATAATACTTTATGAACAAATATAGTTTATTTATGTATTTTTTTAACATATAAATTTTGGTCTAATTTTTCTAATATATTTTTTTAATTTTTTTTTATAATATTTTTTTTATGGAATTGAAAAGTTATTATTATTATTTGAGAATGTCCACACACATTTATGAATTATTATCTAAACAAGTGGCACACAACAAAGATAAACAGAACTTACAGCGGGCTTGATTGAACCGCTTGTTTTGAACTCCCAATCTAAGACGTTGTCGTAGTTGCCCACTGTAACCACTGATCTAACTATCAGAGTCACGTCAGATCTAACTTCTCGTATCTGCATATGTTTAGTTTCAGTTCCAACAAAAGTAAGCACATAAATAATTAGATAAATAATACATTCCAAACAAATTATTAAATAAAAAATTATTTTAAAATTAAAATAATTAATTAATATATAAATTAAATTATATATTATTTTATAAATTTAAAAGTTATTGCTATATAAAATAAACAAGATAGTTTCTAAATATCTAACATTAGCTACTAAATGTTACTTACCAAATATTCTAGATTTTATATTATATTTTATTTATTTTTTAAAGATTAATTTAAAATATAAAATATTAATAACTAAAATTTTTTGACTAATTTTGATATTTATTTAAAAATTAATTTATAATTTTTTACTAATAATAAAAAATATTTTAAATACTACTAATTTTTTAGTCTCTAAGACCTTATCTAACTTAGTCAATATAATGATTAATTATTTTTTATATCTTTTTAAATTTAGTTGTTATTTAATGATTTTCTTGTAGTGATAAAATTATGGTAATGATATATTGACAACCCACATTTTTCTATTACAACTTCCAATGCTGTTATTTTAATATTTTTATATTATTTAATTCAAAACCTACCATTTATTATATATATTTATTTCTAAACTCATCACATTAAAATTAAGAGTTGTATCTAACTTCATAGGTTGTCAAAGTATTATTCTCTTAAAAATTAATCCTGAAAAATTATTTAATGTTTAGAAGTAGTTGTAAGCCTATCTTTACCAATTAAATCATCATAAGTTAATGTAATTATTATCAAATTAATAATTTACCATACATGAAATTTTATAATGAATGTCAATGTAAGCAACATTTACATTATCATTGTATTTAAATTAAATTCTT
This sequence comes from Phaseolus vulgaris, assembly GCF_000499845.2. Classification (NCBI taxonomy): domain Eukaryota; kingdom Viridiplantae; phylum Streptophyta; class Magnoliopsida; order Fabales; family Fabaceae; genus Phaseolus; species Phaseolus vulgaris. The sequence continues at coordinate 4,514,144 of NC_023757.2, forward strand.
AAACTTTAAAAATCTTATTTGGCATATTGTACTACCCAATGGACTATTTCTGTCATATAGCATTATTTTCACTTTTATTTTCTCATTTAGCACACTTTTTGTTTTTATTTTCCTATCTAGCATCGTTTCAAAAGTAAAAAGAAATTACTAAATTAAAAATATTTGATAATTTTAATTTTGGATGCATTAAAAAAATAAATATTTTTAATGTTTAAAATAGTTAGAAAGATAATTATTAAAGAAAAAATAAGTTTTTAGAAAATAAAAATAAAAAGTAATAAATTAAAAATGTTTAGTTTAAAATTTAATTTTTTTTAACAATGAAGAAAATAAAAAATTAAATCCTACAACAACATAAAAAAATGTATAAATTATTAAGTGAATAAATTTATTATTCAGTTTAATAAAAAAATAAATGTATAAATTATAATTTTAAAATAAAAATTAAGAAAAAATTATGTACTGTATTATTAATTAATACTAATTAAGAAAAAAAATTAATGTGTGTCAATTACTAATTAATACTAACTGACTTTGATTTTTTTTATAATTATTTACTGTATCTTTTACTTGAAATTAACATAATTACAAAAATCATAATAATAAAAATAAATACTAATTTATGTTTATAAATTTAACTTTTATGTTGTTGTAAGGTTTAAAATAGTTAGAAATATAATTATTGAAGAAAGAAATGAATTTTTACAAAATAAAAATAAAAAGTAATAAATTAAAAATGTTTAATTTAAAATTTTACTTTTTTTGTAAAAATGAAGAAAATAAAAAATTAAACCCTACAACAATATAAAAGTTAAATCTATAAACATAAATTAATATTTAATTTTATTATTATAAGGTTTAATAAAAAAATGTATAAATTATTAAGTGAATAAATATATTATTTGGTTGAAAATTTTATTTTTAAAAATTATTATTAGGTTTAATAAAAAAATGTATAAGTTATAATTTTAAAATAAAAATTAAGAAAAAAGTTATGTACAGACAAAAATTAATGTGTGTCCATTACTAATTAATACTAACTGACTTTGTTTTTTTTATAATTATGTACTATATTTTTACTTGAAATTAGTATGATTACATTATCAATAATAATAAAAATAATATTAATTTATGTTTATAGATTTAACTTTTATGTTATTGTAGTAGGGTTTAATTTTTTATTTTTTTCATCTTATAAAAAAAATAATTTTAAACTAAACATTTTTAATTTATTACTTTCTATTTTTATTTTGTAAAAATTCATTTCTTTCTTCAATAATTATATTTCTAACTATTTTAAACATAAAAAAATATTTATATTTTTACAACCAATATATTTATGTTTTTAATGCATCCAAAATTAAAATTATCAAAAAAAATTAATTTATTAATTTTTTTTTACTTTTGAAACAGTGCTAAATAGAAAAATTAAAATAGATAAGAAAATAAAATAAAAAGATGTTAGATGAAGAAATAAAAATAAAAATAGTGTTATATATCTCGGTAAAAATCTCCTACCCTATGCCCAAACATTGACCTGACGTACAAGAATCACACATTTCTTTTGTAGTTTCACCTATTTCACTTAAATCAAAAACAGAATCTGGTGTGAAAAAAAGTCTTTAGATTTCAACAATATAATGTAGTTTTCAAGAAAGAGAGGATAGATGGTGATGAGATTTTTTATATATTTTTTTTATCAGCAATAACGATTGGTGGTTCAACCTTATACATATCTAAAAAATATGAGACAAAATTACTGGTCTCCCAAATAAACAAATAGAGAAAGACAAACAAATCTACCACTATAAAATCTGTACTTTAGACTGAAATTATATAGTTCAATTGAAATTTTGAACTGGATGAAAAATAAACTTTATAGGTTTAGTTATTCTTTTATTGATTGGAATTTGTGTCCATCTCAATAATAGAAAAGTATTTAGTGATGTTTCATTATGGATGGGAGTTTCTATTTTTTTTTTTTTGAGCAAACATAAACTACAGGTCTTATTTTCTTTATTTCAATTTGTTTAGGATCAACATAACCTTACCTAAATATTCAAAAGTTTTGTTTTTTGCATTGTGAAAATGGAAGATAGCAAAGAAAAGGGCATCATTATATGTACTTACTTCCTCGCCAGGAATTCCTGCTTCAGTGTGACGCCAACTGATACCACCATATTGTTCAAAAACACAAATCGCATTCTGCAACTGTTACATCTAGGAACTGTGCCTGTGGTGGACAATCATGCAAGGGTTCCAAAGAAACCATAGATTGACCAAACCCGAATTCACCAGCATCAAAGAAAGTCTTGTAATACCAATCCTCACTTGGATCCTGGTATGGCACGAACAGTTCAGAAATGTATCCTCTGTATAACACTGAACGAGACTTATGAACTTCAGGGTCGTAGATTGATGCTGTTGAAATTATCACTCCAGCACGAACATCGTACCCTATGTGAAACTTCCAATTCGCCCAGCTGAACAAAACATGCACTATATAAGTCCAAACACCAACCATCAACAGATACATGCATCAATCATAACAACGTGAAACTTAATAACTTGTTACCTGTTATACTTTTTTATTTTTAGGATCCAACAATTGCTTAAGTATTTCAATACCCAAAATGAAAATAATACATGATGACGTGTTTGAAAATGAATTATTGTTGGGAAATAATTACTCTTATTCAACTCTCAGAAAATTGATGAAAAATATTATTATTTCTCTGAGATAGGTTATTAAAAGTTATCTTAACACAAAATTTAATTCATCTAAGCTTTTAACAATTTAGCTTAAAAAATACCAGACAAAGACATTTGACTGAGTGTTATTGAGGAGCCTTGTTAACTAAGTAAAGGGAATGGTGACACCTTGTACCCTTGTACTTCCAACGAAAAGGCATAGTTCTACTTATATCGCACGAGAGAAATGGAAGATTTCACTGGTAAAGAAAAGGCAAAAACACAAGAAAACAAGAATTTTTCTTAATTTTAAACTTTCTTCACTTTTTATAAATTTTAAATAAAAAATAATTTTGTAAACTTATATTTTTATCAATAAAAAAATATAATGTTAATTATATCTATAATATTACTTACAAACTTTTATAAATTTTCACTGCACTTCTACTCTATTAATACCAGTTTAAAATACCTGACACTGTGTCCTTTGATGGAAAAGCCAGGGCCTTGAGGTTGATGTGAGGCAAAAGAATGAAGTTTAGGACCAAACGGTGGCTGCAAATGCGAAGCCCGGTATTCGGTGTTTTCCACCTTGGGAACAGGCACGACAAAGTGGTCATGATACTCCACGATCTTCATCTGTTCAAGATCAGCCACAATTGTTATTCCATTAATGGGCCTCACGTAGATATTCACGGTTCCCTCCTTCAAGAAGCACTCGATTCTCAAAACCCTTTTGCTCTGGGTTTCGCCGTACCATCCCACGCTGAAACCGGAGCACACCACTTCCGAAAGGTTCACACCCCTCTTTTCTATGGACTCCACGAAGGGACCGTGCTTGAAGGGCAGTTGCAAGGCCTCGCTTTGCTCCTCCACCGTTAAGGTGGGGAAGCCGTTTCCCCGGTGGATGTTGTCGGAGACAACCTGAGAGGTTCGTAGGTTTATTGTGAGCTCGTGGACTTGGGAGTTGACGATGGCAATGACGAAGGCGTTGCGTGAGGTTCGGGCAGCGGTTGAGAGCCATTTGAGGACTGTGGCTTTGTCGGGGTCGTCGAGGCCTACGTAGTGGAAGTTGACAGTGTTTGTTTTTGTGGGGTATTTGCTTAGGATTATGGTTTGAATGAGGGTTATTTCTTGCTTTGTTAAGGGGTCAAGAGGGTGTGTGAATTGCAAGGGACCTATGGAAACTCCTGCATGGAGGAAGAAGAAGAAGAACAAGAGAGTGGGAAGTGATAAGAGGTGGAAGAAGAGTTTCATGGTTCAGCTTTATGGCATTCACTTCATCACTAAAACAATGAGAACCACTCCTTTATATAGCTGGAAGTGAGGCTAATATTGGAGACCAGAGTACATAAAGATGATAAAAGGGTTATGGTATTTTAAAATGTTAAAATAGTTTTTAAAATTAAAAAAATTATAAATTTTTGTATATGATTAAAATATTAATATTTAGATGAGTGTAAAAAAACATTTTTAATGATAAAATTCGAAAAGGTGATGATATTTTCACACCGCAAACAAAATGTAATCCACATCCATTCTACATACTAATAAATTATTATTTTAATTATATTTATTTTACTTTTTTAATTTAAATATTATTATATTATTAGAATTGGGTGTTATTTACTATTTGAGTGTTATCAAAACCTTTTCCAATTCGGAGGGGGACTGAGTTAAAGTGAGAGGGCCTCTTCAAGTTTTTATATTTTCAAATTTTAATATATTACGAATATATAAAATATATTACCATTAAAAATGGTTTATGTTTAAAGTAAAATAATAATATTTTTTATTTTTATAACATATTTTCTCGTTTTTTCTGTATACAAATAATTGATTAAAATATAGTCTTAGAATCCTTATTTTTGTTTTAGAGATTATAATTTTGAATAAATTCTATGGAAGTAATGCCAAAGCTTTATTGAGATATAAGTAGAATTAAAGAGATGAATTTGAAGTGTGAAAATAGAGGTTTAGAAGAGGTGATGAAAAAAATTCTAAAAGAGTCATAAACTAGACATACAAATGGTTACTCTAACTTGAGTTAAGTGAGACAACAATTTGACATAAATTTCCTACTCAATTCAAGTTAAAAAAAATATCAGAGATGTGCACTCCTATTTATAGGAGATTTGGATGTCTAAAATAAGAATTTTAAAATTCTTCATTTGCAAGATGACCATTTACGTCATATGATTCATGATCCTCTCAAATGAGAGATTGACAAGTGTCTTCTTATCATTTGGGAGATTCCTCTAAAATAAAAAGGTTGACAAATGTCACCTCTCAATTGATGGGGATCCTCTCCATTGAGGAAGAGTCATGTGGACGATCATGTTTCTCATGCCACACCCATGTTTCCCATGTCAAGTGATGAATCACCTTACAAAATGCACCCACTTTATTACTATACACACTCATTCTTTTATTAGTCCAAATACATGCCTTAAAACAAATTATTTAAATTAAAGTCTAACCTAAAAAGATATTGACTTGGTCTTGCTAAAGCCAACTGAGTCTTCTTATAGTCCTTTGACCAAAGTCCTAGTATTTTTTCATGGTTTGGAGGTTTTACCTGAAATACTCTCTACATTTCCTTATTATAGAGTTGTCCTCTTTATTGGACCTAAAAAAATAAACAAAAATCTAATTAGGTTCATATGTGCTAATAAGTCATCAACAATATTCCAGGTCTTCATCCTTGAGTTTCCATCAATAATTTTGCAACTACTTTTATTAATCTTTTATGAAATAATTTAATTTACGTTTTAATTAAATATCTTACTTTAATATTATACACAATTGTTAATTGATTGTCTAAGAAAAAAATAAGTGTCAAATTTTCCTAGTTTTGTAGAGTTTGTGATATATATATATATATATATATATATATATATATATATATATATATATATATATATATTATAAAGGACTACTTATTTTAAGAACAAGTTAAATGAATTATTCTGAATGTGTCTCACTACGTTCTAAATTTTTTTCTCCGTTCTGTATTAATATTTAGTCTTTATATATTTTTTTGTCATCAATATATATACAGGAGTGTAATTATGGATTTAAGTTGGATTGGATTGGAAAAACTATTTTTTTTAATGTGGGTCAAATAGAACCCTACTTATTTAACTCACGGATTAAAAAAGTTTGGATTGGGTTGGAGATGGACGAACTCATAATCCACTAAGAACAACTTCCCAATTCCCAATTCTTCTCTCTGAATGTTCTTTTTATACTTCTCTCATTGTAAACAACACTTACCTTTATAGTTTCTTTTATTAGTTTTTTCATTATAATTATTTATTACTTTAAGTTATCTATGTTGACACTTTATTTTTCTTAAGACTATAATGTTGTTAATTAGTATTAGAATGATTTGGATGCTTAATTTATTTGTTTACGTAATTATATAAGTTAATACTTTTAATTTTTATTTATTAACAATGGTTAATGCTTAGTGAAATAGGTGAACATTTTGCTTGTAGTACTATATTGTAGGTTGAGTCTCCATTGTGATTGTACTGAAAAAATATATGAAAATAGTTGGAAGAACAAAATATACTTAAATGAACCAACCTATGTGATCCACAAATCTCTAATGAGTCGAGTTAGGTTATAAAATTTTTAACTCAACCTTTAGTAAGTCAACCCTGGGTGAACCGAGTTGGCTCTCTTTGACACCCTAAATATATAATAATTACTAAAATAATAATCATAATCTATAATAATAATAGTAATGACAATAATAATAATAGTATAAAGAAAAATTATTTTAATTTATGTAAATATTTCTATTTTGGAAACTATCCAAAATTGTGACGTAAAAGTATATGATTATGAAATTAAAAGTATATGCTTCATTGATGCACATCCATTTAAATGATGATTATTATTGATTATGATGTTCAAATTGTTTTCAGATATTCTTCACAACACTAAAGATGCGAGTTAGAATGAGTCAAAAGTTTCCATATAAAACGTCTAATCGAAAAGAGAAGGTGTTATAGTACGAGATTTGCGCAAACAGTGAGAAAATAAAATTAAAGCTTCGATGATTAAATTTTTTTACAAATATAGAAAGATTTAAAATGTTCAACAAAAGATCAAGACGCGCTGAAACCTTCATAATCATAAGCTTCTTTTTAAAGTGTCTAATATGAGAAAGAGATGACAGAGTTATACGAGATTTATGGAAATTTGAAGTGCAAAAGATTCAGGCTTCAACAGTCAACATCATACAAATATAGAAGTATTTCAAAGAGAAACAATATCATATAAATGCTCAAGACGCGTAATAAATCCTCATAGAAAAAGTTTTCCTTAAAAGTTTCTAAGGCTAAAATGATGAAGTGCAAAACAATATAAATTCAACGTTTAAAATTATACAAAAACCAAAAGTATTCAAATTACAACACATGTTCAAGACGAGCAAGAAATCTTCAGTGCAAGAGTTTCCATATGGAGTTTTTAACAACTATATGATGAAGTACAATACACAAGCTTCAATGGTCATCTTTCACAATCTACATAAAGACCTAGAAGAAGAAGAAAAATACGGAAACAATATACAAGAACAAGAGAAATGCAACTTTGTGTGAGCGTAAAAGAAAGTTTGTTTTGTACATATTATATTTGCTACATAGAGCGTCTAGTGAGTTGGGTTGTGCTCTAAACTTTGTAAATTCTTCACTTTGTGAAGTGTACTCAATGAGCTTTGATTGTTCTCTCGTTTGAGAATATTTTTCTCTTATCTTGAGAGGTCTTAATCTCATAGGAAGATTATGATTGATTTACCTGAAGAGGTGAGAATACTTGTACTTAGAGAGATAGAGAATACTTGTACTTGGAGAGGTGGATAATATTTGTACCTGAAGAGGTGTAGAATATTTGTACCTGGGAAAATGTATAATACTTATACATGGAGAGGTGGAGAATACTTGTTGAAGAGGTGGAAAATATTTGTACCTAGAGAGGTGGAGAATACTTGTTCCTAGAGAGAAATTGAAATTCGTTATTGAAAGATTTAAGTGGTTTGCTTAAGAGGATTGGACGTAGCCCAAGTGATAGGGTGAACCGGTATAAATCTATGGTACTTTTATCTTCTCTTTGCTTGTTAGACGTTGTTTGTATTGTCTTTCAATTTCACGATTTGAGTTTAGGCTCCATTCAACCTCGCCTTTCTGGAGCCAACTACACCTTTAAAGTTGTTTCACACCAATGCACAGTTTGACATATGTCATGTCAACTCTGTAAATTTGTAAGGTGCTATGTTTTACTCTAATTTGGTTAAAAACTCTATGACCAATGCATGATACACAGTTCCTTGTGAAAAAATCAAAAAAATAATTATACACAATTCAACCCTCTCTTTTTGTGTATTTGACCTATTTTTGACTCTACTGTTTAAGGAAAATAAATGTGGTAGCAAATGCCTTAAGCCAAAAGACAATGTGAGTGTCAACTCTAATGATTAAAAAGTTTAAATTAGTTGAGCAATTTCAGGATATGAATCTAAGTATGGAGATGACATTAGATCAAATTAGTTATAGTATGCTCACTATAACTAACAAATTTCTGATCAAAGAGAAACAACTGGTTGAAAGCTATTGTAGAACATTTGAGGACTAATTAGGTTAAGGATTAAGATGGTGCTAGATGAATGTCATAAGAGTTTTCTCGGATTACATCCTAGTATGACAAAGATGTATCAAGATTTGAAGCAATCCTCCTCCTAGAGACTAATGACACATATTTTGTGCACACATTTATAACTTTATTTTACATTGAAAGCACTTTCCATATGCTTTATTTTTAGTTTTTAACTCATTTCCTTTTAGTACTAATAAATTAGGTTTGATGTACATATTTGCTTTAACTTTTTCAGCTAATTTGACATTTGTTTATTTTTTTCCCATAATGATTTTTTGTATATATTATTTTCGATTAATTTTATCTGCATTATATTCTATATTTCCAAGGCTTAAAATTGAACATAAGGTTTGCTAGATTTAGAGTTATCTACTATTTTCTATGATTTTATAAGTTAAGACAAAATTGCAGAATTTCTATGAAAAAATCCATACAATTTTATTTTTTGTTAGACTTTTATAATTGAACTTATGGACCTAATTAGAAACCACATTTAGGTCCATGTTTACTTCAGACACATATAAGATGTAGACATAAATAATTTGTTTAGTCTTCAAATTCAAAAAAAAATCTCTACATTTCCTTTCCTATCTTCTCTCTCAATTTTTTTGAATTGACTAATTCTCTTCTTCATCAATGGAGAATTAATTCTTGAGGCTCAATTCACAAAATCAAGATCAAACAATCCAAATTGATTTTTGCATCAATCATTTGCTTCGAGTTTGTTCTTTTTCTTTCTTATTTGGGATTTTCACTTTATGAATGCAGTTTGCATTTCTAACTTTAGAAATAAAATTAAGAATTGATTGAGTCTTGATTTGATAAATATATATGGATTACATTGAATGATTCTTTGATTTAATTCATATAATTGATTAATTAATATTCAAACTTTGATCTGAATTTGTAGAGAATTGTCATAAGAGGAATTACTTGGTTCTTGAATTTGTGAAGTAACCTTTCACCTTCTTGATCTTTTTTTTCAATTTTCGTTTTATGCTTTTTAAATTCTTAGATCCCCAAATTTAATTTCTATAAGAAGAATATTAAATATTTAATATAATTGATGTGTCCTTGTGAATTGACTTAAGTTATACTCTACATTGCAAATTTTTTTTTAAAAATAGAATATTTGATTTTAAGAATGACATTAAAAGCCAATTAGTTGGTGTTTGTGTGTATCTATGTGTGTTTATCTGTGTCTGTGACGATCTATGTGTATTTGTTTGTCTATGTGCGTACGTATCCGTGTATGTATCTGTGTCTATGTGTTTGCATATGTGTGTATATGCTACTAAATCATCCATATAATAATAATTTCTAGCATTGTTACATATAAAGACCTCACCAATTGTGTTTTTATTGTAATAGAATAATATTTAAAATAAATTAATAAATTATATTTTTTATTCATATTATTCTATTTAAACAATATTTTTTTAATTCTTTTAATTTGAAATGCAGGCTCGTTAAAACATTAATTAACGTTGTGTTTGTTTGTGTGGATATACTGTTGAAAGGACTGATATGCGAAGATGATGTTTGTTTTAAGTGTGCAACGTTTGTGAAAAAGCATGAAAGTGAGTTTTTGGTCCCCTTGGTAAAGTGAGGTCGAAAGAAGGGGAAAACGAGTGGCATTTGAGCGTTTCACAGAGTAATGATTGTTCTGTTTTTTCAAAAAAATCTTCCTTTTGTGCTCTAACATTATCTTTGAGAAATCTTCATTAATTATTGGTCTTTGTTGTTTTTGTTAGCTCCGATGCTGTCCTTGTTCAACTGTGGCTAGTAAGGTATCCTTTGACAGTGCATTTATGCCGACTTATCTTCAAACACATAATCAAATATGATCCCTATGTAACCAATCATATTGAAAGAAAAGTAACATAATTAATTATCTATAAGGTACTACATCTTGTGATCTTTCATTTAATCAATTATCATTTTTTTACTGTAATCTTATCTTTATAATCAATTTTCCTTTTTCATTATGCATCATAAATATATGTAAATTACATGTCAATAATGAATTAAGTTTTCATTATTATTATGTTATATAATAATTATAATTGATTATTGTTTCGTTACGGGAGTAATATTGTCCTACATTACTCATAAGTAGATTTTAAAGTTAATTTATATATTTTTTTAATTTTTTAATATATCTTTTATGATATATTTGAATCGTGGAGAATATCTAATAAAGTGGATTTAAAGTGATTTGGAAAAAAAGTGTAAAAGTAAGGTTATTTGAATTTGAGTATATTAGAGTAAATTTATGAAAAATATTTATTGAAATTTATAAATGATGTGATGATTGTGATTTTTGTTAAGAAATATAAAATGTAAATTTACAAATTTATTATTAACTTTAAAATATTTAAATAGTAATAATAAAACAAAATTAATTTATTTATTTATACTTTTTATAATTATAAATATTATTATTACTATTATATAAGTTTAATATTTATGTAATTTTTTTTATTAATTATATTATTAAATATTTGATTCAAATAAAATTATTATTATATATTTTTAATTTATATTTATTATCATTATTTTAATTAATAGTAATATTATTAATTTTATAATTTTATAAATTATATAACATTTTATTTTCATTATAAATATTTAATATTTGTATTTTATAATATAATTAATTATTTTATATTTTTTTTACACAATAAATACATAATTTAGCTATATAAAATTGGGTATTGGTTGAAGTTCTAAAGCAACATCTTTCCTTAATTATTCAATGTATCTCTTAAAAACAAAATTTGATGAAGTTTTAAGTTCTAAAACAACATGGAAAAGTGTGAACGAGAAAATCCCTTTGTAATTATGTTATAAAATAATAATAATAATAATAATAATAATAATAAAATCTGTGTTGTTTGAAATGTGTGACAGCAGATGGAAAGTGAAATGTGATACTGGAAACGTTGATGAAGACAAAGCACACGTTGTAGGTGCTATGCATAACATAACGTGATGGGAGCCTGTCACGTGTAGAAACAAATTGACGCATGATTAAAATGATTTGTTTGATAGTGTGAGCCTATGGTATCCATCATGCACCCTTATCCATGACTCATCATCTCTCCTTACCTCAGAACATACTGACCGTTGATTTACCTTTCTTGCCGTTCTTATTTGTGTTTGAATCACATCATCAACACAAATCTTCACCCCGCTCAGTTACGTCACATCATCACCCATGATGCTTCTCGATCGTCTCAAAGCTCAAGACGTTTTTTTTTTATTTTTTTTTTTTCACTAAAAGGACATTTTTATAATTACGAGGACTTTAAACAAATATTTTAGATAATATTTTTTGAATTGTACATAATTTAAATCACATTTATTATATATTTTTTAATATATTACATAAACTAATATTTTGTTTGGTATAGGAAATAAATTTCAGATAGCGAACTTATAATAATTTAAAAGGAAAATGAAAGAAATTGAAGTTCTTTTGTATTAAGATAAATAGAGTAAATTTTTTTTAAAAAAATATAATAATTTGTAAATATTTTGATGGATGTGATTGATATTTTATTTTTTTAATTAATAAAAAATGTAAGTTTATAAATTTGCTATTGTATTTAAATTTTTTGAAATATTAATTTGATTTATTTATTTATAAATTATAATTATTTTAAATTATTTTCACTATTTTGTAAGAACTAATTTTAAAAAAATATGAATTATGTGAAATTATCGAAACTTATAATTTAATGTTCTATTTAAATAAAAATGAAATTTATAAAAATTTTAAAATTAAATTTTTAAATAAATACAAATTCTACATTTGAATAAAAATCTGAAATAAATAAAATTTCTAAATCATTGAAAATTCTAAATAAGTACATAATGTTATATTTGGATAAAAATTTGAAATAAATAAAATTTTTAAATTATTAAAAATTTAAAATAAATACAAATCTTAAATTATACAATGTTCTACTTAAATATAAATTGACAATAAATAAAATTTCTCAATTATTCAACATCTGAAATAAATACAAATCCTAAATTACTTAATGCCATATTTAAATAAAAATGATCAATAAAGAAAGATTTTAAATTATTCAAAATTTTAAAAAATACAAATCTAAATTTAATGTCCTATTTAAATAAAAATATGAAATGTATAAAATTTATAAAATATTCAAATCCTAAATAAATGCAAATTTAAATTATGTAATGCCCCATTTGAATAAAAATATGAAATAAATAAAATTCCTAAATTATTAAAAAATATAAATATAAATTATTTAATATCTTATTTAAATAAAAATATAAAATAAATAAATTTCTTAAATTGTTGAAAATTCTAAATAAATACAATCTAAATTAAGTAATGTCCAATTTAAATAAAATATTGAAATATATAAAGTCTCTAAGATATTCAAAATCCTAAATAAATACAAATATAAATTACTTAATGTCATATTTAAAAAAATCCATACATAATCGATTATGTGTACGTGGAATCGATATTCAATGGAAAAGTCATAGATAATCGATGTTCTACATCTACAAAGACAACACAACATCGATTATGTGAGTGAAAAAAAACCAACATCGATTATGGGCACCTCAACATCGATGTTCATTGAAAATCATGGATAATCGATGATCCGATGTTTCAAAGGCAATGCAACATCAATTTTGAATTGGAAATAGAAGGAAAATTGATGTTCTTGTTAGATAATCAATTTTTGTTGCTTCAAAGGTTTTATATTAAAAAAACAATGGGCATTACAGAGAATGCATTTGTGTCACGTCTTTCCCATGTTTTCTCTACACTTGAGCGGGGAAGAAAAAAAATACTTTCGTCGTTCTGCACTCGTAAATCAACGACAATGAATGGAAACAAAAGCGACCATCACCCACCTTTTCATCTAGATGAATAGTGGAATCACAAAAGGAAACACAACATAAAAGCATTTTTAAGTCACTTTGTTACACTTCACTTCCCTTATACTCATGGTTTGTAAGTTGTTTGTTCCTGCAATCCATGCACAACATTGACACTGTCGAAAGCAAAACGATGTGAAGAAACAATGTTTAAGCTACCTTTTTTCCTTTGATTTTCTCATGGGTTAGGATTTTCATTATGAAAAGGGATTTAAATCAATTTTAGGGTTTAGGGGTGACCTTCTATCAATTTGATTTCTCATTTTTGTATTTTGCATTTGATTTTGAAATGTTTGGTTGGTTTGTGCAGCGACTAAGAACATTTTCATTAACATTTTGAGGACGCTCGAGAAGCCCGCTGATTGTGGGTAGTTTGGGATGTACTATAGCTTGCCTCGATGATCTTAGAACTTGTGAGTCACTTATTTTTATTTTCAAATGGTTGATTAGAGAAAATGTTGAATGAAACAACTGTGATCTATTATGATTCAGTGAAAATAGAGAGAAACACTTACATGTGAGCATATGAGAAGAAATTCATTGATGAATTGTCATTTTATTGTTTTGATTTGATCCTGAAAATGATTGTATCTATATTATGGGGAATTTAGAAAATTATGGGGGTGTAAGAAGAAAAACGTAGGGGTGCAGGAAGAAGAAGCCACAATAGAAATAGAAACAAGGTAAATTCTCTTTGCACCTTCATACATTCATCCTGCAGTCCTATACTTGTTTTAATTCTAACAAAACCTTTCTAAGTATTGTAGAGAGTGTGGTGTCTTCTTTTGCATTTTCAAGTGATGGTAGTTGTTTGTAGTGGCTGGTAGTGAATGTTGTGGTTGAGGTAAGTTGGTGGTGTTTTTATTGGTGGTGGTTGTATTTCGTTTGCTTCTTTTTTTTTTCATTGGAAGCCATAAAATCCAGAGGAAAAAAAAAATCAGCAAGGTGCAAAAACGGAGTACTAAATTAAAAAAAAAATTATCTTTACACTGGGGAACATCAAATGCAACAAATCTTCTCGTCAACCCTCTCACACACTTAAATGATGGAACTGTTCTCTCAAACGTTGCGACTAGAGAAGAATGAAAGTGTTGTGGCTGAAAATGAGATACAGGGGTTCAAAGATTATTTAAAAATGTGAGGTTATGCTTTATTAGGATTATTTCAAAAAATTTAAAAATTTAAAATCATTTTTTCACAATTAATATGGAGTTGTAGAGCGAAGGTGTTGGGTTTAATAGTGCCAAAGTTCAAGAGGGGGGTGAATTGACCTTTTAAAACTTTCTCGCAGAAACAGTGTTTAACACAGTTTTACAGAAAATAAATCGATTTATGTTAAAATGAACAGATTTATTTCAGCACTGTTTTTGTTTGAAAAGCTTTTAATTCAGCAAGGTTAATCACAAGATTATGCAGTGAGAGTTTCCAGCAGCACACACAGATATCAGATTTGAAAAACAGTGAAATACAAAAAACAGCAAGCTTCAATTTCAAGCAAGTGATTAAGGTTCAATTGATAGCATGCTAGTTAATTGAGTGACCTTTGCAAACAAGCTGTTCCAGTGGCTTTTAACAGACTATGAGTGTTCTTCTTGATGTCAAGAAATTTTCCAGAAATTAAGAACAATGAATCACAAAACAGCAAGCTTCAACTTTAAGCAATTGTTTTAAGGTTCAATTAATAGCATTGACAGTTTCTTGAGCAGCCTATCACAGTCAATCTGTTCCAATGGTTTTTAGCAGATTATATATGTTCTTATCAGATTCAAACACCTTTTTCAGAAATCAAGAACAGTATGCACAGTGCCCAGAAAGAACAGATTTATTTTCAATTGAACAGATTTATTTCTTTGCTGTTTTATCAATTATGCAGAAACGAAATTGCAGAGAGAGAGAGAGAATGAACACAAGCAATTATACTGGTTCACTCAACCTGAGCTACATCCAGTCTTCACCAACAACAGGTGGAATTCACTAACACACAGTACAACCAAGTACAATTCCCACTGTTCTTGAAACCTACAAGAACTTAGGTACTCTTGCTGAAAAAACCTATTTCAGCATACACACACACCCACTCTTCAAGAACACCTATCAAGAAAGAGTGTTCAACCAAACTATTACAAGATAGAGATGTGAAACGACTACACCTGATGGAGGATACCCAGATCTGCCTTAAACCAGTAGGCAAGATTGCTAGAACAGTAGCTGCACCTCACACCAAGCTTTTGGAACCAAACCAAGAACAAGCACTTTGTGATTTTTGAAATCTTTGAAGAACAAATGCTAATCCTTTGAAAACACTTAACTCTCTGCTGTCAAAACTTGTTTTTTGCAAATGTATTAACTGTTTGAATCGTTGTTTAACTCAGAAACAAGTTTGCATTTTATAGAAAGCCAGCTTATAACAGAATTTTGAAAAACAGTTAAAGCTGTTATAAAATGAACAGATTGAAAATAAAATAAACTGATTTATTTTCAAAAGCAGTTAGAGAATCTGTTAAGTGAGGAGACTTAGTCAACCATTCTGGTGCTGAGATAAAACTGAAAAACGTTTAAGCTTGACATGGCACCAGAGGCAAAAAGAATCTATTCATTTACAGATGAACAGATTTATTTTTTAAAACGAAAACAGAGAAAGTTTAACTATTTGAAACTCAGTCGTTTTGAAAAGAAGAAGACTTAGTCAAAATACCTGATGCACAAAATCTAATTTTTACAAGACTTTAGCCAAGGCATCAGTGAAAAAATGAATCTGTTTATTTAGAAAAGAACAGATTTATTTTTATGCAGTAAACGTGTTTTTGTGTAAAACATGTGAAAAACAGTTTAAGAAAACTTATGCTTGTTCTTACTTATCACATGGCCAGTGGTTATGAGGTGAGTTACTCAGCAAAAAGCCCACTCTTAGACAACCTCTAAGCACTAACTAAGACATACTTAAAGCAAAGCAAAATTACATGAAAAGTACATACAAGTCTTCATCAAACACTACATATAAGTCTTCATCAAACACAATCTTGAAGGGGCAGCAACCATCTTCAACAATCTCCCCCTGTTTGATGGAGACAAATCCCCATAGCTAAACCTCATAGCTTTGTTGCTTTAAGCACTTGTACTGCACCAGATTTTAAACCAGAATTGCACCTGCACTGCACCAGATTTTAAACCAGAAAAAACAGCAGTATTGCATAGCATATGAATTGGTTTAAGGGTGCAGAATTAACTCCCTGTTACAGCTAGCTTCACCTAGCATGGTGAGCTATTTTTCTCCCCCTTTGGATTCATCAAACAGCATATAAGCATAGGGAATAAAGGGATATAAAGCAGAAACCACAATCATAATAGTTCAGAAACATAAAACCAAATTGTTCAGCATTACAGAAACTTGAAAACTGATAATGAAAGCATTAAAAACAGAAAACTACTGATCCTTGTAGTAAAGCTCTGCAAGCTGTGCCTGAACTCCTTCAATCTGATGATCAAGGTGTTGGAACCTTGCATGAGTAGTCTCAAAGTGTGCCCTTTGTTCTGCAGACATGACATCAAGACGGTACAACACTTGCCTCTCAAACATAGACATTGGTTCTCCACGGTATTCTGGACTTTGATAGGCAACTATGGCATTTGCAGCAACTTCCTCATGTTCAGATTGGGCAGCAGGTGAGTCATCATCCATAGGAACAGCTTCATCCTCATCCTCATGTTCTGCTTGAGTGTCCTTCTCCTTGAGAACCACCCACTTGTTTTCAATTTTGTGAAAACCCATTTTGGTGAGAGTTGAAGTATCAATCTCACTTACAGCTTTGATAGGGTCATTTCTCTCATTTGTAACATCAATACCAAAGTAATCAATTAATTTGGAAACAAGAATAGCATAGGGAAATCTGTAATCAGCCAACCTTTTTGACTTGAGCATGTGTTTATTGACAATGAACACCCAGTTTACCTTAATTTGGTTCATGATGCAATATAGGAGAATGAGATCCTCTTCATGTAAGACAGCATGGTTTGTCCCTTTTGGAATCAGTTGCCAAGCTATGATGTATGCAACTAGACGTGGAGTGAGGTTCAAATGCCCTGCATGGAACCTGTTTATACTTTCTGTAGGATTCCTCATGCAACTCTTATAATATTGCAGCTTGTTGAATTCTGAAATTCCACTGGTATTTCCTTTCCCTACTTTCAGTCCAGCATATTTTATTCCAGCCACAGAATTCCACACCTCACTTGTGATCTTCATCTTGATTCCTTTCACATAAGAGACAACATTCTTCCCATCCAATGTGAGGTTAGTATAAAACACCTTAACCAAGTCAGGATAAACATTACCCGTTAATTCCAGCATCTTTTTCAGTTTCTGGTGCTTCAACACAGCCCTTGTTTCTACCAGTTTTTCAGATTTCAGCCAGTTGAAATCCAGCACCTTGGGTATGTTGATCTGCTTCCTGCTTGTTTCATGAATGTAGGCATTGATGCCTTCTTCATTTCCAGCGAACCATCCTTCTAACACACCTTGAGAAGTGGTTTGCTTTCCCTTGCCTTTCTGTTTTTGTCTTGAAGACGAAGCCATGTTAACCTGAATTCTTTTCTTGATTTCAAATGGTGAGAATAGAGAGAGAATGGCCAATGTGGGTAGCAAGTATTCACACAGATTTATAGCAGAATAAATGGATTGATATGGCAGTTATGAGTGGATATGCATGAAGATATTATGCTCTGAATTTGTGCAGAGAATCTTTGAAAATATGCACCAAATATTTAGGGTCACGATGCATACACTCAAATTCTTATTGAGCACCCAAACCATCAAATCGGTTACATAACCATGACCAAAACCGTCAAAGGTACAGAGGTTAATGCCCACTAAGTCAGTCAAGCAGTCAAAGATCAGAATTTCTCTTTCCTAGTCATCAATGCATATCAGTGCAGAAAATAAACACATTTAATTGCGAATAAACAGATTTAATTTTTCACTGCTAGGTACAATTGACATTTATAATACCCAATTCGTTAAGCAGAAAATTAAACCTATCTTTGGCTAATGGTTTTGTGAACAAATCAGCAAGTTGTAAATCAGTACCAATGAACTTAATATCACATGTTCCATTAGATATGTGTTCCCTTAGAAAATGATGCCTTATTTCAATGTGTTTGGTTCTTGAATGCATGACAGGATTTTTGGTTAAGTTGATTGCACTTGTATTATCACACAGTAGAGGTATATGGTTAAGTAAGATACCAAAATCATTCAATTGTTGTCTTAGCCATATAGTTTGAGCACAGCAACTCCCTGCTGCAATGTATTCTGCTTCAGCAGTGGAAAGTGCTACACAAGCCTGCTTTTTGCATTGCCATGAGATCAAGCTTGATCCAAGCAAATGACAGGTTCCACTTGTGCTCTTCCTATCAATTTTGCAACCTGCAAAATCTGAATCAGAATACCCAGTTAAGTTTAATGAAATGTTACCTGGATACCACAAGCCAACTTCTTTAGTTCCTTGCAAATACTTCAAAATCCTTTTGACAGCATTGTAGTGTGATTCTTTAGGAGCAGACTGAAACCTTGCACACATGCACACTGCAAACATTATATCTGGCCTGCTAGCAGTGAGATACAGTAGTGATCCTATGAGTCCTCTGTATTTGGTTTCATCAACAGAAATTCCAGCTTCATCATGATCCAAATGACAGCTTGTTGAGAAGGGTGTGCTGATTGGTTTACACTTGTCCATTTCAAATTTCTTCAGCAGATCCTTGCAATACTTGGCTTGACTTAGGAAAATGCCATCCTTGAGTTGTTTGACCTGCAAGCCTAGAAAATAGTTCAACTCACCCATCATTGACATTTCAAACTCACTCTTCATGACTTTCACGAAAGCTTCACACAACTCTCCATTGTTTGATCCAAAAATGATGTCATCCACATATACTTGGACTAGAATTGAGTCATCTCCTTTCTTCTTAATGAACAAGATCTTATCTGATGTGCCTCTGTCATAGCCTTCAGAGGTGAGAAAATCACTTAGCCTCTCATACCATTGCCTAGGAGCTTGCTTGAGTCCATAGAGGGCCTTTTGGAGTTTGAACACATATTCTGGATGTTGATGGTCTTCAAAACCTGGTGGTTGTGAGACAAATACTTCTTCATTTATATAGCCATTTAGAAAGGCACTCTTCACGTCCATTTGAAATAGCTTGAACCCTTTGATGCATGAAAAGGCAAGCAGCAGTCTAACAGCTTCTAACCGAGCCACTGGTGCATATGTCTCATCATAGTCTATTCCTTCTTCTTGATTGTACCCTTTAGCTACAAGCCTAGCCTTGTTTCTGGTGATCACTCCATGCTCATCCATTTTGTTTCTAAATACCCATTTTGTTCCAATTACATTCATCTCTGGTATTCTAGGAACAAGAGTCCAGACCTCATTAAGAGCAAACTGATTCAGTTCCTCTTGCATAGCTAAAATCCAGTTGTTGTCCTTGAGAGCTTCCTTCAAATTCTTGGGTTCAACTTGAGATACAAAGGCCATTGCTTCACAGAAATTGTTCAAGGATTTTCTAGTTGACACTCCTTTCTCAATGTTCCCAATGACATTATCAAGGGTTAAGTCTCTTGGGGTTTTCCACTCTTTTGGCAAACCTGCAGCAGTAAACAGTGCCTTACTAGATGAATTACTTGAGATTGTGCAGCCACTTGACTCAAAATTCACTTTGTATCCTTTGTCACAAAGCTGACTTATGCTGAGAAGACTATGCTTGAGTCCTTCTACATACAACACATTCTCAATGGTTGTTGAATTCCCTGTTCCAACAGTTCCTCTGCCCAAAATCCTCCCTCGGTTATTATCACCATAGGTCACATGTCCTTCTGCTTTGAGCTTTAAGCTGGTGAACTTTGTAAGATCTCCAGTCATATGCTTGGAACAGCCACTGTCCAAGTACCACTGGTTTTTCTTGCTTCCAATCTGCAAAACATAATAAAAAATATACAAATGGTACCCTTTTCAGTATAGGGTCCAGCACAGATTAACACCTTCTCTTTGGTAGCCATTTAGCTAAGTTCTTAGGCACAAGATGTTTTCTAGCAATGCAAGACCTAGATGTATGACCAGATTTCATGCAGTAAAAACAGGTTACATGAGATGCCTTTTTGCCACTGTTAAAAGCTGAAAAAACTGATTTTGCTGGAAAAAAAAAACTTGAAAGCTTTTTAACATTGGTTGTATTTCCAGGGGTATAACCAAGTCCATTCTTATTGAAAACAGCATTCTGTGATCCAAGGAGAGACTTAAGGTTTTCTCTGCCCTTGGTGAAATTGGAAAGGGTTTTCAGCAAATATTCCACTTGTTTTTTCAATCTTTTGCAGTTTTCACAGTTTTTAATAGAGGCATGCAAGCAAGTCAGTTCAAGGCTTACCAAATCTGTTTTGGCCTTATGCAATTCTTCCTCAAGTGTTTTTACTTTAGGTGCAAGCACATTATTTACCTTTTGCAACTTATTACATATTACAGCTAGCCTATTGGCTTCCTCATGTGTTTCCTTGAAGGCAGCAAGCAAATCATCAAAGTTATCAGAATCAGCAGAAAAATTACTTACTGATTCAGAGCTTGACTCCTCATCCTTCATCATGAAGCACAAATTATTCTCCTCATCTTCTGTTGAAGAGCTGCTAGTTGAGGATACTTCATTTTCCTCCCATGAGATGTAGGCTCTTCTTCCTTTGTTCCTTTCAAATTTTTTGCTGGCAGATTTGTCCTTAGTTTGATTGTCTGGACAATCTGTTTTGATATGCCCTATTTTGCCACATCCAAAGCAAGTATATTTAGAGGAATTTAAATCATTGGGTTTAGGATACCTTCTTTTCTGCTGGTTCCTATTTTTGCTTTTCTTCCTCAAGAATTTGCTGAATCTTTTTGTAAGAAGGCTGATTGTATCATCATCTTCAGCATCTTCTTTTTCTTCCTTGATCTCATCCAATTCAGTTGCTTTCAGTGCAAGCCCTTTGGGTTTTCTCTCTGTTGTTTCCTGCTCTTTAAGCCTTTTAAGCTCTAGCTCATGCTCCATCAGCTTTCCAAACAGTGCAGCAGTTTCCAATTTTGACAGATCACGGCTTTCAGAGATAGCTGTCACCTTTGGTTGCCAGCTTCTGTCGAGGCACTTCAATATCTTTGTGTTGAGCTCCTCTCTGTCAAATTCTTTTCCCAAGCCAGTGAGGTGATTCACAATGTGGGTGAATCTCTTCTGCACATCAGCAATGCTCTCCTCGGGTTGCATTCTGAACAGCTCATATTCTTGGATGAGTGCATGTTTCCTTGACCTTTTCACATCTTTAGTACCTTCATGAGTCACTTCTAAGACTTCCCACATCTCCTTAGCTGACTTACATTGAGATATCCTGAAGAACTCATCCATTGTCAATGCAGAGGTTATGATGTTCTTGGCCACAAGATCATGTTGAGCCTTCCTCCTTTCGGTCTCATTCCATTCTGATCTTGGCTTTTCAACTTGTTCATCCTTGACAACCTGCATTGGCACATAAGGTCCATTGACCACAGCTTCCCAAATTAATGCATCAATGGATTCCATAAAAATTCTCATTCTAACTTTCCAAAATGCATAATTCATTCCATTAAACATAGGTGGTCTATTAACAGCAGAACCTTCAGCAAAAAGCACATTGAACTCAGACATTATTACAAACAAACTTGATTAAAATACAAGTCCTAGCTCTTGATACCAATTGTTGGGTTTAATAGTGCCAAAGTTCAAGAGGGGGGGTGAATTGACCTTTTAAAACTTTCTCGCAGAAACAGTGTTTAACACAGTTTTACAGAAAATAAATCGATTTATGTTAAAATGAACAGATTTATTTCAGCACTGTTTTTGTTTGAAAAGCTTTTAATTCAGCAAGGTTAATCACAAGATTATGCAGTGAGAGTTTTCAGCAGCACACACAGATATCAGATTTGAAAAACAGTGAAATACAAAAAACAGCAAGCTTCAATTTCAAGCAAGTGATTAAGGTTCAATTGATAGCATGCTAGTTAATTGAGTGACCTTTGCAAACAAGCTGTTCCAGTGGCTTTTAACAGACTATGAGTGTTCTTCTTGATGTCAAGAAATTTTCCAGAAATTAAGAACAATGAATCACAAAACAGCAAGCTTCAACTTTAAGCAATTGTTTTAAGGTTCAATTAATAGCATTGACAGTTTCTTGAGCAGCCTATCACAGTCAATCTGTTCCAATGGTTTTTAGCAGATTATATATGTTCTTATCAGATTCAAACACCTTTTTCAGAAATCAAGAACAGTATGCACAGTGCCCAGAAAGAACAGATTTATTTTCAATTGAACAGATTTATTTCTTTGTTGTTTTATCAATTATGCAGAAACGAAATTGCAGAGAGAGAGAGAGAATGAACACAAGCAATTATACTGGTTCACTCAACCTGAGCTACATCCAGTCTTCACCAACAACAGGTGGAATTCACTAACACACAGTACAACCAAGTACAATTCCCACTGTTCTTGAAACCTACAAGAACTTAGGTACTCTTGCTGAAAAAACCTATTTCAGCATACACACACACCCACTCTTCAAGAACACCTATCGAGAAAGAGTGTTCAACCAAACTATTACAAGATAGAGATGTGAAACGACTACACCTGATGGAGGATACCCAGATCTGCCTTAAACCAGTAGGCAAGATTGCTAGAACAGTAGCTGCACCTCACACCAAGCTTTTGGAACCAAACCAAGAACAAGCACTTTGTGATTTTTGAAATCTTTGAAGAACAAATGCTAATCCTTTGAAAACACTTAACTCTCTGCTGTCAAAACTTGTTTTTTGCAAATGTATTAACTGTTTGAATCGTTGTTTAACTCAGAAACAAGTTTGCATTTTATAGAAAGCCAGCTTATAACAGAATTTTGAAAAACAGTTAAAGCTGTTATAAAATGAACAGATTGAAAATAAAATAAACTGATTTATTTTCAAAAGCAGTTAGAGAATCTGTTAAGTGAGGAGACTTAGTCAACCATTCTGGTGCTGAGATAAAACTGAAAAACGTTTAAGCTTGACATGGCACCAGAGGCAAAAAGAATCTATTCATTTACAGATGAACAGATTTATTTTTTAAAACGAAAACAGAGAAAGTTTAACTATTTGAAACTCAGTCGTTTTGAAAAGAAGAAGACTTAGTCAAAATACCTGATGCACAAAATCTAATTTTTACAAGACTTTAGCCAAGGCATCAGTGAAAAAATGAATCTGTTTATTTAGAAAAGAACAGATTTATTTTTATGCAGTAAACGTGTTTTTGTGTAAAACATGTGAAAAACAGTTTAAGAAAACTTATGCTTGTTCTTACTTATCACATGGCCAGTGGTTATGAGGTGAGTTACTCAGCAAAAAGCCCACTCTTAGACAACCTCTAAGCACTAACTAAGACATACTTAAAGCAAAGCAAAATTACATGAAAAGTACATACAAGTCTTCATCAAACACTACATATAAGTCTTCATCAAACATAATCTTGAAGGGGCAACAACCATCTTCAACAGAAGGTATGGAGGTGGATGAAGAATTTGCCTAGAAACAAATGAACCAAGTTCATTTACCTCACAAATTTTGTTAAATTTTCATAAACGAGGAGATGTAAGAACTACAGGTGGTGAGGGTATAAGGCTTAGTGTGAGAATGACGAGGTCTTTTGCCATCATGTGAGAATGAAGACAAGAATATTAGGTCTTTTTGGAGTAAAAATTTTGTGCATGAGAGGGAGTGAGATAGATAGGCCAATCCGTGGGAAATTTATTTTCCACAAATACTTTTTTTCTTGAAAAAATTATATGTCCCATGAATAGATATTTATGGGAAAATTATATTATTATCCATATTTATTTAGACTTTTACCATAAATATTTATTTTCATTAGAAGGTTCAAAAGTATCCATAGCTATTTGGGTTTTCCGTAATTATATCTATGGGAAATTTACTACTACTCATAAAAAAAAGTAATTTGTGGGAAATGTTACACGAGAAATAAACTTTTTACCCATGAAATAACATTTATGGGAACGATGGTGTGCAATTTTGGAGAGGGTGCAACGACTTGCCCAGTTGGGTGCAGACGTGGTGCACTTTTGTTGCCACGTAGGGAATCCTTGCTTTGGCAGCTGAACATGAAGCAAGCTAGGGCTTGGGTGGTGCAGTAGGGTCCATTCGTTATGTGCACTAGAGACCTGGAATAATGCGCTTAGTGTGGGCCTCGTGAGTGCTTTTTCCTGCAGGTTGACGTGCAAGGTGTAAAGCGTGTTGCCTCTCGGCGTGGAGGGTGAATGTTGCGTAGTGGTGCAATTTTTTTTTTCTTCACTGGACGTTTAGTTAATCCATTTTTTGGTGTTTTGGATGAAGATAGTTATGGATTTCAAATTTTTTAGGAATGTCTTAAAAGATTAAGGTTTTTTCTCAAATACAAAGATTTCTTATGTGATTCAAACACCGCAAGCATTAAATAATGTTTGTACCATTTTTCTCTCCCAATTTCCAACTTCGTGTATCAAGGGTGAGATTGTAGTTCAAATTCTTGAAGAAGTTTATCTTGTTGGAAAGGAAGAGTGCAAAAAGCACTTTCATGGTAGGATTATTTTAGCTAAAGGTGATAAACCTCTAACTCATTTAGGGGTTCATAGAGGGTTATTTCCCTTGGAAAAGGGTTTTATGAGTTTCCCTTTAATTCCCTTGAGGATATGAGGAGAGCCCTTGTCGAAGGTCTTGGAATATCAATCTAGGTTTTCTAAGAGTTTTTGCTTGGACTAAAGATTTTATTCCTCCCTGCTTCCTTGAAGCTTACAAAACCCAATGTTGGATTAGGATTCATGGTCTCCTTTTGGAATATTGGCGATTATAAGCTATTTTTTATATTGCTAGAGGGGTTGGTATTATACTAACCCTTGATGATTACACAATGAATAAATATAGAGGATTTTTTGCTAGGGTCCTAGTTGATATTGACATGTTATCAAATTTTCCAAATCAAACTTTGGTGGAAAGGCCTGACTTTCCTTTCATTGCACATATTGGATATGAGAAGTTACCTCTATTTTTCTCCTTATGGAAAATGATTGGTCATGATTTATCTAATGTATGAGACAATTGGAGACCAATACAGGTAAAATTGTTTTTCCTAAACCTGTGGTTGTTCAATATAAGTTTGTTGTTGTTCAATCCAAGGAAGCTAGCTTCTCTAATAGCCAATAGGGAGAAGTTTCTATAAAGAGGAAAATGGGGGAGAAGTCGATTTTACAATTTGCTGAGAATGTTCTAAATTTTGATGTTGTTGTATCAATTAAGGATATTATTGCAGTTGCTACTGTTTATGTTGTTTTTGTTCAGAAAGTCAATAAATATTTATTTGTTGTTGCTAACTCTATTGATGTTATAGGGAATGAGTTTGGATCTCAGGATGATATTTTTGCTTATATGCCCTTGTTGAAGAGTGCTCATGAGTCAAAAAATTTGCTACAAGGAAAGAATTCCTTGCCTATTGCTAACAAAAGAGTTCCATTTAAAACGGTCTCTAATGACTGAACCTTGCAAAATTGTTTTGAATCCCTTTCAGGTTTGGAGAATGTAGTGGTAGAGACCAATTGTACTACACAAGTTGAATTGGACTTGGAAATAAATGTTGCATCTCATGGTCTAATAGATGTTCCTCTAGATGTTGCTTTGGTGCCTGATTTGTTGCTCAAAAGTCTACTCTTTTGACTAATGTGTCTGATGCAGATGTTGCTCTGGAGTCTGATGTATCTCTTCAGGTGTTACTTTGTTCTTGAAAGAATGTGAAATTGTTGCTAAGTATCTGAATGTTGAGGTTGATATGGGACAATCTCTTAGTGATAATGAAGATGATGTTGTTAAAATTACTAGGAGGTTTGGATGTCCTAGAAAAAGTTTTAAGATGTCCGCTAATAAGAAATGAGAGTCCTTATTTTTTCTGGGATCTTCATCTATGGGTGTTGTTTTGGTTCTTTTGTTTGCTTCATAGTTTCTCTTTGGATTGTTTCTTAAAATGTGTTAAGGAATTGTATTCTGATTGGTCTAGATTTGTAGTTATTTCTTATATATGAGTTTTGACCTAGTCCCCTCATATTTGTTTGTTCTCTTTTTTTTAATAATACTTTTTCATGTAATGGCAATTTTGCCTAACATGAAGATTTATTGAAAAACATTTTATGGAAATAATCCTAATTATAAGTTTTTTTTTTGTAATGCATGGAGTATTTACTTAATACCTCTTTAAGTTGATAGATTCATCCATTTTCTAAGAAATACATCAAGTGCTCATAAGAGTTTTGAAGGTATTTCATCCCATCAAGCAAGTACTCCTTTCAAAATAGGTTTATCTTTGTCTTCCAAACTCATTTAATGATGTGATTCATAAGTTTCTTTATAATATTCTTTAGGTTTCAATCATATTCTAATTATTCTAGATATGTTATCGAGTTTGTTTCACAATATAATCCATTGATAAAACTTTTTGTATCCATTCTCCATTCTTTGGAGAAATTACTTTAGAAAAATGGGTATGAAATTATTACTTGGTTGGTCTAGTTTTGAGTCTATCTTTGTTAGATTTTGAATTTATTTCTTGTTTTTTAAATATTTTTAGAGTTTAAAAGCTTTGAAATCCCTTTAGGAATTTCTCTTAAAATTAACATGTTTTAGGTTGATTTAAGAGTGTGAAAACAAGTGAAATACACCAGAAGAAAAGTTGAGAATATTATATATTAAAAAGTTTCACAAGATCAACGTATAATATAATAATATAATGACTAAATGAAATTTTCTTATTGACATATTCATTCTCCTAAAAATATTTTCATAAATCTTGTAGAAAATACTCTCTTTAATGCATTAGATAATAGTTAAAATAAAATAATATTAAAGACTAAACATTAGAAGTTAGGGTTAAAAAAAATATTTCAAGTAGCATCCCAAAAAATTTTACTCCTTCCCGCATTTCAAAACTATAATATTTATTTTATTCATTTTAATTTTTTTCTAATATTTTGTTTGGATTGGGAAGTGGAAAGTTGAGGGTGTGGGGTGTGAAAGTGTGAAGAAAGTTGGTGGTGTTTGGATTGGAGTGTGTTAAGGTGGATATGTGAGGAAAATTTATGGAAGATATGAGTGATGTGATAATTGTAAGAATATTTTGAATTATGTAAATTATAAAATTACAAATTTATCCCTGTGTATAAAAAAAAGAAATAAATGATAATTAATTTTGTGCATATTTTAGTTAATTAAAATAATTTAAAATTTCAATTATAAATAAAAGAATAAAATAAGGTAGAATTCAAATAAATAAATAGAATTTAAAATTTAAATATAATTATATTATTTTTTATTTTACTATATTAATATTTCTATTTTTAAATAATGTATATAATTAATTTTGATAAATAAGACAAAATTATTTTATATTAATAATAATATTTTAGAACATATTCATATCTGTAATTTAAATTAATGTAAAAAAATAAAAACTTATATTTTATCAAAATAATTTCTTTAAAAATACAATAATAAATTAGATAAACTACTTAACGGAATATGAGATAATTAATTTACTAATATAACTATTGAATTTGAAATAAAATATTCACATCTAAAATTGTAATACATATCAACTAATAATTTCTAGAACATGTGAATTGAAAAGACGTTTAACTTAAACTACAAATATAAACCCTAAACCAGCCAATTACAAACTTATTTACATAAATACCTATTGTAAAATGATTTAAACAAATTAAATTCCTAAACCCTAAACATCCGAATATAATATAAATTTAAACCATAAATTTAAAACAGAAACAAAATATACATTACAAAAAAAACCACATACTTAAACAAAAGCAAAACAAGAACACAAAACAACTAGGAGGAAGAAGAACTAGGAGGAAGAAGAAGTTGTGCCCGAAACACATTTCATTAAAAAAAGAACACAAAATTCACGTAAAACACAAATTCAAAAATATGGAAAAAAAATATGAACATATTTGATTACCCTCTACCTTAAAAATACAACCTAATTGATTATCCAAAGGTTTCAGAAGCATAATCGACTATGCCTTCAATTGAAATCAAACATAATCGATTATGCTACAACATAATCGATTAAGCAGGTATTTACACATACCAGATAATCAATTATGCTCCCAAAAAAATAACACATAATCGATTATGTCGAATACATAATTGATTATGTCGAATACATAATTGATTATCAATTATTTTTAAAAACATAATCGATTAAGGGTTGTGTTATTTTTTAGTGCTAATGGATTAGGCACGCTACAAAACTCAAAGAAAGCTAACTTGAGATCAAAGATGTAGTACCAAACTCAATCTCGTACTACTTTGCTAACTCGCAAAACTCTCCAAGCCCACTCAACCAATGCAAAAGTAAGTTTCAATGAAGAGTTTGTTTAAATGCATTCTTAAGTTTCCCAGTGCATGCCATGGCAGTGGAACTGCTCTAAGTTAAATTCAGTTTCAAAAAAGTGAAGCAAGGGTAGCATGATATTTTTTTTGTCTGTGACATGACTTTTTGCTTAGAAATCTCTTTTTTTCTCTTTATTGTTGAGAGGACCAACGACTCCCTCCACTTTCTATGCCCCCGCTCCCTCACCCTCAAGTCTCCACTGAATCAAACAGGGTGACACCCTCTCATCCGTCTTCAATTAGAGTGTCATTCCATAAACCAAACCGTGTGTAAAAGTATATTTGTTTTATAATCCAAAATAATATCTCTAATTTTTTCAACCATACTCTTATTATTTATATCTATATTATAGATAAGGAATTCTCGTTTGTAACTATTAGTTTAGCGAATACATTTTCTTACAATTTTTTCACTTTATATTTCTAAGTGTATTTTTTATACATTTTAACTATTCTTATCTTTCTAAATATAATAATTTTATTAATTTAACGAACTTATACAAAAATTAACTATGATAACTTAATAAAAAATTATTTTTATGAATATTTATTATGTACACATTTCTTAGATTTAATATAAGTTGTAGTTATATTTTTTATTATAACTAATTTTTTTTATTATATTTTATTTTTATTAAAAAAGTGGAGTCTTTTGTCCTTTCACTGTTATATATAAAAGCATCAAATTTGAAAAAATGTTACATTAAATAGTTTTAAGATGGAGGCAGTATAAATAAACTAGTAAAAGAAGTTTGTTAGTAAAGTTGAACAAATTTTTTAACTAATAAAAAAACTAAAAACTAAGTGAAAAGTGTTGCTAAATAGTTCACCACCTCCTTAGGACTAATAACAACCCATACTAGTGGAGATTTCTTCTCAGATCCCATGCTTTTTTATTGCAATCATAAATATTAAAATTCCTCTTTTTATTATGAGAAGGTTATCCAATTTAGAATAAACTTTTATATCTCGATATCATTTATGGATTGCATAGTAAGGTTAACTTTTTTTTAACTGCACATTTAGATTTTAGAAATGAATTTTAAATTATATAATATATAATATATATAATAAACTTATAAAATGAAATTCGAAAAGGTGTAATTTAAAAATACTTTCAGATTTTGAAACCTATTCTAAACTGTACTATTCCTTAGTAATTTAAAAAAAAAATACTCTTAAATTGTGCAATCTATAATGAAGTGTAAAATTTGAAATAAATTTAAAAGTTCATTTCAAATTACACGGTCGGAAAGTCATTATAAAAATTTAGTTCATATTTAAAATATGATAAAATCAATTCTAAATTATATAATGCGAAAATTATTTTTTCCAAAAAAAATTGACTTTAAAATTAGATAGACTAAAAGCCACTCTTTCTAACAAACGCACTTTTTATTCTACAATTCAGAAAATTTCAAGACAACACAGTATGTGACAGAGAAGAACAGAGATAAAGAAAGTGAATGAGGTTAATTTTGTCTTTTACAAATTTTATGGGGGTACAGAGGAAAAGAGGAAAGCATGGGGTGCAAACAACAGTTTCTTCCTGCACCCCACAGGTTCTTTTGTCACCCATACACAACGTAAAAATACTTTTTTAACCTTCTTGTGTCACTTCCATAGATAGCTTCCGAATTATGTAATCTAGACACGCATTTGAAAAGAACTTCCAGATTATGTAATCTGGAAGCTAAAAAAGACTTCCAGATTACATAATCCAGAAACTAATCATGAATCTGAAAAAAAACTTTCAGATTATGTAATTCAGGAGATGATTACGATTTTGAAAAAAAACTTCCAAATTACATAATCCGAAATACTACAGATGAGTATTTTTGAAAATATAAAAATTTATAGAGGTGCAGGAAGAAAAAGTCGGTGCAAACACAATCTCCTCCAAATAAATGAGCCTGTGGAGGCCCAAAAACTCCGACAGGTGAAGAAGCCCAACTCAGAGAAAACGGAAAACACAGTTTTAGGTGTTAACGTTTGGTGCCTTGGTGGTGGTGGTGGTGGTGGTGGTTGTTTTTGAAGTGAGTGTGGTAGGAATGGCGATGACGCAAGGGGTGCAGAAGAACACACTGTACGTGGGAGGGTTAGCGGAGGAGGTCAACGAGTCAATCCTCCACGCCGCCTTCATCCCCTTCGGCGACATCAAGGACGTCAAGACGCCACTCGACCAGGCCACGCAGAAGCACCGCTCATTCGGCTTCGTCACCTTCCTCGAGCGAGAAGACGCCACCGCCGCCATGGACAACATGGACGGAGCCGAGCTCTACGGCCGCGTCCTCACCGTCAACTACGCCCTCCCCGAACGCATCAAAGGCGGTGAACAAGGCTGGGCCGCCCAACCTAGTAAAAACCCTAATCCTCTGCCTAAACCCTAATTTGTGAATGCTTCAATTCTATGCTTTCTTTTGTGTTCTCTGTGTGATATTGATTGTGCATCTGTGTTGTGTGTTTCAGTTTGGGCGGATGCCGATACCTGGTTTGAGCGGCAGCAGCAGGAGGAGGAGATGCGGCGGATTGAGACCGAGAATCGCGCGGCGATGCAGGCGGCGGAGGACTTGCACCGGAAACAAGTGGCGGAACAGCGAGAGGGAGAGAAGGAAGAGGAAAGTGAGACGAAGGAGGATCCTATGGCCAAGGCTGAAGCTGAGGGTCTACAACAATAGAATTACGGTGATTTGTCAAATCGGAGCAACTTGGTGAGTGAATATGTAATGTGGCTTTTAAAGGATATAATCTAGAATCTCATGCGAACATCTAAACCCTCGATCAATAGGCTGACCTTGGTGGGTCGTGTGTAATGTGAGATAAATCTTGTGTATGATTACTTATTTCCTATAGCTTATGAAACAGGATAGCTAGTGAAATGAAACCACCATTCTTTGGAAAAGAAGTTAAATTCCTTTGGGTATGAGGTTAAATTGAATTTTAGATTTGTCTCGTGTATATGTTGTTTTTGGCATAAAAGATAAGAGCCACCCTCAAAAGCTCGAGAAGTGCCTAAAGAGGACTATACTAAGTTTGAGAGCAAGATAAAGAAACATTTTTGCAGAGTTACATCAATTTTTTTTTTTCTCGTGTGCTATGAATTCCTGATCTGATTATGGCTGTACTAAACTGTCCAAGCATTTGAATTGCTATCTGTCAGCAGCTCGAATAAGCTCTTCGATAATTTTTTTTTTTTTTTTACCTATTTATCTAACCCTTCACCAAGGATATAAATTCCCCTGGTTGAAATGCTTTCAATTATCAAGATGCCTTGTTGAATTATCGTGTTATTTGTTGAATTCTCTTAGCCACACTGATTAAGATTTGGAAGATCTTGTGTTTCCTACTTAGCGAACTTTATAGATACCAAAATCAAAGGAAATTCCACCCTAGTTCACCTATGTATAGAAATCCTCCAACACCTGATGTCTCAGTTATAAACACAAAATACTCAATGGTGTAGTACCTACCCACTTGTAACCATTAGATTTGTCGTTGTTGTCACCTGAAACCAGATGCTGAAACTCCACTCTAGTTATGCAGGACGATTTCAATGAAGCCGGTGAACTCCATAAGTGTGTCATATTTGCTAAAGCTGTACTACCTTATAATGGAATATAATCACACTCTATGACTCAATGATATATTCTCAAAGTTTGATGTATACTAACTGAATTGATACTTGCTATTCCTGTTTGGCTGATTTATGAATAGATGGTTTTTTCAAGGACCATTGACTAGTGTTATCCCACAAACTACTCGGACGTGTTTTGAATTATTCTAATTTCTCAATAATAAGGTAGTCCTTAAGCAGGAAAATAAGAATTACCCTAACAAAGATGAACTCTGGATTCATCTCGTGTGTCGCATTGAATAGTCTGGTAGTGCTTCTGCAAAAACAAAATAGAAGTTTGTTACATGCCCTTATGAAAACAACACTGTTTGCTGGATTATAATTGAACCATAATCCATTTTTGTTATGACAAATTTGCCAAGCCAACTTTCCCAGTAAAGCAATGTTCACTAACTTGGCTCATATTCAACGCCAACGCACCTTAAATGTCTGGAAGATGTAATGATAAAAAGTTGCAGTTGTTTACTTGAAATACATTATTATCAGATAATATATGTATGTGTGTGTAATTTGGACAAGTAAATAATTATTTTATATATATTTTAAAGCGATTATAGTACATGATTATGTTTGCATATTTTTAGTTGTGACTTATACTTCGATGACTTAAATTTATGTTTTTTAATTGATATTGTGTTTGAACCATTCAATAGTAAAATTTCAAATGATTTACTATTTAGTTTTTAAATTATGATCAATAGATAATTGTAGATAAATATTTTTTTTTACATTTATTTTTATATTTATACATAAATAATAGTTTTAATTAAGTTTCAAGATAAATTTGGATATTTTTAATT
Organism: Phaseolus vulgaris; assembly: GCF_000499845.2. Lineage (NCBI taxonomy): Eukaryota > Viridiplantae > Streptophyta > Magnoliopsida > Fabales > Fabaceae > Phaseolus > Phaseolus vulgaris. The sequence continues at coordinate 4,547,380 of NC_023757.2, forward strand.
GAATTTTTATTAAATTTTATCGGTTTATTTAGTACTAAAAAATTATTATTTTCAATTAAGTATCTTTTGTTTAATTTTTCAGTTAACTGAATGATGTGAATGTTATTTTGTTTTGTCATCTTGATTAATTGTCTTTATATGTTATTTTGTCATAATATTAAAAAACGTAAGATTGTGATTCACATATCAAGTTAGTTATTGTGATTCATATATTAAGTTACTTCTATTAAGGTTATCATACTAGAAGTTTCATAAATTCAATTTGTAGACTTTTAAGAGTTTATGAAAAAAATATTTCAATAATAAACTAATCAAAGTATTTAAAACAAAATATCACAATATTTATAAAATAATTATATTTGTAATGAATGAGAATGAGAATAATATAAATTGAAAGTACTCCAAATAAATAATTTCATACAAATATTACAAAATATTTTGAATTGATTATGGAGAAACATGTCGTGGAGCATTTTTACTTCTACATGAAGATGCACTTGGACTGTACATGAATTTGATCCCCTCCCAATATACCTTAAAAAACATGAATTTATAAAATGAATGAAATTAAAAAAAAATCAGTTGAAAAGAAAAAAAATTAAAATCAACTAGGGCATATATATTGTGCGTCTTTACTCAGAATTTTCTAATCTTCCAAATTTTCAATTACTTTCAATTAAAAGAAAAAGTAACTTTGCTGATATTCTTTTATTTCACTCATAAGTGCCTAACTCAAACTAACAAATAAAACCAAAGAGAAGAGAACACGAATAGAGGTGAACCACTCAGCGGCAGCGCCAATGAAACTGGTGACCACGAAGTGAGTTGGATCGTTTTGGGTTAAGAAAAATATACTTTGACTCACATATACTTCTCTTAAATGGGCGTATTCATGTCGGACCTACATATCGATGTCGACACTCGTACGACACTTATCGGTGAAGTGTTCAATTCAAAAAATATTTGTTGAATTTTTGAAAATTCTAGAACGGTTTTAACACAATTTTAAAAGGTATAAATACAATAATTTTCTAAAAATTCAAATTTATTATATAAATTTTTATTATGATTATAAAAATAAGGAACAAATTCTTTTGAACCAATCATGAAAATATCTTTCTACTCCCAAAAGAATCTGAAACATACTTTTGCATATAAATATTTATTTTTAATTTATATAATTCAAAATTATATAATATATAGATCCGTGTTCCCGTATTCTACATTTTAGATATTATACGTATCTCCATATCCGTGTCAGTGTCCATATCCGTATCTGTGCTACATAGCTCACCAATTCAGTTAAAGACTCGCGAGTTCACAGAGTTTTTTTTTTATTCTATCAAGTTTGCTTTAAAACCGAATTTTTTTTCAGTTAACTCAGAAAATGTGACTAAAAATGCAGATTTAGATGAGTTAACGAAACAACTGACGAATTTGATAACCATGACTTCTATTGTTGGATAAAAAATAAATGAAAAAAAAAACGGTGTTGGAGAATGCGAAACAAAGATGAATTCAACTAAAAATATCTAAATTTATTAAAGATTTGAAACTTAATTAAGTCTAAATAATATTTCTGTTATCTGTGGGATTTTAGATATGTTACAGATTGTTTTTCTTTAGTGTTTTTTTATGAACTATAAAACTTTATACATTTGTGTTATTGTCTATACATATACTTTTTTTTTTTAATATAAGAAAAATATTTGAATATTTTTTTTTTCAATGGTAGAAAGACAAAAAAAGAGGTTAATTTTTAAAGAAAAATTTAAAAGATTGATTGCACATATTGACTCCCTTCTTATAATAAAGATTTCGATGTAAAAATAATTTAAAAATAATTTTTAAAATATAAATAAATAAATTGTAATTCTAAAATTCTATTTGAACATATGACAAATATCTTTAGAACTTTAAATTGTATAACTAATAAACTTAATTTAATGTAACCATTTTATAATTTTAAAATACGATGATATATATATATATATGTATGTATATTAATTTAAATATTTATGTAAATAATTATTATTATATAATCCAATAAGACTTTAATTTACCATTTAAAAATAGATTTAAATTATAAAAAATATAATTTAATTTAAAAATAAAATAAAATAAAAATATAGTATTCAAATTATATAAAAACACGTAATATAACATATTTACATATTAAAAAATATTTCTGGCCTTTAACATTTTCAAAATCTCAATGGTTTGATACCAATGTGTTTAAATTAGAATTAACAAATAGTTAAATTGGTTGGTTGAGAATCGTTGTGACAAAACCTCCCTTGATTTAACAAAAAAAAAATCATTGATTTAACAAGTCTGCCAAATGGTTGGTAGTTTCAAAATTATTGTGAAGCACCCTTGATTTAATTAGAAGTATAATAAATAAGGTTATTATAAGATGGGTTTAAATAAAATAATTAAGAAAATTTGTTATTAAAACTTTTCCTTGTCTTTTCCTCTTCGAGATCCTTTACTTCCTTCTTTTTCTTTTTTTCTTCTTTTTGTTTGTTACAACTCAACACAATGTTGCAACTTAACACATCAGAACTGTAAAATTTCGTTTTTTTCTCTTCTTCTTTCTGATTTCTTTCTCAATTATGTAATTCTTGTGACATGGTCATCTCTAGCCCAAATAAATGTATCTAACATCACATCGGTCACGCATCTACTGAGTATTTGTGTCAGGAATGCGTCCAAAGCACAGAAACAAAGCCTCCATGTCGTGTCGAAACTTCATAGGTGAATAGTTCTATGAGAAGAACATCTATTTATACATTTTTAGACCTATATTGAAATATCCAAAAGATAATTAAGATATATAGTTTGTTACTATGAACCATGCAATTTAATAATCAATTATTTATATATATATATATATATATAAAAGTTGTCCGGATAACATATAAATATTTTGTTATCTATATTTGATTATAAATATATCTCTAAATATCTCAAAGTTAGGTATGTGCATAAGTTCCTCAAACTCAAAATCCAAAAATCGTAGAGATTATTCTTTCATCTTGCAATAAACACAATCTGCTCATTAGACGATGAGATCACACATGTGTCCTTGTTAGAGGAAATAATATAACCACGACCACATAATTTTCTTTTTCTCAATAGATTATATTTAAGTTCTTTCACATATAAAGCATTTTTAATACATATTAAGGCAGATATACATACATATCCAATCAATGTAATTTTACCTTTTCCAACTCCACTGAAAATCACCTTGTGACCTTCATGTTTTTAAAGGTCTAATGATGTAAAATTTGTGCCTGACATGTATTGTGAGCACCCATTGTCCAGGAACCAACTTTGTTCCTGATTTTTTCCATGTAACACATTTATAATAGAATTATGAGTTATTTTGGTACCAAAATTCTTTTTGGGTTCTTTCATATTAATTTTTGAAGTTTTTTTTCCATGAATTTGAACTTGGCGTTGGTGTGTCCAGGCTTGCTAAAGTGACCACAAATTTTTTTAAGTGAATTTGTGAGAAAATCGTACAAATTTGTGCAATGAACATGTATTCCAATCAATATGACTTTTGTAAAGAATGGGGTTGAGAAGTACACCGATTTAAATTATTTTAGATTGTGACGGTTGAAGAAACATGTTTTTTGGTTCAACAAGGCCTCCTCGAAGATTTGGAAAGAGAATCCAAATTTGAGGTAGCCATGGCAAAGAATGACAATTAAGCACTATTGGAGAAGATTCATAACACAATTGTTCTTAGCCTTAATGATAAGGTGTTCAAACAAGTCTTGAAGTAGAAGACCGTAATAGAATTGTGGATGAAGCTTGAAAGCTTGTACTTGTACATGGCCAAATGTCTAGTAAATACTTATATTTGAAGTAAGCATTTTACTTGTACAAAATAAGTGGTGAAAAGGTAATTAATGAACATGTGAATAAATTCAATAAACTATTTTTGTATTTGGAGAATATTGACACTCAAATCAATGATGAGGATTACGTGTTTGTTGCCTAAAACAAATTATCATTTCAAAGAGACCATATTGTACGCAAGATACCATCTCTCTCTTGAGAAAGTTCAAACTACTCTTAGTTCAAAAGAGTTGAATGAGAAATTTGAAGAAAAAACGTTTAACAATGGTTATGACCTTATAGTAAAGGGAAGAACATCTACTTGTGAAAACAAAAGTAGGAGTTCAAAGTCAAGTTCACATAATGGAGGAAATGCATCTAATGTAAATCTTACTATTGTAAGAAAAAAAGTCACACCAAAAGATTTTGTTTTAAAGGATAAAAGAAGACTGACAACCTTGATAGGTAGTCTATACCTAATAAACTATCTTGTTCTAACATATCACTTGTACTTAGTGAAACAACTATGATTAAAGACAATTACGAATCATTAGAGATTATAATAGTTTCTAGTAGTGTTGATGATTGTAAGTGAATATTGAATTTTAGATGCTCATTCCATATTACCCCAAATCGTAAATGATTTTAGGAGTTTACAACACTAGAAGAAGGCTTAGTTCTCATTGAAAATAAGAAGATCCATTAAATTATTTTGTATCTTTCAATTTTTTATTAAATTTATATACATATACATATAATAAAACTACAGTGATACAATTTTTTTGTGTGAAATATTACACTGTTACATATTTTTTATTATACATAAATAAATAAGTATTCAAAGTAATTCACGAATGTTAAGCAACATTCAAGCAAATTCTACTAAAAGAGTTAAAGATAAGATGAATGTAATAGAAAAATGGTTAAGGATTAAGATTCCAATTTATTCATTTATTTTTACTTTTAAGACCATTTAAAAGAAAAGGTGATATAAAATGTTAAAACGACATGAGTTTGAAGTGTGGCACGAAGTAGCAGTTTTGAAAGGCCTTGTCGTTTGCGTTATAGCTCTTAAACCCTTCCATCCATAATCTTAGTGCTAGCTCAACTAAACCTTAGCTACTAGCAGGGTGTCATGCCTGTCGGAAAATCTACTCACTGACTCTTTCCAATGGCGTGTCTTTCTTTTCCCCACTTTCTCTCACTTCCTAGGTTCTCTCTCCATTCATATCCTCTCTTTCGTTTCTCATATATGTCCCCTTTGTTTTCAATCTTCAATTTTTATTTTTGTGGTATTATCAACAAATGGGTTTCAAGGAAATCTTTGGAATTTTGCAAATTATTTGAAACCCATTGATTCCCTCTGCATATTTGCTTATGATTTGGATAAAAATATAATCTTTTTCCCCAAAATGATAAACGCTTCATCAGGTTTGCTCTTTTTGTGTGTTTGGGGGTGGTGGGGTGGGGTGGGAAGGAATTGTTAGTCCTTGTTTAATAAATTGAATTTACTGTTTTCTGAGCTATAGAGGCTCAACTTTTGTTGGAATTTAGTTTGTGGTTGCCGAATATGTGTTTGTAATTCTTGTCTCTGCAATGGTGCAGGTATCACTTGACTTGGTCCTATTGTTGTACTTCTTTTAACACAGTGCAACTTGGGGAACTCAGGTCTGGGTGTAAATGGGGTCATGTGGCAATGGCTAGGAAAAAGGCTTCTCTAGACTCTGCCTTAGAAGAACCCAGTGACAATGAATCTGTGGTTGAAAAGAAGACAACTAGGTCATCTAAAACTAAGAGGCCGACAGGGAGGACAAGGAAGAAAGCAAAAGATGAGTCTCCTGAAGGGAAGGATGATTTGTTGGTAGACAGAGATGATGGCTTCATTGGAGAAAGCTCGTCTGCCTCTGCTAGTAATGATTCCAAGAAAACTCGAAGGACTCGGAAAAAGGGTAATCTCTTGATCTTTGTCTCAAATCTCAATGGTGGGAGTTTTATGCATTGTATATGTGGTTTGCTTGTAAGTGTTAGCTAAGTCCTGCTATCGTTTACAGATGCATCTAATTCTGCTGGCTTGGAAGAAAAGCAGGAAGTCAAAGAAGAGAAAAAGGTTAGAAGACGAAGGAAAACTGAAGAGGTGAACTTAATTGTAGAGGATAAAGGTAGTAAGGCTGAAATCAGTGACCATGATGAGTCTTCATTTCTTGAAAATGTGGAGGATGAGAGTGACATTGATTTGGATTTGATAAAAGATGATGGAGAAGACATTAGCTCTACTTATGGATGGCCTCCTCTTGTTTGTTGCTTTGGAGCCGCGCAGCATGCTTTTGTGCCTTCTGGAAGACCAGCAAATAGGCTTATAAACCATGAAATTCATGAAAGTAAGAAGGATGCCTTATGGAGCCCTGACAAATTTTTTAGGGCTCCAGGCACCTCTGCTGGTAGTGTTGCTATTGCTCTTGCTACCTTGGGTGGCAAGGTCGCATTCATGGGAAAACTTGCAGATGATATTTATGGTGAAGCAATGCTGTACTATATGAATGCAAATAAAGTCCAGACCCGGTCAGTTCGAATTGATAATAAACGGGAAACAGCTGTATCACTGATGAAGATTGGTAAAAGGAATCATCTTAAAATGAGTTGTGTAAAACCTTGTGCTGAAGATAGTTTGACGAAGACGGAGCTAAATATTGATGTGCTGAAAGAGGTATGAAACTTGAAAACTATTAAAGAAATACATCTAAAATATAAGTAAATAGAATTCTTTGTAGCCTGTAGATTCAAGCCTGATCATTGTTGATATGGCAATATTATTGAGCTTGAATTGGTATGTTTTTGGTCATTAGATGAAATCAGTGTTAGTAGCCAAATTAAAGATATAATATTTAATGGTAATATTCATGCCAGTAGAATGCCGATGTGGATGTGCAGTAGTGTGATGTTTACATTTTTGTTTTGGATGTCAAATACATAGACAAAAGTTGCACAAATAATATAGTAGGAGACTAAATTTGTGAAAAAAAATGGGAAAGAACCAATTTGCAAAATTGATAGTAAGAAGATCAAAGTTGCATTAGGGCAATTAAGCCTAAATTATTTTATCTTCCTGTTTTGTTGGTTTCCATATTAGTTACAGCCATGTGCACATTTGAATAAAGCATGTTTGCTTTCCAGGGGTTATGTTAGGTCCTCTGTATACTTTATCCTTCTACTTTTCAGGTTTTAGCTGCTTTTGAGGTTAGATTGCTACCAAATGCTATTCAGTACTTTAAGAGTTTAAATACATGTCATGCAGGCAAAATTGTTCTACTTCAATACACATTCCCTGCTTGATCGTAATATGAGGTCAACTACACTGCAAGCCATCAAGATTTCAAAGCATTTTGGAGGGGTTGTTTTCTACGATCTAAACCTTCCTATGCCACTATGGCATTCTAGGGAGGAAGCTATTTTGTTCATTCAGCGATTCTGGAATCTTGCAGACATTATTGAGGTCACTAAGCAAGAACTAGAGTTCTTATGTGGGATCACACCATCTGAAGAATTTGACACCAAAAACAATGATAGTTCGAAGTTTGTCCATTATGAACCCGAAGTGGTTGCTCCACTTTGGCATGAAAATCTTAAGGTTTTATTTGTGACTAATGGAACTTCCAAGATACATTACTACACAAAAGAACTTGATGGTGCTGTTCTTGGAATGGAGGATGCCCCAATTACCCCATTCACGTCTGACATGTCGGCAACTGGAGATGGCATCGTTGCAGGTACATTACAGTAAATTTACATTTCAATTGAACCCTGCATTTTGTTTCCGTCTAACACTATCAAGAAAATAATAATTTGGTGGGAGATGATGGATTTTGAAGCAAAGCAGCGCAGTTCTGTAATTTTTTCTAAAATTTCATAGACTTTGGACATTTCTTCTGTCTTATTGCTCTGAGTGACGACTTTGTTCCTAAGGAATTAATTTTGACTAAACTCATTCGTTCAAACAATATTTAGGTGACTAATTGCATATAGTATTCAGCACAGAGCCAACATATATATAAAAGATAAGACTAAAGTTTCTTTGACCTTGATTTTAGGAGGTAAAAACACACATGCGACTTGGCTCAATGAATTCTGTAACAAAAACATGCTAAATGGTTATTTTTTGTATCTTTGGTGCATAATGATTTGTACAAAAATAGTTTCAAGCATCAATTCCCATGGATGTAATCTGGTTTTTTTAAGGATGGAATGGAACATTATCAGAGCATGTGCTTGGAAACATGTTTAGAACCCATAAAACCATGTCCAATTTATGAAATGTTATGATCAATACCCTCTGAAAAGACTTTCTATGAAACTAAGTATCACTCACTTCTACTTTCTCTTATTGTTTTTGCAGCCCTCTTGCGGAAGTTGTCAGTTGAACTTGATCTGATAACTGATAAAGGATACCTGGAACATTCGATCAAGTATGCAATCAATTGTGGGGTTATAGATCAATGGATACAAGGCCGAGTTCGGGGTTTTCCTCCTCGTGAAGATATGGAGGACGTGATTCCTGATTCAAATGGAATTAAGTCAATTTCAGAAAGAGAATACCGAACAGTAGGACCTTTGCATGAGTAATATCACTTTTGTAGCTCTCACAGGGACATTTCACTCATTGTATAGAAAACTGAGTTTTATTTATCTCCTAATGTTTGTTGTTCTTGTATTCTTTTTGGTTGTATCAATGGCATTATGATCAAAGCTTAAAATTCCACTTAGCTTTTCTTTGGCAAAGTTATGTACTTTTACTTTTGTCTCTTTCTGACTTATGATCTCTCATTCGGGGGTCTGCAGTAAAATGTTCTGATGTTTGCAATTTTTCTTCAGCATCTCTCTTTTTCAATCAATAAATTTGTCCAACTCGGTTTAATCCTAAAGGGGTAATTCACTTGGTTGAATCGTGTGTGAACAGTTTTTAAAATGTTTTCTTGGTTTCAATCTCTATGAATGAAAGAATCCTAAAGGATTACAATAATGTCACAACCTTCGAAACCTGTCATAATGCTTCACAAATGGTTTACGTCTCAAAATGTATATCATCCAACGATTCTGCTTAGTTAATGCTGTGAATGTGGAAGAATCCTGCAAAGAATTTGGGTTTATCCACATTTCACACATTTATTATTAATATTACATGAAAATGAAAAAAAAAGTGTATTTTTTAACTCAATTTTATAGTATACATATTTTGTCCTTAGCCTTCATTTGTTATCCAAGACTATGTTTGACATTTATTTCAGTTGATTATAACTTTTTTGATTCACTAGTTGAACAACTTCTGACCCTATTACTTAAAGTAAATAAGCTTTTTTAAGTAGCTTGTAGTGTTTTTTTAAAACTTTTGTTTCTAACTAATTTATTATTATTATTAGTACTTTGCCCTTGACATATTTATTAAGTTTTATTTTTAGTTATTTTATATAAGATATGATTTTATTATTTCATTTTCTTCACCTACATGAAACATGAATTATTATTTTTACTTATGTTACTAAAAAGTTTTCATTTCCTTACTATTTCATTGATTCAACATGTTTCTCCAGCTCCTTTTGATAAAAAAAAAACAAAAATAGAATGCATAATTAAGAAGAAAAACTGAATAGTATATTTAATTACCAAATATTAATTATCTATATTAAGGGATACCAAAGACATAAATTTTTGTCCTATAATTTTTTTCTCCATACATAATTTTTTAATTTTTTTCTTCTAGAAGTAGATAGCATATTGAGGTTTTTAAGAAAAGCTGTTTTTCAATGAAAAAAAAATGTTTAAAAAGTTATGGAGGATTAAAATGATTTAAAAAACCAACTTAAAAACAAGTCGAAAACATCTCTCAGAATTTAAAAATACTAACATCAAAAAACAGTTCCAACTGTAAAAGAATTTTCTTTATAAAGTTCAAGGAAGTGGGTCCTAAAACTTTGCCCAATAGAATTTCATTAACTAATATTCATCCATCATCAATAAAAATAAATAAAAATATAATATTAGGATTCTATTAAAAATATGCATTCTGTTGTTTTCCAAAGCTTGAATGCCCTAGCCCTGTATGTTTTCCCTAGAGTTATCTAAATGATAGAAAGTAAAAGTTATCACCTTACTTTTATTAAATTATTAAATTCCTTAAAAGGTTATCTTTTCTATTTTCCAACTCTCCAAACTAAATGTGGTAAAAATGAACAAACACATGCCCAAGAAGGATATCTGTACCTATTGACAAATATATTCAAATGTCTTTTCCATCATTCCACAACACAAGCACTACATTTGCTCCGACATAATCAAGTGAATATGTGAATCATTGAAGGTGCACTGTTGCATCCATCAATAAGCAGAAACTCCAAAAGAAGAATAAACAAACAGATATTTGATGCCATGTACCATCCTCTACCAATGGCAGAGAACTCCTCAAATATAACTTTTAACCAAAAAGATGATGGGGGCATTCAAATTAAGTAGAAACTATTATATATATTGAAATTGAATCGAAATAGATGAGCAAGAAGAAAAGGGAGGGTGTGGGAAAGTGAACTCTTAGAATTACATGAACCTGATTTTTTCTTTCTAAATTGCAAACAGGTAGCCATCATCATGGCCAATAGCCCAAATGAGGAATCAGAAGGAAAGAAGGGTGTTGGAACATGAAATGATGCTCTCCACAACTTTTATTGGCCGCTTACAAAAACTATACCAAACTTCCCTCAAAAACTTCCCAAGAGAAAGCAAGAAAAGGAAAAAAGCAAGACTTTCTATCCAAGAGAAAAGGGATATAGGCAGAGACAGGATCTGAGGATGATCAACAATTGCCAAATCCCTTAAAACTACATACAAACTTAGAACAAGTCCTACTTGTTCAAATTGGATTCTTCAAGTTTTGAGGCAGCCAGTTTATCCAAAAACCACACCAACTTCCCCATAGCTGGCTGGACCATTCTGGCTGGTATTAGTGGGCAGTCAGGTCCAACATCATCTATTGCCAAGTGTGCAGATTCTGCTTTGCTGTCACCAGTGACAACTAGTGCAACATTTGATGCAGAATTGATGACAGGCATGGTGAATGTGATTCTCTCAGGTGGGGGTTTGGGGGAGTCAGTAATGAAAGTTACCCATTCTTCCCTTTCATTCAGTGCTGAGTGGTTGGGAAACAATGAGGCAACATGGCCGTCTGGACCCAATCCAAGCAGAATGAGATCAAACTTTGGACAGTCACTAATCTCTGACACACTCACAACTCGAGTTTTCACTAACTGTCGAATCACAAACTCATAATCTTCGGCAGCTTCTTCTGCTGACACAGAATCGTTAATAGAATGCACATGACTGGGGACAATAGGAACCTGATAATGTAACAACTATATTAGCAGAGGAATATAAATGGATATCAAGTAATTTTTCACTTTAGGCAAAACAGTTATATCAGAGGCTCACTTGTTGCATTTGTTGAACTAAATATTTAAATAGAAAGCAGCAAGCAAATCCTGAATTATGTACAAGCATATCATGTGTTTCACAGAAGAAAAAAATGCAATATTAACACCTTGGCATTATAGCAACTGCAGCACAGGAAAACATCACACAAACTGAATGTTTGTTATGGACCTCAGAATAAGATCAGTTAAGAAATGAAATTCACTGAAAGACAATAGTGGAGACATAAACCTAACGCTTGAATATTCAATGTTTTAGATCCTACAACACAGTATATATCACTCGACCAATAGTTATCCATGAAGAACAAACAACCCAGTCATCTAGCTAAAGAAAAAACAAAAAACCTTTGACAACAACCCAGTTGAACCACACCTCTTTTCTGCATTCATTTACAAAACTGTAGGGATAAATACATCAAAAGCAAGTCGTACACCCTTGGGATATCATAATGCATCTTATATTGTTATTTAATCTGTAATAAGATAATAGTTTTCTTGAATGCTGAAAGCATTTTTGACACACTATCCCTCATTAATTTATGACCATCAAGGTGGATGTCTCGAATTTGACTAAAATTTCATTAATGCTTGGAAACTTCTAACTCAAACTGGACTATGACTCCAAGCAGACAACATACATCTCAATTCACAGGGGATTGCAAGATTGCATAGAATTATAAATTAGACCAAGAAATCAATTTCAGCCAATTTAAATAATTCAACAAGCATAAAATTCACATCAATAGTTCTAAGGAAATCAACTAGGAATATAGAAAAAAATTCAATCTAATTACACCTTTTTTGTGTCCAATAATTACATTCTAGTTTTCTACTGTAATTAATCATACTCGGAGACAAAAACACTGCAGACATATTGTCTTCAAGAATTCATTCCCACATTTCTCATCATTCTTTAATATCCATGTAACTTCCAGAAAATACCCATGCACCATGGGAAATAGACATGTAGATCAAGATGTATTTAGCATGGCAATCCTGTAGATAGCACCATCACTTGCTGTACTTGATTTATTTCAAATTCACTTGCTGTATATTGCAGACACTTTAAAACTAATTTGGCTGGCACTAATAAAACTGTCATTAAGAAATCATTACTAAAGCATAATAAGTCATTTCTAAGCATAATAATGACACAACAACCTTCAAGAATAACTGTTGGTCCTTAGCATTTGAGACCTTTATCCTGAAAAACAAACCTGACAACCAACTTCCCAAGCATGGAAGGAAAATGGATAAATTGGAGGCACATGCAACCAACAGGCAATGTACGGCCTCTTTGTAGAAAGAAAATAACAAACTTTCATGCTCAATATTCTTCCAATTTGAAAGCTTTCTTATGTGTGTTGTTGCTTGTATTCCTCTTTCTTATAATGATATCATCAATCCTGTTAGGAATTGGCATTTGGTAACGCACATAGTTTAATAACCCAGTACATGAAACATGAACAACCCTCCAAGAAAGAGCTATTTGGTCCCATCCACCTTAGAGGCTAGGATATAAAAGGCCCAACACAATCGTTACTAAATGAGTGTTACTGCTTCTCCAGTTCAAATGTTTCGAAATCATGTGATGTGATGACTCTTCTTGAGAACTTGCTGCTTCTACTCTATTCTCCATATAAGAAAAAAGTTCATTAGCAACCAAAAGCTCTTGCTGCAAAACTTATGTGTGTTTACTGGTGATATTGCCTGCTGGGGAATCAATAAAATCTGAAAGCATCACCAATTATGGTTTCTGAGGTAGTATAAGGAGCAATTCATTTATGCCAATTTACACATTGGCTTTGTGAGTGTAAACTGACTTGATAGGAGAATGTGTAGAATTTGATTCAGCATCTTCTCCTGAGCCTCACAACATATCCAGAGCTTCATTTTGAGCGCATATTAGGGACCCAAAGCTCTGTTTTAAAATGTGGATGGTCATGTTAAAAAATTAGCGTGTTCATTGGCTCACATTTCCGGGAAAAAATGAGTCCTTCAAAGCCACCAATGATATAATTTCAAAACAAAATTCAGAATGAAACAGAAGGGGGACCTAATCTCTGCAAGATGCAGTTGTCAGGAGGGGAAAGATTTTTCTTTGCAGACTTGAATGAATCAAATTACACAGCAGTTGAAATCAGAAAATTCGAAGTTGGGAACACCCACAACATGCCATTAATTGCACATCAAGAAGTTAAAATGCTCAAACATGCGATTATTAAACCCTGAAGGTAACTAAAGAAAATAGGGGAAAAAACTAGATCAAAGATAAAAGCCCATGAAACTTTTATGAAGAGATGCATGCTAATATTTCAGCTGATAGTAGATAAAGTTAATGAGAAAGTGTAGGACTACTTTTAACTGGAAATATTATTTTCTAGTGATAACATGAATCTCTGTCAAAACCTTGATAAATCCCTTCTCATGTAGTTTCTATAGCTATACTGCAACCAGTAGCTCTTACTCAAATGCATGAAGATCCTTTGTGATACACTGTTCATGATTTTCAACAGACATTTGAGTTATCTATCAATATAGGCCTAATAAATCCATCAGGTACTGCTAAAATTCCAAATTTCCCTCACAAACAAGGATTTAACTTTTGGGGCTAAACATGTAATTTTTTTATTTATTTCCAACCTATTATTTCAGACAAACATGTTTTTCAGCAAGCACAGTCACAGAGACAGATTTTACAGATTGTCACCCAAGTTTTTCAGTCAACCAACAGGAATAGGACAACTCCAGTTGCATCTTTCTTGCTTCAACCCGAGGTTGTCCAGAAGAATTCTCCGGAAGCTATTGGCGAGTTTGAATTCTTTAGCTTCTTCCATTAAATTTAAAGCAATTCAAAAAATTAGAGTAAAGTGCAGATCTGGTTAGCAATTGATAATTCAATAATGAATCAGAGGATCTCCAAGAATGCCAAAGAATCAAAAGGGAAAACCGATGACTGCCAAATCAGATTATCAAGATAATATCCTAAGATTTATATTCTCATCAGAATATGTGGAAATCTACCATGCAATGATGCTTGTTGGCCTTTTTCAGGAAAATGGGCCAAATACAAAACTAAGATGAATACCAAATATAAACCAAGTTGGGGTCTCAGACAGTACATTTTAAACCAGATACCTCAAGATATGGGACTCAATTAATTTATATTTCTGAAAGAGCTAATGTACTAACATTTTTAGTACCAAGAAAGATTGGCGTAGCAAATGACCTACCTCTTTGCCATCTGGATTTGTCAAAGCTCTAGTCTGACAACTACCTAGCACCCTCAACATTTTGCTGAAGTAATTATGGTTGATATCAACCAATCCATCCAGCTGCTGCCACCACACATTCTGTTGTTTTAACCATGGTTTATCTCAATGCCACAAATACTCCAAAACCAAGTCAACTACAGTCAACCTAAATTCCATAAAATTTTGGAAACCCTTACAATGATCTCCATCCCTTGGACATGCCAGATCAAATCAACTACGGTAGTTCTCAACTACAGTGATGTTTCAAGAGAACTAACTGGTGAATCTTAATTCCATAATGCTCTTAGTTTCGGCTAGGAACCAAATGTGAAATTTGAAACCTAGTTATCAGACATACATTCATTCTGGAAGTTGGCACAACACAAGCCATAACTCAACTCACCATTACCAAATACAGAGTGGTGGTGTAAGTAATCTCCTCCTGGATCCATTTCGAGGCCCATTTGGGTTTGCCAGCTATCTTATGTTAATCAGCACCATATATTATCATAATTAATCTTGTCAAGAAAAAAAGTCCCACTCCAACTTGCTGCAAGAAGAGACTGAGTAAAACAAGGGCACTTCTTCCTGGCCTCTCCAGGTGTGGTCAGTAATTAAGTAGTCCTACTCTGAGAAAGCCCTTTATATTCTCCAGTCACTGACTTTGTTGCTGGAGTTTCTTTGGCAGATCCAACTATGGACATGACTCAAGAAATCACTGGAGAACTCATCCCCTCAATTTGGACTATCTCAGAGTGGAACACACCAGTACAAAATTTTAAACAAAAAAAGTGTATGAGCAATCATAGAAACTTCAGATCAAGGATTTAACTGTAAAAGAAATTCAGAAAAAATAGCATTCATCTATATAGACAGAATATTCAGGAATGACTCCTCCATGATTTTGTAAAAGAATGATTTTTATACTCCTGTCAAACTGCCTTAGTTAGTGTGTAAACCTTTCAGAACAAGCACAATCTATTCCTCAACTAAAGACAAGTATCAATAACAGCCTTTTGAGAATTCAAACTTTTGTGGATATATAGCCTTCTGTTCAACCCTTCAACAAAGTAAGAGAATGCAGAAGAAATTTTTCGTAAACTACAATGTATGCCTGCTAATTCAGTCAATTATAAAGGGTGAACTACTACCTTACTACGGTTCTCTCAGAATAAATGTTAACAAAAATAAAATCCAAACTACTAAAAGAAGCACCTCCTTGAAAGTAATCGGTATTGACTATACACATTCAAAAATAGGCACATTGAAGCAAAAATATAATGTTTCAGGTGACCAAGAGAATTTTAAGAAGCTTTTCACGCATATGCTCAAATTAAAACAGCTATTAAATTTTCGCAGCAAACTGTCAAGACCAGAAGACCAGAGAAACAAAGCCATCCATCTTGTTAAAAGATGATATCTCTGCTTTACTGTGCTAGAGTTTCCCTTTTAGGAAGCAATCAGCAGGACAAGGTATAGAAAAGACCAGTTTAATGCTAAAAAAACTAGAAGTTTATCACTTTCCGCCAAATTATTCTGAGAATAAAAATAAAGTTAATTAAATCAGGATATAGAGATGAAAAACATGAGGGCACAACCTTGGACAAAAGGCCATCTTTAGCAAGCTTATAATTGCTATCAGCATGGTTTTTTGCCACAACGCGCTCGTCAGCCCAGAAAATATACCACTTGGACCAGTCCACGGTCTTGTTATAAGGAGCTTCGCAGAGTTTTCTGTAAGCAAACTTAGTTTTAAATCAACACTAAATCATAAAAGCAAAGAAAGATATGAAAAAGATAAGATACAGATACCCCATTAAGCCAATGAGAGAACCACCAGATAAAGCAATGGCAAAGACTCCTCGCTCTTTCACAGAAGCCTCTGATAACTCAGCAACATAGTCTGCCAAATCAGTCCTTAGCTCATCCAAACTCTCATGAATTCTCAACTCTCCTCTATTATTCTGACCACCAGAGAGAGCCATGTTTCAAGAGAGTCTAATATCTCTATTTTGTAACAGGAAAAGACAAAGAAAGCATCAAAACCATTTCAGGTAGAAATAATAAGAATGAAATTCAAAACACAAACAGCTTTAAATTTAGTCTTCCTAAACCTAAAACACAAAGGGAATTCCAAAGTTGTCGAAGATCCAGCTTCATATCCAGAAAACAAAAATTCTGAACAAGGGAAACAATAAATAAGAATATAGATATGAGATAATTTCAATTTTTACTTTTTGCTTGACTACAAGAATTATATGCATATACATAATATAAAACTGAAGTTTTTAAAGAAGATTTACAAGCTAAGCTTCATCCCATGAATTCAATTTGCATATGGACTCTCTAATTGTCAAAAGCAAAAGCAATTGAACAAAAGGGTATCATCACCACAACCCAAATTTCCAGAGATCGAAACCAGGAAATGAAAAACACCGAAACAAAACAAGTGCACACTATAGCAGGAAAGAAATCATAGAAGAAGAAACTCATGTCCCAGATCATAAAGCATGTTAAATTAACACCTTCCACTTCCGCAGAAATTTATAGAAGAACAAAGCATGATGGTCAATCATAGTCCCATGCTGTTGAACATAACCTCAAACTGCATCACACACAGAATCGACACGTTTCACAACAAAAGAAAGGAAAAAAATACTTACAAAGAAAAAAATTAAATATAGAGAGAAGGTGGTACTAGCAGAAGAAGCTGACGAATGAAGAAGATGGTGCATATATATATATATATATATATATATATATATATATATATATTTTTATGTGTATGAAGATTTGGATTGTCTACAGTTCCAAGGAATTCAACCATAAAAAATTCTTATATTATTATTATAAAATACAAAATAGGAAAAAACATACTAAAACCAATGAGAATTGATAGATGCATAATAAAAGTCATCTAGTACAGATAATTTTGTTAATCAGTGAGTATGATGTAGTTTTTTAGGAATTCACATAAGATACTTTATTTTTAGACAGATATATTTCTTAAAGAAAATCCTAATCCTATTTATTTTTTCGTTTTGCAAGATATTAATTTCTTTCAATAGTATAGTCATTTGTGCATACAAAATGACAGTAAATAAAAATTTAAAAAAAAATATTTATATAGGTGTGATGTCATTGGTATGAGTATTATATTTTAATCTAAATGCATCTTTTCATGAAATGATAAGGTGAAAAAAATTAAATAGTTTGTGTTTTCCAAAAAAATAATACAGCACTAACCAACAAAACTTTTACTCTTAACAAAAACTGAGATATAAATATTTGAAGAAGAAGCAACTATCAAGAATTTGGTAGGAAATGTTGAAAGGATAATGGTATTGAGGAAGAATTTATACCTTGTTGGGTATTAGTGCATCAAATGATGGTGACAGAACACACAAAACTGTCTCTCTGTCCTTTGTTAGATAAAAAAAATGAAGTTTGTGGCAGAACTTTGTTTGCAAGTAAAACAACTATCTATGTTCACAGCAGATAATAATGAGAAAATCTTAGTATCCTAAATCTCCTGATATAAACAGAAACTATGAATTGTTCAAGTAGATTTCATTGGATGGTCTTAGGAAATAAATTTTTTAATATTTGTTAACAGATCATGTTTTTATTGAACTATTTCTCTTTGTAAAATAAATAATTTAGTGGGTAAAACAATACTATAAAAGATAATAAGTTATTTACCTTTTTTTATATATAACTTCAATATAAACTTTAATAATATTTGTTAATTAATTTGTATTATAACAATTAATTTTTTAATTATATTTTTATTTTTATCATTATAAACAAAACTGTACAATACCCATCTGTCTCCTCTAGTCATTATAAAAGTTATTATTTTAAAAACAGTATTGGTTAGTTTCTTTACAGATCAATAAATACATAAAATTATAATAAAATAAATTTTAAAAACTGTGTCAAATAAGATTTTTTTAAAAGAAGTTATATGAAATGAAGTTTAAATTATTTGTAATTATAAAATAACATTTTTCCTGTTACAACTATTCAATAATCTTAATAGAAATATAGTCAAACTAATGTTAAATTTAAATACCTCACTTTCAAACAAAAATGTAATAAAAAGTTGAAATATTATATTGAAATTTTTATCTATATAAACACTCCTTTTCCTCACAAAAAAAAGTATACTCTTTTATCTTTTTTATTTATTAAAAACTTTGTGTAAGATCAGTCAATTAAAATGTATATTATACTTAGAATTTTTAATGAAAAATAAATTTGACAAATTATATAAAAAAAAGGAAGAAGAAAAAAGTAAAAATAAGAGAGGATCAATAATAAAAGACAAACCAAACAGCTGTCCAAATCACTTACTGACAAATATACAAATGAGTACTTGTGTCCTGCAAGTATTAAACATAATATTTTACTTTACCTCACATCACAAACCACTCATGATTCATTATTAAATTTGGAATATAAAATAAAAAAATATTAAATAAATTTATAATTTACACTGAAGTTAAAATATATTTTTTAATAGAAATACTTATCTTCGGTGTTTCAATAATACTTTATTTATGTAGATGAGTTCGTTAAAAATATAAGATTTTTATTTTTATCTTTTAAATTTAATTGTATAAATTATATATGAAAATATTCTTTCAGTGAAAATGTAGAAATATCATATAAAAGCATGAATATTATAATGTGTAAAGAAAATACAGTACATATAATAAATATATTGATGAAAGACAATATTTTATGCATAAATAATTAAAAACACATTTATAATTTAGTTTAATATTTTGTTAATATAGATACATGTATCTAACTTTTAATGAAAAATCACTTAAAAATTATTAAATAATAATTAAATTTAGAGAAAAAAAAACAATTAGTCATTATATTAACTAAATTAAATTTTAATTTAAAGACTAAAAAGTTATTGATATCTAATGTGATTTTTATTATTAATAAAATATTATAAAATAGTTTTAAAATTGGTTATTAGTTACCGGATTTTAGGTACTAACTGATTAAGTTTTAAATTAAGAACAAAAGTAGTTAGTAGTTAAAACCTTAGTAGCTAATAGTTAGATATCAATTTAAAAATTACTTTATAAATTTTTATTAATAATAGAAACTATTTTAGATATCAATAATTTTTTAATTTATAAAATAGTTTCTAAATTAATCAATATAGTGACTATTTTGGTATCTAAAATTAGTTTTTATTTAATGTTTTTTTTAGTGAGTGTTATCTAGATATAATTTTTTGTTGATATGGGAAATCTAAATTAAATTGATTTCATTTTTTAATTTATTTGAATTTAAATCTATTTTAATAAGTTGTTCGTTGATATGGAAAATCAAAATTAAATTAATTTAAAATTTTAGTATTTTCAAAATTTAAACTAATTAATCAGATTTTTTTTTTGTTTTCATTTAAGGAAACAACTTGAATTTTCACATATTGGACTTTATAGTGATAAACAACTTCTTTTATACCATATATCCTAAGAAATATTAGATAGTCTATCCTAAAAACACATAATTAAAAGAAATAACAATGTTAGACCCAAATGAACCAAATTAGAAGAATCTTAATTAAGATAGTGGATTTGTTTATGATTATAGTCCAAGAATCTATGATTAAAGCTATTAACTGTGAATAAAATTATGTTAATCACTTAGCTAAGAATAACTACAAGCCAACCAATGCATTGTACTTTACAATATTAATCTTTCTTGAGAAACTCAACCTATTGAGAATCGGATGTAGTCTGGGTAATCAGATGAACCGGTATAACAATGTCTTGTATATTTTTTCTTTCTCTTTATCTTTCTATATTGCATTTTATCATCATTTAGAATAAGAGAGTTATTATAAAGTTACGTGCTTAAAACATTTCAGCTAAATAAATTAGTTAAATTATAAATTAAACGATAATTGATCATACAAAACTATTGTTTGAATATTTATTATTAAACGATATTTGTGAAAAAATATAAAATTTAATTAAAATACAATTCCATCTCCGTATTATGATTTTCCTATTTTCACACTAAAAAATCATAATTGATACCAGAAGAGAGGAATAAGAGATTAATACTTGTATTTCATAAATATCATCATTTGTATCTTGTTTTTTTTTCTATGGTGCAAAATGTTTGATATTGATATATGATGTGAAGAAAATGAATTTAATGTATGATATAACAAAGTGATTGATATTGATATATGAAACAAATATTATTTTAGAATAATCGAGAAAGGGATAATCAAAGTGGGGAATTATTTGTTTATTTTGATGAAATTTGCAAAGGACATGAAAAAGTTGAAACTACCTTGTAGACATGTCTTTCTATTAACAACGCTATAATAAACATAGTGTAAACATCGTGCACTTATTATATTAGAATAAACTAAATAACTGCATAAAAGGAATTTATCTATACATAAATTTTCAAAATAAAAATCACAAAAAAAAAATGCTTTCACTTTTGTTTTTCTGAAATTAAATTTTATTGTTCTTACTTTATAACGTATTTACTTGCAGTGTCATATATTTCAACTATCAAACTTGTTTTCATAAAAAATAATTAAATAAAATGCTTTCAATTAAATCAATTTATTTAGTAAAATGATTTTTTTCGATATCTAAGATTAATTTAGTACATTTAAATTAAAAATCTATCTAAATTATTATAATCTAGACAAATAGAACTCTAAAGTAAAATTAATTATTTGAGTTGAAATAACTAAGTTTCCATTACCAAATTTCATCAAAAACATATTAGATCTTAACATTAATTGCTTTTTCAAGGGAGAAATAATAGTCATCAACCATGTCACGCGGCTAACATCTTCACACCACTTTGATTCTAAACTTTAGCAAAAAAATAATGAATTTCAAATACTTGATGATAGATTATAAATAAAATCAATCTATCAATAATATAACCAATTCATAATATATAATTACACTAAAAAAAATATTAAATGAAAATCAATTTTAGAGAAAAAAAATAATTAGTTGTTATATTGACTAAATTAGATATTATTTTAGAGACTAAAAAAATTATTGGTTTCTATATTAGTTTCTATTATTGATAAATAATTTTTAAATTGGTATCTAATTAGCTATCAAAGTTTTTGCTACCAAATTTAGAATCTAAATAATTGGTAGTTAAAATATTGATAGTTAATTAGATACAAATTTAGAAACATTTAACTAATTTTTTTATTTTTTTATTTTTTTAATGAAAGTTTTCATGTTAGGCATCATTATGCAACTTGACATCTCAGCGAGGCTGACACCTCAAGTAACAACAATCATCTGCCATCACATGAAAAAAAGTATTATTAAAAAAAAGGAAAAAGAAAGAAAATACAAAAATATGGGGGACTAGACCAAAACCCACATGTTAACAAAAACGATACATAGGTAGACTATACCTATTCATAAAGAATTCTAAGAACATACTAGATGGAAGTCTATTATACCAATGAAATGATTGTCTATGAATGAACCCTAAATTAGCCAACTTATCAGCACATGCATTTCCCTCACGAAAAATATGAGTAACCCTAAACCTGATTGTCCTACCGAAATTAAGACAAATATTCCATCGATTACGAAGCATCCACGGAACATTAGTCATAGCAGTAAACGCAGCACAAACCAAGACAGAATCACATTCAAGCCAAACATTAGTAAGTCCTATCTTTTGAGCTTCCTCCATAGCATGTATAACTCCATAAAACTCAGCAACCAAAGCAGTCTGAACTTCAAGAAACCCTGAAAAAGCACCAATAAATTCTTCCATACTCCCACGAAAAATACCTCCACAAGTAGCAAGACCAGGATACCCCCTAGCAGCCCATCAGTGTTAATTTTAACCCAGCCTGGTGAAGGAAATTCCCATCTAACTGGAAGAGGATGAAGAACTTTCCCACTACGAGTCTTAATACCAAAAAACTTAATCACGTTGAAATTCAACATATCATTCTTCATTGAAGCTTTAGACGAATTTCCCACTAGACAAGTTAAATCTTTAATTACCGAAATAGCCTTAGAAACCTCAATCTTATCGTGAAATCTAGCATAATTCCTCATACGCCATATCATCCATATAGAAAAGGTTGTCACAGCAAGTTTAATCAATTTAACCAAAGGACTACCATCACTCTTAATAAAAGAAAGAAGATCATCCTTATTAGAGAAATGAGAAGTAAGAAAAATCTGTCGAACCCAACTCCAAATATGTAATGCATTAGAACATTCAAAAAATAGATGTTGAATAGATTCTTCATGCTTTTCACAAAGCGTACACATAGAACATATATGCAAACCCTTATTCTGAATATGCAGATCTGTAGGAAGTCTCCCATGAAAAAATTTCCAGAGTACTAAAGTTTTGGAAGGCGGAATAGAGGAAGACCAAATGAACTTACCCCAACCACCTGGAACTCCTGGTTCCAAGAAAAAAGTCCTAGCCGATTTAAGAGTGAAACGACCAGACTCATCTAGAATCCAATTAGGAATATCTTGTTCCTCTCTAACCATGATATGATTAAAAAAATGCGACATCTGCTGTAAAGATAAGAGAATATTCCAATCATAACCTGACCAAAATTGAGAGACTGTATCTGGAATGTTAGCCCCATCAGATAACCCTGCAATATTTGCTAAAGAAGTAGGAGAACACCATTTATCATTCCAGAAATTAATAAAAGAACCTGTACCAACAGTCCAAGAAGTATAATCAAGTATGATAGAATAAAATTGTTTAATCCCAAGCCAAAGAGAGGAGGATCTATAAACCATTCTAAACTCGTATTTTGATTTAAGAACTCTGGCTTTCAAGAGTAAAGACCAAGGTTTGTTGCTATAAGCGAAGTTCCAAGCAAGCTTAAGAAGATATGCATTATTTTCATGATGAAGATTAATAATATTCAAGCCTCCATCCTCAAGAGGTGAACAAATTTTCGCCCAATAAACAGTAGCGATACCTTTTTTCATAATATCACCAGTCCAAATAAAATTCC
Organism: Phaseolus vulgaris; assembly: GCF_000499845.2. Lineage (NCBI taxonomy): Eukaryota > Viridiplantae > Streptophyta > Magnoliopsida > Fabales > Fabaceae > Phaseolus > Phaseolus vulgaris. Next base: position 4,570,995 of record NC_023757.2, read on the forward strand.
GGCACCACTGCTCAACTTGCTTAATAAGTGAAACTGGCCATTTATACATATTAAAACTATAAGCTAGAAATCCAGTAATCACTGTATTGACCAGCTGGATCCGACCCATCATACTAAGAGATTTACCTTTCCAAGATGCTAGCTTCAATTTGACTTTATCAGCCAAAGATTGAAGAAATCGACACTTTGGAGCACCAACAAAGATAGGCACTCCTAAATAATTGAAAGGCAAACAACCATGACTACAAGAAAGAATATTTTGAATTTTGGTGACAAATCTTGGAGAATTATCCATGGTGAAGAAACTACTTTTAGAGTTATTAATATATTGACCAGAAAAATCACCATATGTTTTAAGAAAAGTACTCAAATTTCGAAGAGACTTAATATCCCCCTACAAAAAATAAAAATGTCATCAGCATACAAAATATGAGAGGGAGTGAGATAACCTTTTGGACTAGCCATATTTAAAATCTTCTTATCATTCACAAGCTTAGAAATACCTCTACTAAGAACTTCCTCTGCAAGACAAAAAAGTAAAGGAGACAATGGATCACCTTGTCTTACACCTCGACTGCAGGAAAAAAAAACCACCAAACTACCACTTATTCTGATAGAAAGCATAGCTGAACAGAGAATTGTACTAATCCAACTGACAAACGAGGGTGAAAACCAAAGCGTTTCAAAACTAATAATAAGAACTTCCAACTCAGAGTGTCAAAAGCTTTATGAATATCAACTTTGTAAGCCACATTACCTCCTCTAACCTTTTTAGAAAACATATTAATAGCTTCAGAAGCAATACCAATGCAATCCTGAATCTGTCTACCCTGCACAAACCCATATTGATTAGGAGAAATGATTCTAGCAGCCACAAGAGCAAGCCTATCTGCCAATATCTTGGAAATAATTTTAAATTTGAAATTAGCAACAACAATTGGCCTGTAATCTTTAATGGAATCAGCACCCTGAATCTTAGGAATAAGAGATACCACATTTCATTCCAGGGAGAACCCAATTTTGTTTAAAAAATTGTTGAACAGCATTACAAACATCTGTCCCAATAATTTCCCAGCAAGAATGATAGAAAACACCACCAAAACCATCAGGACCAGGAGCACTATTACCGTTAAGATTAAAAACAGCATTCTTGATTTCAGAAAAATCAGGACATTTAATCAACATCATATTCTCCTCAGAGGAAACCATCGTAGGAATATAAGTACCAATAAAATCTTCCATATTATCAGCATCCAGAACATTTAACTAATTTAGACACCAATAATGTTTTTAGTCTTTAAAATTAGTTAATAACTAATTTATTTTATTTAATAATTTTTTTTAGTAGTGTTAATTATAAGTCTTATTTAAAAAGTTTGTTTTATAAATTTAAGTTAAACTTAAAAGTATTGATGAAAATAAAAATAACCAAGTTCATAGATTCTAGCAAAACAAAATTTGGAAATGCTTTGAATGTACCACAAAATTGCAACTGAATGTATCTGGGAGAAGGTACTGTCCAAATACATGAGTTCATGTACCTTTCACATCCTTCCAAAACCTTTCAATTCTTTCTCACCACAGATTTCTTGGAGAGCTTGTGTCAATGAGCAAGGAAATTCACCAACGTGTATAAGTCACATGATATTGTTTTAAATATTAAAACCAATACTATGAATATAATCCATGAAAATTTTCCTTAATATATGCATTCTTTTTCTCTTCCATCCCATTTCCACCTCTTTTCTCTTTTCTTTTTAATCACAAATATCTTCACCTTGTAAGATAAATGTTGTTTTTCTTGTAAAACAATATGATGAATTGATTTTATGTTAGTGGTTGTATCTTTCACTAATCCTAATATTATTTTTTGGTGTCTTTGAGGAAGATGAAGTTATTGTTTGACTATGAGTGATTATTTAAATTCTAAAAGTAATAAATATGCTAATAGATTAGCTTTTGAAAAAAGAGTTTGTTTGGTTTGAAAATATGCTTACTTGTCTAAAGCTATATTTTTTTAAAAAAGAGTTTGGTTTATCTTAATATAGTTTTCTTTATTGCATGAGTTTTGATTTCTTCCACAAGTTTGTTTGCATTCTTACTTTTTCTTTTGCTTTCTTAATAATACTATAATAAGAAAACATATGATGTTGAAGTATAAGATATCAATCTAGTTGGAATGTTATATTCTTATGATGTTATCTTGTTGATATTTTTACTATGACATACCCAAAGTCTTCTACTTGTCAAAATAACCTCTAATAATAAGAATACAATCATTGCTACAAGATAAGGTGCAATAAGTGAAATAAATTTTCTAAAATGTAATTTGTTGTACAAATTATAATAAAGATAAATATCTTATGTGAAGCATATGTAAAAATCGTTCTATTAAAAGAGAAAAACATGTATTAAGAAACACATACTAAAATGAAATAAGAGGTCTAAGTAACTATTTTAATAATTTATGCAAATCATAATAAGGATTTATTATAGCATTTGTCACTCTTTTTCTTCTTCTTTTTTTACTTTTTCCTCTTTTATCTTTCTCTTCTTTTCATTCCAATCCACCCAAATGGGGTCACACTTATCATTGCTAAATACAGAATGAGTTATGACCCTCTCATTTGTTAACTTCTAGAGACCTTTACCAAGTGTACAAGACTAGCCAAAAAGTCTTGTACCTAATAAAATTCTTGTGGAGTGAAACCCTCAATCTATATTCTCATTATCAACTTTCCACAACAGCATCCATGATTGATTCCCATGGAGTAATATAATATTTTTCACTGCCATATTCCTTTGATGTAACCATTGATGTAAACCCTGTTGTTGTTAATAAATGGTTCTCTCTCACCACTTCCCTCACATGCACCTCTTTTTCTTGTCCTATGATTGGTTTAAAGAGGTTAGTTCAAAGCTTGAAAACCAAACAGAACACAAATCAACCATCGATGTGACATGCTATAAATCTAATAAAAAGAAAACAAGTAGTAGTCAAGTTCTAGGGAAAAGAACAAACTTCTCAATATCATATGCTGCACATTCATTGTCTACAACTTTGCCTTCACAATCATGAAAAATTACTCTCAAGTTTAATGTTGTCCTCACATTTCAACGTTGTGGGGGTGCATGAACTTCCATCTTAGGCCAATTATAAATATCCTGTTTTTTCGTCCTGTTGTTGACAACTTTTTGACCATGAGAGATCATGTTGGTGCATTTGTGGTATCATGGAATTTTGAGTTTGTTTGATAATGTTTTTCTTTTAATTGTTTATTTTTCAAAAGATACTCAGAAAGTTCTATAAAATGAACGATTACTTTCTAAAAAAATTAAACTTTACATGCATTTACACTCCCCTCTTGGTGTGAAACAACATATAGAGAAGTGAATAATGAGAAAGATAGGTGCAAGGGCATCTGTGTTCTCACATAAGAAGAATGGATACAATCCAAAAACTAAAACAATGCATGTTGGTACACTCCAAATATGCTTATATTGGAAAATATCAACTTCTCTCAAGACTAAGTGCGTGCTTGAGTACAGTTTCTCTGTTCTTTTTAAAAAATTTGACATGAAAAGTTCGGAGAAAACACATTGAAAACTTGAACTCAGACATGCACTGATGGGCTAATGAATGGTTATAGCTTTAGCAGAGAAATGATAGAAAGGCAGGAAAAGTCATACAAATCAACAACAAAATAAATTGAGGATGCTACCGTGGTCAAACATTGAGGAATAAACACTTTTCATCCTCAAGAAATAACTTAAAGAAATTGATAGAACGGTTATCACTGAATGATAAAGGGCTTTGAAATCAACAAGGGCAAATAACCTCTCTAACATGCAGTTATACATCTAGTGACTGATTGTCATGATATGATACGTAAATCATTAAAATTCATCAATACCAATGTTTTGCCTGCCCATAAACAATATTCAGTTTTATCATGAAGTTCATAATCATCTGGATACTGACTTGTCTGAATAGTTAAATTTGAATGAAGAGTTTCATTTAAAACATTGAAATTAGACAAGCACATCATGTAGAATAACTAATATCGATCTTCTGAAAATATTGCCAAAGCTTTTATTTTTAATTTAACTATCCTGAATGATGGCGTGTGATCCATCTGACCGACTTTCTCGATGTTCTAAGAGTTGAAATTACACATGTAATGAAAATATAAACCAAATCTCAAATATGCTTCACTCTTTACAAATGTCCACTTCAAATTTGCAAATACTCATTACACGGGTCACAATCATAGTTCCACACTCAAGAATTCAAAATAATTACGAGTGAAAAGAGAAAAAAAGACAGCAAGCACTGGGAATGTGGTCCTGAAGCTTGCACCCCATTACTTATAATCTATTCATCACTTCACTACCCAAAACGAAGGACCACTATGCCAATGGAAATAACACAACCAACAAACTCCTCCATGGTGCGTGATGGTATCATGACACAATTAAAATATGCACTCCATCATGCAGAAGAGATAAAAGCATTGTTTGATTACTTCACAATGATCAAGACGTAATTCACTCACTAACTTACTTTTAAGTGACAACAGAGATAGCCATAAAATGGTAACAAAACTGAGGAAAATGAGAAGTTGTGAGTAATCATAGTAGTCATGCAATGACAACATAAAGAATAATACAACTTAGTATCAAGTAGAAATTTTTGTTTCTTCTCATGGAATGTGTCTTCCCAAGTCAGGAGTTAAGGCAATTAGTTGAGACAGTTATAATAGTTGGTAGAAGGGGTTAGAACTACTTCTAGGCCAGTATACCTAACAAACTTTTACTAACTATCATGTCCCAGCTAACCCCTTCTACTAACTATCATAACTGACCCAAGTAATAGTCCTAACTCATATAAGTTGCTGTGGGCCTTTCCACATAAAGAGATAAGGAGAGAGGAATTCTAGTCAAGCCTAAGCATAGAAAGTAACAATTATGAATTTATTAGAAATGCTTGACAACTACTGAAGCGAAAAAGGATGCACTGTTGTTTTAGACTACACGTGATCCCAGTCCCAGACTTCAAACAAAGCAAAAAGAATGATTTTAAGAACAAAATGATATAATTAAAAACGAAAATGAAAATCCATTTTGGACAACATAATGAAAGAGTATAAACATAATCAAGGCGTAAACATCAAAATAAAGCCCAGATAAAGTAAGTGGGTTGCATTATGCCTTTTTCGAGTCCAGTACTAAAACTAAAAAGAACTATCTTTTGTCGAACTCCTTCTGCATATCATATTTAAGGAAAATATAGATAGAGAAAAGGGGAATGGAAGGAGATAAAACAATTCCAAGTTTCTGAATCAGAACAAAATTATATTTTATAATTATACAAGGTACAGACTAACCATTCTATGCAAGTTGAATGGTAGTTTCAATCTCCAATCCCTCTGTTTACGACTTAAAGGTCTGCCTTTTCTAAGGGGGTCTCTGTTTTCTCTAACGTCTGCCAACTTCCACACACACATCTCTGAGTCTTTTTCTATAAAATCTAACAAGAAAACTCCATCCCTTTCTAGGCAATTGGACTCTATATTTTCTGTGTAACCGACTCTCATAGGCATGTCTTTGAATCGAATAATATCATCTGGCACTTTCAGTAGCCTCTCAGCACCTGGGGATGAAACCTTCAAAGCAAAATTATGTTTTAAGTACGGAATACACTTCAAAGGAACATTCGTTTACTAAAGAATAAAATCCCACAGGAACAAGAGTATAGGACATGGTTGCCATGATTACCTCTAGAGCCAAATCATCGGGTATCTCTCCAAGCGCTCCAACTTCATCTAATCTTTGCTTGTATTTTCTATTGTAGCATTCAAGTTCTTCCATGCTTGGACACCCATATCTGAAAAGAAAGTTGGAAAAGTGAATACAGTTAAGGTACTTCTATCTTTAGCAGCCAATCTGAATTAGTCAAATTAACTTGATATTAAGAAAGAATCCTTGGATGGAGAAATTGAAGTGTCTATGACAATACCAAAATAATGAAGAAAACAAACTAACCTAATACAAAAAAAAAAAAAAAAAAACTCCATATGGTTTCAAACAGTCACCAGGAGCATGGTATGATAGATTTGCAAATGTTTTCAAAAGTCTAGGGTATTACTAACAAGGTCAACTAGATACCAAGTTCTTCAACAATCATCGATTATATGTCACTGAGGTGGTCCTCACTGAAAATAATACAGTCAAGATAGAGAGATTGAAAAGGTTCCTGGCAGCTAAATTTGAAGTGAAAGACACTGGACAAATTTGATAATTTTGGTAGATAAAAAAGAGAGATAGTGTTTCTCAATGGAAGAACACAATTGATATCCTATAATCCTAATATAATCAAGACAGGTAGATTGACATGCTTGCACGTAAACCAAATGACACACTGTTAGGATATAAGAAGAGAAATTAGTTAAGATAGTTAGAATATTAATGAGTTAGTTACTTGAAGTGTTAGTAAGATATAAATAGCAGAAGAGGAGAGAGAAGGAAGATAATTTTGTAGTTTGAGCATTAGCTCTTTGTGAAGGGGAAACCCTTAGAGGAGAGAGTACTCTCCTATTTCTCGTTCTTTTCATTCTATTCAATAAAAAAAATTCTCTTTTTTATCTTTTCAATTCTTGGTTCATAACAAAGTTGTCCGAGCTACCGGATCTTCAAGGGAGAGCTAGTGCTGGAAACGGAGGAAGCACAAATTTGGGCCATGGGGAAGCTGCCAGCATTTGTGGGGGCAGACCTCATTCGTTAGACAGGGCTGAAAATTATTAAGGTGCAAGAATTCACTCATTCATTAAATCCTAAATCACATTTTATCCTAGATTCATTGTTGGACCACCTGCATTGTCACGATGCAGGTCCACAGCCTTAGTATGAGGAAATCACTGGAAATCTGCCTTAATTGTGATCGCTCCTAGCCCACCTTAATCATAATTACAGATACCAAATAGAACTTATTAGGCTTGAACAGTTTCACGGGGTTGAAATACCTATAACCCAAATTCTAAAGATAACCTAATTAAAAGAGTGCAGACACGTTTTCTAGATTTTGTACATGATACAAGTTGAAGCCTTACTCTTCAGTTAATTTGTCCAATCTAACGTAAACATATCCACGAGGAGTTGTCTTGAAAGCAAATAGTTTGATGTCCTCACTGAACTGCATAAGCACCTCTTCAGCAATAGAGAGAGTTCGCTGGCCCCAAGGGACATTTTGCAAGGCAACTCCACCACCATCACCACCATCACCAATCTACAAAATAGGCAACACCAAATTTAGGAAAAGGTTTAATTTTATAACAGTACTGAAGATCTTTAATTGAAACCTCTGGACTGAAAACTAGACAGTCGGAAAATCAAAGAAATCACAACTGATGAGAAGAAGAACCAGTCAAAACTGGTATAAACCAGTTCAATTAAAAAAATTAATAAGTTATTTTTAACTTTTTCTTAAAAAGTAAATATTTTTTCTTTTTTTTTAAATTCTATATATATACTTATTATAAATAAATATTGATGAATGTTGTTCAAAGTTTAATTTCAACAAGATAACATATTTTATTTTAAATTTTATATGTATTTTAAATGTTAAGAACCTAAAATTTTAAGTCCTTTTTAATTTTAGAATTATGAGAATATTTTTTTAACATTATTTTATGTACTAATCCATTATTATAATAATTTCATTGATACAGATTTGACTACAGTTGAACCATTGAACTTCAATCAGTTTCTTGACCAGTTTAGTTTTGAAAAAAATAGATTGAAATCCTAAGAGTTGAATACACAGAACCTTAGGTTCAGTCTCATCTTCCTCTTCCCATCCGTCAGTGGTAGCACCTTCATCACTTGTCTCTTCTGCAAATTCCACATACTTGAATCTATCAAGATAATAACTACATAAAATACTCCTAAAAATGAGAACTATAACTTCACATAGCCTCTTTTGGTAGGAGAATCTATCAATGCACTAGAGAAAAAAATAATACATTGAATAAAGATAATGGGAAACAAAACAGAGCAACCAACAATCCAAAAAACTAATCCCTTAATTAATGACTAGATATATAATATATCTAGTAAATATCAAAGAGAAGACATTTTACTTGAAAGGAAACAGTGGAATAGAAAATTCTCCAGCACTATTGGGAAAAAAACTAAGCCCACATCAATTAGAGATAGTGTCAAAATATAATATATAGGGTTGAATTAAACCTAAAACATTTTGTGGTATCAAAGCTTAAGGGGGTATTGACAAAATACCCAAGTCCCACATCAAGTACAGATAGTTCCAAAATATGATATATAATTAGGAGTAGGAAATGTGTATTTGACTTCTAGTTCAAAGTCTATCTCAGGACTATTATTACTCTAACCATTTTTTAGGTTCTGTAGTTAGCGTGGTTTCGGTTTGTCAGAAGTTTGTTTGGTTTGTAAAGGTATGCATACATGAAGAGACTGGATAGGCTCGACAAACTTGGTTGGATGTTCACTGAGGGAGTGGAAAGGTGGGAGAATAGTTCTAGAACAAAAGGCTTAAGGTGCATGAAGCAATACAAGGATGAGGACCAAACATTTTGAAAAGACAGAATCTTTACTTCGCCAAACATTTCCCTATTTCGTCTCCAAGATCCTAGATACAACCAGAATCTTTCTTTCAATTTGTTTCTCTTGTTAGTTTTGTCATTACACTTATAGGGAGGTGTCTTTATGTTTCTTGTGTGTTTTTCGCTGCCGTTTTGTTGGTTCTTGAGTTGAGTTTATCGTCTTGTTGAGAATGGAGCATGATGCTTTGTATACTTGGGCAAAAACGGGGATATTAAGGGAGACTTTTGGATATACCAGTGTGAAGAAAGTGAGAACAAACTCATGAGAAGAATCAAGTAAAGCCAAAAGCAATGTTGTGGACATATTTTGTTTGAGAGCTTGTCGCAGTTCCTAGTTTTTGCTTTGAAGTTGCTCATGGGCCATCAAAGCTTCTTCTACAGGGAGGCAGGACTCATTTTCTTCCTTGAGGAGTACATCTTATGCTTGTTTTGCTTTGTCATTCTATTGTCGCAGCTTATTCATTGCAGACATGACTTGCTACAAGGTGGGAGTCTCGCCATCATCCACCAATTGGGTGGCTTTTCTTTGATTCTCATAGTTTGAATCTGTGAAATAGGACCAATTTAACCTATCCTACTGTGGGGTTCAAAATGTTCCAAATCAAAGTCATTAGGGGACTCTAAACCAGGGCATTTTCAAAATGTATCACATTAAGATTCTCAATATACTCAACGGAGGACTCTTAACATTGTCACATATTTTTAAAATCCAACATCCATGTTGGCCCGATGGTAGCCATTTTCCCTTACATTGACATCTTCACTACATTGCACCTTGATCCACAGCCTGTTGCCCAATGATAGCCCTTTCCATGACCCAACAACAGTCAATGGGACTACAAATGCTTATGAGTTAAGCACAAGAGCAAAGGTTAACTTAGAAAACTAATACATTATGTCGGAGACCCTCATGCCTCAATGTCACATTAAGTATCTCATTCTACCTAGAACTCGTAATAGAGGCCATATAAAACGAACTCCTATTCAACATATGATCTAGCAGCACGTAAGAAATAATCTATTGAAATTATTAGCATTCAGACAATACAAAGCGCAAAAGACCATAGCTAACATAACCGTTCTAAATTCAAAACAACTATGAGCTAAAAATGATCAAAATATTCCTTCCAAGCTTCAACATCAGCTACTGAAACCAAGCCATCATTAATACGCCAATAAAGATGCTTTTTTTTAACGGTAAATAGATGAAGGAAGACAGAGAGAAAGAACCTGGAAAATGGTGCGAGAAGGATCGAAGGAAAGTAGAGGAGAAGGAAGAAAGGTGGGATTTGGATGGAGGGGGAGAATGGTTATAAAGAAGGAAGAAGTGTGAGTGAGATGGTGTTGTTGGAGGGCGTAGTAGAACTGCACCAACCCTATTACTCATCCTCTTAATCATACCTCTTGCTACGGCCATGCTTGAAGCTTTGTATTTTCTTTACACCGTCAATTTCAAATAACATCAACAACTAAACATGTCACAATTTCACAAACGAACCCATGACTTTTGTGGCAGCGTTTGCCCCTTTCTCTCCTACACACTCTACAAAGGCGTGCCAAACGAATTGGTTCAAAAAGTTATAATCGGGTTGGGTAAATTTTAAATCACAGGCCCAAAATTTTCACTCTATTTTCATACTTTTTATTTATTTATTTCAAGAGTATCCTTTTGATTGAAGTATACAGTAAAATGAACAAAATATCTATTTTACATTAAATTTTTTAATAAAAATATAGAAATAAAAAGAGACTAAATATTCAAGATAATTTAAATAAAATTTTCTATGAAAAATATAAAAGTTAGTAAAATATCAAATTTAAATTGATTCCTTTTCTATTTTAAAAAATATGTTGTTTATTTTTAAATGTTAAGAAAAGCTCCATAAGAGTATTAAGTTATTTGAGTTTAAAAAATATAAGTTAACAATAATTAAATTATTTCTCTTCAAATGAAAAAAATTGAATCAAGCATTTTATTTTTCTAAATTTTTAGTCATTTTTCTGAAAGCTACAAAACCAAGAAAAAAGAACCAGTGAGGAGGTGAAAAAATGAAGTACGAAACTAAAAGAAAAAAAGACTTCGCATTGGGGAATATAGAGTACAACGAATCTTTTCAACAACTCTCTCACACATGCTCAAATAATAAAATTGTTCTCTTAAAAAAGTTGCGGTCGAAGAAGAAAAGTGATGTAGTTGGAAGGGAGGCATGCGGTTGGAAGTGAGATATGGGGTGCGCGGTTCAACTAAGGTAATTTAAAAATATGAGATTGTGCTTCATTTAGAGCTATTTAAAATTTTTAAAAGATTAAAATCGAATTTTCACAATTAATATGGAGATTTATGAAAAAGGTATGGAGGTGGAGGAAGAATTTGCCCACACCTTTTGTGAGCCTAGGATCGAATGCGTAAGGCCTTCATTTTAAGTCTTTTTCTTCCTACACCTCAAAAAGATTACCACCTACACCTCATGCTAATAACAAAAGAGAGAGTAAACTGTTAGGTTTGGTGAAAAGATTGTTCCGAAAGGGGGTTTAGGGTTATAACCAACGCCATTGATCCATGGGCATAAATTGCAAGTGAGTTTGAGAATGTGAGGTAGGTCAAAGGTGGGAAAGTTTTTGTGACACCAAATGGGTCCACTTTGATGGCATGTTTTGGTTTTCTAGGATGTTAAGGAAATGAATGTTTGAAGTTTGGGAAGATGATGTACAAGCAGAGAAAGAATTTGGATATAGTTTATGGTGAGTGTTTCTTCTAGTTAAGGTGAAGGTAGAGGATGACAATCTATTTATGGTAGAGAGGTGGTGTCTTCTAATGTTGGTGTTCAATGACAAATAGTTTGAGTGACTTTATCACTAATGTTGATAGTGGTGAGTTCTTTGGATCGTGTATGATGTGTTCGATAACTTAAAAAGTAGTCTTTAGTGGGAAATCCTTATTGATCTCTAATGTGAGATTAGTTGTCTTCATTGTCACCATACTACTTAATTGGTGGTGGTCAAATCAATTTTGACCAAAAGGCTAAGGGTAGACGTTTGGGCCTTTCTTGTGGTTGTTGTTGATGTCTTAGGCTCACAACATTTCTCTGTGGTGGTCTTATCTAACAATCATAGTTCTTGGTCGATTAGGAGTTGATCCAAGATCAACTACTTCTACTAGTCACTTGGAAGTGTGGGTGTTTGATGTGTCATCACATAGATGAATGTTTTTTTGAACTTTGTGAGTGGAAGTACAATTCATCATCACCCTCACAAATAACTAGAGGGTTTTATTGACGTTATTTCCTTATATGTTGTTCTTGTTCATAAATGAGTTTGCTCACTTTTTCAAAAAGTCTCACAAGTGGAAGGACTTGTAGTGTTTTGTGCTCATGAGCAACAACTTGAGGTTTCCTTCTTTGTGACTTTTCATTGCCTTAAGGTCAAATTCTAATAGCTTGGATAGAGACCTTAGGTCAACCGTTAGATGTGTGTGATAAACATTGAATTGAATTCATTAAAGATTGGGTGCTTGATAACTAGACCTCCTTGATCAATGATGTTTAGCTTAACACTAGGTTAAGCTTTTTAAATAACTTGTTAAATAAGGACTATCTCCATATATTCTTTATTAGACTAAATAGTGATTATCTTTGGTTTAGGATTTTGACGGGGCAAAAAATGTTAGCATAGAGGTTAAAGGAATTTCCAGCAAGAGATGATAGATAATGAATTTCCACATCTCAATGTTGTGGTCCTCCCATCTTATCCAATACAAATTTGGTACATATCTACTACCAATTTGGTTATGAATCATCACTCAAAAATTTACCAAATTTTCTTTTCAAATAAACAATAATTTGTCTAACTATCTCACATCCACTTTTTAACATTTTGTACCAACCAACATTCATTTTTTCATATTTATGTAAAATGCAAATTTAAAGCTGAATGAGGGAAATGACCCATCAACTCTTAGATTAAATAAAATGGATAATAAAATCACTCATTTTTTGTTCCCTTTACCACTTTAGGGTTACCTTTAAATGCATTCATTATTTCCTATCACCCTTCAACATATTTATGTTTTCTATAATTTTTGTCAAAGGAACCTTAGCAACCTTTAAATCCTCTTCAACAATTCTTTTTAGTTCTGATAACAACATCTCATGATAAAAATCCCCTACATAATAAACTATTTTTAGTTCCATTCAACATTCTAATTATTCCATAATGTCATAACCAATGATATTCTGCTAAGACTTGGCCAATACTTCATTTAATTTATTCTTTTAAATTTCATATATACTGATCATATATAAATAAGCACTCCTTTCAATTTAGTCTTTTAAATTTCATATATTTTGGTCATTTATACCGTAAAAACACGTCTACCTTAAAAAATCACTCAAAAATTGTTAGCGTAGAAACACGTTTACCTTAAAAAATGGGTGTAAAAAGACAGTAATTTTAAAAAGACATACTATAGACTTAGTTCGAATCTTATTTATATATATAAATTACTTTTTTTTAATAATTTTATAAAAATGATTCAGTAATATAAGGTTCCAAAATATTATAATAATTATTATTAGTAACATGTTTAAAAATAGTTTCAAAAAGATACAAACATCTAACCTTTTCCATCTTATTTTCAACCAACAAAATTTGCAATAAATTTCATTATAAAATATTCAATAACGATTTAGGATATAAAAACCAGCGGAAAAACATTCAAAAATTATCTTTAAAATAAGTTTTAACTTAATTTATTTACTAATATTGAGAAAAAAAAAGAGATGGATAAACATTTTTCTTTTGAGCTTTTTATTTTTTATTTTTGTTAATCAAATAAATAAATGAATAAAGACTCCATTCGCAAATTTGGTTCTAGATAACTGTGTCCGAAAAAAGATAAGCCAGGAAATAAAAATTTCATGGACGAGATTGCTACAACGGAAGCTGTTAATGTCGCAAACGAAGAAATTGCCTCAAAACATTGGTGTCAAAGACAGTTTTGGGACAGAGTGCGTTTGCTTGAATCAAAGAAATTCAAATAGCAGATTCAGAAGTTAAGCATGCTTGAACCAAAGAAATTGAAATAGCAGATTCAGAAGTGAAAGCAATTAAGAAAGAAGTGAGATATTGCAGTGATAAAGGGCCTGAAAGATCACAAAAAATCAAATTCAGACGAGTGACACTGCAGAATTTGATTTCGCAAGTTTATGAAAAACGATTGATTGGACCGTAGGGTTATCAGGATCCATTCAAGAAGCTGAACTTGCACTTCACCAAATCTTCAAATTTCAAAAAAAACAAACTAAACCTAAAACCAGAGAGCAATCGTGAACGATGCGGTGGAAAGGAAGAAACAATTTGGTGCCTTTTATAAAGGCGTTCTCGCTAGGGTTTGTGTTTACTTATGGGCCTACAGGGCCGTTCAGCCCAATTATTATCTTAGTTGTGAGGGTATTTCTTCTTACACCCCAACAATGCACCCTATTATTTCTGAAAAAGACTATTTCACCCTTTTAAAATGACTTTATTTTAAAAATTAAAAAAATATGTCTTGAAAAAGATATTTTAGAATAATTTTTTTTTTCGAAAATACTTTTTACCTATGGAACACCCTTATTTCGGAATTATCCAAAACTATTAAAGCTAACTTTGATATTTTGAAGAAAGTGGAGGCGAAGGAAGAAAATGAAAGAGTATAGTATACTTTATTCAGTGGAAGTTTAATTTTAAAAATCAACACCACCCACTTTTTATTATGAAATTTGACATTTTTTATTCTTAATTTTGCACTAATATTATATTCAAAATATAATCGGACTTTCTGTGTATTCTTAACAAAAAAAAAATACATATTACAACTGCCAAAGAAAATTTCTAAAAATTAAAAGTCCTCCAATTCATAGTAATGGAAGATTGTGTTAGTTCCACATAATTTATTTTTAATTTTCTCAATATAATTCCAAATTATCATTCTTTTTACAATCTCTTTATAATCACAGTGCCATTGAAAAATAGCATTCTTTGTTTGTTTTTTTCTTTTTGTGTGATTTTCTTTAGTTGGCGAAATATTTGTGTTATTATTCTCTTTATAATTCTAACATTTTATAAAATTTGTTTTGTCTATGAGATTTAAACTAAAGACTTTTTTTTTTCTCTTTCATTGCCTAAATCGTTTAATCAAGTTTAATCGTTTAGTTGTTTAAGTTATTGAGTTATAAAATGATTTTTCTTAAAATAGTTATCCGTTGTTAAGTATATTTTAAAAATAATATGTAATTATTGCATTTAAAGTGTATTTCATGATGGATCTATTTCATGATCAAGCGCACGGTATAAAGAAGTCAATACAGTTGATCCCAACTATAATTTCTGACATTGTTCAAGTCAGTCAACAATAATAAATACATTAAATGTACCTTATTGTCTCAAGAATCAGACATCAATAGGCTTCCAATAAGTGTTAATATGTGGGCTAATAAATTGTTATTTCAGATAGAGGTAGATTAAAACAACAACCATTATTCAACAATTGTTCAAAATATGGAAAAAAATCATTAATCCTTAAATAAAATAAGAAAAGGGTAAAATGATCCAAATTTATTAATTTTGGAAAAAACATAACAGTGACTCAGCTGTATAAGGATTGGAACCTTCAACTTTCAGTTATTCCATCAATATTTTTTCATTTACTCCCACTTTGAAATTATAAAGTGACTTACTTGGAATACATGTGCAATAGTGAATTGCAACTGGGATAGAAATCCAAGAGTTACATGCCCTTTCTATGTGGTGTCATAAAGATCTGCATTTATTCTGACATGGTTATTTTGTAAATCAATAGAACTGATGATGATGAGAAATCATATCTTACTTAAAACCTATCATTTAAAAATTAAGGTTTCAATAAATCTTTTACCTTTGTTTTTATGGTTCTTTATGACTTTTCAGTTTTACTTTTTTATCCCTCAATCCCTCGAAGGAATATTATATTTTATTATACCATATTGAAGTGTTAAGATATGATAAGGATACATCCAAAATCAAATTTGGATTGGTAAAATAAAATTGCATGTTACTTTTATAGATTAAAAAACGCGTTCATATTTAGTTAACAAGTGATAAGTTGACAAAAAAGAAACTAAATATTTAAAAGACAATAGACCATAACAAATATATATATATATATTATTTATACTAACAAGATGTATTTATTAATGAATATCACATAATAATTTATCATGGAGGAGTTTACCTTTATTAACCATTTTATTGATACCAAGTGGCAATAATTTATAATTTTTGAAAAAAAAGTGAGAAATGTCACTAACTTATTTAAACAAAAATTTATATAACTAACACTATCATAAACATGAGGTTGAATAAATTGACCGTAAAAGAATATCTTGTTTAGTAAAGTTTCTTAAGGAAGATTTGATAGCCATGACTCTTATATCTTTCATTATACAAATAAAAAGAATATATTTTAGTATTTTTTTTAAGTATAATTTAGTTTCGTAATGAAAAATTTATATTATTTTAATCCTCCGAATAGTCAAATGTTTCATGGATGAATAAAAAACAATTTAAACATTGTATGGAAGACTAAAAAGTTTTTTATTTCAAATTATAAAATTATATTGACGAAACACCATACTTGTCCTAGATAATCACGAAATGATGTAATAGATTGACCTAAACCATTGATAATTTGATCTTACATCCAATTCAATACTGGTCAATCTCTCCTGATTGTTGCATTTAGAGATGACAATGTGGGCTCGTCCTGCATAGGTCCAACCGCGTTTGGCCCGCAAAATACGGGTCAGCAGGTCTGCCTCGCATAGTGAATGCAGACTAATTTCTCTGCCCGTCCCACATAAGGGTTAGCTCGCGAGTCTGCAATCAAAGAATTCAATCAAAATATTTGTTACATTTTGCATTGCTATTGAGAAATTATTAATAAAATTCAATAATTATAAAAAAATGGATATAAATTGATTATAATTGAATAAAAAATTGAACATATAACATCAATATTCTTTTCTTCCATTTCAAACATACTCAAACATAAATAATTCAATTAAGATAAAAACATCAATATTCTTCCATTTAAAAACATACCCAAACATCAATATTCTTCCATTTGAATATTGATTGGATGCAGTACATTCCTTATCAATTCCAATCCAATTTGCAATTTTTGCAAATTAAGAATCTGTCGAAAAAATATAAAATAAACATATAATTAAAATTAATGGTTCAATCAATGTGGTCATCGTAATAAATAAATATTAATAGTACAAAATAAAATATAATTCCATTCCCACAATAAATCGGGTGAAAGAAATGTCATCCATTCTAATTCAATTTGCAAGTTAAGATTGTGTCGGAAAATATAGAATAAAACATATAATTAAAATTAATGGTTCAACCAATATGGTCATCATACAAAATAAATGATAATAATAAAAATAAAATATGATTCTACTCCTACAATAAACATGATGATTCAACTAGTTCACTCCAATTTGAAGAAACATTATTGACTTTTTCTTTATATATTTTGAATGTATTTAAATATATAATTTGACCATAAAAATAATATAAATATATTAATTATACTAACTATATGTATTTATTAATGGATATCAAATAATAATTCGGAAGTTTAGTGTGCTTGACTTAAAACAATTATAAGATGGGAGTGTTATGAGAAGTTTATGATTTTCTTTAAATTTTTGTTATGAATAGCTCACATTTTCATGTGTCTGAACATGGTTTTGGTTTATTCTTAAGCTTTTGGTTACTAATATTAATCCTACTATGTTCTTGAAGTGAAGGAGTTTACCTAAATATACCGTTAATAAAATGGGATACTACCAGGTGACAATAATTTATAACTTTTGAAAAGAAACAGTAAGAAATATCACTCATTTATTTAAACAAAAATACGTATAAGTAACATTATCATAAACACTACCTAGGTTGAATAAATTGGCAGTCCCAAATATAAATTTAAAGTAAAAAAATATCTTATTTACTAAAGTTTCTTACCCTTTTGCTTTAATGTCTTTCGACATAAAAGAAAATCACATTATTTAAATATATTCTTTTAGGATAAAATGTATTTTAGTTTTTTAGTCTAATGTTTTATGGATGAATGAAAAACAATTTAATTATTGCATTGACTAAAAATTTTGTATTTCTAATTAAAGAAAAAAATGTTAAAACAAAAACATATTTGAGCCTATTTTAGAAAATAAAAAATTGCTTTAAAAATGTTATATAGTGTAATGAAAGAAACATTTTACCCTATTTTCTTACAACCTTTCACAAATATGAACATAGAAACATGAGATCTAAGTTTCCTCTATCCGTGCTGGCTGCAAAAGCTTCTTACGAATACTAGCATTTGCTGCCCAAGAAACCACTCTCCCAACTCCTCCCTTCAAACATTATCTTCATCTCAGCACCAAAACTGTCTTTTGTTCCTCTCACTAACAGCTGCTACAACTTCTCTTTTACCCCTTCCAAATTCTTTCCCTCTACTTTCTCCTCTGATACTTGTTATCCTCTCCTTGTTTACTTGCATCACAAAGCACTACCTTCTACACCTCTCAAGTAATTCAAAGGTACAGAACGTACCATAACAGTGAATATTAAAAAATCAAACTAACTTTTTGGTACAACCCAGCCTTTCATGCTTTGCATATAGAACATAAAATAGTTACACAGGTTGCAACAGGCTAAACTTACTTTGTTACCATCTTAATGTAGGTTAAAAGTGATAAAATCCAATCAGAAAAAGAGAAATTAACTTTTCTTTCTTTATGTTTCATCCATACCTAAGATTGTACTTGTGCCAAAGTAAAGATTTTCTCTGCATCTACATTTGCTTGGTTAAAAATAACTGTGTTTCTATACTTCCATATACACCATTAAGAGTGGTCATGGTGTGGATTTTCAAAAATCCAATCCATATCCAATCCAAATCCAAATATTTGGATCAGATTTAAAATCTAAATTCATATTTTTTTGTAAAAATAATTTGGATTTCTATAAATCCAAATCCAAATATTTGGATTGGATATAAAATCCAAATTCATATTTTTTATAAATTTATATAATATCAAAAAATTATTAATGTAATGTAATTTAATTTTTTTATGATAAAGATTAATTATTAATTTTTTTAACGTTAAGCTTATGTTTTCAATTAGTTATTAATTTTAATATTTTATAATAACTTAACATTTTTACATTTACGCATTTATTATTTATTTAATATATATTTAAATATGTAAGTTTGATTTTAGGAGAAATTTTGTATCCTGATTTTATTTTCAGTTATAGATAAAATATAAATTAAATAATTTTAATATGTTTAATTTAAAATTTTCGTATAATGCATATTTTAATTTTGATAAAAAAACTTAATATAAAATTACTCCGTTATTTTTATTAAGATAAAACATTCTCTATTTTTTATTTTTTTGTTATAAAAATTATTTAATTTTTAAAATATTAAAATAAATTGTATAAAAGGGATTATTTTTCACTGATGTCAATTCAGTAGAAAAAATTTATTTTTCAAAATTCTAAAATGAATACCCTCTTGATGAAAAAAATTATTTTTCAAACTAAATTTATATTTTCTAAAAAAACTAACAATATTAATATAAAAATATGTAAAAAAATTAATATCATATAAATATTAAAAATATATAATAAAATAATAATTTAATAATACTAAAAATTAAAATTACAAATAATCAATATTCAGTGATACAGAAAAAGTAATTATATACAATTACAAACTATACATAAAATTGGTGATTTTTTTTTATGTTATTGTTAAAGTAATGAGTGTAAAAAATCAACCATTGAATTTATATTTTACTTAGAATATTTTTTAAATGTAAATATATTTTTAGATAAATTTTTTTTTTATATTACTGTTTGCATATGGTCCCTCTCAAGTGTATATACATGAAGACAACTGAAAATCTATACAATATTTAAGTGAAGAAAAAAAATTGTTTGTGAAAAAAAAAATCAGATTTATAATTCAAATCCATATTTTTTATAAAAATAATTTGAAAATTCAAATCCAAATTAGATTTTATATCAAATCCATATTTTTATAAAAAATAAGGTAAATTGTATTTTAAATCAAAATCCATGTACTTTTTTAAAATTAACTTAATATTAATATATTAATATAATAACATGTAAAAGAGTTGAATATTATAAATATTAAGAAAATATAATAAAATTATAATTTAGTAATACTAAAAAACTTAAACATAACATAATATATATATATATATATATATATATTCTTAACATTAAAATACACCTACCTATAATACTTGAAATTTGAAAATATTATATTAATTTATTATGTATAAAATATTGGAGCAAATAAAATTATAAAAAAAAATGTATAAGACTTGGTTGTTTCATTGTGTGTGAAAGAGAGCAAATAAAATTACAAAAAATTAATAAGAGGCTGGAGAGAGAGGTGTGGGGAGGGAGGGAACCAAAAATGAGAAAAATATAAAAAAGTGGTTTGGGTAGAGGTACTGAAGTGAGAGTCTCCTTTCAAAAATTTGGATTTTCCAATTTCTAAAATCCATATAAACAAAATGGATATCTGATTTGAAAATATAATAAAAATGTGGATCAAATTAAAAACTGGATTTAGATAAACGGATTTTTAATGGATTAGAGCAGTGTAAAAGTGGAGCAGTTTGACAAAACCAGATTTTTTGCCCAGCCCTATACACCATACAACTGAGACCCAAAGGCTTTTCCATAACATATTACCTTCTTGATTTAAGCATATGCAAGAGAATTGTTCAAAATGATAAATAAGCTCATTGTGGTTCACCGAACTAATCCCCATCCAACTAAAGCACATATTCCATACTTTAATTGATTCCTTACATGAAACAATAATGCGTGAAGTTGTCTCCTCCTTCCTCCCACATAAAATGCATAAGGTATCTCCTGTTGTTACGCCTCTTCTCTGCAAATTCTGTTTAGTCGCTATTCTATTCGAAAAGGCCCTCCACACATAAAATAGAGCTGAAGGCATAACCTTTAAATCCCAAAGATGTTCAAACACCTCCAAACCCCCTAGATCTGTGATTTACCAACTTATTATAAGTTGGTTTTACCGAGAAACTGTATGATGGAGGGTCGTTCCATAACTGTTTGTCCTCTATATCTTGGTGTAGTGACACCTGTGCTATAATTGTCATAAATTCCTCTACCATAGTTTTTTCCCACTCAAACCACTCCCATCCTTTTGTAGACCATCTTCCAAAACTACCTATAGACTTATCCTTCAACTCATAGTTATTATATAATCTTTCGTATCTTTCTTTGAGTTGACCATTGTCTAGCCATTCATTTTCCCAAAATTTGACCTTCTCCCCTGTTCCAACTTTCCAGACCATGTTCGAATTGAACCAATTGTCGTCTTGGTCTGAAATTCTAACTTTTGTTAAATCCTTCCACCATCTAGAAGTATACCTATTTCTTTTCGGTATCGGTGAGTTTGTTAGCCTCCACGAACCATACTTCGATTCGAGAACTTCCTTCCAAAGTCATGTCTGTGGTGAATCCATTCTCCATAACCATTTAGCCAATAGTGCCTTATTGAACAAATCAATTCTCCTGATTCCTAGTCCACCCTCATTTTCCGCTTTACAAATGTTCTCCCAGCTAGTCCAAGAGATTTTTCTCCCTTCTGCTTCCCACCCCCACAAAAACTTTCTCTGTAATTTTGTGATCTCCCTACACACTCCAATCGGGGCTTTAAAAAGGATAGAAAGAATAGTGGTATGGCGTTGATGACAGATTTTATAAGACAAACTCTTCCCGCGAAGGACATGTTCCTCCCCTTCCATACCGAAAGTTTCTTTCTAATCTTTGATAGTATAGGCTCCCAAAAGGAACACCTAGATGGATTACCTCTGATAGTTAGCCCTAGGTATGTAAAGGGTATATCAATTAGACTACAGTGGAGTATTTCCGAATACATTTTCACCTCATTTCTGTGTACTCCAATTGCGCCAATTTTGCTCTTATAGAAGTTAACTTTGAGGCCAAATCTTAATTCAAAACATCTTAAAATAGCCTTAATGCACATAATATTTTGTACTTTCGACTCATATACAAAAAGAGTGTCATTTGTGAATTGGAGTAAATTCATTTCTACCTTTTTTTCCCCAACTTTTATTCCAGAAAACATATTTTTTCTTGTTGCTTGTTTTACTAGCCCTGCCAGACCTTGTGCTACAATCAGAAGCAAGAACGGTGCCATTGGACCCCCTTGTCTAAGGCCTTTAGAAGGTTTGGATTCTTTTGTCGGGCTACCATTTACCAAAACTAAGATTGTAGCTGATTCAAGGCATGCTCTAATTCATTGTATCCATCTTCCACAGAACCCTAGTTTTCCCATCAGAACTCCCAACTCACCGAATCATACGCCTTTTCGAAATCAAGTTTCACAATCACCCCGCTTTTTCTCCTTCTTTTCAAATCATCCAACACCTCATTCATTACTAGGACAATGTCTAATAATCCTCTATTAGACAAAAACGCCGATTGTGATCCATCTATCACCTTCTCAATAACTTTTTTAATCTTATTAGATAACACTTTGGTTAGGATTTTGTGCATACAACCTACGAGTGATATGGGCCTACTCTTCAAGAGATTGAGGATTCTCAGACTTTGGGATCAGCGTTAAGAAAGAAGCATTACAACCTTTCAAGATTTTTCCTTCTCTGAGAAAGTGTTTTAGTGCTCCCAACACATCCTTATTTAATAGACCCCAATACTTTTTAATGAAACTGAAAGTTACTCTATCTGACCAGGGCTTTTATGACTATCACAATTCCAAATGGTTTCCTTAATTTCTTTTTCGTCAAAGGACTCAGTCAAAAATCTATTGTCAGATTTTGTTATCTCCTTAAATTCAACGTTATCCAACCTTACTCCAATGTCCTTAATGGCCGACATCTTTTTCTGGTAGAATTCTTCAACCATCTCCTTTACTGTATTTGGCTCTTCCACCCAATTACCTGAGTTATGGCAATGTATTCCTTTTATCTCATTCCTTAACCTCCTCCATTTAATTGACGCATTTGATTTGGAATCCCCCTGCTTGATCCTTAGTGCTCTTGACTTCTGTTGTAATAAGGATTCATTCCTCACATTTATATCCTGTAATTGGCTCAAGAGTTCTCTTATTTCCCTAATCTTGTTCTCATCCAAGTTATCTATATCGCCACATCAGCCCTTCTTAGAGCCGTTGGGAATTTAGATCCTAGGTTTTCCTTTCCCGTGAGTGTGCAACGATTGGGTGCCGAGAAAGCTCCTACGGGGTTTGCTAGAAAAGGCTCATAGCTTTGTAACAGTGCTATTGGTTCTGATCTCAAACGATTCTGTGTCGACGGAGGCTGTGCATAACTCATTTCCACCATTGGTTCTTCGAAATCACGACTCCCCGATTTTCCTGATGCATGAGACACTATTAAATTCACCTCTGTTTCGACTCCCTCAGATTACATGTGAAGATTAATATATGAACTAACTTACGTCGAGAGTATTCGTGGTGAATATGTGTTAGCTAAAAATTATTATTAACATTCAAAATGTCGTACGTACATAAAGTAATATAATATATCACAAACATTTATTAATATAAAGAAAAATATTTTAAAATTTAAAAATAACATTTTTCTACCAGTCATAAGTTAACTAAACATACTAAATTCCTGTTGTAGGCATAGTCTCTTCCACCGCGAATGTTCCACCAATACACATTTTCATTATACCCGGCAGCAAAAATAACCCCTAGATAATCACGAAACGAAATGATGAAATAGATTGACTGGTGTAAACAATTGATAACCTGATCTTCTACATCCAATTCAATGCTAGTCATTCTCTATTGATTGTTGCATTTAGTGATGACAATGTGGGTTGGCCCGTCCCGCATAGGCCCAACCCACGTTTGGCCTGCAAAATACGGGTCGGGTTGATCCGCCCTGCGTAGTGAACGCATATTGATTTCTCTGCCCCATCACGCATAAGGGTTAGCCCGTGGGTCTACGATCCAACCTGCGTACATTTTTTTTTAAGAAATTCAATAAAATTGTTTGCTACTGAAAAATTGAATATAAAAGAATTCAATCAAAATATTTGTTACTGAGAAACACTGAATAATAAAATTCAATAATTACAAGAAAAATGAATAAAAATTGATTATAATTGTATAAAAACTTAAACCTATGTTTTTTTACTGTGTGATGTAAAGCATCAAACATCAATATTCTTTTCTTTAATTTCAAACATAGTCAAACATCAATAATTCAATTAAGATAAAACATCAGACATTAATATTATTCAAGTTCAAAATAGACCTAAACATCAAACAACTACACACTACATTAAACATAGAAAATTAAAAAACATCAATATTCTTCCATTTCAATAACATTGGATGCAATCTAATCCAATTTACAAATTTTGCAAATTAAGATCCTGTCGAAAAATATAAAATAAATATATAATTAAAATTAATGGTCTTTATATATTTTGAATGTATTAAACATAGTGTTTGACATAGTACATAATTTTTTTTGTACGTATCAATAAAAATGATCTAAAGAAGTTTATATATATATATATATATTAATTATACTAACTAGATGTATTTAGTAATAGATATCACATAATAATAATTTGAATGTTTAGTTTACAAATTATGAGATGATAGTATTATGAGAAGTTTATGATTTACTTTAGATTCTTGTGTTATAGAGAGCTGATATTTTCATGTTTTGAACATTTTGATTAGTTTAAGTGTAGCTTTTGTTATTCTTAAGCTCTTTATTACTAATATTAATCAGACTAAGTTTTTAAAGTGGAAGAATTTACCTTTTTTAACCATTAATAAAATGGGATAATAACAAGTAACAACAATTTATAATTCTTTAAAAGAAACATTAAGAAATATCACTAATTTATTTAAACAAAAATACATGTAAGTAACGCAGTAACACTTTCATAAATATCAATACACGGAGGCTGAATACATTGACAATTACCAACATAAATTTAAAGTAAAAGAATATATTGTATACTAAAGTTTCTTACCAAAAGTTGTTGATAGCAATGATCATTTTCCTTCATGTCTTTCATGACCGGCATAAAAGAAGATCACATTATTTAGACGTATTCTTTTAGAATAAAATGTATTTTAGTTTTTTAAACTATAATTTAGTCTCGCAATAAAAAAATTATATTATTTTAATCCTCCAAATAGTCAAATGATTTATGGATGAATGAAAATCAATTTAAATATTGTATGAAAGACTAAAATTTTTGTATTTCAAATTAGAGAAAAAAGTGTTAAGACAAAAACATATAGAGTAATGAAGATTCTGTTGATCATTGACACTTGATTTATGTATTATTATGAAGTGGACTTTAAGCCTAACTCAACCCCATAAAACCGACTCATAGGGTTGAGGTTTGCACCCACTTATATACAATGAAAGGCTCTAATCTCTAGTCGATGTGGGATCTCCAACACACCCCCCTCACGCCGAGACTGCCAACTCGTGCGTGAAACTATATATTATGGGTGGTTCGATAGCGGCCTGATAGCGGGTGGCACGATAGGTCCAACAAATACCATATTAAGAAGTGGACTTTAAGCCTAACTCAACCCCATAAAACCGGTTGTCGGTGAGGACGAGCTGATCTTCTTGGAAATTGGGGTGAGATGCTTCCTGGAGATGCAGGCGGTGATAATTCTGATGGAGGTGCAATGTTGGATGCAGGAGCAGAAACACTATTTGTTGGAAGATCATAGGATAATGAGGCTGGTGGAGGAACAGTATTGGGTGCAGGAGTAGAGGCACATGGCTCGACAGGAGGTGCAGTATCAGAAAATAAATCAAAAGCAGAATTATATGCATTAGAAATAGGGAGAGATAAAGTGTTAGGGTCCTTAGGCAAGCCACTGTCCAATTTATATGGAAAATGGTTTTCATGAAAGATTACATGTCTTGATATCTCTATGCTATGAAACTTTAAATTTAAGATAATATAACCTTTTGTATTTTTGCGGGAAGCCAAGAAAAATACCTTTGATAGATCTATCATCTAATTTTTTCCTATGTGCAGTAATGGTACTAGCATAACAGAGACAACCAAACACTTTTAGAAAGGAAATGTCATATGGTTTTCCAAACAACTTTTCATGAGGAGTGATGTTATCATGTAATGGAGTAGGAATAGCATTTATTAAGAAAACAACATGATTTACAGCAAATTCCCAAAAAATAGGAGAAAGATTTGCTTGAAAAAGTAAAGCCCGGGTTACATTTAGTATGTGTTGATGTTTACGTTCTACAATGCCATTTTGTTGTGGTGTTTCAACACAAGATTTTTGATGTATAATTCCCTTTGAAGCATAAAAATTTGACATAGCAAACTCAACACCATTGTCAGTACGAATCGTTTTGATATTAGTTTTGAAATGATTTTGAACGAAAACAGTGAAGTTAATGATGTGTTGACGCACTTCAGATTTGTTATGCAGCAGAATAACCCAAGTATAACGCGAGTAATCATCAACAATAGTCAAGAAATAACGAAAACCTTGCATAGAAATTATGGAACATGGTCCCCAAATATCAAAGTGTACAAGATCAAAAATAGCAGAGGTAACAATATTACTTAAAGTGAAAGGAAGTTTTCTCTGTTTTGCACGACTACAAGTGTCACATACATGATGAGTATCAACAGTAATAAAAAAGTATTGTTTGCTTAAGATATGTAATCTTTCATGTGAAGGGTGTCCTAGTCTATAATGCCATAGTGTTTTGTCTGTGATATTACAATTAATAAAAGGAGCAAAACAATGCGGTTTAGAATGACTAGAAGCAGGCAAGGTAGTGACAAGGTACAAGCCAGCGGTGGCTTTAACTGTACCAATCCTCTATTGAGTGAAATTGTCTTGTATAATGCAGTGGGTTGAAGTGAAAGTTAAAGTGCATTTAAGTTGGTGTGTGAGTTTAGAAACAAATATTAAGTTTAATTGAAAATGAGGCACGTATAACACATCAGACAAATAAAACTTATCAGAAAAACATACTAAACCAGAATATGTGGCATAAACAGTTTGACCATTTGGAAGACTAATTAAGACAGGTTTAATTTTAGTATAAGTAGTAAAACCGTTCAAATTGTGACAAACATGATCAGTGGCACCAGAATCAATAATCCAAGATTCTTTTATAGAAGATAGTGAAGAGAGAAACTTACCTGTTGAAGAATGCTCAGTATTGGGGATTTCATCCGTAGAGATGGTGCCGACTTGATTACTTTGAGTGTGAGGGGCAGGATCCTCAAGGTTTTGCTGACGCAAAATGTTGGTAAGGAATTGACATTGTTGTGATGTAAGTTGAATCCCCTTTACATCATATTCTTTAGGAAAAAGCTCAGAAAAAGTGTCAGTAGTAATCATATTATTGGCTTGGGATGTCCAATTGGTGAATTTGTAGCCAGGAGGGAACCCATGCTTTTTATAACATGTGTCAACAGTGTGGCCAAGACGATTACAAAAAGTGCAGACGTTTCTAGTAAAAGAAAACTTTGAGGTTTTAACATTACCAGAAGGAAAACCTACTTTGCGAAAACAAACAGCCTCAGTATGACCATATTTACCACAAAAATGAGAGAAGCGCAGTAGAAGTCTTCATTCAAAGAGCTCTGATACCATATTACGAAGTGGACTTTAAGCCTAACTCAACCCCATAAAACCGGCTCATAGGGTTGAGGTTTGCACCCACTTATATACAATGAAAGGCTCTAATCTTTAGTCGATGTGGAATCTCCAACATATATGTTTTTCATATATAATTGTTAGAAGTTAAATTTAATTTTAAAAAAATATGTAAAAAAGAAACTATTTAAAGTCACATCCACTTAAACTTAATTGTAAATCCAATACATATATTCTAAATACTTCTATGAAATGAAACCAAAAACATGTGAAAATATAATCCATGAACTAACTTACTCGAGATGATTCGTGTGAATGTTTGTCAGTTCAAAATTATTATTAACATCCAAAATGTCGGACGTATATAAAATAATATAATATATTAAAAAAATTTATTAATATAATGCAAAATATTGTAAATTTTAAAAATAACATTTTCGTACAAGTCATAAGTTAACTTAACACATTAAATTCCTATTGTTGCCAGAGTCTCTTCCACCGCGAATGTCCGACCAATACACATTTCTATGATACTCGGCAATGAAAATAAACTAAATCATAAAATGATATTGATCAAACACATTATTTGTCCTAGATAATCACAAAACGAAACTATGTAATAGACTGATTGGCGTAAACAATTGATCTTCTACCTCCAATACAATGTTGATTAATCTCTCTTGATTATTGCATTTAGGGATGCCAATGAGAACTGACCCATCCCGCATAGGCCAAACCCACGTTTGGCCCGCAAAATACGGGGCAGGTTGGTCCGTTGTTTCGCGTATTGAAAGTAGGTTGTAAATTTACTATAATTATAATTGTATAAAAAATTTAACCTATGTTTGCACTAATGCAAAATAAAAAACATCAATATTCTTTTCTTCCATTTTCAAACGTAGTCAAACATCAATATTATTAAATTTCAAAACATACCTAAACATCAAACAACTACACCACTACATTAAACATAAGAACTTCAAAAACATCAATATTCTTCCATTTCAATAACATTGGATGCAATCTAATCCAATTGCAAATTAAGATTCTGTCGAAAAATATAGAATAAACATATAATTAAAATCAATGGTCATTGTACAAAATATTCCAACACAATTTGTAAATTAAGATCCTGTCAGAAAATATATAGTAAACATATAATTAAAATTAATGGTTGAACAAATATGGTTATCGTACAAAATAAAATATGAGTCTATTACCACACTAAACATGAATGGAGAATTGCAAATTAAGATCATATCGAAAAATATAGAATAAACATATAATTAAAATTAATGTTTGAACCATTATTGTCATCGTACAAAATAAATGGTAATCGTATAAAATAAAATATGATTCTATTTCCACAATAAACAAATTAATGTAAAATTTTCTGACTCTATTGCTTACAAATTAAGTAGTTTTCTAAGTTCAAAGTTTATAAAATGAAATACTTCTTTCAATTATGAAATTTAAGTTGTATTTACTATACTATGAAATTATAAGTATAAGAATTAACTTTATATATATATATGAAATTTATCTCTCCTACCAGTTAACAAAACACTTCATAAAGATTAAGGTTAACTCACATTTGGTGATTTGATGCAAGAACCATGTTAGAGAAATCTAAAGCATCAGGATCTACTATTAGTTTTCTTGTTCTATAATTCTGTAATTCAATAAAAAAAAAATACTAGTTCAACTGACTTAGTTTGAACCTGTAACAAGTGTATCCTTAGATATACGAACAAAATGTAATGATATCAA
This sequence comes from Phaseolus vulgaris, assembly GCF_000499845.2. Taxonomy (NCBI): domain Eukaryota; kingdom Viridiplantae; phylum Streptophyta; class Magnoliopsida; order Fabales; family Fabaceae; genus Phaseolus; species Phaseolus vulgaris. The sequence goes on from NC_023757.2 coordinate 4,600,215, forward strand.
CTAACAAATATTATACTTAATGTATTAATTCCCGTTGATACATATTTTCTAGGTCATTTGTAACCATTAAAATAATGGTAACATGTTGTCACTAGAAAGCAAAATTATAATTGTTCAAAATTATAATTGTTCATGACAAAATTATTACTAAGAATATAAACAAATCTCACAAATGATTCAAATTATCATAGGAAAATTATTATTAGGAATAGAAACAAAACTCACATATGGTTGACATTGTGCATGTTGTACATCATACATGAATACCTAAAGGTAGTAAGTAAATTCAAGTGTCTTTATTAATAATCCAATATAGTAAGAAAATAAGAATGATTGTTTGACGATATTACAAAAACCCGACCCCAAATATGAACACAAATCAACTTAAATATTGCATTAAAAAAAGGAACTATTTTTTTTTTCACTTTTCCTTCTTGTTTTGCAATATCTAATTTAACCTTTATTACCAGATAAAAAGGTAACAAAGTTTATTTGAAACCTGATTTTGGTCCGAAGGATTCCATTTTATAACCTTCAGTCTCCCCTCCTAGGAGAAGAAGTGAGACAACTGTTTATTTTCGTTTTCTGAGAAATGATCTACGTACAATATCGTACAATAATAGAGTATACCTTATTTATTATAAAATAATTGTGTTAATACAATACAACAGCTAAAATAATTAAACTCTAGCAAACTAGTCATTTCATGACAATTAAGTTGGTTTAAATCTTGTATGTAACTTATATGAATATTTTTCTTTGCGTAATCTTCATTATCAAACTCAATATCAACTAATTATGGGATTATATCATTATTAAATTATTGCGTATAATATCGTACAATAATTATGTATAATTTGATAATTATTATTTCCATTAAATATCACTTTTGAAGTTTGGTTTTAAAATATTTGCTAATAATATTATTGTTATGTAATAAATAAATAAATAAATCCTTATAACGTACAATAATTATCTATATCTTATTAACTTTAAAATAATTGTGTAAATACAATATAACAGCTAAAATAATTAACTATAGCAATTGAATAAATTGTTGTATTAAATTATTGCGTACAATAAAGGGTTTTTAAGTAATAGGATTTGTGAGAAAGTGGAAAAATTGTAACTTTAATAAGCATCACGTTTCTTCATTTCATTCACCCACGTTTTTGCCACAAACTCATCATCATTAGGATCTACTAATTATAGATTTTATCATTATTAAATTATTGCGTACAATATCGTACAATAAATGCATACAATAATTTTATATAATTTGATAATTATTATTTTCATTAAATATCAAACATGCGCAATAAAGAAGAGGTGTGTAGTCAAATGTCGAATCTAAACTAGTTTAGGTAGGATCAAGTTCAAAGAGAGCATAACTAGTTTTTCTAGTGTTGATTAGGTTTTTAGGCTTTAGTAAAATAAAATATAATAGTTATATTTAAAATAACATTGATAACAATGGGAGAAGTTATTAAAATAAATTGTTGAAATTAAAATAAATTTTTGGTAATTAGGAATATGGTGCTATCTGAGATATTTCTCAATTTTACTATATTAATCTATTTTTACCAAATTTTAAATTTTTTTTATATTTTTAATATCAAAGTTTTAAATTTTTTATTTACAAATTTAAACAAAACAAATCTAAAGACACTATCATGGGTTCAATTGGATTTACCCTCTTTGCTCCTTATTTTAACTTACATCTATTATTTTTTATAAAGATTTTTGTAATCACTACATGTATCTTTAGATATATTTTTAGAAAATCAAAGTTATATTTTTATCTTTTTCAGAAAAATATGTTAGCCGTATATTTCTTTTTATTTGTCAAGATATTTAAAAATTGTTCCTTATTGATGTAAAAACTATCTAATATAACCTCCAACTAGTCAAATGTTTTATGGGTGAATGAAAAACAATTTAAATATTGTATGAAAGACTAAAAATTTTGTATTTTAAATTGAAGAAAAAAAATGTTAAAACAAACAAAAATATATAGAGTAATGAAAGAAACATTTTATCCTATTTTTTACAACCTTTCACAAATTTGAACATACCAACATGAGATCTAAGTGTGTGATTATGTTAATCATTGACACTTGATTTATGTATGTTTTTTATATATAATTGTTATAAGTTAAATTTAATTTTAAAAAAATTATGTAAAAAAGAAACTATTTAAAGTCGTATCCACTTAAACTTAATTGTAAATCCAATACATATATTCTAAATTCTTCTATGAAATGAAACAAAAACATGTGAAAATATAATCCATGAACTAACTTAAGATGATTCGTGTGAATGTTTGTCAGCTCAAAATTATTATTAACATCCAAAATGTTGGACATTCATAAAATAATATAATATATTAAAAAAAATTATTAATATAAAGCAAAATATTGTAAATTTTAAAAATAACATTTTCGTACAAGTCATAAGTTAACCTAACATATTAAATTCCTATTGTTGCCAAAGTCACTTCCACCGCAAATGTGAAAATAAACTAAATCATAAAATGATATTGATCAAACACAATATTTGTCCTAGATAATCACAAAACGAAACTATGTAATAGACTGACTGACTTAAACAATTGATCTTCTATCTCCAATCAAATGTTGGTTAATCTCTCTTAATTATTGCAATAATAAATCAAGGTAAAGAACGAAAAAAAACTAATATCTAATTTAACCTTTATTACTAGATAAAAAGGTAACAAAGTTTATTTGAAACTTGATTTTGGTTTGAAGGATTCTAATTAAACCTCGAAGAAGTGAAACAACTGTTTATTTTCATTTTCAGAGAAATCATTTGCGTACAATATTATACAATAATTGTGTATATCTTATTAATTATAAAATAATTGTGTAAATACAATATAACAGCTAAAATAATTAAACTCTAGCAATTCAGAATCAATTGTTGTATTTACCTGCTTATCAAAGTCTACTCCAGAAATACCACGATGCAGACTCAATATCCACGGGCTTATTAGCTAAATGGCAATTGGCACAGACAATACGACCGGTTGCTTCTCGGGGATTTTCATAACCCTGCTGTGCAAAAATTGGATATGCATTTGAAAAGGGTGCTCGAATTATTATATATATCATGACCGATATAGAAATGGATCGGGTAATCCCTTCTTTTATACAAGAAAAAGCATTTCTAGTTTGCATGGTCTACTCATTGATCCTGAAAATTTCTACAATAAGATTAGGTAGGTCACTCGCACAGTTCCCTATCCAAGGTCGGAACCCCCATTTTTAATTTAACGGGGATTTCAAAAGTTTAAAAAAAGGGGAAAATTAAAAATTCTCTTTTTTTAGCTAAAAACTTTAATTTAATTGAAGTAAATCGGGTTTTCTGTCAATCATTCATTGAATGCGCTAAAGAAGAGGTGTGAAGTCAAATGTGCAGAATGCAGTTGCCAAATTTGTGAAAAATAAAGAAGAGATGTGAGAGTTCTAAGGAGAGAAAAGAGGGGAGTAAGGTTTCTATGTAATAAAGTTTGTGAGAAAGTGAAAAAATTGTAACTTTAATAAGCCTCACATTTCTTCATTTCATTGACTCACGTTTTTGTCACAAACTCAACTCATCATCATTGGGATCTACTAATTATGGGATTCTATCATTATTAAATTATTGCATACAATATCGTACAATAAATAGACGTAAGAGTTCTGGAAAGAGAAAAGAGGAGTATGGTTTCTAAGTAATAGAATTTGTGAGAACGTGAAAAGATTGTACCTTTAATAAGTGTCATCTTTCTTCCTTTCAATGATCCACATTTTTACAATTAAAATAATTAATTCTGAATTAGAAACTAAAACTAATAATATGCTAGAATATTTAGTGATTAAGCTGCAAGAGTTAGTACCTGTTTTCTAGCGCTCACGGTGGAGTTGAGGAAAGGGGAAGTTTTCCAGAGCTGGTGCGGCACGCAGAGGAGTCTGGCTGGTGGGCTAGTTCGTAATGCAGTGACAGCTGGTTCATGGTGTTGCGACGACGGCTAGGGCAACACGCGACGCGGCACACAGCGTTGGTGAGTTAGTTGGTGGCGCGCAACGAGTGAAGACGGAAATAGAGTCTAACATCGTGTATGATAAAAAACAACATAGCCCTCGTTATAAATTGGTACCAAAAGTCTTTGTAATTCAAATTAGGTTTAAATATTTACATTACTTCTGCAAACAACATAATTTATTCGAGCTCTGGTATTATAATAAAATAATAATGAAAACGTAAATATATGAAAAGAATAAATCAAAGTAACAACTTTCAAAACAAAATAGCTAAAGAACGAGAAAAAAAAACCTAATATACAACAATTATTATTAGGTGAAAACGTAACAAAATTTATTTGAAACCTGATTTTTGGTCCAAATGATTACATTTTATAGCCTCAAGTCTCCCCTCCTCGAAGAACTGGGGCAACTGTTTATTTTCATCATCTGCGTACAATAACGTACAATAATTGTGTATACCTTATTAACTTTAAAATAATTGTGTAATACAATATAACAACTAAAATAATTAAACTATCGCACTTCAATATCAATTGTTGTATTTATCATTGTGTGTATGATAAAACCGAACGCATCACTCGTTATAAATTAGTACCAAAAGTCTTTGTAATTCAAATTAGATCTAAATATCTACATTTCTTCTGCAAACAAATATCTGTTTTCTCCTTGGTTTACAAAGGTAAAAAAATGGTTCATAGTATTACATAAATGTTTGTTTATTTTCATCTTCTGAAAAATCATCTGCGTAGAATAATTGTGTAATACAATTTAACAGCTAAAATAATTAAACTCTCGCAATTCAATATCAATTGTTGTATTTACCTGCTTATCAAAGTCTACTCCAGAAATACCACGATGCAAGCTTAATAAGCTAGATGACAACGACGAGAGTCTATCATAGTGTATGATAAAAAAGAATATAGCCCTCTTTATAAATTAGCACCAAAAGTCTTTCTAATTCAAATTAGGTCTAAATATTTAGATTCCTTTTGCAGACAAAAATCTGTTTTCTCCCTGGTTTACAAAAGTAAAAAAATGGTTCATAGTATTACATAGAATAAACATCTATTATATTAAGACATCACATAATTTTTTCGAGCTCTGGTATTATAATAAAATAATAATGAAAACGTAAATATATGAAAAAAATAAATCAAGGTAACAACTACCAAAACAAAATAGCTAAAGAATGAGAAAAAAAAAACTAATATCTAAATCATGAGTACAACCAAATTAATTGCATATAATTGCATACAATATCGTATATAATAATTACATACAATTATTGTGTATAATTTGATAATTATTATTTCTTTAATCAAATTCAACTTCATTAAAAAAATATAATTGAATAATTTGAAAAAAACAATTTAAAACTTGTATAGTCTTTTTAATGAACGATACCTAGTTTTGAATAAGAATTAGATGTGAACCAAGTTAATTGATTAAATATCACTTTTGAAGGCTGGTTTTAAAATATTTGCTAATAATATTAATGTTATAGCAGTAAAAAATAAATAAATCTTTATTACTAATATGTACTTAAAATGTCTTTGAATTTCATAATACAAAATTTCAAAATCGTGAATTACTACACAATCATGTCTTACATGTTGCAAAGGTTAATTATTTGTCAAAAAAATTATTTGAAAATAGAATACTTTAATTGTCACAGTTTTAAGGAATAATAAGAAAGTACGATAAAATGAAAACCTTAATCAATCGAGTAGTCTACTCGCAATAACAAAATATCCCCTAGGATTGTGATTTGGTATGAATACAAATGTACGTGTAAGAATTCATTCTTCTATAAGTGATAAAAAATGAAAAGAGAAATAATAATATTGTCAAAGATGTGAAATTAGTATCACAACTCTTAATGAACCATGGTTAGAGAATACAATGGTCTAGAAAACAAAATTGCTTTTACCTTCAAGAAAAAGCTCACTCGATGTTTGTGCTTTATAAGCTTTGTTGGCATGCATCTTGCATCTGAGTTAATAATGTGTTAATCATTTTGATGTTAGAGGAAACATAAATCTAAACTAATTAATATTAATTGGTTTAATTTAGTTTGAATTCAAAACTTTTTCAACTAATCCTAACCAAATTAATAATATATGAATTGGTTCAGATCACTTAAAATTTAATTGAAAAATATCAATATGTTTTTTTCAAAAATAAAAAATAAAAATTTAATTGAAATTCACTATGTATTTGGATTGATGAGAGGATTTGTGGGAAGGGGAGGAAGTGAATTTGTGAGAATTAGAGAGGATGTGTGAGGATATGTGAGGTTGTTTGGATTGAGGATGATAGAATGAATTTGTGAGGATAATTTATTGTAAGTTTACAAATTTATCATTGTTATTAAAAAATATTTAAATAATGAATTGTGATTTTTTTGGTCTAGGTTTGAATCAATTAAAATTTTCTAATATACACTTTCCATAATTACTTATATTTTTAATAAAAAATTAAAAAATATAATAGAAGATAATATTTATTATTATAATTATTTGTTATTTTATATAACTATATATGTTTTTGTTGATATTATAATTTTATTTTTTATTTTTATTATTTATAATTTTATGTTTTCATTAATAGTACAATTAAATACTTTTGAAATTATAAATAAATTTATATAATATTTAATTTTGTATATTTTAGTAAAATGCATGCACAAGGATATTTGGATAAAATACAATAATTCTATATGAATATCACAAATCTCTTCATTTGTGTGAACAATGAAAAAATCATCCACCCTCTCTCCCACTCTCATGAAACAAACACAAAAAACACTCATTCCCAAAATCAAATCAATTTAATTAATTCAGTTTGTATCTTAGATCTATGAAAACCTCAAATTAATACTCTAAATAAATTGTAAACTTTTAACTTGTTAAATGTAAACCTTTTACTATTAGTATATCAATACCTAATAATATTAAAAGCATATAAATATTAGTATAACAATCTTTAGTCAATGTGGATCTCCAACACACCCCTCACGCCGAGACTGCCAACTCGTGCGTGGAACTATATATTTTGGGTGGTCCGATAGCGGGTGACACGATAGGCCCAACACAAACACTCGAACACTCGCTAGGATAAGCTCGAAATGACTCTGATACCATATTAAGAAGTGGACTTTAAGCCTAACTCAACCCCATAAAACCGGCTCGATGGGGTTAAGGTTTGCACCCACTTATATATCATGAAAGACTCTAATCTCTAGTCGATGTGGGATCTCCAACAATATAGTCCATATAATTTTTAAATTGTTTTATTTCATAAATTTTTCTTTTTAATTATGAATTTTTTACTTGATAATAACAGCTAAAATAATTAAATTATAGCACTTTAATGTTGTATTTACTGCTTATCAAAAATCTATTTCATAATAAAAAAATAATTTGTTAATGGTTACTTACATAGTCACATAGTTATAGTTATATTTAAATCTTTCCTTTAATTTAAACATTTTAATTATGGTCACAATTTTTTTTATAAAGAGATCTAAGTATCTAACATAAAAGCTATAACAGATAGATTTACATAATAGCTATAACATGCAAACTAATTAAATTGGTTTAAATCTTATATGGTTACTTACATAGTCACATAGTTATATAGTTATATTTAAATCTTCTAACCTTTAATTTAAACATTTTAAATATGTTCACAATTTTTTTTAAAGAGATCTAAGTATCTAACATAAAAGATATAACTGATAGATTTACATAATAGCTATAACATGCAAACTAATTAAATTGGTGTCATCATGTTGCTGTGACTTGGTCTGCAGTAGAGTGATGGGGGTCAACATATTGTAGCTACAAGCATCAAAAGTAATGTATATGGAGTGATGGCCCTGATGTTTCCTGGGAGTTTATGGTGCAATGATGAAGAATGAGCCAATTGTTTGTTTTTAAAGGAAGAGCAAAAATATCTTACTCTGTTATTCAATAACATACCATCATATAAACATATTCAATAACATACCATCAATAAACTCTGTTATTATCTGACTGCTTCATTTTTTTTTTTTGGCTGGAATTCCTTTTAAAATATTTATGCTGTAAAATGAGGAAGGTTGATACAGATAAAACTTTGACAATTCATTGCAAGTTGGATCAGATTTTGGGTTATTTATAGGTAGATAAATATTGAATTAATAGTTATAAATTATATAAATTAATAATAAAGATTTATATTATTATTTTTTAATTTTAAATATTTTGTATGATTGTGTTTTAACTTTACCTTGTACAAGCCTCATAAACTCCTTCCAAAATACATATTTTCCAAAATACATATTTTCCAAAATATGTATTTTCCAAAATACATATTTTCCAAAATACATATTTTCCAAAATACATATTTTCCAAAATACATATTTTCCAAAATACATATTTTCCAAAATACATATTTTCCAAAATACATATTTTCCAAAATACATATTTTCCAAAATACATATTTTCCAAAATACATATTTTCCAAAATACATATTTTCCAAAATACATATTTTCCAAAATACATATTTTCCAAAATACATATTTTCCAAAATACATATTTTCCAAAATACATATTTTCCAAAATACATATTTTCCAAAATACATATTTTCCAAAATACATATTTTTGAACACGAGTATTGTTAGCCGTTAGATTTAAATTAAATAAAAAATCTTAAATTTGGTGTCAGTTGTTTAATATATATTTCACACTTTTATTCAAATTTTTCTTCACATTTGTTTTAATATATATATTCTTCCTCACCACATCAAAGACATTTACTCAAAACGGTGTCAAAACAGTTTTGGTTGGGACAGGGTGCGTTAGCTTGAATCAAATAAATTCAAAGAGCAGATTCAGAAGTTAAATCTTCTTGAACCCAAAGAAATTGAAAGATCAGATTCAGACGTGAAAGCAATTAAAAAAAAGTGAGATATTGCAGTGATAAAGGGCCTGAAAGATCACAGAAAAATCAAATTCAGACGAGTGACACTGCAGAATTTGATTTCGCAAGTTTATGAAAAACGATTGATTGGACCGTAGGGTTATCAGGATCCATTCAAGAAGCTGAACTTGCACTTTACAATTCTTCAAATTTCAGAAAAACAAACTAAACCTAAAAACAGAGAGCAATGGTGCACGATGCAGAGATAGAGATGAAACAATTTGGTGCTGTTTATAAAGGCGTTCTCGCTAGGGTTTGTGTTTGCATATGGGGCTACAGGGCCTTCAGCCCAATTATTATCTTAGTTGTGAGGGTATTTCTTCCTACACCCCAACAATGCACCCTATCTGAGAAAAAGACTATTTCACCCCTTTTAAAATGACTTTATTTTGAAAATTAAAAAAATGTGTTTTGAAAAAGATATTTTAGAATGATTTTTTTTTTTCGAAAATACTTTTTACCTATGGAACATCCTTATTTCGGAATTAGCCAAAACTATTAAAACTTTGATATTTTGAAGAAAGTAGAGGTGCAGGAAGAAAATTGTAAGATTAGGAAACTAAGGAAACTAATTGTGATTTGATTTCTGCAATATAAAATTGCATATTTCACTCTTGTTTTACATATTTTAATAGTAAATATACATTGTTAAAAGAATATAGTATACTTTATTCAGTGGAAGTTTAATTTTAAAAATCAACACCAAACACTTTTTATTATGATATTTGACATTTTTTATTCTTAATTTTGCACTAATATTATATTCAAAATATAATCGGACTTTCTGTGTATTCTTAACAAAAAAATACAAATTACAAATGCCAAAGAAAATTTCTAAAAATTAAAAGTCCTCCCTATGAATGATTGTGTTAGTTCCACATAATTTATTTTTAATTTTCTCAACATAATTCCAAATTATCATTCTTTTTACAATCTCTTTATAATCACAGTCCCATTGAAAAATAACATTCTTTGTTTTTTTCCTTTTGTGTGATTTTCTGTACTTGGCGAAATATTTGTGTTATTATGCTGTTTATAATCTCTTTATAATTGTAACATTTTATAAAATTTGTTTTTTCTATGAGATTTAAACTAAAGACTTTTTTTCCTCTTTCATTGCCTAAATCGTTTAGTCGTTTAACTTGATTGAGTTATAAAATGATTTTTCTTAAAATAGTTATCTGTTGCTAAATATATTTTAAAAGTAATATGACAGATATTGTATTTAAAGTATATTCCATGATCAGTCTATTTCATGATCGAGCACACGGTACAAAGAAGTCAATACAGCTGACTCCAACTATAATTTTTGACATTGTTTAAGTCAGCCAACAATAATAGATACATTAAATGTACCTTACTACCTCAAGAATCAGGCATCAATAGGCTTCCAATAAGTGTTAATACGAGGACTCGAGCAAGATGAACAATAACATCATTGGTTGCATGACATGGCAGTTCCTGAAAAGAAAAGTGTTGTTAAGCCAAGACAAATTAATTGCATTTCCCTTTCACCGTTGTAGCGGGTGATATAAATCCGAGCAACTGCTCACACAAAGATATTAAATCACCACTAGTAATCCTGGTGACAACCTCTCCATCAATAGGTAAACCTAATACCAATTCCACATCTTCCAAAGTAACAGTTGTTTCACCGAGACAAAAGTGAAAGGTATGGGTCTCTATTCTCCATCTTTCCACTAATGTTGTAAGTAGTACGTGGTTGAAGTCAATGTTCTTAAATTTTAACAAATGTCCAAAATCAAAATGATTAATTAACTGTTTGACTCGTTGGTCAAGTATGTCCTCGTGCTTTAGTACCCAGATTGAATGTCTTATGGGTCTCAATAGTCTTTCATTACATTCCCATACGCCTTTAGTAACATGTTTCTCTTGGAGTCGCAATATAGACATATTCGCGGACGACGATGAGATGTCATAAAATTCTAATAAGATGATTCTTGAAAATACAACCAGTTTTTATAGTATTTTTTTAGATAATTCCTATAGAAAAGAATATTCCTTTGTAGATATCAAATATAAATACATTTTAGTTATTTTTTATTTTATTTAATAAAATTACACTTTAAATTATATTATACACTATTGTCAATAAACATTTATTTTTTTAAAATTAAAGATAAGAAAAAAGATATGTGTGGCTATGATATACTATAAATCTAATGAAAAAAGATTTATGTTTGGTCCAACCTAATGAATCCAGTCAAAATTTTACTTTGTTATCCCCATATGAAAAACCATGAACTTTTATAAATCACTTTACAAGTTTCTCTATACAAATATTTTGGGGAGAAAATTATCATTGTATGTACCTTGGCTCCTCAATGCTTGTTGATGTAATCTCGGACTTTGGATCCCTCACAGTAGAGGGGTCCCATTTTTCTTACTCCATAACCTCCCTTCCATTTCTGAAATATTCATCAATGGTATCAAGTTCCAACCCATTAGCACCCATTAACCAGTGAAACAAAGAGAATTCGGTGGTGAGTGAGAGAATTGAACGATCTCTTAAACTTGATAGCAATGTATTGAAAAGCAAATTGAGCTAAGAAAGGGTTATTGCCATTGCTACAACCTTTCTTCATATAGGGACTGATAAATGGTTTGAAATCACTAAACCATTCACATTGTGCATTGTGCTAGAGGAATGTGTTCAATCTTTTTCCTCAAGTAGATCAAATTTGGTGAGTGAGAATTTTTTTGTTATGGAAGGCTGGATGTGCAATGATGTTTTCAAAGAGAGCCTTAGCTACCAACATTTTGTTGGTAGAAACCCCTTTACTGTCTGTAATGTACTGATCATTCATAGTCAGATAAAGCAACTGAGAACATTACAACATCCGTGTCTTCAAACATCTCCAACCACTTGCACTTTGCTCCAAGCCTTTTAGATGTAATCTGATAAGTTGGTATCTATAAATAGAACATAAAGTGGGGGGTAAGAAATCACCTAACAAGTTAAAGCAAGTACACATACAGCATAAATAAATGTGTATGTATAATGTAAGTATCAGTTACTATATTCCTAATGAAGTTGGTGAGAACCTGAGAGAAGAGTCATGTTGATACTCAGCATACAAAGAATCCTCACTGCTTAATTTAGGAAAAGAAAATTCCATTGAAGTGAGGCTGTTGGATAATGATATGCCCTCGGCATACAAGATGTCCATATCAGATGGCTCATAGTATGTCTTTGAAATTTCAACAGCCTGCATGTGAGAGAGATAATGAGACTTTGATGAAAACCTTGTGTTCATTGATGTGATGCACCTACCATACTGATAACCAAATACCTTCACAATCAAAATGATTTATTCATCTACTGCTGAGCTGAGACAATAAATTGTTCATCAGATCATTATAAGTAAAGTTTATCACTTGAAGAAAATTTTACCACTGCTTAAATTCACAAAGTCTCTAGTAATCAAGTTAACTGATTTACATGGTCATGAACCTCATTGAAACACAGCATTCAAAAGGGATTGAAAGAGCAAAAGAAAAGAACAAGACTGTGAGTGTACTAATACAAGGATAAAGCTTTATTCAAATTCTATGCAAATTTATTGTCTAGTTTCATCTGATTATGTGTCAACTAATCAATGTTCCAAACTCCATGCTGAAACAAGATGAGCAGATGGACCACCAAGTATTAACTTACACGGTCTAAAAAATAGTTTGCACTTCTAGGCAGCATTTATAGTTCATTTCGCCCTTCGTACGTTGCTTGAATGGCTTTATTTATCCTTCCACAAGTGGTCCATATTCACCTATAGCAGCAGGAAATATTGCATCCAGGTTACCGGAGACCATGTATTTAAGTAGCCAATCTCAGAAAGCTTTCAGTCATGGGCCAATGGAATAGAGTGCTGATATTCCTGTTGCAAATTGAAATTCATGACTTCGCTCCATAACACTAATCTCCAACCCCACTAATACCAGACAAACTTCTTATATCATCTAATTAACAAGTGTCCCATCTTTTAGGACCAATGTGAAAACATAGGCACAAAACTGAAGGTGAAAAAATTTCTATTAAAACTGAAATCACATTACAAATAACTCTTGATAAAGTCTAAAAAACAATGAAATTCTGAAAAATAATTTTGTACTAAATTACTAATACAAATCAGATAGATTAAATAGTTTACTAATACAAGGAAAGCCGTACATCTATTGCAATTCTAAAACCCAAACATACATAGCTTAAGCATTTCTAGTTGAGAAACATATCAAAGTTGACAATACTTCTCTTATTTTGAAGATTGTCGAAGGAAGGTTCAAAAAATTGTTGTCCCCCCTACTTCATCCAAAGTCCAAATAGAAATAGTTTTCTGGTTAACATTTTATAGAAGAGAGAAACAATTACCTGATGAATTCAGCCACAGGCCTTTTTCTCCCCTCCAGCAGTATACCAAGGTAGGTAAAGAGGTTGCTTTGGATCACCAACTTGATATTTTGGAGCTCATTTTCAGAGAGAATATTATACAGAAGCTTGGTCTAAGATAAATGATTCAGTCTTTAGTGTCATCCAAAATGAAGGTTTTAATTTAAAGCATAAAGAATTATTCCGAACAGCAGTCACATATACAACAGAAGACGAATGTAAACTCCAAACTTTTGAAAAATTTCAACTTAACAAATAAATTTTGAAAATATAGATGAAGCACTCCAAAGTTATCTGGACCTCCTGAAAACTAGCAATGTGACTGCTAAGAATCCACAACTTGAGCTGTTATGACCCTAACATTGAGACTAATGGGTAAATTCAAGAGCTGTACATGAATTGGACTATTCCTCTGCATTTAAAATCACAGCAAACGCATGTGTTCTTCCAGTTCAGTAAACTGCATGCATTCGAGCGCATGAATAAAAGAAAAAAATGAGTTTTCTCAAGAGAAATTTACACGTGTTTTACAAAAGAAATGATACACGCGAGTCAAAGTAACCAAGAGAAAATTATGAAGTACTAATGAAATGTAATATAAATAACAAGCAGTCAAGAAATGTTCCAAAGAATATCACACGATATCCAATTGACATGTGACACTCAGTTCCAAAAGAGTCTAAGAGAAGATGAAGAAGCTTGAAGACGTGTGTGAGACTCTGGGTAAAAGAGTTGAAGATGAGATGAATTTCATTATATTTTTTTATTTCTCTTCGCTCTTCAACTTCTTTCTGCCCTTCACAAAAGGGCAACATCATGGAGCATTGTGATACTCTTAAAAGAGAGTATATTGAGGTCATAGTAAACCAACTATGGTCTTCAATATACTGGCTCTCTAATGAGATAGAAATAGAATCCAGATTAGTATCCTGCACATCAAATTAGTAACACATTATTTAAATAATGAAATCAAACATTTTAAGTCATAAAAGAATATGTCTAGCATAATACTTACTAGATGCGGATACTTCATCTAAAAGAACTAGACTTGTAGAAGAGTAACCTATATAAAGATCTTCGGATATCGTCCTTCCAATATTGTTAAGGACAGTAACAGTTTCATGGCTTATGTCCAACAAACGAAGCAAGTATTGTGCGGGGTTGAATTCCACACCAAACAACAACGTACCATCATCTCTGTGAAACAATAGAAAAGGAAATCCCAGTATATGCTTATGAATGTCAGGATTGATGCCAAATAAAGTTGAAGAGTACACGGTTAAGGGTTTGTTACTATTTTGAACAACAAATATCCCAACAAATACCCCGCTTTCACAGAGTTGAGGATGATAATGAGCGGCCACCAAACTATCAGCAAGTAAAAGCTCCCCAAAAACTTCAGTTTGAGGATCAAATGTCAGAATGAAATAATACCATGCGTTTTCAACCCATTTCTTCGCACCCCAGTGCAAAAGTCCATAGTAAACCACACCATTATAACCAAAACTCTCAGTAGTACAAAGTGAACAATTAGGAATTTCCAGAGGTCTCCAATCATCTTCTACATAAGTATAGACCCAAGCATTGCGCGGAACATTGCGCGGAGGAATGAGCTCACCTTTATCATTACGGTAGTAATACTTTGGATCTGAATCAATTTTAACAACTAAATAATCGGATAATCCACGACTAATAAAGCCGTAAGAGTAGATGGATCTACTACTAATAGAACCGTAAGAGTAGATGGATCCATCTTCATCATCATGTAAGGCAAGTTCAAAACAATACCGAATCATTGGATTGATGAAGAAGATATCGTGATTCCTTTCCATGCATATAATACCATTACATATACCGATAATTTTGTTATGAAAAGTAGGATGCACGAACGGCAACGTCAAGTTCTGAAACAGAGTTAGATGATCGTCATCCTCGCAGAGACAGGGGGTGGAGGAGGGCACAAGAACAAAAAACTTGTTGCGAGACTTGCTGTGATGTCGAGAGATAAAATCCGGTGAAATGAGTAAGGAATGGTGTAAATGGGAGAGAATCATGAATCTCACTATTGCCTTGCATGGAAGGTATGAAAATATCTCCAGTTGAAGATCAAGGGGAAGAATGGGAAGAGACATCGACATCCGTTATTAAGTGAGAGTGAGTATGAGTTTAATGGGAGTATTATGTATACATTAATATTCAAATTGTATACAAAATATCATTTATAATTTTTTTTAATTTAAAAAAATTATAAATTTTATTTATTATTTACGTATTTTTAATAAGATTTTAAAAAAATAGGTTGTTAAATATTATGATTTATTTGATTTTCATAAGAAAAATAAAATTCGAATTACAATTAGAAGATGAAATAAATAAAATAAATAAATAATGACAGTAGAGAAGAAAAAATAGAAATTGGTGAGTCACGAATTTTCAATAGAGAAACAGAAAAGGTAAATAATTTATATATATATATATATATAATTTTATTTTAGTTTTCAAAACCAAACTAAACTATAATATCATTCTTAAAATAAAGAGGAATCATTTTTATATATAGATATAATATATTCGTATTTATTAAAATAAATTATAAATATATATTTTTAATATAAATATGCAAATAATAATATTATTTTATTTGATTTTAAATATTAAAAAAAATTATGTAATTTAACCATTAATATTAATAAAACTAAATTTTAAATTTACTAATTTTATAAAAAAATAAATTACATTAATAAAATTAAAATCAATAATTAATTGTATCCACTAAAGCACTAAAATAGTGATTAGATACTATTATAGATATATAACAGAAATAATTTTTTCAAAATTCAAATTTAAAAAAAAAAAGAAAAAAAGTAAGGGTTAAGGAACTAACCATTAAACCAAGTTTTAATTCAAAATTTTATTTTACTTATTCTTTTCAAATAGACATAATGCATCTCTCAAATAATTTTTTTCAAATTTAATATTAATTTTTTTAGTTTTAAATTTAAGTAATTATAAAATAATGAAATAACCAAAATAAAATAATAAAATGAAATATTTACATCAGAATAAAATAGGAATAAATTTGTGTGAAAAAAAACAACAATAATGAGAAATATCCTTTATATATAATTATAGATATTTAATTTTATTATTTTTAATTTTTTAATTATTTTAAAATACAGTAGAGATTTAAGTAAATAATATCTCATCAATGCAATTTATTTTTTTATAAAAATAGTAAATTTAAAATTTGCTTTTATTAATATTAATAGTTAAATTACATAATTTTTTCTTAAAAATTTAAAGAATCTATATTCAATAATCTAAATAGAGAACAAATTGTGTATGTAAACTAATATTTAAAATAAAATAAAATATTATTATTCTCATATGTATATTAAAAGTATAAATTTATAATCTATTTTAATAACTACAATCTATACCTATATATAAAAATATTCTCATCTTTAACTTCTCTTAATTTTTTTTCTATTTTATCCTTATATCAATATTTGATTTTACTTTATGATCATGGGCATTGCGTCATTTTTTTTTTCTAAAACATTTGGTGTAGGCTGATTTTGAATTGAAAGAAAGGTGGAGGGGCATATTTTACATTTCAGTCATTTCCTATTTTTTAAATATTTATTAAATAACTAATTATTCTTATAATTAATTCAAAATTATTTTTTTCTAAACAAAAAACTAATATAGTGTCATTTTGTAAAAAACCAATTATCAATTTTAAAATGTAGAGTACGGACACGAAGATACGTATAATCTCTAAAATGTAGGAGACGGGGACACAAATCTATATATTATATAATTTTGAATTATATAAATTGAAAATAAATATTTATGTGCAAAAGTATGTTTCAGATTCTTTTGGGAGAATAAAGATATTTTTCATGACTGGTTCAAAAGAATTTGTTCTTTATTTTTATAATCATAATAAAAATTTATACAATAAATTTTAAATTTGAGTTTTTAGAAAAGTATTGTCCTACGAGTGTCCTACGAGTGTCCTACGAGTGTCCTACATTTTAGAGATTAGAGTGTCCTACGAGTGTCCTACGTTTTAGAGATTATATATATCTCTGTGTCCGTATGGTATCAGTGTCCGTGTTAAGTGAAAAAAATTAAAATAAAATTTTCAAATTAAAAAACTTCTTATTTAATCAGTTTAAAACATAAAAGTAACCAGTTAGGTGAACACAAAATAAAATTAACCTACCAATGTCATTTAAGTGTGAACAAATAAAATAAAATTTTAAAATTAAAAAACTGCTTTATTAACTTCTAATAAAATTATAAAATATCCAAATATCCAAATAACCAAAATAAATTAATAAAACAGAATATTAAGTAAGGATAAAATAGAAAAACAATTTAGAGCATTTAAAGAGGAGAATCCCTTTATATATAGGTATAGATTTTTGGTGTACACAAATTGTTTTCCTATTTTATCTTATATCAATATTTTATTTTATTTTGGTTATTTTGTTTTATAGTTACTTAAATTTAAAAGCAAAAAAAAAAGTTAAAATTAAATTTGAAAAAAACTGTTTAGTGGATACAATTAATTACTAGTTTTACTTTTATTAAAATATTTAATATTATAACTTTTTTTTAAATAAATTATTTTAAAATATAGTAGAGATTTAAGTAAAACTCCATAAATATCTCATCAATCAATTTTTTTTTATATAAAATTAGTAAATTTAAAATTTAATTTTATTAATATTAATAGTTATTTTATTTGGTCTTCCCTTTAAAAAAAATAATTTAATATTTTTTTTTCTTTAAAATACACATATATATATTTTTTTATTTTCTATATTTATTTATTTTTACATTTTTCTTCTTATCATTTTTAAGCATTAAGTGTAGCAATTGCATCAGTTTTTTTTTAGGATTTTGCATTTATGGTAGATAAACACTTCAATATTATTTGTGCGCTCAATATTAATTAATACTAATTGGCTTTGATTTTTGTATAATTATGTCCTGTATTTTTTACTTGAAATTAACATGATTAAGTCATCAATAACAATAAAAATAAATACTAATTTATGTTTATAGATTCAACTTTTATGTTGTTGTAGAGTTTAATTTTTAATTTTCTTCATTCTTAAAAACAAAATTTAAACTAAACATTTTTAAATTTATTACTTTTTTATTTTTATTTTGTAAATCTTATTTTTTTATTCATTAATTATATTTCTAACTATTTTAAACATTAAAAATACTTATTTTTTTAATGTATTCAAAATTAAAATTATAAAAGAAAATTAATTTATTATTTATTTATTTATTTTTGAAATGGTGCTAGATAGGGAAATAAAAAATTAAAGGGTGCTAGATAAGGAAATAAAAACAAAAGGGTGCTAGATAGGAAAATAAAAATAAAAAGGTGCTACATAGGGAAATAAAAGTGTAAATGGTGCTGGATAGGAAATTGAATCCACAATAGGTATCTTTAATTTAAAAAAATAGGGAATAAAATCAGTTTAAATCAGAATAGTAACGTACTCATCCTTCCACTCTCTCCACATCTAGCAACCACTAAGTGACAATAAAAAAAACTGAAAAAAAAAATTTCTTTTGTTAACTTTTAAAATTACAAAATAATCAAAATAAATTAACAATAATATAATAAAATAAATATAGAAGGATATTTATAAACTAATTTGAAGTAGCAAACATAAGATAGATAATTAATATTAAATGAAATATAAATAACATTAAAAATAAGATATAATGAAATTCAATAATAAATAATAAATTTCTATACATTTAGAAGGGTTTAATTTTATAAAGATAGGGAAGGAGGACATTGTAGATATCTTTAATTTTAAAAATAGAGAATAAAATCAGTTTAAATCAGAAAAGTAACATATCAATCCTTCCACGTCTAGCAACCATTATTTTTTTTTTCAAATCCAATTTAAAAAATAATTATTCAAATTAAATAAATAATTCAGTTTGTGTTCTTTTATCTTTAATTTTTTTCAAATCAAATATAAAAACCGATTATTCAAATTAATTAATATCTTATCATTCCGTTTGTTTTGATTTTTTTTTTTTTTATAAAGTTTTCGTGGTAGGCATCACTATGCAACTTGACATCTGAGCTAAGCTGACACCTCAAGTAACAACAATCATCTGCCATCACATAAAAAAATATTATTAAAAAAAAGAAAAAAGAAAGAAAATACAAAAATATGGGGGGACTAGACCAAAACCTATATGTTAACACAAACGATACATAGGTAGATTATACCTATTCATAAAGAATTCTAAGAACAGACTAGCTGAGAAGTATATTATACCAATGAAAAGATTCTCTATGAATAAATCCTAAATTAGCCAACTTATCAGCACACGCATATTATTTAATTATATTAAAATATGGAAAAAAATTAAATACAAAATTTAATCAAATTAAATAATATCTTAATATTTGTGTTAATATTTTATTACTTATATTTATATTTATTTTTAATTAAATAGGTTTAAAATAATTAAATAAATATATTTTGTAATTAGACAATTTTAATATTATTTTTATCATAACAAATCGACTGTAATATTATTGAAGAACTTAATATTTTAACAATGTGATTCTTAATGAGTAAAGAAATTGAAGTTATTAATTTATAAAATAAACTAAACATGTTTATTGAACAAAATTAAATAAAATGTATGCATTACGGAAATAGGAAAAGCAAAATAAGATAAATAAAAGAGATGAAATGTGAAGAGAATAAACAATACACAGTTTCAGATCTCAAAATTAGGGTTTTTGAAGCATTGAGGAGGCGGAAGACACGGTGGAGTGACGATGATGAAATGTGAAGAATAACAGTAATACACTGCTTCAGAATCTCAAAATTAAAGGGTAGAGCCAAGAAAAACTATGTGCACTTGCATTTAGATGTTGGAAGGGTCGCTAGTGAAGGCATTTGCTCACGCAGTGCTGCATAACTTTTTTATTTCTTCCTCTCCTATCTTCACTCACTTTGATTTTTGACTCGTTGTTAGGGTTTCGATTCTTCCTTGTGTGCTTCAGAAATATACCTTTGTTATGAAAGAAGAGGCACCGAAATTGAATTTGCACGCAGTTAGGAATATCAAATAGCACTCGACAACAGTTTTTTTTTTATTTATATTCTTTCTCTCACAGTCTTCTTATATATCACTCTTTTTACCTAAAATAGTTAACCGTCCATAAATCCACATTGTCACATTTCACGTCGTTAGCAGTCCATTAACCCATGTTTCACTGTCACTCCACTCTTATTTAATAAAACCTCTCAAACCATTTATTCCAAATTTAATTTTCAAACTCATTTTTTTAATCATTTCAATTTAAGTCACATTCCAATTTTACAATTTTAAAACAAATCAATTTTATTATATTTTAATATTATAGAATTTAGATAATATCTTGAATTTTTTATTTAATAGAAAAGAATATCACTATCATAAAATATCCAAATAATCAAAATAAATTAATAAAATAATATATGAAGTAAGGATAAAATAGAAAAATAATATAGAGAATATCTTGACTTTTTTATTTAAATAGAAAAGGAGATCATTTTAAAAGAGAAAGTAACATATCAATCTCTCCACTTTTCTCCTGTCAATTAAATGACAAAAAATAAAATAAAATTTTAAAATTAAAAAATGCTTTATTAACTCTTAAAATTATAAAATGTCCAAATAATCAAAATAAATTAATAAAATATGAAGTAAGGATAAAACATGAAAAGAATTAAGAAAATATCTTGAATTTTTTTATTTAATAGAAAGGAGATCACTTTAAAACAGAAAGTAAGGTACCAATCTCTCCACTCTCCTGTTAAATGACAACAAATAAAATAAATTTTAAAATTAAAAACTGCTTTATTAACTTCTAAAATTAAAAAAGTCCAAATAAAAAAAATTAATAAAATAAAATATACAATGTATAGGTTTATTAATGTTGAAAATGTCCAAACTCTCAGCTGCAGCTGCACATTTGCAAAAAAGAGATTAGATTGAGGGGCATAATTTATATTTCTCCCACTTAATATACTACACTTTGATTATATTAAGGGCATAACTTATATTTCTCATTTAGAGCAGATATTTTTTTTTTCACGAAGAATAAATTAAATAAACATGAATATTTAAAGAGATGTTCTAATCCTTAAAAGAAAAAAAAAGAAAAAAAAGGACACATCACCTAGCACAAACAAGGTGGCTTGCTTTTTAGCAAACAAGTATGTGCAATCCATTGCAAGAGGTTCAATTTCATCTACTTCTGACTGAGTATCACGACAAAGACAATTTCTCCTTGCAATTAACTCAACTATGTCATTCACCTCTTTCTCCATACTTGTGATTAATACTTCCTGCTCCTCAAATTTCCGCATCAGTTGAAAAACTTTCACCCTCATTGCACGGACTTTATCCTTTGTTGATTTCTTCTTCGTAATTCGACACCCAATTTGGTCAAAAGCTTCTTCAACAAATTTACTGCAAAGTTCTTCATTGGAAACACATAACTCAAGAAGAACCTGTTTGTTGACATATATAATTCCAAAATTAATTATCTACATTCAAAACAACATTAATGTAATACAAATTACAAAAAAAAAAACATACCTTATTTTTACGTAGACCACGTTCAAGTTCATGGTCACCAACTCTAACATTCATCCAATGCATGATACAGGGATATTTATTCCCACTCGTAGGTACTTGACGCTTATAAGAGAACAAATGTTCCATCGCCCATATCTGAACAATGAATACTAAAAGGCATTTATTAAAAGGTCAACACAGATGCACAATTATTACAAACATTTACCAATAACAAAAATGTTTCATTTTACCTGCAAGAGGTAAACGCAACCATCCACATGGATATACGACATATTTGCCCGCGTAATCCATTTTGAAGCTGAACACAAACTATCAACCAAAATCTCATACACTAACCCCCCCCCCCCCTCCCCCCTCCCTAACAAGGTTAAACAACCCATCATGAACTAAACCCAATCTAGTAGGGAGAATAAACTCCGACAAACCTAACAAGACATACAACTTACAAAAGTCCTCTGAGAAAATATCATTCCCAAGTTTCAAAATAACACAATATATCATTTCCACAGTTACATGACCTTCTTCAAAAAAACTCATTATGTGAGATATAATACTAGTTTTCCTTAAATCAATTTTTCTACCACCTACTCTAAGACCTACACCTAAACACACATCTACCAAACTAAACGACACAAATTGATACTGAATTGATAAACTTTGCTTCCTCTCCACCCAAGAACTACATAACTTACTTAAAAGTCCACAGCTCAATTTGATGTCCTCACGAACAAACAAAAGCCATCCAAATGGGGTGGACTGTATAATACTCTTTTGTTGCAAAGTTATAACCATGTTCACAACAGCCAAACGCTTTGACCTGCAATTATGCCTAAACACCTGTATATCAAAATCAAATACAAATACACTATAATAATTAAAATTAAAGATAAATAAATGTAATTGTTATGTCTACTTAAAAACAAAAAACATCATTTCAAAGAAACCTTAGCTTGACCCTCAGGATGACGATCAATCATAAGAATCTCCTTATCTGAACATTCGCTAATTGACATTATATCCTCAAACAATTTTGTGAATGTTTCCTGTTGAGAACGAAACCAACATACACTCTTATGACATCAGTATGCTTATGCTTCAATAATAGAACATTCAGTAAATTTAGAGCAACATGAATTGTGTAGGATGCCTACTTTTAATGGGAAAGTGGACTTACAAATACCTTAATTCTTAAATATATGTGCAGTTCTATTAATAAATAAGTTTTTTATTCTACATGCAGATTTGGGTCTATGCAAACAGTTTTGAATATTTTTTGGTGGCAGTGGTGGTCCTTCAAAGAAAGGCCCATGAGGATTGGGCAGTGAAACATAATTACAGTGTCTAATAATACAAGGCTTTTGAAATCATAGGGATTAAATTGCTCAACCTAAATAATCTCAAGGACTACCAACAGCTTACTCGTACTTATTTCAGTTGTGATCTTATACTATACTTTTATCTTGCTGGGTAAATATGACGTTGTTCATATTCTCTCACTTTTGATATTTTTGTCAATAATGTAAAATAGACATAGTTCAAGTCCCAGTGTTAAAAAAATTAAAACAATAATATAAAGCTATATATATATATGATACCCCAAACCTATTTAATCTTCGTTGATTTAAAATTAACAAAATAAAAAGTGTGTGAATGTTTTCTGTTCAGAACCAAACCAACATACACTTCTAATAAAGTTTTCTCCATACAAAGGGGAATCATATCTCTATTTGAATCTCACTAGTAAGAAATTATTTGTAAAAGATTGTCTGGAGGACATTACAGAATGCATGTAATCAATTTTAAATATTGGAAGAAGAGTTAAGGATCAGAATTACTATAAACTACAATTTAATTCCAAGCAATTACTAAGCAGTATGATCACAAAAGTGGCATCAATTGGCACTTGTCTTCAGCTCATCAAACAGGGCAACATACACTTACAAATGGGAGCAATCAGATTTTCAATTAACCAAGCCTTTTTCATCACCAGGTGGCGGCACATCATTAGCAACTACAAAGGGAATTAGAGAGAACATAAAACAATATTGTCCCACAATTTCATCAATAACTAACATAAAAGAATACTACCCTATAGTTGTTTGTTACATTAGTGTCTCACAAATTTAGGAACCAAATAGCAATTTCAACATAGTTGCAAATTTTAAATGAGTCAAATGTAGACCAAATTTACTACATCACCATGATAACTGGCAACCCTCCTACCCTCTGCAAAAAAACACTTCCAACTGTACCATCCAGCTTAGATCACGTATTCCACATGGTTGCAGAAAAAACATCTCAGCATAAAGGTATAGCACTAATGACCTCAAGAGGGAGTCCTAGTCCTGTGGCAATTGGCCTCAAAAGGCTCATCCACTGATGCCAAACTTCTTTTCCAAAGACACCAGCACCCGCCCCACACAAACAAAACCCGAAACCTCCCTTCATACATGGTAACACTCTTCATGGCCTCATAACATATAACGTTAGTCCGGGGATCTTTTAGTCTTTTCTCTTGATGGTTATGTTGTGCTGGTCACACCTACCTGTTAGCATGTTTTCTCCAGCAGCTTTCTCTCGCCACCAGACTTTTCTTTTGCTGGTTTTATGCAGATTCAGTTTTTGGGACTGAGTATCTTTAACTAGTTTAAGTTTTTTTAGTTAAGTGAATTGTTGAATGCCCTAAAGTGTTTCTTTTAAATTCTATTAATTCATTGCTGAGATTCAATAACCCAATATAACATTACACAACCTGCATAATATATCTTTCTTATGTACAGAGCAAAGGCCACCAAATCAACTCTTGTATTGTGCATATGCTCCACTCTACTCCACGTTGACGTCATGGTCCAATATTCTTCCAGCCCCTACACAAATGAAAACCTTCCAGCAAGAAAATCATGTCTAAAGATTATACCCTCCCTGCATATATTTTGCCTGAATAAGATCTGTTGTATGCATCTCCTCCTTAACACTTTTCCTCCAGACTAAGACAGGCTTCTACTGCTGGACCTCCAGCTCCTTCATTGCCTCATCCTCCTCTTTCATAACGGATATACGTAAAAATTCTTCCAAACCAGAACCTGTCTGCATGGGAGCATACAGTTGTTACTTAAAATCATATGACACATATGCACAAGCATACAAAAGTATCTGAGCAAGCAAAAAGAAACTGTTTTTTCCCATGAGATTTTCCCCAGCAAACAAATGGAAGGCAAGGAAATAGTTCCTGACCAAGACTGATAGTAAGATCCTTTACATTGAAAAACCCCAAACAACTTCACCTTGGCATGTCTCATGCTTAGGAATGAAACAAACACCCACAATTTATTTTTTCTAAGGTCATACAAGCAAAAAAGTAATTAGTTAGTATGTGTGAAGTACATGAAATCCACCCTATGTAAGTAATGCCATAATTATAGTAATACTGAACCAAGGTTTATTTCTCTTTCATGTTGAGATTCTGTGCTTCTTTTAGTATATTAGATTTATGGCTGGCTGTCTTAAAAAGTGGATTTGCTCCTATTTCAACACTATAAATGGACTTGTAATATAAGAATTGTCTCACTCATGTATTTTAACTTGGTCTCCCAATAATGATCCAACGAAAACATGATAGACCCAACAACAATACTTTCCGGGTAGCGTATATCAGGAAACACATTCTGAATTGAAGGAGTAATAGTGACTGTACCGTATTCTGAATTTGGTTGAGAGGTTCTTGCGTAACTTGGTCTCGTCAGTTTTGAAATAAATCATCCAAGGACTTGCATAAGGTGGCATTTTTACTGACCTCGAAATGAAGGGCGACTAAAAAAGGTTAGTAAAAGGTCAAAAACGTTGAACTGGAGGGAATAATGAGTGTGAGAAACCAGTTATTACAAAAACAAAAACATGAACATCAAAGAAAGCTAATTGTCTTAAACAATAACCGTAAGCAGTGAATGAGAGACCGTGAATGAGAGGCAGTGGATGAGAGAGAGAACAAAGAGAAGAATAAGAAAATAAGAAAACGAAAGTGATGTAATTGCAGTGAATTTGAGGTAGTGAATGAGAGAGAACAGAGATAGAAAAATAAAGAGGGTATAATTAAGTTTATAGTAACATGTTAAATACATACACAACATTATTACTTGATAGTTTGTTTGTCAAGAGAAATCTTCATCTATATGTTTTTGCATGTAAAAGTTAAAAAAAAAAATTAAAATACAATTCAACCCTCTATTGTGTTTTGGCATGTTCTCAATAATAATAATAAAAATAAAAATAAATAATAAAAGAAAGCAATTATATTATGACAAACGATTCTTATATCACATGCTCTTATAAGTTTTATATATTCTTAATATATGAATTAAAATTAATAATAAAGTTAAGATAAAACGCACTATCTATATAACCGTTAGACAATGTATAGTCTAACTAAACTAACACAACACTACTAAATACTCCTTTATATGTTTTTGATAAGGCGATCATGATTTATAGTCAATGCATCATTTATTCCAAACAATTTTTTAACTACAATTAAAGTTTAAAGTTTATGACATAAATTATATAATCCATTCAAATCATATACAAAATCTCGGAAGATTGTTTTCATGTATGAAAGAAAGAATAAGAGACATTATTAAAAATTATATAACTATATGTTTTATTATTCATTATAGAATTGTTTATGAAAAAATAATTAATATTTAAAATAATTTTAATTTAATTATTAAAAAGTGATTGGAATATAAAAAATATTACATATGTAATTTTAATTTTAATAAATACATTCAAGTATATAAAATTGTAATATTATTACAGTAATTATAATGTAACTAAATATAATGAAGATGTGAATATTTTCTAAAACACACTACGAGAAAAGGCTAATTTAATTAATGATGGTTGTAATGTTTTTTTGTTAACAATCTTATAAACATATTGATACAATTCTCTTTAGACTTCATTTACAAGATTTCATATATATTGACTATTATTTTTTAAAAATAAAGGTTTTGAACAAAATCGTCATGTGTATACTATGTATAGGTTTATTAATGTTGAAAATTAGTACACAAATATGAGGAAAGTTATGGTAAAATCGTTATGATATTCTTTTTTTTTCTACTATTCTCAATTAAACAACCTCATATATTAAACAACCAACCAAATTCAACAATATTATATAAAAAATATATATCAACTAGCATAAAACAATAATAAAATTAATTATATCAAAACGAATTGTAAATAAGTATTTCAAATGTGAAAAAAATTTAAACATAAAAATCATAAATAAAAAATAAATTTAGAAAACAAAGTTAATAAATTATTTTAATATTACTTATCCTAATGTGATGTAGAAATTGATTAAATAGGTTTCTCATCATGTTGATATAACCTATTTAATGGGTTCGAAATCAAAAATAGTTGTACATTGATGAAATAGTGCAAACACATAACTTCAAATTAGTCCATAAACTAGACTTAATTTATTTCATAATAAATTAGTTAAACATAATGATCTAGATCTAACATCTTTCAATAATGACTCGTATAATGATTGTTATTTATTCCATTATATAATAATTACACATTTTTTTAACTTGTTTAATACATTACCATTCAATAATAATCTAATTAATATATTTAATTAAAAAAAACAAGCAAAAACAATGTACATATAATAACCTAATTAATATATTTAATTAAAAAAAAAAGTTAATGTGCATGTAATAAGTCGCCTTGCAAGACAAATTAATTTCATCCTTATATGTGGGGACTTTTTTCCACTATCCTTACAAATAAGCAAATCGAGAACTAAAAACTTACTTTAATATATGACGCTGCCAAAATGAACATACTAATTAAAAAATACTAAAATAATTGTTAAGAATAATTTATATATTTATTAAATATTAGGTATAAAATATAAAAAAAAAATTATGAAGATAAGATTTATTTTTACAATAAAAAAATCTTATTTAACAATAATATGTGAAGTGAAAAGTTATCACTCATTTTGTGTCGCCTTGGTTTCAAACAATGAAATGAAATTTTTTATACTACCCATTAAAAATATTCAAATGGTAAAATGACGTTTTTATTTCATTTTATTCCATTTCATCTTATTATATTTCAATTCATTTGTTTTATTTCATTGCATCCCAATATATTCTAATCTATGTCATTTCATTAAGAATCACGCATCCAAGCATACAATTAATGTGATGGAGATTGAACTATTCTTTTTTATAATAAAACCAGAGTCCAAAAGGCCCATTACCAGTTTTCTAGACAGCAATAATCGTAATTATGAAGAATTAATCTATCAATCCTCTCTTCTAGCTTCCCGTTTTTGAGAAAGAATGAGTAAAGAAGTATCATGAAATAAATAACATCATTATTTAAAATTATTTTAGTTAAACTAATTAATAAATAAACCATATTGAAACAAATTTAGTTCAAAATATAACCTGGGTCCCTGCAACAAATTTTGCAAAGATGCTGTCGAAAAATATAAAATAAATATATAATTAAAATTAATGGTTCAACCAATTTGGTCATCGTACAAAATAAATGGTAATTGTACAAAATAATATTATTTTACTTCCACAATATACAGGGAAAAAGAAATTATGGTTCAACTAGTTCAATCCAATTTGAAGAAACATTATTGACTTGTTTTTCTTTATATATTTTGAATGTATTAAACATAGTGTTTGACATAAGTACACAATTGTTTTTGTACGTAGCAATAAAAATAATCTAAAGAAATTTATTTATTTATATATATATTAATAATACTAACTAGATGTATTTAGTAATGAATATCACATCATATTAATTTGAATGTTTTTGTGTCGCCTTGGTTTCAAACAATGAAATGAAATTTTTTATACTACCCATTAAAAATATTCAAACGGTAAAATGACGTTTATTTCATTTTATTCCATTCCATCTTATTATATTCCAATTCATTTGTTTTATTTCATTGCATCCCAATATATTCTAATCTATGTCATTTCATTAAGAACCATCAATCCTCTCTTCTAGCTTCTCGTTTTTGGGAAAGAATGAGTAAAGAAGTATCCTGAAATAAATAACATCATTATTTAAAATTATTTTAATTAAACTAATTAATAAATAAACCATATTGAAAAGATCTGTCGAAAAATATAAAATAAATATATAATTAAAATTAATGGTTCAACCAATTTGGTCATCGTACAAATCAAATGGTAATTGTACAAAATAATATTATTTTACTTCCACAATAAAATGACGTTTTTATTTCATTTTATTCCATTTCATCTTATTATATTCCAATTCATTTGTTTTATTTCATTGTATCCCAATATATTTTAATCTATGTCATTTTATTAAGAACCACGCATCCAAGTATACAATTAATATGATGGAGATTGAACTATTCTTTTTTGTAATAAAACCAGAGTCCAAAAGGTCCATTACCAGTTTTTTAGACATCAATAATCGTAATTAAGAAGAATCAATCCATCAATCCTCTCTTCTAGCTTCCCGTTTTTGGGAAAGAATGAGTAAAGAAGTATCCTGAAATAAATAACATCATTATTTAAAATTATTTTAATTAAACTAATTAATAAATAAACCATATTGAAACAAATTTAGTTCAACATATAACCTGGGTCCCTGCAACAAATTTTGCAAAGATGCTGTCGAAAAATATAAAATAAATATATAATTAAAATTAATGATTCAACCAATTTGGTCATCGTACAAAATAAATGGTAATTGTACAAAATAATATTATTTTACTTCCACAATAAACAGGGAAAAAGAAATTATGGTTCAACTGGTTCAATCCAATTTGAAGAAACATTATTGACTTGTTTTTCTTTATATATTTTGAATGTATTAAACATAGTGTTTGACATAAGTACACAATTGTTTTTGTACGTAGCAATACAAATAATCTAAAGGAATTTATTTATTTATATATATATATATTAATTATACTAACTCGATGTATTTAGTAATGGATATCACATCATATTAATTTGAATGTTTTTGTGTCGCCTTGGTTTCAAACAATGAAATGAAATTTTTTATACTACCCATTAAAAATATTCAAACGGTAAAATGACGTTTTTATTTCATTTTATTCCATTCCATCTTATTATATTCCAATTCATTTGTTTTATTTCATTGCATCCCAATATATTCTAATCTATGTCATTTCATTAAGAACCACCAATCCAAGCATACAATTAATGTGATGGAGATTGAACTATTCTTTTTTATAATAAAACCAGAGTCCAAAAGGTCCATTACCAGTTTTCTAGACAGCAATAATCGTAATTATGAAGAATCAATCCATCAATCCTCTCTTCTAGCTTCCCTTTTTGGGAAAGAATGAGTAAAGAAGTATCATGAAATAAATAACATCATTATTTAAAATTATTTTAGTTAAACTAATTAATAAATAAACCATATTGAAACAAATTTAGTTCAAAATATAACATGGGTCCCTGCAATTAATTTTGCAAAGATGCTGTCGAAAAATATAAAATAAATATATAATTAAAATTAATGGTTCAACCAATTTGGTCATCGTACAAAATAAATGGTAATTGTACAAAATAATATTATTTTACTTCCAAAATAAACAGGGAAAAAGAAATTATGGTTCAACTAGTTCAATCCAATTTGAAGAAACATTTTTGACTTGTTAATATAAAATAAATATATAATTAAAATTAATGGTTCAACCAATTTGGTCATCGTACAAAATAAATGGTAATTGTACAAAATAATATTATTTTACTTCCACAATAAACAGGGAAAAAGAAATTATGGTTCAACTAGTTCAATCCAATTTTAAGAAACATTATTGACTTGTTTTTCTTTATATATTTTGAATGTATTAAACATAGTGTTTGACACAAGTACTGTTTTTGTACGTAGCAATAAAAATAATCTAAAGAAGTTTATTTATTTATATATATATATTAATTATACTAACTAGATGTATTTAGTAATGGATATCACATAATAATAATTTGAATGTTTTTGTGTCGCCTTGGTTTCAAACAATGAAATGAATTTTTTTATACTACCCATGAAAAATATTCAAACGGTAAATGATGTTTTTATTTCATTTTATTCCATTTCATCTTATTATATTCCAATTCATTTGTTTTATTTCATTACATCCCAATATATTCTAATCTATGTCATTTCATTAAGAACCACGCATCCAAGCATACAATTAATGTGATGGATATTGAACTATTCTTTTTTATAATAAAACTAGAGTCCAAAAGGCCCATTACCAGTTTTCTAGACAGCAATAATCGTAATTATGAAGAATCAATCCATCAATCCTCTCTTCTAACTTCCCGTTTTTGGGAAAGAATGAGTAAAGAAGTATCCTGAAATAAATAACATCATTATTTAAAATTATTTTAGTTAAACTAATTAATAAATAAACCATATTGAAACAAATTTAGTTCAAAATATAACCTGGGTCCCTGCAACAAATTTTGCAAAGATGTTGTCGAAAAATATAAAATAAATATATATTTAAAATTAATGGTTCAACCAATTTGGTCATCGTACGAACTAAATGGTAATTGTACAAAATAATATTATTTTACTTCCACAATAAACAGGGAAAAAGAAATTATGGTTCAACTAGTTTAATCCAATTTGAAGAAACATTATTGACTTGTTTTTCTTTATATATTTTGAATGTATTAAACATAGTGTTTAACATAAGTACACAATTGTTTCTGTACGTAGCAATAAAAATAATCTAAAGAAGTTTATTTATTTATATATATATTAATTATACTAACTAGATGTATTTAGTAATGGATATCACATAATAATAATTTGAATATACTAACTAGATGTATTTAGTAATGGATATCACATAATAATAATTTGAATGTTTAGTGTGCTTGACTTGGATAAATTATGAGATAAGAGTATTATGAGAAGTTTATGATTTCCTTTAGATTCTTGTATTATAGAGAGCTGACATTTTCATGTTTTGAACATTTTGATTGTTTAAGTGTAGCTTTTGTTATTCTTAAGCTCTTTATTACTAATATTAATCAGACTAAGTTTTTGAAGTGGAAGAGTTTACCTTTTTTAACCATTAATAAAATGGGATAATAACAAGTGACAACAATTTATAATTATTTCAAAGAAACATTAAAAAATATCACTAATTTATTTAAACAAAAATACATATAAGTAACGGAGTAACACTCTCATAAATATCACCTACACGGAGGCTGAATACATTGACAATTACCAACATAAATTTAAAGTAAAAGAATATCTTGTTTACTAAAGTTTCTTACCAAAGCTGTTGATAGCAATGATTCTTTCTCTTCATGTCTTTCATGACCGGCATAAAAGGAAGATCATATTATTTAGATGTATTTTTTTAGAATAAAATGTATTTTAGTTTTTTAAAGTATAATTTAGTCTCGCAATAAAAAAATTATATTATTTTAATCCTCCAAATAGTCAAATGTTTTATGGATGAATGAAAAACAATTTAAATATTGTATGAAAGACTAAAAATTTTGTATTTCAAATTAAAGAAAAAAGTGTTAAAACAAAAACATATAGAGTAATGAAACAAACATTTTATCCTATTTTTTAAAACCTTTCACAAATATGAACATACCAACCTGAGATCTAAGTGTGTGATTCTGTTGATCATTGACACTTGATTTATGTATGTTTTTCATATATAATTGTTAGAAGTTAAATTTAATTTTAAAAAATTTATGTAAAAAAGAAACTATTTAAAGTCGTATCCACTTAAACTTAATTGTAAATCTAATACATATATTATAAATTCTTCTATGAAATGAAACAAAAACGAGTGAAAATATAATCCATGAACTAACTTAAGATGATTCGTGTGAATGTTTTTCAGCTCAAAATTATTATTAACATCCAAAACGTCGGACGTACATAAAATAATATAATATATTAAAAAAAATTATTAATATAAAGCAAAATATTATAAATTTTAAAAATAACATTTTGCAATGGAGAGACTTTCATTCAGATGAATATGCATCTTGCAGATTATATATATATATATATATATATATATATATATATATATATATATATGGTTTCATCGACATGAAGAGTAATCTATTCGAGCTCTGGTATCATAATAAAATAATAATTAAAACTTAAATATATGAAGAATAAATCAAGGTAAAGAACGAAAAAAAAAACTAATATCTAATTTAACCTTTATTACTAGATAAAAAGGTAACAAAGTTTATTTGAAATTTGATTTTGGTATGAAAGATTCTATTTTATAACCTCCAGTCTCCCCTCCTCGAAGAAGTGAGACAACTGTTTATTTTCGTTTTCTAAAAAATGTCGTACAATAATTGTGTATACTTTATTAACTCTAAAATAATTGTGTAAATACAATACAACAGCTAAAATAATTAAACTCTAGCAATTCAATATCAATTGTTGTATTTACCTGTTTTTCAAAGTCTACTCCAGAAATACCACGATACAGCCTCAATAAGCTAGATGGTAATGACGAAAGTCTATCATTATGTATGATAAAAAAGAACGCAACCCTCTTAATAAATTAGCAACAAAATTCTTTGCAATTGAAATTAGGTCTAAATATTTGCAAACAAAAATCTGTTTTCTCCCTTATTTACAAAAGTAAAAAAATGGTTAATAGTATTACATTGAATAAAAATCTATTATATTAAGTCATCACATAATAAACAAATAGTTTGTCAATGGTTACTTCATTAAAGTGATAGTTATGTTTAAATCTTCCAACCTTTAATTTAAACATTTTAAATATGTTCACATTTTTTTTGGAAGAGATTTGTATGTAACATAAAAGCTATAACAAGAATAGATGTACCTGTGAATGACTTAGCAAACTAGTCATTTCATGACAATTAAGTTGGTTTAAATTTTGTATGTAACTTATATAAATATTTTTCTTTGCGTAATCTTCATTATCAAAATCACTATAAGAAAATGGTAAAAAAAAAAGAATGATATATGAAGACTTTTTCTCACCAAATTACAAGCTAATTAGGTAGGGATCCACTAATTATGATATTCTATCATTATTAAATTATTGCGTACAAGTACAATAATTGCATACAATAATTGTGTATAATTTGATAATTATTATTTCTATTAAATATCACTTTTAAAGTTTGGTTTTAAAATATCACGTAATAATTCTGGAAAGCTTCTCCTTTCCTCTACTCCACCGTGCAAGCTAGAAAGCAAGCAAAACGTAGAAAGGGTGTTTGGGCTTATCAAAGTCTACTCCAAAAATACCACGATGCTGCAAGCTCAATAAGATAGATGACAATGACGAGATTCTAACATCGTGTATGATAAAAAAGAACGCAACTTTCGTTATAAATTGGCACCAAAAGTCTTTGTAATTCAAATTAGATTTAAATATTTACATTACTTCTGCAAACAACATAATTTATTCGAGCTCTGGTATTATAATAAAATAATAATGAAAACGTAAATATATGAAAAGAATAAATCAAGGTAACAACTTTCAAAACAAAATAGCTAAAGAACGAGAAAAAAAGAAAAAAACTTTTGGGCTTATCAAAGTCTACTCCAGAAATACCACGATGCTGCAAGCTCAATAAGATAGATGACAATGACGAGATTCTAACATCGTGTATGATAAAAAAGAACGCAACTCTCGTTATAAATTGGCACCAAAAGTCTTTGTAATTCAAATTAGGTTTAAATATTTACTTTACTTCTGCAAACAACATAATTTATTCGAGCTCTGGTATTATAATAAAATAATAATGAAAACGTAAATATATGAAAAGAACAAATCAAGGTAACAACTTTCAAAACAAAATAGCTAAAGAACGAGAAAAAAAGAAAAAACTTAATATATAATTTAACCCTTATTATGAGGTGAAAAGGTAACAAAGTTTATTTGAAACCTGATTTTTTTGTCCGAAGGATTCCATTTTATAGCCTCCAGTCTCTCCCAACTGTTTATTTTCATCATCTGCGTACAATAACGTACAATAATTGTGTATACCCTATTAACTTTAAAATAATTGTGTAATACAATATAACAGCTCAAATAATTAAACTATCGCACTTCAATATCAATTGTTGTATTTACCTGCTTATCAAAGTCTACTTCAGAAATACCACAATGCAGGCTCAGTAAGCTACATTACAACAATGAGAGTCTATCATTGTGTGTATGATAAAAAAGAACGCATCACTCGTTATAAATTAGCACCAAAAGTCTTTGTAATTCAAATTAGATCTAAATATTTACATTTCTTCTGCAATGTGTATGATAAAAAAGAACGCATCACTCGTTATAAATTAGCACCAAAAGTCTTTGTAATTCAAATTAGATCTAAATATTTACATTTCTTCTGCAAACAAAGATCTGTTTTCTCCCTAGTTTACAAAGGTAAAAAAATGGTTCATAGTATTACATAGATGTTTGTTTATTTTCATTTTCTAAAAAATCATCTGCGTACAATATCGTAAAATAATAATTGTATAATACAATATAACAGCTAAAATAATTAAACTCTCGCAATTCAATATAGTATTACATAGATGTTTGTTTATTTTCATTTTCTAAAAAATCATCTGCGTACAATATCGTAAAATAATAATTGTATAATACAATATAACAGCTAAAATAATTAAACTCTCGCAATTCAATATCAATTGTTGTATTTACCTGCTTATCAAAGTCTACTCCAGAAATACCACGATGCTGCAAGCTCAATAAGTTAGATGACAACAACGAGAGTCTATCATTGTGTATGATTAAAAAAAAAACGTGCAGCCCTAGTTATAAATTAGCACCAAAAGTCTTTGTAATTCAAATTAGGTCTAAATATTTACATTCCTTCTGCAGACAAAGATTTGTTTTCTTTCTGGTTTACAAAAGTAAAAAAAATTGTTCATAGTATTACATAGAATAAACATCTATTATATTAAGACATTACATAGAATAAATCAAGGTAACAACTACCAAAACAAAATAGCTAAAGAATGAGAAAAAAAGAAAAAAAACTAATATCTAAATCATGAGTACAACCAAATTAATTGCATATAATTGCATACAATATCGTATATAATAATTACATACAATTATTGTGTATAATTTGATAATTATTATTTCTTTAATCAAATTCAACTTCATTAAGAAAATATAATTGAATAATTTGAAAAAAACAATTTGAAACTTGTATAGTCTTTTTAATGAATGATACATAGTTTTAAATAAGAATTAGATGTGGACCAAGTTAATTGATTAAATATCACTTTTGAAGGCTGGTTTTAAAATATTTGCTAATAATATTAATGTTATGCAGTCAAAAATAAATAAATCTTTATTACTAATATGTACTTAGAATGTCTTTGAATTTCATAATACAAAATTTCAAAATCGTGAATTACTACACAACCATGTCTTACATGTTGCAAATGCTAAGTATTTGTCCAAAAAAATTATTTGAAAATAGAATACTTTAATTGTCACAGTTTTAAGGATTAATAAGTACGATAAAATGAAAACCTTAATCAATCAGGTAGTCTACTCGCAATAACAAAATATCCTGTAAGATTGTGATTTGGTATGAATACAAATGTATGTGTAAGAATTCATTCTTCTAAATAAGTGATAAAAAATGAAAAGAGAAATAATAATATAGAGAAATAATAATATTGTCAAAGATGTGAAATTAGTATCACAACTCTTAATCAACCATGGTTAGAGAATACAATGGTCTAGAAAACAAAATTGCTTTTACCTTTAAGAAAAAGCTCACTCGATGTTTGTGCTTTATAAGCTTTGTTGGCATGCATCTTGCATCTGAGTTAATAATGTGTTAATCATTTTGATGTTAGAGGAAACATAAATCTAAACAAATTAATATTAATTGGTTTAATTTAGTTTGAATTCAAAACTTTTTCAACTAATCCTAACCAAATTAATAATATATGAATTGGTTCAGATCACTTAAAATTTAATTGAAAAATATCAATATGTTTTTTTAAAAAATAAAAAATAAAAATTTAATTGAAATTCACTATGTATTTGGATTGATGAGAGGATTTGTGGGAAGGGAGGAAGTGAATTTGTGAGGATTAGAGAGGATATGTGAGGTTGTTTGGATTGAGATGATAGAATGAATTTGTGAGGATAGTTTATTGTAAGTTTACAAATTTATCCTTGTTATTAAAAAATATTTAAATAATGAATTGTGATTTTTTTTGTCTAGGTTTGAATCAATTAAAATTTTCTAATATACACTATCCATAATTACTTATATTTTTTAATAAAAAATTAAAAAATATAATAGAAGATAATATTTATTATTATAATTATTTGTTATTTTATATAATTATATATGTTTTTGTTGATATTATAATTTTATTTTTTATTTTTATTATTTATAATTATATGTTTTTATTGATAGTATAATTAAATACTTTTGAAATTATAAATAAATTTAAATAATATTTAATTTTGTATATTTTAATAAAATGCATGCACAAGGGTATTTGGATAAAATACAATAATTCTATATGAATATCACAAATCTCTTCATTTGTGTGAACAATGAAAAAATCCTCCACCCTCTCTACCACTCTCAAAACCATTGAAACAAACACAAAAAAACACTCATTCCCTCCTCCCCTTCCTTCTTCATACTTGTATACAAACACATAATATAAAATCTTCAACATTATAAATAATAAAAGAAATTAAATATATTTAATTTTTTTAATTTGCTTTAGATTTTCAAATTTTAAAACTGTAAACAAAAGCTTATTAGTTCAGTTTGGTTCGATTTTGATTGAAAAAAAGAAAAACAAAATCAAATCAATTAAATTAATTCAGTTTGTATCTTAGATCTATGAAAACCTCAAATTAATACTCTAAATAAATTGTAAACTTTTAACTTGTTAAATGTAAACCTTTTACT
The DNA here is from genome assembly GCF_000499845.2 of Phaseolus vulgaris. Classification (NCBI taxonomy): domain Eukaryota; kingdom Viridiplantae; phylum Streptophyta; class Magnoliopsida; order Fabales; family Fabaceae; genus Phaseolus; species Phaseolus vulgaris. The sequence continues at coordinate 4,638,295 of NC_023757.2, forward strand.
ATTAGTATATCAATACCTAATAATATTAAAAGCAGGAAAATATTACTTATAGACATATAGTTCATAATTGTGATATAGTCCATATAATTTTTAAATTGTTTTATTTCATAAATTTTTCTTTTTAATTATGAATTTTTTACTTGATAATAACAGCTAAAATAATTAAATTTTAGGTTGTATTTACTGCTTATCAAAAATCTATTTCATAATAAAAGAATAATTTGTTAATGGTTACTTACATAGTCACATAGTTATATAGTTATATTTAAATCTTCTAACCTTTAATTTAAACATTTTAAATATGTTCACAATTTTTTTTAAAGAGATGTAAGTATCTAACATAAAAGATAAGTGATAGATTTACATAATAGCTATAACATGCAAACTAATTAAATTGGTTTAAATCTTATATGAATATTTTGTTTTTGCATAATTCTTCATTATCAAACAGTCAAACAGAACGATGTCAAAATGATACAGATGTTAAAAAAAATTGAAAAAAAAAAGACAGAAAATTACCTCTAAAGAGGAATAGCATGTATAGACTACAAAAAGAAATTATTAAATACAAAAAAGTCTTACGTATTGTAGCTACAAGCATCAAAAGTAATGTATATGGAGTGATGGCCCACAGTGATGTTTCCTGGGAGTTTATGGTGCAATGATGTAGAATGAGCCCATTGTTTGTTTTTAAAGGCAGAGCAAAAATATCTTAACACAGTAGATTGAAGAGTGTTTTCTATTTTTTTTAGGTTGAGTATTATAGTTGGTTTCCAATAACATACCATCAATAAACTCTGTTATTATCTGACTGCTTTTTTTTTTTTTTTTTTGCTGGAATTCCTTTTAAAAGTATTTATGCTGTAAAATGAGGAAGGTTGATACAGATAAAACTTTGACAATTCATTGCAAGTTGGATCAGATTTTGGGTTATTTATATGTAGATACATATTGAATTATATAATTATAAATTATATAAAGATTTATATTATTATTTTTTTAATTTTAAATATTTTGTATGATTGTGTTAAAAAAATTTGTTTTTTATTTTTATAATATTAATAATAATAATTTATATAATAAATTTAGATTTTCAAAATTTGAATTATACACTTTACAAGGGTGTCAAAACAGTTTTGGGACAGAGTGCGTTAGCTTGAATCAAAGAAATTCAAAGGGCAGATTCAGAAGTTAATTTTTCTTGAACCCAAAGAAATTGAAAGAGCAGATTGAGAAGTGAAAGCAATTAGAAAGAAGTGAGATATTGCAGTGATAAAGGCCTGAAAGATCACAGAGAAATCAAATTCAGACGAGTGACACTGCAGAATTTGATTTCGCAAGCTTATGAAAAACGATTGATTGGACCGTAGGGTTATCTGGATCCATTCAAGAAGCTGAACTTGCACTTTACAATTCTTCAAATTTCAAAAAAACAAACTAAACCTAAAAACAGAGAGCAATGCAGAGATAGAGATGAAACAATTTGGTGCTGTTTATAAAGGCGTTCTCGCTAGGGTTTGTGTTTGCTTATGGGCCTACAGGCCCGTTCAGCTAAACTAAGGCAAATTCCTCCTGAATTTAAAAGGACGAAAATGCTCTTACAAAATGATGAAAATGAACTTAAATGAAATGTGTGTGAAAAAAATAAGTACTTCTAAAATCTTTTCACTGGATTTAAATTTCCGAAACACAGAATTTTAAATTTTCAAATCCAGAATAGAGAGTAATTTTGAAAAGGAAAGTTCTTCTTGCACCATATCAATTTCAAAATACACCTACCATCTTTTTAAATTCTTTTTATAATCAGTCTCATATAAAAGTAGCATTCTTTGTTTTTTCCTTTTGTGTGATTTTCGGTAGTTGGCAAAATATTTGTGTTATTATTCTTTTTATAATCTCTTTATAATTCTAACATTTTATAAAATCTGATTTGTTTATGAGATTTAAACTAAAGACCATTTTTCCTTTTTCATTGTGTAAATCGTTTAGTCGCTTAACTTGATTGAGTTATAAAATGACTTTTCTTAAAATAGTTATCGTTGCTAAATATAATTTAAAAGTAATATGCAGCTATTATATTTACTATATTTCATATTATTATGTTGCCAAATTCATTCTCTACCTTCATAGTTTCTTCCGACACATCCATAATTATTATTATTATAATTTCAAAAGTACCCTTCTCCAAATATTTGTGTAGGTTAAGAGTTATTATTGGAGGTGAATAAAGTTAGTGGTAAAGTATGTGAAACTTGTGATGTTTGTTGATTTCGTTAAGAGTTGTAGTGGTGAAATATGGTTGTTTTTGATAGTTTGTGATGACCATAGTAAACTTGTTTGAGGTAAGTTGTTGACTTTGTTTTTTCATTTATGAATTGTAGAACATTATAGGTTCTAAATTGTAAAATTCATAATATAAAGTTATATTCTGAATTCTAGAATTCATAATATAAAGTTGTATTATGAATTCTACAATTTAAAAAAGTTTTTCTAAATCCAAAAATTCACTTTCATAATGTAAAATTTGGAATAGAAATTCTACAATTCAAAAGTGATTATGATTTTAGAAATTAATTTTTAAATTATAATAGTGCCAAAGTTGCCTTGAAATAATCCACATAAATCATAATATTCACCCCTAAATAAAACAAAAACAAGGGCTTCCATTTCACCAAATTTTAAGAATTGTATAGTTTAGAAAAGAAATAAATTAGAACTCTAATCTTTTGTATGGATTAAAAGAAGAAAATGGTAGGCTAATTTGGAAAGATAAAATTGTGAACTTGTTTTTTTCTTCCACGGTTTTCTTTCTTATCATACCTTTTCTTTTCAATGTCTTTTCAACCAAAGAGAAAATTCAAAACCATTCCCTATTTTCTCTCCCAATCAAATATGCCAGGCAATATGAGGCATATGGATGAACAAGGATTAGGGAACTTGAGTACAGGGTTTACCCCAGTAACCCCCAACCACATTGGTTTACATGTTATATCATCTGGAGTCTGTAACTCATGTGTCATAATAAGAAAATTCTTTAAGTTTACACACCACCCAGATTATTCAATAACACTTTAGAAAAATTATAGTACTTAAACAATGAATAATACAATTATTAGAAAATAATAGGGCTTAATACAACTCAAAAGCTAGCTAAAAGGAAGGGTAGTCCAAGCCTTATACGAGTATTTTGCCTATATTATTTGTCAATGCAGGAAATCTTAACAATCAAACCAAAAGAAGGAGAGTTAAGGACTTAGTAAACATGGAAGAATCAGAAAATCAACATAAGTATAAGCTAGCAGATACATATGAAAAACAAACAGAGTGGTGTATGAGGAAGATCAGGAAAGGGTTCCTATACCAATATAACCAGCAAGCCCAGTCGAACTGTATTCGTTCTTGATGAGCTCTGTGGTGTTGAAGATCACCCCAGGCTGGCCAACACTTGGCATACCCCGGGATCAGCAGAAGAAAGCTCATCCAAGGTTTTGGCCTTTTTAAGTTTTAACTTCACCACCCAGTACAAGGGAAATCCGTCTAGGACGGTGCAGTCGTACTCGGAGCAACACACCCTGAAGAATTTTCCCTTAAACCCCTTGTAAGACTATTGGAACAGGGTAAGGATGACTCTCCCTGTCACCCCGTTGAAGCTAACCCAGAGGTTTTTCCCAGGATTTTTTACCTCAAAGAAATGGAGGAAAACGTCTACGGAGGGGGCATGGCCAACGTTGTTACAAAGAATGGAGAAAGCCCTGATGAAGGTCCAGCTGTTGGGATGTAGCTGGGTAGGGGCGAGTTTATCTCAGTTAATAACTCCCTTTCGAAGTTGTTAAATGGGAGGCGTTGCCTAATGCGCTTGAAGACAGTCTGATAGAAGAAGAAGAATGGTTCACCGTCGTTGGCGCGGTTGTCCACGGCCACGGGTTCGCCCTCTACGCAGGGGCGAACCGTGATGTAAGCATCACACTCTCTCCCGAACGCCCTACCCTTGAAACCAGGTTCGCTGTCCAGGTGTGCCCTCCAGTCAGCGAGAGAGGTGGGGAGGAGGTTTTAGCGAGGAGCTCGTTGGAAGCCCAAGGGTATAAGGGCTTATAGTTGACGCTAGGAGAAGGAGGGTTGGCGGTGACTTTCGTTTGTGCCATGATGAAGGAAGCTAGGAAAAACAAGGAAAAGAAGAAAGCAAAGGTTCAACAAGGGGGACTATGGTGTGAAACTAAAGAAACCCAAAAAAAAAACTTTACCCTCGTAGAAAAACCCAGAAAACAGAGGAACAAAGAAGATGCAGACGAAAACTCAAATGTGGAAATTTAGACAGTCCCAGACAGTTATCAATGCGTAAATCAGAAGTAAAGAGCAATCAATGGAGAAAAACCATACCTTTGATTATTGATGAGCAAAAGTTTTGATATTTGCGAAGAAAGGAAACTAGAGAGCTCGAGGGAGAAGATGAAGAATGCAAGAGAAGTTTCAAGTGATGGAACAGTGCATGAAGCGCACGTTTTTGAAAGACTTAACGTAAACTTGAGAAGTGCAAGCGACGTTAAGTCCCAGCCGCCTGATTAAGACACGTGTGTGCTGTTTAAAGCATGAATAGGAAAGCGTCACTTCGGTACACTGTACACGTCCTATCACATGGAGCCACGTAGGTCGGTAGGGCGAGGCCATAGTCTCTTCGTTGAACAAGTTGACAGCTCGAGACTGGGGGGCTTGTGTACCGACCGGTCCTCGGACTCGGGCGTTGACCAAAGTCAAGGTGGGGCCCCGAAGGCTGAGACCACTGGAAAGTTCAGCAGGATAGGGAGGAGTCTTGTTAGGCTCATGGGTAAGGGGAGCCGAGGAGGGGCGGCATCGAGGCAGGGCGTGGAGGCCTCGGGCCTCGACACCCCAACAGTAAAGATGGACAAAAAAGGTGGTTTTCAAGCCACATCCTAGTTACCAGTAGGGAGAGGCCCAAATCACGAGGGTCTCGATGCCCAACATAATTCCAAATTATCATTCTTTTTACAATCTCTTTATAATCACAGTCCCATTGAAAAATAGCATTCTTTGTTTTTTTTTTCCTTTTGTGTGATTTTCTGTAGATGGCGAAATATTTGTGTTATTATTCTGTTTATAATCTCTTTATAATTCTAACATTTTATAAAATTTGTTTTGTCTATGTGATTTAAAATAAAGACCTTTTTTCCTATTTCATTACCTAAATAGTTTAGTCGTTTAACTTGATTGAGTTATAAAATGATTTTTCTTAAAATAGTTATCCGTTGCTAAATATATTTTAAAAGTAATATGTAAATATTGCATTTAAAGTCTATTCCATGATTGATCTATTTCATGATCGAGCGCACGGTATAAAGAAGTCAATACAGTTGAACCCCAACTATAATTTCTGACATTGTTCAAGTCAACCAACAATAATAGATACATTAAATGTACCTTATTGCCTCAAGAATCAGGCATCAATAGGCTTCCAATAAGTGTTAATATGTGGGCTCGAGCATGTTGAGCAATAACATTATCGGTTGTAGGATGTGACAGTTCCTAAAAAGAAAAGTGTTGTTAAGCCAAGACAAATTAATTGCATTTCCTTTCACCATTGTAGCGGGTGATATAAATCTGAGCAAGTGCTCACATAAAGATACTAAATCACCACTAGTAATCCTGGTGACAACCTCTCCATCAACAAGTAAACCCAATACCAATTCCACATCTTCCAAAGTAACAGTTTTTTCACCGAGAAAAAAAGTGAAAGATATGTCTTTGTTTTCCGTCTTTCCACTAATGTTGTAAGTAGTACGTGATTAAAGTCAATGTTCTTAAATTTTACAAATGTCCAAAACCAGAATGATCAATTAACTGTTTGACTCGTTGGTCAAGTATGTCCTCGTGCTTTAGTACCCAGATTGAATGTCTTCTGGGTCTCAATAGTCTTTCATTACATTCTCATACGTCTTTAGTAATATGTTTCTCTTGGAGTCGCAATAGAAACATATTCACGGAAAGGCGATGAGATGTCATAAAATTATAATAAGATGATTCCTGAACATATAATCAATTTTCATAGTACTTTTTGCAGATAATTTCTATAAAAAAGAGTATTCCTTCGTAGATATCAAATATAAATGCATTTTAATTATTTTTATTTTATTTAATGAAATTTCACTTTAATACAGAGAGCCGTGCAATAAATTGTTATTTCAGATAGAGGGAGATTTCTATTAATATTAAAACAACAACCATTATTCAACAATTGTTCAAAATATGAAAAAAAATTCATTAATCCTTAAATAAAATAAGAAAAGGGTAAAATGATCCAAATTTGTTAATTTTGGAAAAACCATAAGAGTGACTCAGCTAGATAAGGATTGGAACCTTCAACTTTCAGTTATTCCATAAATATTTTTTCACTTGCTCTCACTCTGAAATTATAGAGTGACTTACCTGGAATACATGTGCAATAGCGAATTGCAACTGGGATAGAAATCCAAGAGTCACATGCCCTTTCTATGTGGTGCCATAAAGATCTGCATTTATTCTGACATGGTTATTTTGTAAATCAATAGAATTGACGATGATGAGAAATTATATCATACTTAAAACCTATCATTTAAAAATTAAGGTTTCAATAAACCTTTTACCTTTGTTTTTATGGTTTGCTCTGACTTTTCTGTTTTACTTTTTATCACTCCGTCCCTCAAAGGAATATTATGTTTTTTTATACCATATTAAAGTGTTAAGATATGATAAGGATACATCCAAAATAAAATTTGGATTGGTAAAATAAAATTGCATAATGTTACTTTTATAGATTACAAAACGTGTTCACATTTAGTTAACAAGTGATAGGTTGACAAAAAAAAAAACTAAATATCAAAAACAATTTATTTTAATTAAAAGACAATAGACCATAACAAATATATATATATATATATATATATATATTATTTATACTAAGAAGATATATTTATTAATGAATATCACATAATAATTTATCATGAAGGATTTTACCTTTATTAACCATTTTATTGATAATACCAAGTGGCAATAATTTATAATTTTTGAAAAAAAAAAGTGAGATATGTCACTAACTTATTTAAACAAAAATTTATATAACTAACACTATCATAAAACATCAAATACGATGCGTGATGGGAAGGGAAGGCAAGCTCGCCATTCGCAAAGATACGATGGGATTAGCTCAGGTCAAGAACATAAGGGAAGGGAAGCTCGCCATTCGCAAAGGCAAGTCGGGGTCCGCGCAGGTCAGAAACACAAGTATGACTTCACCACCTTCTTCTTTTCTAATTTTCCAAATGGGTTTGGAGAGATGGATATGCACAAGGTCTTCCAAAGATGGGCAAGAGTAAAAAAAGTGTTTATTTCTCGAAAGCTGAACAAGTGGGGCAGGAGATTCGGTTTTGTCCGATTTTTTGAGGTGAGACATGTGGGGAAATTAGAGAAGGAGTTGGATCAAATATATATAGGTAACATGAAGCTTCACGTGAACGTACCGAGGTATCGAAGACTTGAGTCAGAACCCAGAAGGGAACAGAGAAAGGGCGAAAAGATACCTTTTTTGGAGTCACAAGGAGGACCTAGGAGGTGGGGCCAGGCTGATGGCCCAGTAGGAAAAGGAAGGGCGATCAGGAAGGAGATCTGGGTGGAAAAAAGAGGGAAGAAATCTTATGCAGAGATAGTCAAAGGAGACAATCAGCAGAAGCGGAAGGATCCAGCTATTGCAACTCATAAACAGATTCTATCGTGGATGGAGAATAGTGTCATTGGCCAGTTCAGTGAAGATCTAGACTTTGAACAGCTGGAGGATGAGGTTCTGAAGGGGGGCATGAGCATGATAAATGTACGCTACTTGGGTGATAATCTAGCCATGCTGACGCCAAGAGAAGGGGAGAGTATGGAGAATTTGATAAATCTCAATAAGGATTGGTTTGAGAGTGTCTTTGACAGCATCAACCCGTGGTCGGAGAATCACGTAGCGGGTCATAAAATTGTGTGGGTAAGGTGCTATGGGATACCCATCTCTCTCTGGAACAAGGATTGCTTCTCCAAAGTAGTAGGTGAAATGGCATCGTTAGTGTCAATTGATAAATCTACTCTCCTATGGGAAAACCTCGAGTATGCTAGATTACAAGTCCGGCTACTGATAAATCAGAATGCAAGGTTGGAGAAAAGTATGTGGATCAATGACCATCTTTTCAACATACTTGTAGAGGAGGAAATACCTTGCGAAAACAGAGGTCCATGTAAATGCAGCTATGAAGGCTTTGCTTCCTCTGATAGCATCTCCTCGTCGGAGACCTATGTAGAGGAAACTGCGTGCTCTATCAATAGTTGTGAAGAGGAGGTCGGGAGGAGGGACCGAGAGGCACGGTGGTCGAAGGAGGAGGTGAACGGAGGAGGGGTGGGGGGAGAAGGAGAGAGAAAAGCAGAAACGACAAATTGTTTGGTATTGGAGGAAGATATGCTGCAGGGGGTACAATGTCAGAGTAAAAGTAATAAAGGTTTCACATATGAGGTAAGGGGGGCCCAGAGGTTGTTAGGCGAGGCTGCGGACCTGAAGTCTTTTAATCAAAAGGTTGTATCTTCCCAATACAGCCCTCTCAAACAGGATGACATGGCCAAGTTAGTGGTCGACGTGGAGTATGGTTATGCTATGACTGAATCCTTCATGGGTTTGGGCCAAGTGGGTGCAAGGGTGGGCCAGAATGGTCAAGGGCAGATTAAAATTTTAGCCCAAGAGGAAGAAGGAACTAGTGAGCGCATACATGCGGGATGTGGGTCAACATGTGAGGAGATAAATTCTAGTACAAACCAGCTCAACCCAAAGGCGGTGCAGGAATTAGAGCAAAGTCACGAAGAAGGAAATATGTTGAAAGGTCTACAAGATGGTGGTGGACCAGGGGATAGTGAGTGTCAGTCCCCACCACGTAGAAGTAGGATGAAAGGTTTGTGGGAAGTGGGGGAACCAAGTACACACCCACGACGATCAGCTAGAATAAGTGCAAGGTATAACCAGGTGAGAAATACTCCCTTCCTTAAAGCTGGTACCTTCTCTGCTTCTGTCTCTGACGGGGAGATTGCTAAATGCAATTCTCCGTTTTGGGATCCATAAATTAGGATGGAACCAGTAAAGTTGTGGGACTTAGGTAAGCATCTGGGAATTGCTTGTAGAGGGGTTAAGGAAGAGGCTGTTCAGGAAATGCAGTGTATGGAATTGAGAGACGAGGAGTTTATGCAGAGGTTCAAGGAGGGTGTAAAAAAAGGTTTTTTATGCTGATAGTTAATCTGAATATAAGAGGTTTGGGGGGAGGAACGAAGACCAGATATTTGAGACAATTAATTGCTGGGGAGGGAGCAGAATTTGTAACTTTACAAGAAACGAAAACAACAAATTTCACAGAAAGCAGATGCTTTGCCCTATAGGGGATAATCGAATTGGATGGGTTCACAATGAAGGTGAAAATGGAGGAAGGAGCTTACTATCCATGTGGCACAAAGAAGCCTTCTGCTATGAGAGCCATATGATGGGGAAGGGTTTTGTTGTTATTGTTGGCCAACACTTAAGTTCTAAAAGAAGATGTGTTATAGCAAACATCTATTCTGCTTGTACATTAAGAGATAAAAAGATACTTTGGGAGGAGCTCACCAATATCAAAGCGGCCTCTCAGGAGTCGGTTTGGTGTTTCTGTGGGGATTTTAATGCTGTAAGAAGTAGAAGGGAAAGAAAAGGTTCTAGTGGTAGAGGGGACCAATCTGGTAACCACGCAAGCGAGATCAATGGTTTTAATAGGTTCATAGATTCCAATTTGTTATTGGATCTACCTATAGTTGGCAAGAAATACACGTGGTTTAAATCAAATGGTTCAGCTAAGAGCAGGCTTGATAGAATTCTTGTTTCTGAAGAATGGATGAATATTTGGCCAATGTGTAAGCAGTATGTCCAGCATAGGGAAGTTTCAGATCACTGTGCTTTGGTGGTGAAGTCCATGGAGAAGGACTGGGGTCCTAAACCGCTCTGAACCATTGATGCATGGCATATGGAGGGAGGCTTTAATGGGATGGTGAAGGAAAAGTGGCAGTCTTATTCTATACAGGGGAATGAAATCTTGAAAATCAAGGAAAAGTTGAAACTGCTTAAGGGGGATCTGAAAATCTGGAATAGGGATGTGTATGGTAATCTGCATACTGCAAAGAGGAACATTCTGAGAGAAATGGAGGCTCTTGACAATCAGGACTTTGAGGGAGATGCGGTAGGAAGCGTGAGCTTGGTAAGGATGGATCTAACAAGTCGGTTAAGGGATGTAGATAGAAAGATAGACTCACTGATCTGCCAAAAAGCAAGGTCAAACTGGTTCAAGTATGGGGATTCTTGTACCAAATTCTATCACTCATCTTTGAGATGGAGAAGGCTTAGAAATGAAGTGAAGGGAGTAGAAGTTGGGGGTCAGTGGTGTGAGGAGCCATGCACGCTCCGAGTTGAAGCGAAGAAACTGTTTGAGAAGAGGTTCAAGGCTACAAGAGATTTTGGCGTAAGGCTTGATGGTGTACAGTTTAAGGCTCTATCCTCAGAAGAAAACCTGACCCTCATATCTACTTTTAGGGAGGAGGAAATCAAGGAAGCGGTGTGGCAATGTGATGGGTCAAAGAGCCCTGGTCCTGATGGGTTCAACTTTAAATTTATCAAGGAAAGTTGGGCGTACATAAAAGATGAGCTTATTAAAGCCTTGGCCTTCTTTCATGAGTCTGGTACCATACCCAAGGGGTGCAATCCATCCTTCATAGCCCTGGTTCCAAAAGTTAAGGAACCCTCTAAGCTAGAGGAGTATAGACCTATCTCTCTAGTGGGGGCCATTTATAAAATTATATCGAAGGTGTTGGCTGGCAGAATAAAGAAAGTGTTAAACTCAGTCATCGATGAAAGGCAGTCTGCGTTCCTAAAAGGTAGAGGGATGTTAGATAGTGTGGTCATGGCTAATGAAGTGGTGGAGGACCTTAGAAGGAGCGGGAGGAGAGGTTTATGCTTGAAGGTTGACTTTGAAAAGGCCTATGACTCGGTGAGATGGGAGTTTCTATACGACATGCTACATAAATTGGGGTTTCATAATAAGTGGATTATGTGGATGCGAGGGTGTCTGGAATCGGCCACAATCTCAGTGCTAGTTAAGGGAAGTCCGACAGAGGAATTCAAACCAACAAGAGGCTTGAGACAAGGTGACCCGCTTGCCCCCTTTCTCTTTTTAGTGGTAGCTGAAGGGCTAGCTGGGTTAGTAAGGCAAGCAAATATGGTTAATATGCTGTCAGGAGTTAAGTTTGGTAGAGAGAAGATAGAACTAAGTATCCTGCAATTCGCAGATGATACTTTATTCTTATGTGAAGAATCACACAGTAATGTGGTAACCATGAAGGCGATCTTAAGGAGCTTTGAGTTAGCCTCAGGCTTAAAAATTAATTTTCATAAGTCCAAGATTGCTGGAGTGAATGTTGAAAGTAAATATCTGGGTGTAGAAGTGGGAGGAAACCCAAGGAAGACTAAATTCTGGGAGCCCGTACTAACAAAGTTAAAAGCTCGACTCAGTGTGTGGAAAGGAAGATTTCTATCCTTGGCAGGGAGAATTTGTCTAATTAAATCAGTCATCTCCGCGGTTCCTCTTTTTTACCTCTCCATCTTTAAAGCACCAAACTCCATCTACCAAAGTATAATCAGAATTCAACGGAGGTTTCTGTGGGGGTGGGGGAAGGAAAAGAGACCGATCTCATGGGTCAGCTGGGAAGACGTATGTAAAACAAAAGAGGAGGGAGGCTTGGGGATTAGAGATATCCAGAAGTTCAATTATGCTCTCCTAGCTAAATGGAGATGGCGTCTTGTGTCGGAAGAAAAAGGGATGTGGAAGGACCTCTTAATCTCAAAATATGGGCAGGATCAGGATAACCAACAAACTCCAGTGAAACTGCAAACATGGTGGTGGAAAGACTTGCAGAAAGTATGTAAAGAAGGAGAAGGAGCAGGTTGGTTTCAGCAGCAGCTTAGATGGAGACTAGGAGGGGGCGAAAAAGTGAAATTTTGGGAGGATGAGTGGATTGGAAGCAGTAGTCTTAAATCTTTGTATCCCAGGTTGTTCTCACTATCGTTAAATCAAGGTCAAAGGGTGAATGAGATTGGGGAGTGGGAAGATTCAGCTTGGCAGTGGAAAATAAGGTGGAGGAGGGCCAGATTTGAGTGGGAAGTTCCTTTGGAAGCTGATCTTACTCACCAAATGTCCCAGGTAAGCTTGTCTAGGGAAAGGAAAGACGTTCAGATGTGGGGGAGGTGAAGATACAGGAGTCTTCTCTGTCAATTCAGCGTATAGGTACCTAACCAAGCAGATCAGGAATTCTCAGCAAGAGGTCTTTATATCTCTTTGGAAGACCAAAGCACTACCCAATGTCATAACCACAGCTTGGAGGGCCCTCCTAGGTAGACTTCCAACAAGAGTGAACCTGAGGAGGAGGAGGGTGTTGCTAAGCTCGACTTTATGTGTATTCTGTCATACTAAGGAGGAAACCTGCCAGCATATCTTCTTTGAATGCGAATTTGCCCAAAAGGTGTGGACCCTGTGCTTTAAATGGATAGGCGTACAGTTTGTACAACACAATGACCTGTTGTTTCACTTTGAGAATTTCTCTCTGTCACAGTTGAACTGTAAACAAAATCTTCTGTGGAAAGGAGTATGGGCAACTATTGTGAGGTGTATTTGGGAACATAGAAATTCCAATGTGTTCAAACAAGGAGTTGTAGATGTGGAAGAGATATTCCAGATGGCTCAACTCAAGATGTGGCAATGGTTAAAACACAGGAGTTAATCCTTTAATTATTCCTTTTAAGACTGGATTCTAAATCCACTGATCTGCTGCAGAAGCTTTAAGTAACAAGATGGTGGTGGGAGAGTAATTGCGAAATCAGAGCTGGAAGGATGTATTATCTATATGAGGGTGAGGTTAATGCTGAAGTACTCCTAAAGGGTGAAAGGTGTGGTTTGTATGAGGCAAATTCCGCCATGATCGCCGAAGTTATGCAAGGTCGATGAACCGACGATCTCCACGCGGGCGTAGTCGGTGGTCGTCGAAGGTCTGCAAGGGTCAACATGAAACGGCGATCTCCATGTGTGCGGAGTCGGTGGTCGTCGAAAAAGGCGATCTCCATGCGTGCGTAGTCGGTGGTCGCCGAAGGTATGCAAAGGCCAACATGATCGCCGGTTAATGAAGCGGCGTTCTGTCAACATGATCGCCGATCGAAGAAGCGGCGTTCTCCATATGTGTGTAGTCGGAGGGTGCAGAAGTTTTACAAGGACAACATGATCGCCGGTCGATCAACCGGCGATCTCCATCAACATGATCGTCGGTCGATCAACGGGCGATCTCCATGTGCGTGGTCGGTGGTCGCCGGAGGTATGCAAAGATCAACATGATCGCCGGTTGATGAAGCGGCGATCTCCTTAGGTCAACATGACCGCCGATCGATGAAGTGGCGTCCACTATATGTGTAATCGGTGGTCGCCGGTGTTGGTTATTTTTTGCTGCTGAGGTGCCAAAGCTGGGTTCAGTAATTGTTGGTTTGAACCTTGGTTCTATCGTGAAAAGTGAGCTTGTACGTGGACCTGATTTCAATTCTTGTGTGCTACTTAAAGCTGTGAAATCTTAAGAGGTAAGTGCCGAAGCAGGGAAGTCTTGAAGGAGTGAATTGGAAAGGACAGAATTGTATTGAAGTTTGGAGCTGTACCAAACTTGATACCAGCAGTGCAGCAGCTGGTCCTTGATGGTTTGAAGGTGGTGGTTTGGTGTGATGTCCGGGGTAGGATGAGACTATCTCATGAAATACGGGATGGTTCAAGGTGCCAAGGTATGAGAAGAGTCGACCCCATATGGTGGTTGTGGAGAAGTGGGATTGTATTCCATGTTGCTGTGGTGAGAAAGTGGGCATATGTTTCTGCTCTTTAATACGTGTTGTGTCCCCCTTTTTTTTTCACATAGAAGCTTATGCTTGGGTAGTTGTTTTATAGGGTCTTATGTGTTTTTTCTCTACCATGCTTTTCTAAAGTTTTTGTAGACTAGATTGTGCTGGTTTGTATAAGGGTTGGGATACCCCTGAAGTATCCCCTTTAATTTATTTAATTCTTTGCTGATAAAAAAAAAACACTATCATAAACATGAGGTTGAATAAATTGACAGTTGCGATTATAATTTTAAAGTAAAAAAATATCTTGTTTACTAAAGTTTCTTACAGAAGTTTTGATAACCATGGTCCTTTAGCTTTATATCTTTTATGATCGAAATAAAAGAATATATTTTAGTATTTTTTTTAAGTATAATTTAGTTTCGCAATAAAATTTTTATATTATTTTAATTCTCCAAATAGTCAAATGTTTTATGGATGAATACAAAACAATTTAAACATTGTATGGAAGACTAAAAGTTTTGTATTTCAAATTATAAAATAATATTGACGAAACACAATTCTTGTCCTAGATAATCACGAAACGATGTAATAGATTGACCTAAACCATTGATAATTTGATCTTTTACATCTAATTCAATGTTGGTCAATCTCTCCTGATTGTTGCATTTAGAGATGACAATGTGGGCTGGCTCGTCCCGCATAGGTCCAACTGCGTTTGGCCCGCAAAATACGGGTCAGTAGGTCTGCCCCACATAGTGAACGCAGACTGATTTCTCTGCCCATCCCACATAAGGCTTAGCTCGCGAGTCTGCGATCCAACCTGCGTACAACTTTTTTTTTAATGAAATTCAATAAAAATGTTTGATACTGAGAAATTGAATATAAAAGAATTCAATCAAAATATTTGTTACATTTTGCATTGCTATTGAGAAATTATTAATAAAATTCAATAATTATAAAAAATGGATATAAATTGATTATAATTGAATAAAAAATTGAACATATAACATCAATATTATTTTCTTCCATTTCAAACCTACTCCAACATTAATAATTCAATTAAGATAAAGACATCAATATTCTTCCATTTAAAAACATATCCAAACATCAATATTCTTCCATTTGAATATTGATTGGATGCATGTTAATACATTCCTCATCAATTCCAATCCAATTTGCAATTTTTGCAAATTAAGAATCTGTCGAAAAAATATAAAATAAACATATAATTAAAATTAATGGTTCAATCAATGTGGTCATCGTAATAAATAAATATTAATCATACAAAATAAAATATAATTCCATTCCCACAGTAAACCGGGAGAAAGAAATGTCATCCATTCCAATTCAATTTGCAAGTTAAGATTGTGTCGGAAAATATAGAATAAAACATATAATTAAAATTAATGGTTCAACCAATATGGTCATCGTACAAAATAAATGGTAATAATAGAAAATAAAATATGATTCTACTCCCACAATAAACAGGTTCAACTAGTTCAGTCCAATTTGAAGAAATATTATTGACTTGTTTTTCTTTATATATTTTAAATGTATTTAAACATAGAATTTGACATAAGTACACAACTTTGTTTTTTATTTTTACGATGAGCATAAAAATGATATAAATATATTAATTATACTAACTATATGTATTTACTAATGGATATCAAATAATAATTTGAAAGTTTAGTGTGCACTTAGAACAATTATGAAATGAGAGTGTTATGAGAAGTTTATGATTTTCTTTAAATTCTTGTTATGAAGAGTTCACATTTTCATGTGTTTGAACATTATGATTGGTTTATTCTTAAGCTCTTGGTTACTAGTATTAATATGTTCTTGAAGTAGAGGAGTTTACCTTTATTAACCGTTAATAAAATGGGATACTACCAACTGACAATAATTTATAACTTTTGAAAAGAAACAGTAAAAAATATCACTAACTTATTTAAACAAAAATACATAAGTAACATTATCATAAACACCACCTAGGTTTAATAGATTGTCAGTCGCAAATAAATTTAAAGTAAAAAAATATCTTATTTACTAAAGTTTCTTACCCTTTTGCTTCATGCCATTATTTAAATATATTCTTTTAGGATAAAATGTATTTTAGTTTTTTTAAGTATAATTTAATTTTGCAATAAAAGTTATATTATTTTAATCTTCCACATAGTCAAATGTTTTATGGATGAATGAAAAACAATTTAATTATGGTATGGAAGACTAAAAGTTTTGTATTTAAAAAAAAATGTTAAAACAAAAACATATTTGAGCCTATTTTAGAAAATAAAACATTGCTTTAAAAATGTTATATAGAGTAACGAAAGAAGCATTTTACCCTATTTTTTCACCAGAACATAGAAACATGACATCTAAGTGTGTGTTTTTGTTGAGCATTGATACTTATTTATGTATGTTTTTTTTTATATAATTGTTAGAAGTTAAATTTAATTTAAAAAAATTTATGTAAATTTTTTTATTTAAATTCGTATCTACTTAAAATAAATTATGAACCCAATACATATATTCTAAATTCTTCACTAAAATGATACCATTAACATGTGAAGCTTTTTTTCAGCAAATAATTAATTAAATTAAAAATAAAAGAGACACTTCATTGGTTCCAATCCTTATACAAACTACACTCAACACCATCATGCTTCCAAATCAAATTGCAGGATTAAACACAAATTGTTCATGACTCAATAGAGATTGCATAAAAAAGGTTTGCTTCCCCTTTCATGAAAGCTGAGCCACCTCGCAAGGCCACCTACAAATCTGCAGAATTTGTTGCATCACACCCAGCAAACACCTCATGGTCCCTCAGCTTAAATCTGCTTCACCGTGGTTACAGATTGGACAATTGTTGTGTTTCCTAATTGTAGCCTCATCTTCCTCTTCATATACATTTCGTATTTCCCTTCCACTACAAAGTCCCTTGCCCCACCAGTAATCAAAGCCATTATCCATCTAATCATAGCAGCGTTTTATTTTATTTTATTAGATGCAACTCTCTTGCTTCCTTAACACCTTGTTTTCTTCCTCTATCAGTGTTGGCTGCAAAAGCTTCTTACGAATACTAGCATTTGCTGCCCAAGAAACAACTCTCCTGACTCCTCCCTTCAAACTTCCGAACATCTTCATCTCAGCACCAAAACTGTCTTTTGTTCCTCTCACTAACAGCTGCTACAACTTCTCTTTTACCCCTTCCAAATTCTTTCCCTCTACTTTCTCCTCTGATACTTGTTATTCTCTGCTCCTCTCCTTGTTTACTTGCATCACAAAGCACTACCTTCTACACCTCTCAAGTAATTCAAAGATACAGAACGTACCATAACAGTGAATATGAAAAAATCAAACTAACTTTTTGGTACAGCCCAGCGTTTCATGCTTTGCATATAGAACATAGAATAGTTACACAGGTTGCAACAGGCTAAACTTACTTTGTTACCATCTTAATGTAGGTTAAAGGTGATAAAATCCAATCAGAAAAGAGAAATTAACTTTCCTTTCTTTATGTATCATCCATATCCAAGATTGTACTTGTGCCAAAGTAAAGATTTTCTCTGCATCTACATTTGCTTGGTTAAAAATAACTATGTTTCTATACTTCCATATACACAATACAACTGAGACCCAAAGGCTTTTCCATAACATATTACATTTTTTATTTAAGCATATGTAAGAGAATTGTTCGAAATGATAAATCAACTCATTGTGGTTCACCGAATTAATTCTCATCCAGCTAAAGCACATATTCCATACTTTAATTGATTCCTTACATGAAACAAGAATGTGTGAAGTTGTCTCCTCCTCCCTCCCACATAAAATGCATAAGGTATCTCCCGTTGTGACGCCTCTTCTCCGCAAATTCTGTTTAGTCGCTATTCTATTCGAAAAAGCCCTCCACACATAAAATAGAGCTGAAGGCATAACCTTTAAATCCCAAAGATGTTCAAACACCTCCAAACCCCCCTAGATCTGTGATTTACTAACTTATTATAAGTTGGTTTAACCGAGAAAGTTTATGATGGAGGGTCGTTCCATAACTGTTTGTCCTCTATATCTTGGTGTAGTGACACCTGTGCTATAATTGTCATAAATTCCTCTACCATAGTTTTTTCCCACTCAAACCACTCCCATCCTTCTGTAGACCATCTTCCAAAACTACCTATAGACTTATCCTTCAACTCATAGTTATTATATAATCTTTCGTATCTTTTTTTGAGTTGACCATTGTCTAGCCATTCATCTTCCCTAAATTTGACCTTCTCCCCAGTTCCAACTTTCCAGACCATGTTCGAATTGAACCAGTTGTCGCCTTGGTCTGAAATTCTGACTTTTGTTAAATCCTTCCACCATCTAGAAGTATACATGTTTCTTTTCGGTATCGGTGAGTTTGTTAGCCTCCACGAACCATACTTCGATTCGAGAACTTCCTTCCAAAGTCATGTCTGTGGTGAATCCATTCTCCATAACCATTTAGCCAATAGTGCCTTATTGAACAAATCAATTCTCTTGATTCCTAGTCCACCCTCATTTTCCGCTTTACAAATGTTCTCCCAGCTAGTCCAAGCGATTTTTCTCCCTTCTGCTCCCCACCCCCACAAAAATTTTCTCTGTAATTTTGTGATCTCCTTACACACTCCAATCGGGGCTTTAAAAAAGGATAGAAAGAATAGTGGTATGACGTTGATGACAAATTTTAAAGACAAACTCTTCCCGCGAAGGACATGTTCCTCCCCTTCCATACCGAAAGTTTCTTTCTAATCTTTGATAGTACAAGCTCCCAAAAGGAACACCTAGATGGATTACCTCTGATAGTTAGTCCTAGGTACGTAAAGGGTATATCAATTAGACTACAGTGGAGTATTTCCGAATACATTTTCACCTCATTTCTGTCTACTTCAATTGCGCCAATTTTGCTCTTATAGAAGTTAACTTTGAGGCCAAAGCTTAATTCAAAACATCTTAAAATAGCCTTAATGCACATAATATTTTGTACTTTCGATTCACATACAAAAAGAGTGTCATTTGCGAATTGGAGTAGATTCACTTCCACCTTTTTTTCCCCAACTTTTATTCCAGAAAACAGATTTTTTCTTGTTGCTTGTTTTACTAGCCCTGCCAGACCTTGTGCTACAATCAGAAGCAAGAACGGTGCCATTGGATCCCCTTGTCTAAGGCCTTTAGAAGGTTTGAATTCTTTTATCGGACTACCATTTACCAAAATTGAGATTGTAGCTGATTCAAGGCATGCTCTAATCCATTGTATCCATCTTCCACAAAACCCTAGTCTTCCCATCATGTAAAATAAGAACTCCCAACTCACTGAATCATACGCCTTTTCGAAATCAAGTTTCACAATCACCCCGCTTTTTCTCCTTCTTTTCAAATCATCCAACACCTCATTCATTACTAGGACACTGTCTAGTAATCCTCTATTAGACAAAAACGCCGATTGTGATCCATCTATCACCTTCTCAATAACTTTTTTAATCCTATTAAATAACACTTTGGTCAAGATTTTGTGCATACAACCTACGAGTGATATGGGCCTACTCTTCAAGAGATTGAGGATTCTCAGACTTTGGGATCAGCTTTAAGAAAGAAGCATTACAACCTTTCAGGATTTTTCCTTCTCTGTGAAAGTGTTTCAATGCTCCCAACACATCCTTATTTAATAGACCCCAATACTTTTTAATGAAACTGAAAGTTACTCTGTCTGACCAGGGCTTTTATGACTATCACAATTCCAAATGGCTTCCTTAATTTCTTTTTCATCAAAGGACTCAGTCAAAAATCTATTGTCAGATTCTGTTATCTCCTTAAATTCAATGTTATCCAGCCTTACTCCAATGTCCTTTATGACCGACATCTTTTTCTGGTAGAATTCTTCAACCATCTCCTTCACTGTATTTGGCTCTTCCACCCAATTACCTAAGTTATGGCAATGTATTCCTTTTTATCTCATTCCTTAACCTTCTCCATTTAATTGACGCATGAAAGTATTTTGATTTGGAATCCCCTTGCTTGATCCATAGTGCTCTTGACTTCTGTTGTAATAAGGATTCATTCCTCACATTTATATCCGGTAATTGGCTCAAGAGTTCTCTTCTTTCCCTAATCTTGTTCTCATCCAAGTTATCTATATCGTCACTCATATCCAGCTCTTGTATTTTCCTCAAAATATCAAGTTTTATCTTATCAGTATACCCAAAAACATCTTTATTCCATCCTTTCAGGTCACTCTTTAGCATTTTCAATTTCTCTTTTAACACTACTATTTCGTTGCCTTGCACCAAATAACTTTCCCATTTTCTTTTAACAAAATTATCAAACTCCTTATCTTCCTACCAAATATCTAGGAACCTGAATGGTTTTGGTCCCCAATCTACCACATTCGATTTTAGCACCAATGCACAGTGGTCATAAATTTGTCTATCTAAGACATATTGCTTACAATCTGGCCAATGTTGCAACCATTCAAAAGTAGTTAAAAACCTGTAAAGCCTACTCTTAGCTTTGCCATTAGGTCTATACCAAGTAAATTTTCTTCCGATACCGGGTATATCCACCATTTCCATTTCATCAATGAATTTATTAAAACCTTGTATTTCTCTCTTATTACCACTTGCCCGATTAATCCCCTTGCGTTCCCCTTCTTTTCTTATGGAATTGAAGTCCCCCAATATGCACCATGATTTGCAAGGTTCACTATGTCTAATATTTTTTAGATCTTTCCACATTTGCATTTTGACGAGCAAATTACACGAAGAATACATGTTTACTATGACAACAAGAATACTATTCTCCTCAAAAAAACCGAAAAACACAATGAACTGACTATTAATTATGTGGTTAGAACATAGTTTTTTTTTGTGCCAAATTGTGAGGATGCCCCCTGCCCCCTTAGATGGTTCACTATAGAGATAATCAATATCATTATCTCCCCACAACTGACAACATTTATTAAAACTGAAATTTACCATTCTTACTTCTTGCAAAAACACCATTGTTACACCTTCCTTTCTAATAATATCCTTAATATACCTCCGCCGCTGCAATGGAATTGGTTGGAAGTGCTATGATTGCCTCATTACAAGGTTTCTCATGGTGGGCGATAGCTTCATTGTTCCAGAGATGTCCAACCTGTTCTAATTCACCTATAGCATATGGTTTTTCAGTGTTGATCGGGCTTCCAAGAGATCCCTTCCACAACTTCTCCTCCTATGTGCTAACAGTTGGGCCTGTTTTCGAAATAAACTCTTTGTGATTTCGATTTCTACACCTCCCTTCCTCAGCCAAGTGGGTTGTTTGGTTCATCACACATTGGGCCGTTTCTGAAAGCCCATTCCACTTTGCCACGTCAGCCCTTCTTAGAGCCGTTGGGAATTCAGATCCTAGGTTTTCCTTTCCCGTAATGTGCAACGATTGGGTGTCGAGAAAGCTCCTAAGGGGTTTGCTAGAAAAGGCTCATAGCTTTGTAACGGTGCTATTGGTTCTGATCTCAGACGATTCTGTGCCGACAGAGACTGTGCATAACTCATTTCCACCATTGGTTCTTTGAAATCACGACTCCCCAATTGTCCTGATGCATGAGACGCTGTTAAATCCACCTCTGTTTCGACTCCCTCAGATTACATGTGAAGATTAATATATGAACTAAGTTACGTCGAGAGTATTCGTGGTGAATATGTGTTAGCTAAAAATTATTATTAACATTCAAAATGTCGTACGTACATAAAATAATATAATATATCACAGACATTTATTAATATAAAGAAAAATATTGTAAAATTTAAAAATAACATTTTTCTACAAGTCATAAGTTAACTAAATATACTAAATTCCTGTTGTAAGCATAGTCTCTTCCACCGTGAATGTTCGACCAATACACATTTTCATTATACCCGATAACAAAAATAATAACCTGAATTATAAAACACAATACTTGTCCTAGATGCTGATAAAAAAACAATACTTGTCCTAGATAATCACGAAATGAAATGATGTAATAGATTGACTGGTGTAAACAATTGATAACCTGATCTTCTACATCCAATTCAATGCTAGTCATTCACTCTTGATTGTTGCATTTAGGGATGACAATGTGGGTTGGCCCGTCCCGCATAGGCCCAACCCACGTTTGGCCTGCAAAATACGGGTCGGGTTGATCCGCCCTGCGTAGTGAACGCAGACTGATTTCTCTGCCCCGTCATGCATACATTTTTTTTTTTAAGAAATTCAATAAAATTGTTTGCCACTGAAAAATTGAATATAAAAGAATTCAATCAAAATATTTGTTACTGAGAAACACTGAATAATAAAATTCAATAATTATAAGAAAAATTAATAAAAATTGATTATAATTGTATAAAAACTTGAACCTATGTTTGCTACTGTGATGTAAAACATCAAACATCAATATTCTTTTCTTTAATTTCAAACATAGTCAAACATCAATAATTCAATTAAGATAAAACATCAGACATCAATATTATTCAAGTTCAAAACATACTTAAACATCAAACAACTACACACTACATTAAACATAGAAAATTCAAAAACATCAATATTCTTCCATTTCAATAACATTGGATGCAATCTAATCCAATTTACAAATTTTGCAAATTAAGATCCTGTAGAAAAATATAAAATAAATATATAATTAAAATTAATGGTTCAACCAATTTGGTCATCGTACAAAATAAATGGTAATTGTACAAAATAATATTATTTTACTTCCACAATAAACAGGAAAAAAGAAATTATGGTTCAACTAGTTCAATCCAATTTGAAAAAACATTATTGACCTGTTTTTCTTTATATATTTTGAATGTATTAAACATAGTGTTTAACATAAGTACACAGTTGTTTTTGTACGTAGCAATAAAAATAATCTAAAGAAGTTTATTTATTTATATATATATTAATTATACTAACTAGATGTATTTAGTAATGGATATCACATAATAATAATAATTTGAATGTTTAGTGTGCTTGACTTGGATAAATTATGAGATAAGAGTATTTTGAGAAGTTTATGATTTCCTTTAGATTCTTGTGTTATAGAGAGCTGACATTTTCATGTTTTGAACATTTTGATTGGTTTAAGTGTAGCTTTTGTTATTCTTAAGCTCTTTATTACTAATATTAATCAGACTAAGTTTTTGAAGTGGAAGAGTTTACCTTTTTTAACCATTAATAAAATGGGATAATAACAAGTGACAACAATTTATAATTCTTTCAAAGAAACATTAAAAAATATCACTAATTATCTTGTTTACTAAAGTTTCTTACCAAAGTTGTTGATAGCAATGATCCTTTCCCTTCATGTCTTTCATGACCGGCATAAAAGGAAGATCATATTATTTAGACGTATTCTTTTAGAATAAAATGTATTTTAGTTTTTTAAAGTATAATTTAGTTTCGTAATAAAAAAATTATATTATTTTAATCCTCCAAATAGTCAAATGTTTTATGGATGAATGAAAAACAATTTAAATATTGTATGAAAGACTAAAAATTTTGTATTTCAAATTAAAGAAAAAAAGTATTAAAACAAAAACATATAGAGTAATGAAAGAAACATTTTATCCTATTTTTTACAACCTTTCACAAATATGAACATACCAACATGAGATCTAAGTGTGTGTTTTTCATATATAATTGTTAGAAGTTAAATTTAATTTTAAAAAATTTATGTAAAAAAGAAACTATTTAAAGTCGTATCCACTTAAACTTAATTGTAAATCCAATACATATATTCTAAATTCTTCTATGAAATGAAACAAAAACAAGTGAAAATATAATCCATGAACTAACTTAAGATGATTCGTGTGAATGTTTTTCAGCTCAAAATTATTATTAACATCCAAAATATCGGACGTACATAAAATAATATAATATATTAAAAAAAATTATTAATATAAAGCAAAATATTGTAAATTTTAAAAATAACATTTTCGTACAAGTCATAAGTTAACCTAACATATTAAATTCCTATTGTTGTCAGAGTCTCTTCCACCGCGAATGTGAAAATAAATTAAATCATAAAATGATATTGATCAAACACAATATTTGTCCTAGATAATCACAAAACGAAACTATGTAATAGACTGACTGGCTTAAACAATTGATCTTCTACCTCCAATACAATTTTGGTTAATCTCTCTTGATTATTGCATTTAGGGATGCCAATGAGGACTGACCCATGCCGCATAGGCTTAACCCACGTTTGGCCCGCAAAATACGGGGCAGGTTGGTCTGTTTCGTGTATTTAGGGTTTAGGGTTTAGGGTTTAGGGAACCTAACATATTAAATTCCTATTGTTGTCAGGGTCTCTTCCACCGCGAATGTGAAAATAAATTAAATCATAAAATGATATTGATCAAACACAATATTTGTCCTAGATAATCACAAAACGAAACTATGTAATAGACTGACTGGCTTAAACAATTGATCTTCTACCTCCAATACAATGTTGGTTAATCTCTCTTGATTATTGCATTTAGGGATGCCAATGAGGACTGACCCATCCCGCATAGGCTTAACCCACGTTTGGCCCGCAAAATACGGGGCAGGTTGGTCTGTTTCGTGTATTGAATGCAGGTTGATTTTTCTGCCTCGTCCCGCATAAGGATTAGCCTGTGGGTCTGCGATCCAACCTGCGTACAATTTTTTTTTTAAGAAATTCAATAAAAATGTTTGTTACTGGGAAATTTAAAATAAAAAAATTCAATATAAAAAAATTCAATATAAAAAAATTCAATCAAAATATTTGCTACATTTTGCATTGTCACTAAAACACTGAATAATAAAATTCAATAATTAAAAAAAATGAATATAAATTGACTATAATTGTATAAAAAATTGAACCTATGTTTGCACTAATGCAAAATAACATACATCAATATTCTTTTCTTCCATTTCAAACATAGTCAAACATCAATATTATTATATTTCAAAACATACCTAAACATCAAGCAACTACACCACTATATTAAACATAGAAACTTCAAAAACATCAATATTCTTCCATTTCAATAACATTGGATGCAATCTAATGCAATTGCAAATTAAGATTTTGTCGGAAAATATAGAATAAACATATAATTAAAATTAATGGTCATCATACAAAATATTCCAACACAATTTGTAAATTAAGATCCTGTCAGAAAATATATAGTAAATATATAATTAAAATTAATGGTTGAACCAATATGGTTATCGTACAAAATAAAATATGATAAAGAATTGTAAATTAAGATCATGTCAAAAAATATAGAATAAACATATAATTAAAATTAATGGTTGAACCATTATTGTCATCGTACAAATAAATGGTAATCGTATAAAATAAAATATGATTCTACTTCCACAATAAACAAATTAATGTAAAATTTTCTGACTCTATTGCTTACAAATTAAGTAGTTTTCTAAGTTTAAAGTTTATAAAATGAAATACTTCTTTCAATTATGAAATTTAAGTTGTATTTACTATACTATGAAATTATAAGTATAAGAATTAACTATATATATATATATATATGAAATTTATCTCTCCTATCAGTTAAAAAAACACTTCATAAAAATGAAGGTTAACTCACATTTGGTAATTTGATGCAAGAACCATGTTAGAGAAATCTAAAGCATCAGGATCTACTGCTAGTTTTCTTGTTCTATAATTCTGTAATTCAATAAAAAAAATACTAGTTCAACTGACTTAGTTTAAACCTGTAACAAGTGTATCCTTTAGAGATACGAACAAAATGTAATGATATCAGCCAGCAAATATTATACTTAATGTATTCATTTCCGTTGACATATTTTCTAGGTCATTTGTAACCATTAAAATAATGGTAACATGTTGCAACTAGAAAGCAAAATTATAATTGTTCATGACAAAATTATTAGTAAGAATAGAAACATATCTCACAGATGATTCAAATTGTCATAGCAAAATTATTACTAGGAATAGAAACAAAACTCACATATGGTTGACATTGTGCATGTTCACATATGGTTGACATTGTGCATGTTGTACATCATATATGAATATTCTATCAAATTTTGTACTTGCACACACAACCTAAAAGGTAGTAAGTAAATTCAAGTGTCTTTATTAAAAATCCATTATAGTAAGAAAATAAGAATGATTGTTTGAGGATATTACAAAAACCTGATCCCAAATATGAACACGAATCAACTTAAATATTGCATTAAAAAAAAGAACTAAAAAAAATTCACTTTTCCTTCTTGATTTTGCAATGGAGAGACTTTCATTCAGATGAATATGCATCTTGCAGATTATATATATATATATATATATATATATATATGGTTTCATCGACATTCAGATGAATATGCATCTTGCAGATTATATATATATATATATATATATATATATATATATATATATATGGTTTCATCGACATGAAGAGTAATCTATTCGAGCTCTGGTATCATAATAAAATAATAATTAAAACTTAAATATATGAAAAGAATAAATCAAGGTAAAGAACGAAAAAAAAAACTAATATCTAATTTAACCTTTATTACTAGATAAAAAGGTAACAAAGTTTATTTGAAACTTGATTTTGGTCTGAAAGATTCTATTTTATAACCTCAGGTCTCCCCTCCTCGAAGAAGTTGTTTATTTTCGTTTTCTAAAAAATGTCGTACAATAATTGTGTATACTTTATTAACTCTAAAATAATTGTGTAAATACAATACAACAGCTAATTTAACCTTTATTACTAGATAAAAAGGTAACAAAGTTTATTTGAAACTTGATTTTGGTCTGAAAGATTCTATTTTATAACCTCAGGTCTCCCCTCCTCGAAGAAGTTGTTTATTTTCGTTTTCTAAAAAATGTCGTACAATAATTGTGTATACTTTATTAACTCTAAAATAATTGTGTAAATACAATACAACAGCTAAAATAATTAAACTCTAGCAATTCAATATCAATTGTTGTATTTACCTGTTTTTCAAAGTCTACCCCAGAAATACCACGATGCAGCATCAATAAGCTAGATGGTAATGACGAGAGTCTATCATTATGTATGATAAAAAAAGAACGCAACCCTCTTAATAAATTAGCAACAAAATTCTTTGCAATTGAAATTAGGTCTAAATATTTACATTTCATCAATAAGCTAGATGGTAATGACGAGAGTCTATCATTATGTATGATAAAAAAAGAACGCAACCCTCTTAATAAATTAGCAACAAAATTCTTTGCAATTGAAATTAGGTCTAAATATTTACATTTCTCCTGCAAACAAAAATCTGTTTTCTCCCTGATTTACAAAAGTAAAACAATGGTTAATAGTATTACATTGAATAAAAATCCATTATATTAAGTCATCACATAATAAACAAATAGTTTGTCAATGGTTACTTCATTAAAGTGATAGTTATGTTTAAATCTTCCAACCTTTAATTTAAACATTTTAAATATGTTCACATTTTTTTTGGAAGAGATTTGTATGTAACATAAAAGCTATAACAAGAATAGATGTACCTAAGAATGTGAATGACTTAGCAAACTAGTCATTTCATGACAATTAAGTTGGTTTAAATCTTGTATGTAACTTATATGAATATTTTTCTTTGCATAATCTTCATTATCAAAATCACTATAAGAAAATGGTAAAAAAAAAAGAATGATACAGTTAAATGTATGAAGACTTTTTCTTACCAAATTACAATTAGGGATCCACTAATTATGAGATTCTATCATTATTAAATTATTGCGTACAAGTACAATAATTGCATACAATAATTGTGTATAATTTGATAATTATTATTTCCATTAAATATCACTTTTAAAGTTTGGTTTTAAAATATTTGCTAATAATATTATTTTTATGCAATCAAAAATAAATAAATCCTTATAATGTACAATAATTGCGTACAATAATTGTGTATATCTTATTAACTCTAAAATAATTGTGTAAATACAATATAATAGCTAAAATAATTAAACTCTAACCATTCATTCAATATCAATGGTGGTATTTACCTGCTTATCAAAGTCTACTCCAGAAATACCACGTTGTAGCCTTAAAAAGCTACATGACAACGACGAGAGTCTATCATTGTGTATGATAAAAAAGAATGCAACCCTCTTTATAAATTAGCAACAAAAGTCTTTGCAATTTAAATTAGGTCTAAATATTTAATTCCTCCTGCAAACAAAGATATGTTTTCTCCTTGGTTTACAAAAGTAAAAAAATGGTTAATAGTATTACATAAAATAAAAATCAATTATATTAAGTCATCACATAATACAAGAATAGTTTGTCAATGGTTACTTACCGGATAAGAAGAGGTAGTGGAAGTTAATTTGGAGGAGGGGTCTGTTTGATCGGGAAATATGCCAGGAAGTCCAGCTGTTACAAGAAGTGCATGGAAAGACCCCTATCTTGAATTCTGCAGATAGTCGAGTTTGGAAGGCTGGTAAGGATAGTGGTTTCTCGGTAAAATCTGCCTATGATCTTTTAAGAGGCCTTGTTGAGGGAAAAAGTGTGTTTGTCTTTCTCTGGAAGACTACTGTTTTGCCCTCAGCACATATTATCGCTTGGAGGGTGTTGATTAATTCGATTGCCACAAAAGCTAACTGGGAGAGACATGGAGTTTTGGTGGATACCAATCTATGTAGTTTTTGCAGGATGACTGTGTGAGTCGACAAAACACATGTTTTTTGATTGCAGGATAGCTTGGTTAGTCTGGAATCAGTGCTATACATGGTTAGGGATTGCGTCGGTTGACCATGCTGTCCCAACAGCTCACTTCTTGCATTTTATTTTGCTAAATGCTCCTGTCCAGGTTAATGTAGTTTGGAATTGTGTTTGGATAGCTGTAGTTTGTGAATTATGGAAGTACAGGAATAAACATATTTTCCAAGGAGGGGTGATCGATCCTTCGGAAGTGTTCGCTTTGGCACAATTAAAGACTTGGTCTTGGGTAACTTCTAAAACTGTTTCTGCTAGTTTTACTTACTCTGAGTGGTGCATTGATCCTAAGGCTTGTATGTTTTCAATAAAGTGAGCTTTTATAAGAGTTACTCATTCGGTTGGGTTATTTGTATATCGTACAATAACATATAATAAATGCATACAATAATTGTGTATAATTTGATAATTATTACCGCATTATGTTGTTTGTAAATAAATTGGAACCACTTCAGGGATGATTCAACCCTTATACACGGTGCCCAAACACCCTTTCTACGTTTTGCTTGCTTTCTAGCGTGCACGGTAGAGTTGAGAAAAGGAGAAGTTTTTCAGAACTAGTACGGCACGCGGAGGAGTCTGGCTGGTGAGTTAGTTCGTAATGCAGTGATAGCTGGTTCGTGGCGCCTCGGCGGCGGCTAGGGCAACACGCGACGCGGCACGCGGCGTTGGTGAGTTAGTTGGTGGCGCGCAACGAGTGAAGACGGGAATAGAGTCTAACATCGTGTATGATAAAAAAAGAACGCAACTCTCGTTATAAATTGGCACCAAAAGTCTTTGTAATTCAAATTAGGTTTAAATATTTACATTACTTCTGCAAACAACATAATTTATTCGAGCTCTGGTATTATAATAAAATAATAATGAAAACATAAATATATGAAAAGAATAAATCAAGGTAACAACTTTCAAAACAAAATAGCTAAAGAACGAGAAAAAAAGAAAAAACCTAATATATAATTTAACACTTATTATCAGGTGAAAAGGTAACAAAGTTTATTTGAAACCTGATTTTTGGTCCAAAGGATTCCATTTTATAGCCTCCAGTCTCCACTCCTCGAAGAACTAGGGCAACTGTTTATTTTCATCATATGTGTACAATAACGTACAATAATTGTGTATACCTTATTAACTTTAAAATAATTGTGTAATACAATATAACAGCTAAAATAATTAAACTATCGCACTTCAATATCAATTGTTGTATTTACCTGCTTATCAAAGTCTACTTCAGAAATACCACCATACAGGCTCAGTAAGCTAGATTACAACAATGAGAGTATATCATTGTGTGTATGATAAAAAAGAACGCATCACTCGTTATAAATTAGTACCAAAAGTCTTTGTAATTCAAATTAGATCTAAATATTTACCTTTCTTCTGCAAACAAAGATTTGTTTTCTCCCTAGTTTACAAAGGTAAAAAAATGGTTCAAAGTATTACATAGATGTTTGTTTATTTTCATTTTCTGAAAAATCATCTGCGTACAATATCGTAAAATAATTGTGTAATACAATATAACAGCTAAAATAATTAAACTCTCGCAATTCAATATCAATTGTTATATTTACCTGCTTATCAAAGTCTACCAAAAGTCTTTGTAATTCAAATTAGGTTTAAATATTTACATTACTTCTGCAAACAACATAATTTATTCGAGCTCTGGTATTATAATAAAATAATAATGAAAACGTAAATATATGAAAAGAATAAATCAGGGTACAACTACCAAAACAAAATAACTAAAGAACGAGAAAAAAAAACTAATATATAATTTAACTCTTATTATCAGGTGAAAAGGTAACAAAATTTATTTGAAACCTGATTTTGGTCCGACAGATATATATGAAAAGAATAAATCAGGTACAACTTTTCATGACAATTAAGAAAGCACGATGATATAAACACTTAATCAAGTAGTCTTCTCGTAATAAATATCATTATCAAATTAATTACGTATAATTATGTACAATAATTACGTACAATAATTACATACAATAATTACGTGTAATTTGATAATAATTATTTTCTTAATAATTTTAGTCCGAAAGATTCCATTTTATAGCTCCAATCACCGCTCCACGAAGAAGAAGTGTGACAACTTATTATTTTGCATTTTTTGAGAAATCATATGCATGCATGCACCACTGATGTTGAAACAAAAGGTTTAAATCATGAATACAACCAAATGAATTGTAAAAATAATAATAATAAACATAAAGTTATTTTAAGACGTAGGCTAGGAAGAAAAAGAAAATCAAAATCACAAATTCAACTCCACTAAAAAAATAATTGAATAATTTGAGAAAAAAAATTTGAAACATGTATAATCATTTTAGTGAATGATACTAGTTTTGAATAAGAATTAGATGCGGACAAATTAATTGATTAAATATCACTTTTGAAGTCTGGTTTTAAAACATTTGCTAAAAATATTATTGTTATGTAATAAAATAAAATAAATCCTTATTATCAATATGTACTTAAAAGGTTTATGAATTTTATAATACAAACTTTCAAAATCATGAATTACGACACAGTCATGACTTGTCCCAGATGCTAAGTATTTGTCCTAGAAAATTATTTGAAAATAGAATACTTTAATTGTCACAGTTTTAAGGAGTAATAAGAAAGCACGATAAAATAAACACTCAATCAGTAGGTCTACTCGCAATAAATGAGATTCTATTATTATCAAATGAATTGCGTATAATTGCGTAATTTGATAATTATTATTTCCTTAATAATTTTTGTATGAAGAATTCTATTTTATAGTCTCCAATCACCGCTCCACGAAAAAGAAGTGGGAGAACTTATTATTTTCATTTTCTGAGAAATCATCATTTGCATGCATCCATCACTGCATGTTGAAACAAAAAGTTTAAATCATGAGTACACACCAAATGAACTATAATAAAAAATAATAATAAGCATAAAGCTATTTTAAGACATAGGCACCCCTATAAAGGAAGAAAAAAAATCAAAATCACAAATTCAACTCCACTAAAAAATAATAGAATAATTTGAGAAAAATAATTTGAAACATGTATAATCGTTTTAGGAATGATACTAGTTTTGATTAAATATCACTTTTGAAGTTTGGTTTTAAAACATTTAAATATAAGTTCTTATTACCAATATATACTCACAAAATTTCAAAATCATGAATTACGACATAGTCATGTCTTATCGCAGATGCTAAGTGATGGAGGAGGGCCAAGCACAACCTCCCATGAAAGGCTAGACCCCAAGTCAAAAGCGTCTAGACCCAAGCCAAGCATCTAAGACCAAGCTAGGAGCGTCTAAGATCAAGCTAGGAGCGTCTAAAACCAAGCTAGGAACATCCAGGATAAGAAGACTTGAATCAAGCTATGTATGGGAGAATGACATATTGGTACATGTTCCGTGAAGGCCCATCGTATAGCCTAGTTTTAATTGGGGTGTAAATAACATAGCCATGTGGACAAATGTTTATTTTTCTGCACATTAGAATTAAGGAAGCATTAACCTTGATTAGCTAAAGGTTTCTAGAAGCCTTCACTAATCAAGTTCGGCCATGTGAAGGTTGGAGGACCATTGCTCCATATGGCCCATGTGCTTCACATTTACATTACATTTAGCTAGCATTTCATATTCTGTTAGCTTAACATTTACGACCTCCTTAGCCTATAAAAGGGGTTGGCCGAACCTCCCCATGTCCACACTCTTCATGCACCTTCAAGGTCACCACACCTCCTAGGAGGACCTTGTCCATCTCATACATAAGCTTCCGCACCATCTTCACCAAACATTCAAGAAGAGCTCATAGGAAATCCATCACTAAGTATTTGTCCTAAAAAAATTATTTAAAAATAAAATACTTTAATTGTCACAGTTTTGAGGAGTAATAAGAAAACATGATAAAATAAACACTTAATCAGTAGTCTACTCGCAATAAATGGATTCTATCATTATCAAATTAATTGCGTATAATTGCGTACAATAATTACGTATAATTTAATAATCATTATTTTCCTAATAATTTTTATATGAAGGATTCCATTTTATAGCTTCCAATCACCACGAAGAAAAAGTAAGACAACTTATTATTTTCATTTTCTGATCATCTGCATACGTCCACAACTGATGTTGATAACAAAATATTCTCACATACAAGTAGGATTGTAATTTGGCATGAACACAAATGTACGTATAAGAATTAATTCTTCTAAATAAGTGATAAAAAATGACAAAAATAGAAAGATAATAATATTGTCAAAATGTGAAATTAGTATAACAACTCTTAATCAACCATTGTTAGAGAATATAATAGTCTAGAAAACAAAGTTAAAAAAAAAACTAAGTCTGGATGCTTGTGTTTTATAAACTTAGTTGGCATGCATATGAATTAATAATGTGCTAATCAGTTTGATGTTAGAGGAAACATAAATCTAAACTAATTAATATGAATTGGTTTAATTTAGTTTGGATTCAAAACTTTTTCAACTAATCTAACCAAATTAATAATATATTAATGGATTCAGATCACTTAAAATTTAATTAAAAAATATCAATATGTTTTTTAAAAAATTTAATTGAAATTCACTAAATTAGCCTAAGGAACTTGTTTTATGTCAATGAGATTCTGTAAATAAACCAAAATCTTCAACAAAATTAAAAATAAAATAAAAATTAAATATATTTTAATCATTTTAATTTGGTTTAGATTTTCAAATTTTAAAACGGTAAACAAAAGCTTATCAGTTGGTTCGAGTTTGATTCGAACAGAAAAACAAAATCAAACCAATTTAATTAATTTTGTTTGTATCGTAGATCTATGAAAACCTCACATTAATATTCAAAATAAACTGCAAACGTTTAACTTGTTAAATGTAAACTTTTACTATTACTATGATCAATACCTAATAATATTAAAAGCATGGAATATATTATTTATACATGAATTTATTCTAAAGAGAATTTCTTAACTTTAACTTAAGTTCCTAAAATCTAAACAAAATACTTCACACTTTCTCGAACTTCAATAAATAAATAACTAAAAAATATAATTCTAATTTATTTTTTATTTTATTCAATTTTCTTTGTTACTTCCCACGCTTTCTTTTCCTTTATTACTTAAAAAATTATTTTAATAAAATTTACTTTGGCTAATTCTTCCTGCACCCGATCATTTTGAATTGACACCCAATCGCATAT
Source organism: Phaseolus vulgaris (assembly GCF_000499845.2). Classification (NCBI taxonomy): domain Eukaryota; kingdom Viridiplantae; phylum Streptophyta; class Magnoliopsida; order Fabales; family Fabaceae; genus Phaseolus; species Phaseolus vulgaris. The sequence continues at coordinate 4,672,189 of NC_023757.2, forward strand.
AGGAAAAGACTAAACTACCTTTAATGAATTTGAAAATACCTTAAGTGTGATCTGCACCCAATCCTATTATTCTTCTTCTTCGTTTATGCGTGAACCAGTAGCCACAGGTGCAACTATCACCGTCATCCACCTTCGTCTCCGTTCGTTTGCATCACTGTCAGTTACCTTCATCATCGTAGGCAAAGCAGCAGTCACCACGGTCAGGTTCGGAAGTTAGAGAAGGAACCATCGTTGAAGAAGTCAAGGTACACTCACATGGCTTCCGGATGTTTATATTCGTAATTGAGTTGTGTATTCTGGATATTTTTATCCGTAATTGATCATTGCCTTCCAGATATTTTTATCCATAGTTCATTATTGCCTTCCGGATATTTTGATCTGTAATTGATTAATGGCTTCTGGATATTTTTATCCATAATTGATTAATGGCTTCCGTAAGCCAATTTTCAGCTACGGACATGGGCGTCCAGAAGCAACAAACCATACTTCCGAATTTTGACATCCGTAATGCAAAAACCAGACTTTCGGATGCCGATATCCAGGACCAGCTCAGTTCGAACGAAACACCAAAAACGAGTTCAAATGTCTACTTACCTCATTAACTTGACAACCACACCTTACATTAAACGTCCGTGCACAACTCCGTTAAAGCCTCCTCTTTTGCAACTCAAAGCAAAGCTTCACCACAACAATGAACTTCCTCTGTACCTTACCATATACTATTTTTCAAAATGAAAAAAAGAAGGGCACAATGGGAATTTTAAAAATTATACGAATCATAATTGATTGGGGGCAGGAAGTAATTGTCATATACATTTCGCCCATAAGCCCAAGAGTTACACCATCTTCAATTCACGACGAAGTCCATTATCTTCTCCACACTCAGTTACTGATCTCATAAATGCCCAATTCCATTTCCTTTACTCAGTGTCACTCGCAAAATCCAAAAATACGAAACCTAATTTCTATCAGAGTTTTAAATATGAACAAAAAAAAAAACTAAAACTAAAACGGTTACTGCAAATCAGAAAGTTCCACCAATTGCACAATTTCAAATCTTTTTAATTTCTGAACTTTTAAAATACATTAATATTAGGAATTTCTCTTAAAAGTTATAGATTGCTTCAATTATTTTTCAATTGTATTAGAAAAATTATTATTATTTTATTTTACAATTTTAGAATATAAATATTTTATGTTTCTCGAATCTATACTCAAGAAAATTATATTTTAAAAAAACGTAAACTCTACATATATCATAAAAGGAAACTATATGTGTAAATGAATATCAAAATCTGTTGAAAGTTTAAACATATCTTATATTTAATGTAAACAATACTCTAGGTGGAGAATATAAAAATAAAAATTGCTTGAATATTTAATGGAATAAACATTTCGTTTCCTCTTTTATGATGTTTTAAAAAAATATGTTATATGTGAAGGGGATTCTTTAATTATGATCTCAATTTTTTTTCTATTTTATCTTATATTAATATTTAATTTTATTATTGTATTATGGGCATTGTCATTTTCTATTTTTTCTAAAACATATTAAAAATGTTTTGAATGTAGAAATTTTTTTTAATTTAATATTTTAAAATATATCTCCATTTCTTCAATTTCCATTTCTTCAATTTCCACTTACTGTTTTCTAACTTGAATTTCTGGGATTTTATTATTACCGTTTTTTTTCTTTTCGCTCTTTCTTACTTTATCTTTCTTCTTTCTCAAATCTCTTAAAAACGCAATAACATATTTTCATGTTTTCTGTGTCTCTCATTCTCTCTAGCTCTCTCATACATACAAAATACACATAAATCTATATTTCATTTAAATAAATATAAATATACATATAATAATAGTAAAAATAAAAAATGGAAATGCGGATGCATTCTTGTTTGTGTTCCCACTAGTATATATAATTACTTTCTCATTTATTTTTATATTAATATTTTATTTTATTGACGGTTTTCAAGATAAGGCTTTGAACTAAAAAAATTGCTTAATACTAATTTATTTTCAAAATCAGTTTCATACAGAAAGGGTGCGTTTAAATTATGAGACAGAAAAAAAATACGAAATAAATAATGAAAAAATATGAATAAAAGGGGAAATGAGTGATTCCTACTAAAATAAAATTAAAACGGTTACTGCAAATAAAAAATTATTATTATTTTATTTCAAGGAAACAATATAATATATGTAAATATATCAATAACACACTTGTATTTTCTCCATCTCTTCAGTCTTGTTTTGCAAATGCAAATTCCTGATTCACTATGAGTTTTGTTCATGTGATAATGGTATTTTTTTAAAATGTGTTAAAACTGTTGTTATTAGAATTATTGTTATTAGAATTATTAAAAAGTAAACAAATATTTTTTAAATTAAATGACTTATATGTCTTTAAGAATGTCTCTAAAGAGTGTCGGAGCCTCTAGACTACAACTCTTAAAATATAATACATATTTTTAAATTATAAAATTAGACAATATTTTTAAATTATAAAATTAGAAAATTATTCTATTGATTTATTCTTTTAAATTTCATACATATTGGTCGTATATACGTAAAAACACTTCTTTTAATTTAAAATTTATTCTGTTAAATTTCATATATGTGAATCATATATATGGTAGAAACACAACAAAAACATTGCCTCAAAACATTGGTGTCAACACAGTTTTGGGTTTTGGGACAGAGTGTGTTTGCTTGAATCAAAAAAATTCAAAGAGCAGATTCAGAAATTAAAGCAATTAAGAAAGAAATGAGATATTGCAGTGATAAAGGGCCTGAAAGATCACAGAAAAATCAAATTCAGACGAGTGACACTGCATAATTTGATTTCGCAAGTTTATGAAAAACGATTGATTGGACCGTAGGGTTATCAGATCCATTCAAGAAGCTGAACTTGCACTTTAAAATTCTTCAAATTTAAAAAAAAAAAACAAAGCGACCCTAAAAAAGAGAGAGCAATCGTGAACGATGCAGAGATCGAGATGAAACAATTTGGTGGTGTTTATAATTACATAAAACCGTAGGGTTTGTGTTTGCTTATGGGCCTACAGGCCCGTTCAGCCAAACTAAGGCAAATTCCTCCTACACCATAACAATTTCAACATGCACCCTCATTTAAAATGACGAAAATGCTCTTACAAAATGATGAAAATGAACTTAAATGAAATGGGTGTGAAAAAAGAAACTTCTGAAATCTTTGTCTGCATTTGTATTTCTGAAACACCTTTTTGAATTTAAAAAATGCTTTTCCAAAATACATTTTCAGATTTTTGTGTTCCAGATTTTCTTCTGTGGATTTTTTTTTTTTGCATTTTGAATTTTTTTTTCATAATGAAAATTGACTTTTGAATTCCATATTTTTAAATCCAAAATAGTGAGTAATTTTGAAAAGGCAAGTTCTTCCTGCATCATATCAATTTCAACCTGCACCCAACCATCTTTTAAATTTTCCAAAATTACTCTCTATTTTGGATTTGAAAATTCAAAAAATATAATTCAAAAGTCAAAATTTCTTTTCTAAAAAAATTTCAAAATGAAAAAAATACATTACAAAAAAAATAAAATCCAGAACACAAAATCTGTTATAGAAAAAAAAATTCAAAATTCAAAAATATATTCCAAAAATTTAAATCCAAAAATCTATTATGAAAAAGAAATTTCAGAAATATATTTTGATCTACAGCCTTTAAGGTCGAAAGTATTTTTGTCATTTTGAATGGCAAATAGAGTATAGGTTAGAATTACTATGGTGTAGGAAGAATTTGCCTTTTGAAAATTTTGAAAGATGTTCAGACTGTAAGCCCAATTATTATCTTAGTTGAGATTTGATTTCTGCAATATAAAATTGCATATTTCTAGCTTGTTTTACATATTCTAATCTAATAGTAAATATACATTATTTTAAAAAAATTATAATTGAAAAAAAATCATTTCGTATCCACCAATCCGTAATAGAAATTAGGTTTCTAGATTCAGCAATTTAGAAATCAACAATTTATGCAAACTTTGCTTCGAGAACACCCCTTTATCCGAAAAACAACATGATTCATTTCCAGATTAATAAATCCGTAGCATATTCTAAGATCCCGATTTTAAATAAAAGGTGAAGATCAACTTCAAAATTTAAAATATTGTGAAGTGTAAAAACAAAAATGTTGGGGTGCAGGAAGAAACTCCCATCAGGAAGTTATATTATGAATTCTAGCATTCATAATATAAAATTGTATTATGAATTCTATAATTTGAAAGGTTTTTCTAAATTTGACTCTAAATGTAGAATTTGGAAAAGAAAGTTCTATTATGAATTTTACGATTGGAAAGTCATTTTATGATTTTAGAAATTGATACTCATGTAGTGAAAAGCAAAGGTTGGATTACTCATGATCCTTTTAAGAAAGGAAAGGATGACAAAAGGAGATATAACAACCTTATATTTATTTATCTATTATGTTTGATTCCTTACTGTGATACATTATTCAAATCTTTCACTCTTTACATATTTCTCTATTTTATCTATAATATGATATGCAGAAAAATGTACTTTAATTCATCTTAATTAATAAATAAATAAATAATAAAATTATAATTCATTTAATTTTTTTTAATTCAAACTTTGAAAACAATTATTCCTACCTTCTACCTCAAATTTCAACAATTAGTTTTGGTATAAATCAAAGATTGCATGAATGAATAAGACAACATTTATTATCAATCCTAATTTATGGAGCTTATTTGAAGAAATTAATCTGGTTTATGAAAATAATTTATAACTTAGTCTTAAATTTATTTAAGAAGTCTTACACGTTTATAGATAAACTCTTATTTGATATAAATTTATAAAAATGCTTCTTAGAGTTACTCAAATACACCCTTATTAAGAACTATATGTAAACACATTTTTTTACTATTTGTTTCAAATGTACTAATAGTGATTAAAATTTATCACTTCGCATAGTGACTAATGATTAAAATATAAATACAACAGTACCTTAAGCACATTTTTTTATTAGGAGACTTTTTACTCTACTTATTTTCAATTTTCGGAGTAAGATATGAGACAATTCTTAGTTGTGCTATGTATGCATTGCTTACTTTTTCTTTAGTTATATTTATTCGTCAATTTGAATTTTTTATTTTCGAAAATGTTGTAGGAATTACAAACCATAAAAAATTATTAAAAACCTAGATTATTTAATATTATTTTAAAAAATTCACAGTAACAATTTATAGATAATTTTTCTCATCAAATATAATAAGGATAAAATACTTGAAAATAATTATAGATACCAAAATTGAATCAAATAATTTTCTTTTGTATTCGGTGATGAAAATAAAAAATTAATAATAAAATATTTTCTCCCACTAGATTTATTGTCATTATTTAAATTCGTTAAATCAAAATAAGATAAATGATGTACACAATTAGGAGTTTATGAATAGCCTCTTTATTATTTCACTTTTATTAAAACTGAACTTATAAAGAAACTTAGTAAAGAAGACTTCCCTCACATAAACTTAAATTTTGTAAATAAAAAAATTGTAATAATCATGTTGTGCCGGAAAATAATAATAAAAAATATTTTTAAGTTGTTAAAAAAATAAATCAAATTATTTACAAGTTGAATAAATACAAAATGCAGAAATTTTTCTTTATTTACTTTTATTTCCTTAAAATTTAAAATGCGCATACACGGAAAAAATTAAAGTAGGGGATAAATTTTCATTTTTCTTACCATTTTTTCGTTTTCTTAATCCATACAAGAACGTGATGTTTACCATCAAAATAGTGTACTAAATAAGATCATTCCAAAATTAATATATATAATTAATTATTGAAACTTTTCTTTACTTCCCAAATTTTTAAACTATAATTTTTACCCTTTCTCATTTTGTGACATCTCATTTTTATTGTAGTGGTACCTTACTATTTTGCTTTCAGCCTATTTAAACACTTGATTGGATGAGTTTTTTTTTAAAATTTACTTTTATGTTGTATATAAATTAATTTTAATTTATAAAGAAGTTAAATTTTATTTTCTTTTATTCTTAAAAAGTTTTTACTAAAAAACACACGCTATGTAAAATTCAAACAACCATGAGGAGATATATCCTTATAGCAATGTAAGTAACATTATGTAGTAGCTACTTCAGAAAACACAATTTTCAGAATATATATTTCAAAATTATATGATTTTCTTACATAATTTTGAATTACATATTTCGGATTATGCTCCATTCATTGTCTAAAAAATCCAAAACAATCACTCACCCAAGTTGTTCCATAAATAAACCTTTTAAATTCTTCCGGAATTGTATTTATTGCAGAACGTGTAATCCGATGATAAATAATAAATTACAAAAAGTATGTTTGAAACTAAATGAGAATTTTTTTAAAAAAAAAAATAGTAAAACACCTATCTGAAAACACATTGATTATTTCAAGCTTACCATTTTTACAAAAACCAGCTGAAATTGAGAAATCTCTACTGTCCTAAATAATTGTCTTCATAGTCCGACCTTCTGGTTTTTAGATTATATATGGTATACTAATAATTTGAGACCTGTGAATGTTTATTCCAAAAAAATCTTCAAAATTAAAAATGCTTGGTCCCAAATTCCACAACCCAGACCCTCACTTTCTGGGACTCTTGGGGTTTTTTTAACAACAAATCCCTATTCATCTGAAAAATAAAAGGTCCGCACATAAACTTGAACAGAGATCTCTCAATCCTGATTTATGAAACAAATATGTAACCACTGAATGAAACTAATTCATCCATCCATCCAAATTGAAATATGGTACACAAAATTCTTAAATTTCTTTAAAACTCCCACTAGTGACTACAACGTGCACAAATGCAACAATGTTAGTTGAAAGACATGCATACACTATTTACATACAAATATCTGGCAGCTTACAAAACCCTATTCTTCTAGGGTTTACTTAACAAAACTAAGAAAAAGGACGAAAAAGAAACCAGTAAAACTTTGGTGGTACTAGTTACACAATCATACACCTAAAAATATGTATAATAAATAAAAGGCATCTGGTGCTTATGTGCCATCGATTAGTATGAATATATATATTTATATCAATGATTACGACAAAAAGAAGAATGATTTTGTGATCTTTGAGGCCAATAAAAGTAGGGGACAAAAAAATCGCAAGATATGCTACCTACCTACAACCGAAGTATGGTTCGAAGTGTGTCTGAGAGATTTTGAATAGTCCGCTGCTCCTGGGTCGCTTGCAACTCTTGCAATGGCATATCCTCGTAACACCTAACAACAAGCAAAACAATTAGGTAAAAGAATAATCAACATAGGAGGAGCTGAAAGGAATCACTACATTAGATGTCACGAGCCCTAAAATAGTGTGCTTAATTGACACGCTCATAGGTGAAATCTGGTACAGTTCTCCTATTTACGCATTTGCACAAATAAATTAAAATAATTTTGTTCACGTAGAAATGGTAAAAGTTTTGCTGATCAAAAGTTTAAGAGACATACATCTTATGGTAAGCTAAAGCCTGTGCCAAATTCATAAGTGTAGAACTTGATGTCAACCTTTGGTAAATGCTTTGAGGAAGAGGCATCTGCTGCATCAATTGGCATACCAACATAAATGGCCATAACAAGTGTACTGCATGTATACATTACATACATGCACACATTTGCACAACACACAAAGTTACCTCATTTAGTCCTCTACGGCCCTTCTTGGACTGTCCATCACCACTGAAAAGCTCTTGCAATGCTTCCACTGTTCCGGTTCCACCAGTATCCTGTTGCAGACCACCAAGTACATTGTTTGACAAGAGAGCAATAGGTGATATATCTGTTGCCCTTAAGAATGGGATAGGCACAGTATTACCAGCAGCATAAATGGACCAAAGCTGCATTAGCACAGAAATTGAAGTAAAAAGGTAAGTCTGACACTGCAATCACACAAGACATTCATGAAGGACAGAATATACATAATTGATTGGACAATTAATTCAAGAAACGAAAAGGACTAGAAATCTGCCAAACAAAGGACACAGGAAAATATAATTCTAAAAAAGCTAGAGGCAACACCTCTAATAACTAAAAACATCAAATTTTGCTCAGACAGAGTGATATCCCTTACAGAATCCAGTTAGACATCAGATGTACAAATCAAATCACAAAAATACCTTATCTTGTAAAGCAAATGCTTTACGGCTGCCAGTTTCACTCCTGAATATATCACTACCCATTCCAGCTGGTGCTCGATAACTGCCTTTGATTTTGAGGTTCTGCTCAGTTGAATCACTAGCATAAGGTAAAGATGACTGAATAGTATTGGTAGTAGCACTAGATCCTCTAAAAGAGGTGGTGTTCATAAAATCAACTTTCTGATTCTCAATCCTAAAAGATTAACCACAAAGAAAGCAGACTACGTTAAGACAAGGGAAATGAAAAAAAGAGAGGGGACCAACTATAATATGAAAATGAAGAACACAAATTAGCAAAGCTAAGACTGTTTGAAAGTCAGTGCGAGAGAATAAAAGAAAAATGTTTTCATAAAAAATATAGGCAGTGAAGGTAAACAGACAGGTAAGTACCCAGAGTTAGCTAATCTGCTTCCCGTGCCACTGGGTACAGCAGAGTCGGAAACTGCGGAATCTGCATATTGTGTAGTCTTCTGATGTAACTCATCTGCATGGACTATAAAAGTGCCAAAGTTGCCTGGAAATAATCCACATAAATCATAATATTCACCCCTAAATAAAACAAAAACAAGAGCTTCCATTTCATCAAATTTTAAGAATTATATATTTTAGAAAAGAAATAAATTAGAACTCTAATCTTTCGTATGGATTAAAGGAAGAAAATGGTAGTCTAATTTAGAAAGATAAAATTGTGAACTTTTCTTTTTCTACAGTTTTCTTTCTTACCATACCGTACCTTTTCTTTTCATTTTGTCTTTTCAACCAAAGAGAAAATTCAAAACCATTCCCTATTTTCTATCCCAATCAAATATGCCAGGCAATATGAGGCATATGGATGAACAAGGATTAGGGAACTTGAGTACAGGGTTTACCCCAGTAAACCCCAACCCCATTGGTTTGCATATTATATCAACTGGAGTCTGTAACTCATGTGGTGTGGCATAACAAGAAAATTCTTTAAATTTACACACCACCCAGATTATTCAGTAACACTTCAGAAAAATTATAGTACTTGAACAATGAATAATACAATTATTAGAAAATAATAGGGCTTAATACAACCCAAAAGCTAGCTAAAAGGGAAGGGTAGTCCAAGCCTTATGAGTATTTTGCCTATATTATTTGTCAATGCAGGAAATCTTAACAATCAAAACCAAACAATTATAAACCATAGTAAGCACGAGTCACGACATCCAGGGAAACCGTATAAAATTGTTCAGTTGAAGAGGTACAAAAGTAAGATAAACATTCAGACACTGTTAAAGAAACAAATATTATATATAATAGTCGACTTCCAAGAGATTCTAATGCATACACATTATTGAAACCCATGATTTATGTTGCAGTTAATATTTCCTTGTATAGTTTTGATTATATAATTACGAGATTTAATTATACTCCATGATTGGGAGGATTAATAGGCTGACAGTATATTTTATATTTATTATATAGGATCATGGATCCAGAAGTGTAAGAATAGATTAAATCCATCATAAATTAGGATTTTCAGTTATTAAGTCTTTGTATTCTATTTAAGTGCATGCTCCTCTGAATAATATCAGAATGTTTTTTAGACACATACACATGCACCACAAACATTCTAACATTACGCGATAATCAAAATTGAGAAAAAAATTGTCAATCCAAAGAAAAATGCAAGAATCACAGACCTTCACTCATGTCTACATCTTCCACCTTATGTAGCTTCCTCATAGTGCCATGTGATGACAAATCAGCAGCTCCCTCAACACCAATGTTATGAGGTCTGGATGGAACAGTGTCTCCATATTCATCGTTTGGTTTTGAAACTAACTGGAGAAAAAACGACAACAAGAACATGTCAGCTATTTTAGAAAACATTCCATAACAAATTGTATCCCCAAAATCAGGTCAAAGAGATTTACTTGTGCTTTTTTCTCTGATAGAAAACCCACAAGTTATGGGATTTGCCTCTAGCTTCTTTATATATATATATATATATATATATATAACCCATGTATTATCAGAACAAGAATAACATTCCATATTCTTCAACATCTGAGACTAACATGGGCTACTTCAGATTAAGAACTTGTGTTTCACATAGAAATTACTTTCTTTATAGTTTTACAATGTAGAAGGTAGATGGAACAAGCTGCGTAGATGTGCATGAGAGGGAAGGAGTTTTTGCCATACCTGATCTTCTGATGCTGCTGGAGTAAGTGTTTGCACCTGCAAAGCCATTGAGGCCCTGATTTCCCTTGCCTTCTCTAATTTTGGTAACATAGCAGCAGATCCACTTTTCCACTTTTCAAAGAATTTGTGCTGCACAGCAATAGAAAAGAACTTTTATTTATACAAAATACAGCATTGAAAAAAAGTTTAAATATGCCATTACAAACTATATAGGAGCAAATCAAATTGATTTGGAAACAATGGAGGCATGTGTCTGGAATTTTCTAGTCACCTATTATAAGAACCAGCCAAAATAAAGCTCATGCTTGACCAGCCATCGCTCAAAGGATTTAGTAATTCTAGATAACCAGACTGCCTTAGAATTCATTATTATATGTTGTGTTATGCTGAATTTAGAAACACCTTATATAATCATTCACATTTAGATTATTATCATTTTCAAGTCATAACAAGAATCAAGTTTACCACTCTGATTTAATACGCGAAACTAAAAAACATATCATATTGAAAGAAAAAAATTGGGAAGAGAAAAAAAAAAGTTAAGAAAAATATCAGTAACTTTCATCTCAATTAGTGGGTCTTGATCAATCAGATGAGGATTATATGTATAATAAATTTACATATAACTCAAATCACAGGAACTTAAAAACTGCAGGTCTAACATGATACAAAACTCTAATTGTAGTAAGTTTGAGCATAACTAAATAGTAAATTTAATGACAAGGATAAATTAACATCTGTATTTGACAGTTGACAAGAGGTTGAGTCCTAGTGCAAAATTAGATTACAACCCCTGTATGGAGTCAAACACCTCTTCAAAGTCATCTTTCTAACCATTCTTGGGAGGACATTGCTCTTACAGCATGTTATCCGATTAATTGAATGCCACCATTTTTCCATAATGATCAGGTACCACACTTTATCCTTTCTCTCAATCTCCTCCATACGGACTTCCTCTACATAACATCACATCTGGTCGAGATCAACTTTCTCCTTGGTTGCTCAAATGCGTCTTAGTGGGATATCATCATTCTAAAAAAGGGTAATGATGTTTCTCTACTAATCTTCATAGGTATTGTGTCTGCTAATGTCCCCTTTTTTGAGTTCATTTCATACTATACACTTGTTCCTTCTAATGACAACATATGTCACTTTCCCTCCAATGTCAATCTTCCTTCATCTCCACCAGATGACTCTACCATAACTCATGATGTTTCTCCAACACCTCTTTAGGTATATTAACATCGTTCATGGATTGAAATTCCAATACGATACCCATCTTCAATAGATAACAATATGATGGTCATGTTTGATCCTTCCTCACCACTATATCTGGTCTCCTTTGATAACAATTGACCTATTATTATTTGAAGATGTACATGTTCTATTTGTAACCCTCCACATTATATAAACCTCAATTATCATTGGCTTTCCACCATACATTATACTTGTTTTTACTCAATCTTCTATTCCCATTCCTAAGTTTCCAGATGAAGCTTTATCTAACCCAAAGTGGCAACGAGCAATGATTGATGAAATGTGTCTTTCAAAGTAGTGGTACTTGGAAATTGGCTCCTCTTCTAGCTAGCAAATCAATTATTGGGTGCTTATGGTCTTACACACTTAGAAAGGACCTCTAACTTTGATTTCTATAATGCTTGGTTGGTTGCCAAAGGAAACAGAAATCTATGGTGAAGATTATACCGACACTTTATCTCCTATAGCCAAAATGACATCTATTGGACTTTTCTTTTGCCTTGCAACTATTCACCACTGGACTCTATTTTAGCCTGACTTAAAGATTGTATTTATTTCATGGTGATCTTTATGAAGAAGTCTACATGGAGCAACCTCCTCCTTTTTTGAAGAAAAGATGGGGGCTAATTCAAAATCCTTTTTGATCAAGCTTGTGAAAGTTTTCCAGAACAGTCTTCAAAACACTATTCAAACAACCTCAAGAGGCTAATGTTCAATTAGGTTAAAATGGAACCCCAAGACAAGAGGCTAACATTCAATCACAACAAAATAGACAAAATCTATCGAGAGAGTATAATTTTTAAAACAAGTGGGAAAGGTCGTGCAATTTAAGCATCTCCCAAGGGAAAAGAATAAAATTTGCTGTAGAAGTAAATATACATTCAAAGAAGACTTAATACTTTAAATTATATACCAAGCATAATATGCAGCCAAAAAAAAAATCAAATAATAAGCCTCTCCAATCTCAACTATCCATCTTGCCATTTGGAAATCTCTGTCTATCAAGATATTGTTAAATGTCTGAAAATATAGATTGATTTCTTCTCTTCTTTGTCTGTCTCTATTGCTATATTTTTTTCAACCATTTAACATATAAAGATAGCTTAAAAAACTTATGACTCCCAATAATAGTCATTAAACTTCACCCGAAACAATATCGTTAAGCATACCTTCAACATTTCAGATGCAGTAGGGCGGAGCCGAGGTTCTTTGGTTAGACACTTGGCAACAAAATCATGGAAATATAAAGACCTAGAGAGAAATTCAAATTCAAATCATTATCGCATAAAGATATCATTACTAATTAGAGACATTATCTCATACACCACCAGATCATGAAAATAGGATTTTAGAGTCACTCCTAGCTAGCAAATATAATCAGGGTAGTTTATGTTGCATTTTATATCATTAGACAAAGAAAGCACCAACCTAGCTTTATTGTTTCTGGGTTAAGAAAAGAAATCTCATTAAGATCAAGATAGGAAATCATAATGAATTTTTGGTACATGGAGTTGTGCCTCCTTAAAATGCACCAACCTTTGTAATCTTACACTTCAACACAACAATGTATTGCCATTTGAATGGATGTGCCATATTCATGAACTACAAAGTGGGAAGGAACAAAGAATGTACAGAATTTTATTTATGTGGGTTAATAGATGAGTTTCTAGCCTGTACATGACTTCATAGCATGTAGAATAGAAATACAACTAATAAGACATAGCACCTAGCTAAAAATACAATTAAAGATAGAAAGTAAAGCTTTCAATGAAGTATCAATGGCAGAAATTCAATTCAAGATAGAAAGTAATGCTTTCAAATTTACAAGTGGTTTCCATTCATCATCATCTCATTAACATTAAAGTATCAAAGGCAGAAATTGTATAGTAGAAGAATTGCAGCATGCAATTACACACTACTGGCTTTACAAAAATGCAAAATAAGCACAGCATAAAACATAATAAATAGCACATGGAAAAAGATAATTAGGATTATCTAAACTAGATTTCTTTCTAGATCATCAATAGGTGACTCTTCAAGCTCACTTATTAAAAAATTAGTAAAGGTACAGCTTGGGTAACAATAGACTATAGAAACAAACCATTTCTCTTTATCCTCAAGCATCGGAGCTGGTTCAATTGATATCATGAATAAAACCTACAATTATAAAAGAAAAAAAATACATTATTATAAATTGAACCCCCTCAAAGAAAAGAGAGGGTAAAAAGAGCATGCCCTTAGAAATGCCAAATAAAAAATACAATAACTAAATGTTTATTATTAATAAGGAAGGCGTTACATACTCATTCTAAAAAGTGTTACCCTAGTTTCAACAACTAGTTACTAAGCTTGTTTGGGTGATAGCAAGTTTTTCTTTATTGTTCTTTGTTGTAAATAAGGTATTATTAGGATAAAAATATCATAATATCTCCATTAGTAATTAGGAAAAAAATATCTTTAGAATCTTCACATTCATTCTATCAATTTTTAATTCCTTTTTCTAAGAGAATTTGATTGTTACAAATACAGGAAATTTAATTAGCATCATCGTTATTTATAATATTTATTCATCTAATTAATCAAATTGGAAGAAGAGCTCCCAATCTCGGGGGCTTGATATCCGCTAGTATCGTTGTCCTTGAAGACAGTGGTGGGGTAGAAAAGTGTGTTCCAAATAGGTGATCACAACACCGACCATCAAGTCACCAACAGAAACGCCACATGCCACGACAAGCATCAACATGTGTAGCCCACACATCTTGTTTTGACAACTCCTGTTGCCACCACAATAGAAAAGGTTGCAAAGATCCCATGAGCTCATCTCAATGGGATGGTGAGATCCTGTTCATCTCAAATTTGAGTTCACTTTTTTCGGTTTGTTGTTCACATCTTTTCCTCGATGGCTGAGCCGAAATTTACTCCTAGGAGTCCTTATGATCTTCCAAATGTGGTGGGTCCCTATTGATTTGATGGTCTCTAAAATGACCCTAATTTTGAGAGTTAGGATTATGACCTAGATCTGGCATTCTATGGTTCCTGAGATTAGTTGAAATTATAAGTTTTATTTCTCAGCTAAAGAAATTTAGGATGACTTAAATAAAACATTTTCTATAATAAAAGAATTTTGTTGCCGGTTATGACCTTGAGAGTAGGTGTCTAATACTAAAAAGGGTTCTTTCCTTATATCATAATACCACGAAATTTTGAATGGATTTTGGATTAGACTAGACCAATACCAATTTTGAAAATATGCAAAGGAGATGCTGCCACATGCTTAAGTCACTGAAAGACAAAATTTATATATTCCTAGATGATCTCCCAAAGAAAATATGTACTTGTTTTCTTTAAAGAAACATGTAAGCTAAGATGTAGAACCTCAGGAGTGTCTATTGAACAAAATCATAAAATTGGGAGTGAAGAGCTCTCTTATAGAAAAAAAACTCAATATCAAAGACAGTAGGAAAGCTTATTTAATTATTACACACGAGACCAGTCATTGCTCATTATGTAGTTAGTGTGGTAAGTCAATTTAGGCATGATCAAAGAGAAAGACACATGCAAGCAACTGACAAAATTCGTAAGTACTTGAAGTCAAGCCCAAGAAAAGGGTTATTCTTCATGAAAGGAGACACTTTGACTTCCGGATATATATTGATGCAGCCTATGTAGGTTCTTTTATTGACAAAAAATCTACATATGAGAATATGTTTCTTGGAGAAAGTATAGTGGCCTGGAGAAGCAAAAAAAAGAGGATAGAGTATCTTGTTCTAGCGCAGAACATAGGAATTCCACAAACCTTGTTCAAGGTGTGTATCAAGGACTCTGGATGAAATCATACTTGATGACCTTAAAATTAAGGTTACATCCCTGTGCAACTATAATGTGTAACAAGTCGGCCATGTGCATTTTCCATAATCCCAACCAACATGATAGCACCAAACATATTGAAATTGACAGGCACTTCATCAAAGATAATCTTGACAGAGGCTTAGTGGTTACAACATGTTCCTACAGGATTTTAGATGGCATACATTTCCAGTAAAGGCTTCCTCAGGGCAGATCACAGGATCTTGTAGGAAATTTAGAAATGATTGATATTCATTTACCAACTTGAGGGGAAGTGTTGTAAATAGCATATTATTATGATAAAAATATTCTCAATATCTTCATAGTAGGTACGAATAAATATCTTCATATCTATTTCAGCATATTTTTATTTCCTTCTTTTAAAGGTTTTGGTTAATTACAAACAGAAATTATGAGAAAGTAATTTGTGTGATTGATATCGATAAAATAATTCTTTATTTTTCAAGTCATTCAAAATCTATCTTAGTCAAGTTCTTTGGGGCTTTTATGTCACACTTATTGGACTCCTGTTAAGACAATCCATAAATATTTAATCTCATTCTTGAAATGTGTATTCCTTGATATGAGGGATGTGTTGAAGATCTCATACCGACCAGAATTAAGCCAGATTATAATATATAAATGGGGTGCAATCCTCCCCTTACAAGCTAGTTTTGTGAAGTTGAGTTAGGCACAAACTCAGTTACTACATGCAATTATGGCTGGTATAAATTATTTAGTTGCATTCTAATATTTAATATAGCAGCCTCCTTAACTATAGCATTTTAGAGTTCGTCGCTACATGCTGCTATACAAGGACTGTTCAGCCTTGTTCCGAATTCTAATATAAATAAAACCTAGATCCTCTTTCATGACTAATCAATATTCCACATAGTACCTCTCACCATACAGTTATCCAAAATTACAATATCTATGAACTCGCCTATTCAATTCCTCTTCAATTTATCTAAAATTAATCTTATGTTTCTCCTTCCTGATTCACCCATTCAAATATCCAAATTTATCCTAACTAACTCTTAGAAACATAACAGTAGATGAAATGACAAATAATCCAAACATTTTATGAACATCAACATAAATTACAAGTTGAATATTACTTAAGGAGGCAGGGGTAAAAGAGATCATACGTTATTAATAAAACAACAGTCAATACCAAATATGTATGAAGTTACTAACCCTCATTGGATGTACGTCAGATCTTGGAGGAACACCCTGAAAATTGTGGTGACAGACTTTAAGCATCACTAAGCATGACAATATTATTTTTCTAATGAAACATCAGGAGGAAAAATACCTAATATAATTTTTTTATCCAATTGCATTATCTGAAACTGTAAATAATAGCCCAGCCCACAAATAATAACCAACCCATGTAAAGATTGGAAATTTCTTCATAACGTAACTCCTATAAACTTCAACTTCATGGAAGAAAGGAAAAAAGAGGAGGTACCCAGAAGATTGTTTATCCAAAAGAGTGATTGGGCTTAAACTAATATAATTAGTTCCCCACACCACCTGTTGGCAAAGCCACCTTAATTAAAGTCACCCATCACCTGCCTTAGTCGTGACCTCTTTGGAGGTTGCCGTAATTGCAATCTCCAGGCGGTGGTTTAGTCTCACTCTAAAATCATCTAGTGATATGGAAAAAATAGAATATAGAAGTAGGATGCAACCAAAAAATCTAAGATGGTACAAAAAGCCTATCCTAGATCCATTGTTGGGCCACCTACATTTGCTATGTTCAAGGCTTAAAGTCCTGGACATGAAAGGGTCGGTCGGAAAGCCACCTTAATTGCAGTCAGCCCTAGCCCACCTTAGTTGCAGCCACTTTAGGGGTTGCCTAAAATGACAATCTCAAGGGTTGTGGTTTAGTATCATATCTACTAGTGATATGGCTAAAAATATTTAAGTGGAGTGATAACTTCCCCTTACAAGATAGTTTTGTGAGGTTGGGTCAAGATCAAACCCAGAAAATCTAAGACCACCTTATAGGCTTAAAATCACCTCAGAAAGTGTTAAATTGACAATACCTTACACAAGGTGGGAGCATAAAGAGTGAAAGAAAAAGGTAACCTACTTTGGATAAACTAACAATTTACTAGGAAAATGTAGAATTAAAAACACAAGCACTGGATATACCTCAGCCATTTCAATAGCAGACACGCCAAGAGCCCAGACATCTACCTGAAAATCATTTAAATAAATGTAACCAGATCAAAATACAGGTCAGTCCAATAATTTCATCATATATGAAACATTATCATTAGCAATATTCATTTCTCTAGACTCTGATTAACAATGCATTGTGGTAGAAATAAAAGCAAAATATTACTGATTCTAAAATAAAATAAAGGGTTTAAACCATGTACTAGATAAACCACGAAGTCAATTGTACTAAAAGTTTTGATGTTAAATTCTTGATCTTAATCCTCTCCATTAACTTTGTATTCATCTTGGGCGAATAAACAATTCGCATGCCTTGAAGCTTTTCTTTATGGTCATGAAACATTTATTGTTCGGTATGTTTACGAGACGCAAGGTTTGGTATCTCCTTCACTGAATTTTACTCAAGATTACTATGGCTAGTATTGTAATAGTGGTGGTGATAATCGTGACGGTTTCACTAATCACGGTGGCTCTAGTGGTCGAGTCACTAGTCGTGGTGGCGGTTCAGTAAGAGGTTGTGGTGCTAATAAATTTGTTATTTTTCAATGTTAAATCTGTCTTAAGTTTGGTTACACAGCAAATGTCTGTCATTTTAGATATAAGTCTTTATACTTCATCGAATCCAGTTACACAACAATATATTCCTTATTCTGCTACATCTTATAAAACCTCAAATACTTTTGGTTAATCCTAATACTAAGCCTCAAAACACTGCTCATCAGCCAAGAGTGTGGAACGTTAACAAAGTCAAATTCTCAAAAAACTGGAAATGCTTCTTGGATACCAGATTCTAGTGCAAGCTTTCGTGTGACTTTCACATTTTGAAGGAGGTCCATGAGGTAGCATTAAAGAAGAATCTTGAAACCCACCAGTGTCAAATTAACTTTTTTTGTCCAAATTTAAATATACATATTCAAATGTTGTTTTCTGGCAATACAGTACAACGACTTTTTCTCCTATGTCCTAACCTTAGAACTGTCTACAGAAGATGCAGTACAGTGAAATAAAAAAAATAATGGAACCAAGTAAACAAGGTTCACAATTTTGAGAAAACACAGTACCTTTCCATCATAGCGACTTTCCTGAATAACTTCTGGAGCCATCCAATGAGGAGTTCCAATGAACTATAAGCACATTAAATAGAAAATAAAAAATCTTATACGATAAAAAGAAAGAATAACATCTCCATTTAAGAAGCAGGAGGCCTTAATCTAAGTCAACTTCTTTTGAATATGAGTACATGTCATTTTCAAGAATTCTCAAAGGGCATGTATAAGGTAAACAACACCTCATTCAAGCCAAAATTTTTGGGCAAATACTTTGAATATAATTATAAGCTCATATCACTTTCAAGTACCTATAATGGGACAGAAACAACTGTGTGTGTAGCCATAACAAGTGGTAGAAACTAGGGCTGGGATTTGAATATGTCCCACAATAGTGTAACTTAATCCGAAACAAGTGCCCCAAAAATATCAGTAAAGAAATGATAAACCAAATCATTTCTTTAATTCAAAATATGTGTACTTGTATTCAAAGCCAATCCCACTAGAAGGATATCCCTGCAATGCATATAATACAACCATCTCCAACTCCGTTTAAGATGCAATTTGATAGAAAGAACATACTTAATAAGCAACTTAATGGCACCCAACTATTTAATATTGTTCCAAAACTGAAATGCTGTGATGTAAATCAAAATACTTTATTCACGACCCCCTGCTATTTATTAAAAGAATAATAATCTTGCATCTAGCTATAACTCAGACATGTAAGCATTTAAAACCATGTTCCTAGTTCCTAGTCCTCGCTTCATTCATCAGACTGAATAACATTCTGATAGTTGAAACTGCTTTTATTATGAATTGCTTGAAAGGAAATACTATCAGTCCACTTTATTTATATACATAACATGCAAATCATGAATCCCTAAATCATAGGGATTGAAATCAGTAACAATTAGCATTTCTATTCTATATGTGGAAACAAATAAAGTAATCAAGTAATAATAAGTAAAGAATACAAATCCTGATAAATAAAAATAAGTTAACACATCAACTACCGTGTTCCGCTTTGACATGGTCCTTGTAAGCTGCGCAGCAACACCAAAATCCCCTGCTCAATAAACCTAGAGTTAAAATATACTTGAGCGAAAACTTTAGAGATGATAAGGTAATTTGTATTTCCAGAAAACTGATTACAAAGAAAAAGGATTCAGCTATTTATAGCTGACTTAGAACCCTAGCTGATACGAACTTGAGCATTATAGGGTGCTTAAGTCTCACATTGAAAAGCATGGGATGATTGGTGGAATATTTAAGCACTTGGTTCTTCCCCCTTAGTAGCTAGCTTTTGAGTGAAAGCTAGCAAGAGATTAGCTCTAAGGAGCGAGTGATGGAAAGTTGCGTATTATGGGGTGTTTAAGTTCTACAAATGTTCAATGTAGTATTAAAGTGCTAGATTCCACCTAACTAGCTTTGGAGGGTGGGTTCCCCAAGTGCCTCAGAACTTATCACTAACTAACTCAGTATAACTATTAAAAGTATGATTGTCATTGTATAGTACAGTTTACATAAAGATATTTCTTGGGAGTTGGGAGTATGTACCTAGCCTAAAGGTTGAGTGTTATAGGGTATACCTTTCCCTTGTAATGTACTTCTCTCTCTCTTTATATATATATATATGTGTGTGTGTGTGTGTGTGTGTATATATATATGTATGTATGTGTGTGTGTGTGACTGAGTGTGTGGGTGTTGAGTTGGGAGAAAATAGTTTGTAATGTACTCCTCTCTCAATCCTAGTTTGGTCATATTTCAAAGAAAATATGCAATTTTAGAAGGAATAGGGATGATAAATGGTAAAAGCTTGTGAACACACCAATGGATCCAATCCAAGTGTCAAACTTGTACTTGACTAAGGAAGACCATATTTGGATCCCGGGAGATACTGAAGGTAATTAGTATGCTAAATTACCACATGTGACTCATCCAGACATCGTCTTTGCAATAAGCATAATTAGTCAATTTTTAGACTTTCCTTGTCAAGACCATTACAGAGACTCTTGGGGAAAAGGCCTCATTGTGAACATAAGGGAAATACTCAAACTATTGGGTATTCTAACATTGATTGGGTAGGGTCACCAAGCAATAGACACTCCACTTCAGGGTATTGTGTGCTTGTAGGAGTAATTTAGTATTGTGGCAAGATCAAGAGAAAAGCAAAATGTAGGGCAATGACATTAGTCACTTGTGAGCTCATATATCTAAAACAACTCCTCAAAGAGCTCAAATTTGAAAAGAGTTCCCAAATGCACCTTGTATATGACAACCAGGCAACATTACACATTGCCTCTAATCTTGCCTTTCATAAGAAGATCAAATATACTGAGATGGATTGTCATTTCATAAGAGAAAAAGTGGAGTCTAGAGACATCACTAGACTTGTCAACTCTAATGAACAATTGGCTGACATTTTTACCAAAGTCTCTAAGAGGATTGAGGATCGATTATATTTGCAGCAACCTAGGCACATATGACTTATATGATCTAACTTGAGAGGAAGTGTTATAATTATAGAAATAAGAAGTTGATCCTTTATTGCCTCTAATCCTGTCTTTTCACGAGAGGATCAAACATATTAAGATGGATTGTCATTTCATGAGAGAAAAACTGGAGTCTAGAGACATCACTATATTTATCAACTCTAATGAACAGTTGGCTAACATATTCACCAAAGTCTCTAAGAAGACCGAGGATCAATTATATTTGCAGCAACATGGGCACACACGACTTATATGATCCAACTTGAGGGGGAGTGCTATAATTATAAAAAAAAAAGGAGTTATATATGTATTATTAGGAACATTTTTATTTATTCCAAAAATCATATCTTTGGTATTAGAGGATATCAAATCTCCTCTATTTATTGTTTTGATTCCTTTTTCTCAATATAAATAAAGTACCCATGTTGTCTCAAAAGCACAAGGTTTCAACTCAATATTTCTCTCTTCCCTAGTGTTTAACAAGTGCCTTCGCTCAAAATACAAAAGTAATTCTAATTGTACACTTAGTGATGAATTGGAGAACATTCAATTGATAATTTTAACTGTATGAAGTATTAGTTAACTATGACCGTAAAGGGGACCCAACTACTTGATCACATTGATGTTGCAGAAATCATTATTTAGAATGGAAATTATCTACCCCAAACACTTTTTCATATCATTATAGCTTCTAGGTGGTAGCTTATAACAATTCAGAAGAGTAGTTGTTCTATTAGAACATCTCAATCACATAAACTAAAACACCATAGCGACTTGATAACTAGGCATACAAGGCGAAAATTATGACACAAATTTAATGAATGAATTTGACATTCATTTGAGAAGAGGGTAAGAATAAAATAATCAACTCCCCTAGTGCATACTACTATTATAGTTCTCAAGTGCAAAGAAACAATATGACAATCATCATATAACTTTTTTACTCACCTAGCTTGACATCCCCTTGCTCAGTTAATAAGATATTCCCACCTTTGATGTCTCTGTGGACTTTAAAAATTGAGTGCAGATAATCAAGACCCTACACATAATTAGGTAAACAATTAGGGGCTAAAGTAAACAAAAATAACATACAGACACAGCAGAAAACTTGGTTCAAACAAATCTATTGAAGTACTTTGCTCTCTCAATTCTATCAAAATAATAATACTTAAAATTGAAAATCTTGGTAGAAGTCAAACAATCAATGCTAACGAAGTCCATCAACTATACCTTCAGAGCTTCTCTACAGATATATGCTATTTGACCCTCATCCAATGATTCGTCAGTCACGCCCATTAAATCAGCAACACTACCACCACCACAGTATTCCATCACTATCTGCCAAAAACTTAATCAGAATTCAGAAATATTTTAACAGGCAAATTCAAACATAACTAGAATCAAGCAAATTTGTACAGAAGCATAGAGAAAGACAATAGATAAGAATTAGAAATTAAGAAGGGGGTCCTTGTGAAAGAACCAACCAAGAGCAAACAAAAGCCAAAAAGAACAATCTTGCCAATCTCTCTTCATTTTTGTCAAAGGCATTTGTCTAGAGTAAAAATTAGCCAATCACCACCATAACCCCAACGAAGCCCAAAAAAAAAAACGTCACCATTAAACCAAAGTCACAAGAATACTCTAAATATACAAAGATTTTCACAAAGGCAGTGCTATATGAATAACAAGCTAAGGTTATAAAATGAACTCTTACCCAAAGATACTCTTCTCCTTGATAGCTTCCAAGATAACGGACAACATTAGGATGATTACATTGTTGTAACATTTCAATCTCACCACGGATTTCCTCATAGCCCTCCTCCTTAATAACCATCCAAAAAGTCATCCAAATAGTTCAAACTTAGTCTAACTAATAAAAACACCATAACACAAGTATCTAGACATAAAGCAACCTAAACTCACCCCTTCGGATAGCGATATCACTTTGATAGCAACCATCTCCGAGGTTTTCAAATCCCTTGCCTTGTAAACAGCTCCATAGGACCCCTTCCCTGCATTCCATCATCCCCAACATAAACACCACAACAATTCGCAATGCGCAGTCAATCAGAACAGTATAACACAAATGGAAAAAATTAAAGGAATGAACTCAGCAAAGTAAGACATAAATGAAAATTAAGGGAATAAACTCGAGTGGCTCTACCAAGTTCATTGAGCAATTCGTATTTAATAGTAGGGTCCTCTCTGGTAATACTGTCAGGAATCGAACTCGTCGAAACCTTCGTCGTTATCGATTGATGCCTTCCCTCATCGTTCTGCGAAGATCCACTTCCCTTCCTCTGCTTTCCGAATCCAAAATCTCCCATCCCCTGCATGCTCGCCACTGCTCTCTCCATCGTCGAACCGACGCCACCGCTACCGCCGGAGGACCGTCGCACAACTGTTCCGCTTACTGACTCTCTCTCGCTAGACTTCACCGTCGAACGAACGACGAACGTTGAGAATCCGCCGCCGTCTTCCTCATCGCCGTCGTCGTCCTCTTCGCCGAATCTGTTCAGAGGACTCGCCTGAGACGAGCTCCGAGACTTCCACGTCGGCGAAGCCAAGCTGGAAGAAGGCCGATCGCGAGGCCGTCTATTGTCACTCTTTATGATCATGGTGCCGAAATCGCCAGCATCGTCATCATCGTCATCGTAGTCTAGCGGCGCTCCGCCGCCGAAGTCCTTGGGGAGGCGCTTCAGTAGCGGAGGGAGAGAAGAGTATTCGTCGTCGTCGTCATCGTCGTCGCGGCCGTTGTCTTTGTACACCATGGTCGCATAAGGATCGTCACGTGGCTGCGCACCACCGGATTTATGCCGGCGGTTAGTGTCTACGCCGTCGTCGTCATCGTCTTCGTCGTCGTGAACGACGAAGGTTGAGTATATGTCGGGTTTAGAATTGGATTTTCGCATTCCCGACCGGTAAGAGCTCCGATCCATTTTTCCACTCCGAGAAGGTAAAACAGAGTGAAAAAAGGAATCAATCCTTTTCACTCAACTTGCCACCAACGCTGACGGAGAATGCATATGATGTTTACTGGCCTTTGTTGGGCCTCCTCTGTTTGGGCTCTCTATTGCTTCATTTTTACTTACTGCAGCTCCATTACTTTTTTTATTCACCTCTATGGATTATGAAAAAACTTTAAATTTTTCCTCTTTTTATTTAGATGGGTTAATTCATAATATTTCTGAATTGTTTAGTCGAGTATAATATTACAAATCAATTAATTTAAAATTTTAAAAAATAGCTATTATACTTTAGATTATTTAATTTAGTAATCCAAAAAATAATTTTAGAGTGCATATTTTATAATTATTTTTTGCTGGGATAGTATAGATGGGTTTTTTTATTTCTCCAATAGCACACTCTAGCAAAATACATTTTCGAACATGGCAAATTCTTCCAATCCAAACTTTTTGAACCTGCATTTTTAAATTTTCAAAAATATCTTTTATTCTGGAAATAAAAATTAAAAATAATACATTTTGAAAAAGTGGATTAGAAAAAAATTATTGTCTACAAATAAAAATTTGAAATAAAATTAAAAAAAAAATCTATTTTGAAAAAAACAATTCTAAAACACAAAAAATACGTTCTGGACAAAAAATCAGAAAGCATATTTTAAAAAAAGGTGAGGCAGAATTTAGTTTTATCCATGCTTCCATTTTATTTATACCATATTCGTCATTTTACACTGAAATCGAATACATCTTCAAATTTGAAATGCTTCAGTAACTAAATGGCTTCGAACATAGGTCAGAATTCAGTCTCCCAATAGTCGAATTCTAACCTCTGATTGGTAGCATCTGTACCTAAAAATCAATAGGAATAGGAAATTGCTTTTTGGGAACCTAATTCTGATGTAGAAATTTTATTGTTTTTTTTTTAAAAAAATAAATAAAGAAATGGAGGTAAAATTTGGGGAAAATATAAAAAAATGATGAATTGAAAAGAAAAATTTGGAGAAAAAATTAATTTTTAAAAAGAATATTAATTATGTTTAGTAAATTTTTAGAATATAATTATTATATAAGTAAAAATAAAATAAATAAATATTTATGAATAGATATATTTTAAAATTTTAAAATAGTAAAATTTGTAAAAAAAATAAAAATAAAAAAAGAAAGTAATGGAAAGTGTGTGGTATAACTAAAAGTATTGGTTTATAAAAATTATATTAATTTTATAAAATAAGTCTATGTAATATATTAATTGTGAGAAATAAATATTTGAACGATAATTATTTTACTGGTACACATATTTTAAGCAAATTAAAATGTGTAAATAAATAAATTATGTTGAGGAGGAGGAGGAGGAAGAAAGAATTGTAAAAAATAATGGAAAGTGTGTATAATGAATACTGATGAATTGAAAAATAATTTTTGAAATAATGATGGAAAGGAAATAAAATTGTACAGTAATAAATTTTTGAAATTCTATCAATGTACTGTTTTTATAATTTATGTTTATAGTATTGATGTTTATGAATGTAAATAAATTTGACATTTGTGAAATAAGTAACTTGAAAATTGGGTTGTATTATTATTATAGAATTTATTTTATATATATTATTAATAATTTTATGTAATAGAATTTGGAAAGAAGTAAATTAGGAATAGAAAATAGTAGAGTGAATAAGAAAATAATTAGAAGTAGATAATAGCATAGTTATAAAGAGGAATTGAAATTTTTCATAAATAGTTGTAAAGAAAATACATGTAATTGGACGGAGAAAATATAAATAAAATTAAACGTATAAATATTTAGTTAAATATAGATCTTTGATGTTGTAATGATAGATGTAGATATTGTCTTCTAAGTCACAAAATAAATTCATGAGGGATT
Organism: Phaseolus vulgaris; assembly: GCF_000499845.2. Taxonomy (NCBI): domain Eukaryota; kingdom Viridiplantae; phylum Streptophyta; class Magnoliopsida; order Fabales; family Fabaceae; genus Phaseolus; species Phaseolus vulgaris. The sequence goes on from NC_023757.2 coordinate 4,698,250, forward strand.
CTCCTACATAAATCTTTGGTTTTATAAAGAGTTCAATGTTGTTCCGTGATTGTTCACACTGGAGCTTGGATGTAGTAGTTGAGTTTTTTTCCAACAAGATCATTTGTGCAACATTAATGTTAGATTTGATTTCTATAAAATCATGCACAATTTTTTATTAACCAGTTTAAGCGGACGATGGTTTCAATGATTTCTTTGCGGTCTCTGTATTATAGTACTTGAGTTATGTTCTTAACAGTTGATGAAAAGACCAATTGTGTTGGATTATCATTGTTCTTGGGTTGTTACATATGTAGGTAAGACTGTAACCATTTGAATTTTCCATTATGGTGACTCTTTCAACAAGTCCTCTAAAGTAAAGTATTTCTTTCATGGAAATGATGAGGTTGTGCTTTGTGGAAGAGGTTAGAGTCAGTTAGCTTAAAAATGTCATAATTTGTTTTGTTGATCTTGTAAACATAACATACATTTCAATGATTGTATTAATAGAGAAATGAGACTTACAAGTTATCATTTGATACACATGGACATTTGTTGATATCTCAATAGCATGATACGTAAGTTGTCCCTGATCGTTTAGTGTCGGTTGGCGATAATACAAGTTATTTAATGGAGTGGTGTTTGGAATGTCCAAGGCAGCACAAAACTTTTCCTTGAGGAGACTGAAGGTGTAGTCATAGGGGATCCAAAATAATTTAGGAGATTGACACTAGAATTGGATACCTTCGTCGCATTTTATAATTTGTCATTTGCAAACTGAGCAGCGATATAAGAATTGAAATAATTCTCAGTGTTTGTGATGTCGAAGTGCTCCATTTGAAGATGAATTGGAAATTAAATGATGGTATGGAGAGAATGAATTTTATTTGGTTTTCTAAGGAGGAATTGGTATTGCTTTCTGGCATTAAGTTGATATATGGTTCCATTTATAAAGTGGAAATTCCCTTAAAGGTTGGTTCTACTTAGCACGCATTCCTAATTATGTTGACAAGTCAATGCGTGGCAGTGTGCTTTTGTATGTGATGAAATATGTCTTTGGCCACCCCAACCACCCAATGCATATTAGTGTAACATCCCATCCAAGGTCACTTCTATTTATCACGCATTCCCAATGATGTTGACAAGTCTTAGACACATGTTTATTTGTATGTGTATGTGATGACACATGTCCTAAATCACCTCACACATCCAGTGTTTGGTATTGTAATATCTCATCCAAGGTCACTTATGCTCCTCACGCATTCCCCTTGCATGGCAAGGTAACATCCCATCCCACCATCACTCGAGGTTAGTATGCGTTCCCACTGACATTGGCAAGTTCAGGCCTCATGGTAATGTACATGTGTATGTGATGACACGTGTTCTAAGCCACCTCAACTATCTATTGCATGACAGGGTAACCTCTCATCAAAGGTCACTCCAAGTCAGCATGTGCTCACATTGTCATTGACAAGTCATGCCTTATTGGTAGCGTGCATGTATGTGATGACACGTGTTATAAGTCACCCCAACCATCCATTGCATGTCAGCGTAACATTTCATCCCACCCTCTATGGTTGAAGTATAAATTAGTGCACTTAGATCATAAAAATAATGTAGCATTTGGAACTCACTAGTGAAAATGGTTCACTTTAAAGAATTGAATGTTTACGATTCAATTTTTTTTGTCTCTATTGAATATGAAGGTGGGATGTATACATTTTGTAGGTTCCCAAATGGTGTTACACTAAGTCATTTGAAAATGATTATGGGGAGTGAAGTAGTGTGCATTACTAGTTGAAAAGTTACTAATGTCCTTCACCGTAAACCATTTATTCCTTTAAGAGAAATTTAGGAAGTGGTTTTTTGTTGGGTTGACTAATGACATGTAGGATATGATTGGGTGGCATTCCCAATTTCCAGTCTCCAATATAGTCACTTTTTGTGAATTTGATGATGGTGGAGTATGAATATGTTAGATTATGGAGCTTGGTGTAGTAACAACAGAGGAATAAGTAACTAGTGATCAATTATTTCAAGGTATAATTACCTTTTTGGTCCCTACATTTGGGGTCAATATTCAATTTAATATACAATGATCATCTTCCAAGTCTATATAAGGGATAAAAGATGACAATAAAGAACAAACAACTACATTCTACATTGTTTTCAATCTTATAGTGATTTTATAGTGTTATTTTCTTTTGAGAGGTCTTAATTTTAGGGGAGGTTAAGACAATCTAACCAGGAGTAGTTTTTGTACTTGTGATAACCAAAAGTGATTTGTGTATTCGTTATAATAATGAGGTATTGGTGTACTCATAAGAACCATAAGTGGTTTGTATGCTCATTGTAATAAGGAGTGGTTGGTATACTCATTTTGTAATCATTTGTTTGTTTAGTGGAACCTCCTAAGTTGTCTACTTATAAGAGAATTGGACTTAGCCCGTGAGTTTATGTGAACCATTATAAAATTTGTTGTGTTGTTTGTTTTGCTTGTTCACTAGATGGTCAAACCTAGTTCTCTCTTGGAAGGGTTCAGTCTCTCTATTCAACCCCCTTCTAAAGTCATGATGACACATATTTTGTGTACAAATTTATAGCTTTATTATACACTAAAAGCACTTACTATATGCTTTATTTTCAATTTTTAACTCATTTACTTTTACTAGTAATAAAATGGGTTCAATACATATTTTCTTTTTTGTACTTTCAGCTCATCTGACGTTTGCTCATTATTTTGGCCATAACTTTTATGTAGATATTATTTTTCGTTGATTCATTGTATTGAATTCTATATTTTTTTAAGCTTCAAAATAGACATATGGTTTGCTTATGTTAGAGTTCTATGCTATTTTCTACGATTTTAAGAAGTTAGGTGAGATTTGTTGCATTTTTGTACAAAACCCATGCAAATTCAATTCTCCATGTTTTGGGCTGATAGACCTAATTAGAACTCACATTTTGGCTCGTGTTTACTCATATTTCAAAGCATATATATAGTCTAAATGTGGTATAAACTGGCAGATAAAAATCATTTGTTCAGTTTTACAATTTTAGGAATTGTTTCTTTATCTTCTTTGAGGACTATAACTCAAAGAGATAAATAAAGAAGACTAAAAAATTTCAAAAAAAGAGCTTGAAGAAGATTTGTGTGAAAAACATTAGCACATGAGTATTTAGCATGAAAAAAATAGTGATTAAAACAACAACAAAAATTATATGAACAAAAATTAAAAGTTATGTTACAATAATTATAGAAATTGACGGTAAGTTAAAATATAATTAAATTCCTTAATAATTGATTATAATACCACGTTAACATTGAGATTCCATCATAATTATTTTTATAACAGACAAGATGGTTTAAAAAAAAATATTTTACTTATTCTAATTAATTAAAAAAGAAATAACATATTTTGTGGTTTATAAAAAGGAATAACTTTGTTTATATTTATATTCATGTTTGTCCAAAATGGACCAAAACCGGTGATTCAACTTGATCCATCACCTATTTCAGTCGGGGCTTCTTCTTCCTGCACCCCACATTTTTCTTCCTGCACCCCCACAATTTTAAATATTCCAACATTAACCTTGACCAATAATTTAAAAAGGGGCTACCGAATATCGGGATCCAGTAATATATTCCGAATTCATGAATCCAGAATTGATTAAATTGTGTTTTCCAGATGAGGGGGTGTTTTGGAAGGTAAAAGATCATAAATTGTTGTTTTCCAGAGTGCTGAATCCGGAAGCCTAAACTGCATTACGGATTGGTGGATTCGAAATAATGTTTTTGACTTATAGATTCATGGATTCGAAATGTAATGATTTTGTTTCATTTTTTATTTATTTGTAGAAACATTGGACAGTAGTGATGAATTTGAACAAGAATTATATGATGGGGTTGATTTGTGGGATGATGATGATATTGAGAAGTCATTATCCATGTTCTTCATGTTTGTCATCTTCATTAACATGTCTTCTTCTAAGAGAGGTTGTGGGACATAGACGGTCACCTTGTGAACCTCCTCCCTTAGTCTTCATCATTATTGTTCAATTACACCATTCAAGTTAAACCAAATTACAAACTAATGAATAAGATGTTGAACTAATACAAACAAAAAACAGCAAATATAAAATTCTATTGAAACCAAAAGAGAGAAAAAAAACATTGTATCATTTCTACTAAACAAATATAAATAAACTATAAACAAAAAAAATATTAAAAGAAGAAAAAAAGAAGCTCATTGCAAATCATATTTGAAGATAGAAAAAATCTTTTGATGAAGTTTTATATGTTGAAGAAATGATGACCATAAAAACATAAATCCGGATCCACAAATTCGGAAGCTTCCTGGATCCACAAATTCAGAACCTTCCCGGGTCCACAAATTCGGAACCTTCCCGGATCCACAAATTCGGAATCTTCCCAGAACCACAAATCCAGGATTTTACCAGAAGCAAAAATTCAAGAATTTACCGTATTGTGTGATCCGAAATTCTATCGAATTTTATAATCTAGAATGGAAGAAATCACTTACGGAAACAAAAATCTATAAAAAAACACGGATGTGCAGACCCGAAAGCAAAGAAATTTACTTACCTTTGTCAAGAGCACTCTAAATCACCAACAAAAAATGTGAGATTGAAGGAGAAGGATTTGGAGGTGTCGCACTACTGCTAGAACATGAGAGCGTGCTGCTGGAACATGAAAGACACGGTTGCACAAGAGAGCATCCTTGCCTGCACCTCTTTAGGATTTTTTTAGATTAAGGATATTTTTGGAATTTTAAAAACTAATAAGGGTGATTTAGTCTTTTCTTAAGAGTGTGGGGGTGCAGGAAGAAAAATATGGAGATGCAAGAAGAAACTGCCTTGAGTCAGACTGAATTAAAGAAAATGTAAGGGCAATTTCTTCCCGCATCCTTACATTTTTCTTCTTGCACCCCCACAATTTTGTAAATTCCAAAATTGACCTTCACCTTTTATTTGAAATGGGGATTTGGAAGTGTGCTACGGATTCATCAATCCGGAAGTGAATCATATTTCTTTCTGGATGAGGGGGTTTTTTGGAAGCAAAATTTGCATAAATTGTTGATTTTCGGATTGTTGCATCCGGAAGCCTAATTTCTATTACAGATTGGTGGATCTGGAATGATTTTTTTCAGTTATGGATTTCTGAATCCATAATTCATATTTTGAGTTACAGATTGGCGGATCTGGAATGCATATTTTTTAACACTACCATTCATGTACTACCAGAAGCACTAATCCGAGAGGTTACCGGAAACACCAATCCGGGAGATTACCGGACGTGCCAATCCAAAATTTTACCAGAAGAGCCAACCCGAATTTTTACCGGATTTTATAATCCGGAATGAAAAAAAAAACTAAATGTACAATTTTTATATAGGGACAGTTTTTGTCTTTGCACAACATTGTGGGGGTGCAGGAAGAAACTGCCAAATATAAGTTTTAGTATGGATTAAAGACTGTTTTTTCATGCACGTCCATATATGTTCTTCTTTCACGTCCATAAATTTTTGGTATTTCAAAAATGTTTTTTTAATATTTTAGATTACGTAATTTGAAAGTTTTTTTCAAATTCGTAATTAGCTTTTGGATTATTTAATCTGGAAGTCTTTTTTCAGATGCATGATTAGTTTTCTGATTATATAATTCGAAAGTTTTTTCTAATATGAGATTAGCTTTTGGATTATGTAATTTTTTTTTCAAAATGTGTATCCGGAAGATACTCTCAAATCCAGACTTCCAAATTATATAATTTGAAATACCATTTTTTTAAATATATTCTGGATTACATAATCCATAAGTTATTTACAAATCTGATATTAACTTCCAGATTATGTAATCCAGAATATGGAGATGACACAAGAAGAATAAAAATATATTTTCATATTTCGTATGGGGGTGGTAAAAGAACATATGGAGGTGCATGAAGAAAGAGTCCAGATTAAAATCCAACTTGGTCCATTAAGAACTTGGCTCACCCAAACGTCCTAACACAACCCAACAACAACCAACACAATTAAAAAAGAGAGTGAGAATATAAAGAGCATGGGTTCTCATTTTCGTCAATAATTTGATGTCGGATAGTAATTTGTATATTTATGATTTTGAATTTAAAACAATTTCGGATTGTATTTTAAACTTATTGATAAGTAGACTGGTTTAGGTTAACCCATAAACATAAAAATGATAAATTATCTATTTTAACAGTTTTAGATAAATATCTTTGCCAAATTTTATAAATATATCATCATTTGTAATTCATAGTAAATATAATCAAGAGTAAATAAAAATCTCCAGATTAATTTTTTATTCCACATAATAGTCTGTTTTAATTTTTTATAACATTTATATTTATATAATACAACTTATAATATTTTTAAAAAAATTAAAAAACTTTTTAACTAAATTAAAACAAGAGATAAAAAATAAAATTTTGATAAAACAAATAGAAAAAAATTATTAATAACAATAGTCGATAGTTAAAGTCACTATTCTCAGCCTCTACTATACCTGATAAATAATAATTTATTTTAGTAATAAAAAACAACCTTTAGATAAAGAACAATATTTTCATATTGGTCTAAAAGCACAAAAAAGTCTTTAAAAATATTTACATATTACCTATTAACATTGAAAACAAAAATAAAATATATTTTTTATGTAAAAAAAAGTCTATTTCTTATAAATTTTAGCGACTTATAAATGAGATGATGATGATCCATCCCTTCCAAAAATTCAGAGAATCAAAGAAATGGAAATGGCAGTCTTACTAACCCATGATGAAAACAACACCCAATGGTAACTTTGTATAGTGCTGGAGAATTCTTTTGTTTCCTTTATATCTTCATATTCCCCTTAATAAAGAAGATAAAAAATGTGATGGATAATATTTGCGGCCATAGTTGCATGAAGGACTACCTATATAACCAGAAGGACAGAAGAAAAGAAAAAATTGTGCTGATATGAGTGCTGTGGTCACCACAAACACAACATATATCTCCTGTTCCACCCACCATACATTCCACATTGAGAATCTACCTTTATTATATCACACATGACAAAACGTAATATATATATATATATATATATATATATATATTAAGAATTAATGAGTTAAAAGTTAAACTATAAGAGTCAAAAACTTTAATTTAATCTTACAAAACCGTCTTATAAAGATTTGCACTTATTTATATATGAAATATGTTTATTTCTAGTCTATGTGAAATCTCCAATACCCCATCACGCTAAGACCTGTCAATTTGTATGTAAGACTATATATTTATGGTTAACTATATTTTCTTATATAATGTGAAATTCCCACAACAAATATCATGAAATGGAGCTCATAACTTAGGAGTTATGTTTTTGGGACTCAACATATAATTTTTATAGTCTAAGTTTTGATCTAGTTTATTTGAGTGCATTATTGAATAAATTTACATATAAAGTATAATTAAGTGAAAGTTATATCAAAATATTCGTAAAAAAGTAAACAAAAATTAAAACTATAAAATATTATTTATTTATTTTCTAGGTTCTTAAAGATAAAAAATCCAACATACACTATTTTTTTTTGACTAAATTAGATACTATTTTAAAGACTAACAAAATTATTTGTTTTTAAAATAGTTTCTCTTATTAATAAAATTTATAAACTAGTTTCTAAATTGGTATATAATTAGTTACCAATGTTTTATTTACCAACTTTAGAATCTAACAAGATTTCTAAATTGGTAGCTAAAACCAAAGGAAAACAAGATTTGGAGAATAATATAGATTGCAATTATATGGAACATTTGGAACCAAAGGAAAAAAATCTTCACACATGAGAGGACAAATGTAGAGGAGATTTTTAGAATAACATAGCTCAAAATGTGAGACTTGATAACAAATAAGTATCCAAAGACCAATTTTACATACTTTAATTGATATTTATGCACAAAAGTGTGTATAAAATTCATGCAAAAATAGACTTGAAAGTGGCTATGAAGACATAAATGACATTATAGAGGGGCGTAAGATAGAAGAAAGCTATGTACAACCTGCAATGTCATTCATGGGGGAGAGCTGAGGGGGTAGAGTATGTAGGGGTGTGAATACAATACGGAGATGGTAAGAATGTTTTACATAATGAAGCATAGTGTAGATGTAATTAGAAACTTAATAATTGTTAGATGGTACATGGAAGCTCTAAGGCATGTTAAGGTATAACCTAAATATCCTATTAGATGTATTGTTGTGTCGAAAAAACATGTTACGAAGTTGAGACAGATAACATGCGAGGTGTTGATTTATGTGGAAAGAGTTCATAGTAAGGTGGCATAAATAGGTTTCCAATGAATAAACAAGAAGAGATGAAATAGTTTTTGAGATAGGTAGAGAAAGATGTTAGAGGCAAAGATGTTAGCAAACTAAGGTTTATCATTAGAAATTCGGTGAGCATTGATATGCTTCAAAGAAATTTTGAAACTGCTAAATGAAAGGTATAAGGTTCCCTAACTTATGGAAGGACATTTGAAGCTATAGTTGGAACAACTAAAGCACCTCCCCAATGACCAAAGGGGGATATGAAAAAAAATCAAATTTTGTAAAGACACTACAATCTATAGGGAATTATGAGATTGAAAAACCATAGAGTGCATATTGTTATACATTTTTGTTATGCGTGTTATAATAGCCCAATAAAAAAAACATCGAAATGATAGGGTTCCAAAAGTTATAAAAGTGAGACTGTACAATTGAGGATGAGTTAAAAGGAACACATTCATAAATTTTAATTACCTATAACAACAAGATACATCTACTTTTGGATAACTCATCACATAAAGACTCCACAGTTAAGGACAAAAATTTCTTAGAAAATATGTGAATAAGGATAAAACATGTTGAAAAGTCTTTTTGTTGGTTCTTGGGATCATTCATTGATCCTTAAAGTGGATTGGCATCTCTAGAAGGGCTACCCACATAGGGTTTTGACTAGGGAAAGTTTTAACCAAGAAGAAGGTTGTGTGAAGGGTCATGGAGTGAAGCCATTGAGACATCTGATATGAGAAATGTTACAAATGGTATTAGAGTTGGTCTTCTCTTCCAATTAGATGTGGTTTAGGGATGAACCAGGAAAAAAATGGTGGACTTGTAATAACCCAAACACACCATAATGATAGGGATCTATAGGTTGTACATTTGTAAGACTATACAATTAAGGATAAGATAAAGGAATAAATTTGTACTAATTATACCAACAAGATGCATCAACTTTTTGGTAACTCATTACATAAGATTAAGATTAACTCCTTGAGTTGAGCACACTTAACAATGTACAAAAAAATATTTAGGGGAAGTGATTCATCAACAAACATACCTATTGGATATGATGGAAGAACTATAGTGTTGCCTATTGTACTAGTCTAAGACAACTATTTTGAAAGCAAACATGACCACAGGACAAAGATTGTTGTCTTTGAACTATGCCACGACATAATACTCCACGATTGGAAAATTGTGGTCAAACCATTGCCTAAAGTTTAGGCAACAATTTTTACACTTTGGACCACAATTTTATTGGTGTTGCCTAAAGTGATATTTATTGTAGTGCTACCATTACTAAAATTCCAAAATAAAATTGTTTTTAGAATCACAAAAAAATTATAATTGTGAGATATTGTAAAAATTGCCACACGTGTTCCTAATAAAAGAATTGACATGAGATATATATAACTCCACTTAGTAGACAATAGACAATAAATGAAAAATAAAAATATAAAATATCTATTAAACTCAACGAAATTGCATGCTTAATTTTGTGTTTCCTCACATTGATACTTTTATATATATATATATATATATATATATATATATATATATATATATATATATATATATATTACTAAAGACTAATAAATAATAGCCACACAAAAATAACTATCAATGACAATTTTGAATGAGGAAAAACTCATTGGCTATAGTTTATTATTTAATAAAAATAATAACTTATAAATAATAGTCACTAAAAAATGTATATATAAGAATAATATTGAAAATAGGATCAGTTAAAAGTAAGGGAAATTTTTAATTTATTTAATTAAGAAAATTTAAAATTCATATCAACTAAAAATAATGGAATGAGTCTTAATTTATAAGTTAATTTTGTGGAATTAAGTTAAACTAATAACTTGCTATTATAATATCATATTAGCCCACCTAACATTTATTAAAAATCTAAGTAATAATGATAAGACCATCAAAGTGTATACAAATTAAGGAAAAACCTCAACATAGAATGTTTATATTTATTAGACATAAGACAATTAAAAAGTATAAAAAATAGTAATCATCTATTAAACTTTTAGTGGCAATAGTAAAAGGTCAGGTAGTTATAAGCATTTAAAAACTAATATTAGTGGCCATTATAAATGTTTAAAACATGCCACAAGAAAGAAGGGAACAAAGTGGATATTTTCTTTAATTATTATTATTATTATTATTGTTATAGTGTGTATTTTTTTTTCTTCTAAAATATGTTGATTTTCCTTTTTTTATTTTTTAAGGAAAAAAATATAGTTATTTTTTTATTATAAAAAATTTAGTCAAGTCATGAACAATTATATCGGCAAGCTTGAGAATAAAAAGGCATCGTTGAGACCCACAAAGTTATAACAACCTAAGAATTTGCATACTCACACGTGTGAATCTATAATGAACAACTGTTTTTGACATTTTTGTTCTATAAATCCTTAGTAATGTTGGAAGTTATTTCTTTCTCTTCTCTTCCCATACTTTCAATTATTCCATAACGAGCATTGTTTGAAAGCTAGCCAAAAGAAAATGGCAAGCCCACCTCAGAATTCAGACCTTACATTCCCACCAGCAGATGTTGTTGGAGAACTTCATCCTGGGACAAACACACAAATTCAGGTTGATCCTACATCTTCTGAGGTGGAAGCCTTCAAGGAAAAGAAGGTACGTTTCATTTTCATATACAAGGGATCATATGTATATATGATCAACATACATCGATGGCCAAGTGGGTCAGCCGACCCCGCCAATCCACTAGTCCACCATCATTTAGATAGGATAGATCAATTTTTTGAACTCGTCAATTCGTATTGGTTCAGTCCGTCTAATCTATCAACATAAAAGGTCAAAGGTAGGGTGGGCTAGTCGGTCAGTCCATCCTTTTTTATTTTTGACACTTTTAAAAAGAAATTTCATATTTTTTTAAATTAAAATTGGTGGTGGTTAATGTTTTATATATAACTATATTTACATTGATTTCTATATACATAATTTGATTAATTAAAGTATTGTTGATATTTAATTTATTTTGTTAGCTACTAAACCTTCTTTTATTATAATATAAAAGTTTTATTTCAATTTCATTGTTCTTGCTTACATTCTTATTGTTCAAAAAGTGATATTACTACAATCAAATAAATAGATTTAAAACAAACAAAAAAATTACAAACAAAAAATCTGAAAAATGACGAATTAGTTCGTCAATCCATCCTATAACGATGAGAACTACTAATTTTAGTCCATATAATTTTAATAAGTTAGTGGATTCATCCTGTTTATAACAAATATAACAGATAAGATGAAAACGGATTAGACTAACCTAACATGCTTTGCTCTTGGAATATTATTTTTTTCTTCTTTCATTATTTTTAATTGTATCATGTACTGATTAGTGTTATGTATATACTTGATTGATTGGTTGAAGGAACAAGAGGAGGCCAAACAAGAGAAAAATGAAAGAGAAAGGAAGGATTCATTGCAAACAATCAAATCAGCCATTATAATTTCAGGCATAGTTGTGGCTTTGGCAGGAGCTGCATTTGCTATAACCAAGAAATTAAGAGAGAAATGACCCCACCTTCTCCAAGAGATATATAGAAGATTTAAAGAGATATTATCAGATTTTTAGGTTTTTTTTAGGTCTCCCATTCTTTTTTTATACGAATTAGTTCTTATCATTTTTCTGATTTTGGGTTCAAATAAGTCATAAGCACCCTAATACTATTCATAACATGATATCACATATGCTTTTCACAATGTCCTTCAGGATTCACATCTAAGTTCAAGTTATAAAACTTTACATTATCTTTTTTATTCTTTTCGAGATTTTTTGGTTTCATTACCAGTCGTTATGATTATCGATTATTGTAATTAGTTTTTTTTTATTGACAATAAATAAATTATTTAATTGAAATATTTGAGGATACTTCACTCTTTATATAAAAATTCGCATGCATAATGATAAGTGGACAAAATAAACCTCTAAGATATTCTTGATATCCCTCCAAATAATTATTGTTGGGTATTTGAGCAAATATAGTATTGAATAATTAAATTTTGTTGTCTTACACTTAAAAAAAATATTACATACAATAACATAAAAAAATGTCACATGGATGCAATATAAATATAAATACTTTTGACATGTAGTATAATTTTACCAAAATAATAATAAATATATTATTTTTAATTGTGGTGGTTGGGTTGAATAATGTATGTAAAAAGTAATTAATATTGCATTGAAAATGAGAACATGTATATTGTAGAATAAATTTCATACAAAAAATCATGTAATATAAATTAATTTTTTTAAAAAAAATAATTAGTTGCAATAGTAAATAAATTAAAAATATTTTAAAAATTTTAAAAAATTAATTTTTAAATTAGTTTTTATTATTATTAAATAATTTTTAAAATAATATCTAATTAGCTACCAATTCTATATTAAAAACTAAAAACAAAGTCGTTACGATTTTAAAATTTATAATCCCGTTAAATTGATAACTTCGGCTATGACATATCTTAATCATATCAATCTTTATTATATATGAATGATTTGTTGATTTGCAAACGCCTAATGAAGGAGACTTAGGAATTACTTTGAGTTATTTTAGTATAATTTTATTTTCTACAGAATATTAAATTATTTTTAGTTGTAGTCTTTGTAATATGTCTATTATTTTTAAAAATAATTTAGTAATATTGTAACTTTTTTTTGGCGTTAGTCTTATTATTACATAATTGTTTTTAAATGTAGAAGTGACTAAACAATAAAGAACTAACAAAAAGAAATCATTAAGGTTGACTAAAATAAAAAAGGGATAGGTTTATAAGAATCATATAAAGTGCTATCTCATTATGTGGACATTGAAGTAAAGTAATAGATAAACATAATTATAATAACACCAACAAAATCAATGTAATTAACTAATGTAAACAATTAAATATTATAGAAACTGTTTCTAAAAATAAAGAAACAATTAAAAACAAACTATTAAAAAAAGTAATTCTATATATCATTAAAAATAAACTTAATTAAGTTAAAATAAATCAGTATATTTATGTTTACTTCCAGCTATTTTCCTTTAGTTTCATTTTTAAAAATAGATAATAACGTAGTGCTTCTTTCCCCTCTTATAAATAAATAAGTTAGTCATAAACATTTAGTTAATAACATAATGCATAAAACATAAAGTAATAAATTCACTAGGGATCTCATGCATATTAATGCAACTTACATATATACAATATACATCAAAATGTACAAATACTAAAAACATAAACATTAATACATCAAAAATGTACAAGTACTAAAAACATAAACATTAATGTACGTCAAACTTAACTATACAATATCTTAGTATTCTCAAAATATATTCTTTCGATCATGACCATCCACCAAACAAAATGTGAAAATAGTTAAATACACAATAATGAAAGGTTGAATTGTATATTAAAAATATTTGCAAAAACAATATATGATATAACAGTCAAACAAAGTTTTTATCAAGATATTTTTGTAAATCTTGTTTGAAAAGAAACTCATTCTTTATATTACAAAGAGCTAAAAACATTCATTAGGTAGCAATTTGATTAGATATAATTTGAAAGAGCTAAAAACAAATACATATTTTTTATTTAGATTTTTATATCGATTTGTCTATAACTGAGATTATGTCCAGTTATTGATCAACAAGATCAAGTTCAACTATGAAAATTAAGATTCAAACTTAGTACTCTTTAGATCTCAACACTCTTAGCTAAACAACCGAGTATTGTTTAACACTTATTTCTCGCTAAGACATTAAGTATTTTTTTTGAACAACAACCCATTTTGATTAAAATACTTTATTACAAGAGAATTGATCAAAAGATCACAAGGTTGCTAAATAAAAGAAAGTTAACAGCCTGAGATAATATAAGTTTAAGTTCACTCTTTTAGGTTGTTAAAGAACACTACAATGTGTTCTATCAACAGTCTAGATTGCAAGCTTTTTTACTTGAGATTTTTTATCACTATAACATTCTTAGTTCATTAGTAGAAAGAGTATCTTTCTCTTCAAGGTATCTTTTATTTATAGAGGTCTTGAGTGATAGTGGTGGCAAATATTTTCTTGATAGTGTGATGTGGAAAACAGGTCAAAAAGAAGGGGGTTGAATTGGTCAAAATGAAGGGGTTGAATTGTGTTTTAAATAATTTTGAAAAGTTTTCGTAAAGTTTTATCATCAATGTGAATAGGCAAAGTTTATACTTGACATATACATTTTCAAACAATTTTCTAAAGAGCCTGATGAAGAGTCATTAGACACAACTTCGATCTTTACTGATGCACTGTCAAAAACGTTTTTCAAATATTATTTTTCTCAAAACTTCTCTCGTTATATTTGATTCATGTTAATAACATGTAATATAAAAATGAAAAGAGATAGAGATATTTACACAAGATATTTTTTTATATTGGTTGGTTTCATAAACCCAAACTACGTCGAGTTCTTAATCAACGCGATCAAGGTTTCACTAATATAGACTAACACAAGAAGATACGAAGTAGGTATTTTTCTCGTCAAGAAATGAAACTGCATATTCGAAATTGTTAAATTGAGAAAGAGTGAATTGCATTGGAAAAGTTAACAAAATCATTTCTAAAATCTTTTTTATACAATTACATCTCTATCTTTGTTACTATTCTTATTTTAAGTCCTTTTCATTATTATTTGTTCTCTTATTCTATTTTTTTTTGTTTTTTTGTCCTTTAAAATATTATCTTTATAATTTATTTTTTCTAATTAAATATTATATCATAAGTATATGTAGATACTATTCTTAGACATTTGTCCATTTATAATAATAATTTGATTCATTTGCCAAACAATATCACACCACCTATACAATTATAGAATCTCGAGTATATTATCTAAATCTCGTAGTCATAAATGATTTGTTTAAGGGATTGTCTAGTCTTGAAAATATATCAAAGAGAGGAAATTGGACCGTGAATCCTCTCATCATAAAGACATATTGATGAAGTTAATAATCACTTTTAATCATATTTTTAACATGTTATATGAGACTAAGGAGTTATCCTATTAAATATCTCAAGGGAACGAAGTTGGACATTTCCTAATCCATATATTGATTTAATTAAAATATAAGGCAACTTAAGTCTCAATAGTTTTTTTTTATCAGCAATAAAGATTTAATAACAGGAACCACTTAAGGGTGGTTCAACCCTTATACATACCTAAAAAAATGAGACAATTCTCTAGTCTCCCAATATTTAATAAATAGAGAGACAAACAGATTTACCACTAAAAAACCCGTACAATTTCAAAAACTAACCTGTACAAAATCAAAACTAACCTGTACAAAGCCAAACAGATTCAAAACCAAACCCAATACAATCTCTTTGCACCCACAACAAGGGGCAAAAAAAACAACAGAAGCTTAGAACAACAAAAGCTCACTTTATTGAAAACATACAAGCTCAGGATCAATGTACCAGTAAGTAAAACTAGCAGAAACAATTTTAGAAGTTACCCAAGACCAAGCCTTAATTGTGCCAAAGTGAACACTTCCGAAGGATCGATCACCCCTCCTTGGAATATATGTTTATTCCTGTGCTTCCATAATTCACTAATTACAGCAATCCAAACACAATTCCAGACTACATTAACCTGGACAGGAGCATTTAGCAAATTAAAATGCAAGAAGTGAGTTGTTGGGACAACATGGTCAACCGACGCAATCCCTAACCATGTATAACATTGATTCCAGACTAACCAGGCAATCCTGCAATAAAAAAACATGTGTTTTGTCGACTCCACAGCCATCCTGCAAAAACTACATAAATTGGTATCCACCAAAACTCCACGCCTCTCCAAGTTAGCTTTTGTGGCAATCAAATTAATCAACACCCTCCAAGCAATAATCTGTGCTGAGAGCAAAGCAGTAGTCTTCCAGAGAAAGACAAACACACTTTTTCCCTCCACATGACCTCTTAAAAGAGCATAGGACCTCTTAAGTCTCAATAGTAATTACTTAAAAATAGTCATGAAACACGACACGACTCTTAAATGTGTACAAAAAAACTCTCAAACATGACAAGTACTTGGTAACAAAATTCTGGATATTTTTATAAATATGAAAAGAGAACACATGACATGTAATAGGCAACACAATTATTTCATAAATCGATGTAGAGGAATGGATCAAAACAATTATCAATAACAAACCAAAAATAACATAAAAATCTGTTAAGTAGTGTTCTTAAAAGGCCATATTTTTCTGCAATTTTTCTCTTTTTTTATCTCTGTTTTTTCGGATCCTTAGTCCTTCGACTTCTCGACTCTTCAGTTGTTCGATTATTTGGTCGCAACAAGTGGTGAGGTACCTACAAAGATACTTTGACGCTCAATTTAGTCTGAGTACAATTTGCAAATGTTAGTTTATATTGATCATTACTTTTGTCTCTTGGGTGTCTCCCTATTTATACTTTTTCTTAGAACTTTGATGGTATGGATCTGTATGTTGAACCTAGAAGGGACCCAATTACATCTTAATGCTTTTTAGATAATTTGACATATTACTGGTTAATGGTGTTTTAAGATTCTAAACAAATTTTATAAGACGTGTTGACATCTCGAAGAGATGTCGGTAGAATGTCAACTACTTGGTAGTCCGGTAGTACAAATAGGTTTGCAACATATTACTAATAATGTTTATGCTGGTTGTAAGGACCATTTAAATGGTAGGTATCCATCAAAACGGAAATAAGCTTGCAAGACCATGTTTGCTTAAGCAATGTTGTTCTTGGAAAATATTCCCTCTTAAATCAATGCTCTCTTACTGGTCAAATTTCTCATTATTAATAAGAGAATTATGCAAAGAAATATTCTTGATAAAAGGGTTAATTTCACAGAGAAAACAGTAAAATATTTATGGCTATGGAATCAATAGATATGAGAATCAATACAAAAAAAACAATTAAGGATAGGAAGTTGCACTTGTGGGACAAATAAAAAATGTCCTGTTTGGATATACAAATCCTAAATGCATCTCCTTATGAAAAAAAGTTGGGAAGCTTTTGGAAGGCTCTCAGTCATGAGCAGAACATGTTCTTTTCTTTAAGAATGTGAATCCAAGAAAGAGAACTGAACCATTTGCAATATGTCCAAACAAAAATTGTTTATCATTCAGCTGGGTTCTTATTCTTCAATCATTTGAAAGTTGCACCAGTGAGGTGCCATTCTCATATCATTAAAGTTCTTAGATGAAGATTCTATTTCAAAGTTTCATAAATCTACATCCACTCTCTAGGAATCTTTTGTTTTCAATATTTTGATTAGCCTACAAGCACATTAAAAAGATAAGCTAGTTCACAAAGTATCAATTAAGACTAATTAGATATTTTTCAAAAGTGCATATCATATCTAATGAGATGACCAAATTGTTCTTGGCATGATGTAAAAATATTAAGGGAGTAAAGATTTGTCCCAATTCAGAAGAAAGAAAATCTTGGAACTCAGTAACGGTAGATGAAGATTCCAACATTTATCTTATCCAATGAGATTAAGAACCAAACTTTGACCCTTAGTTGCAGTCATCAACTTGATCAATCTTTTCGGATTAGATCAATTCTATTTCCATTTGCCATGAGAAGACTGAAATTGAAAAAAAAATCTACAAGTTGTGTTTGGTGAATTCCACAAAACTTGTGTTATTTTTTATTTTCTGGTGCACTATGATGCAAGTGGAGAGATCTTGATTTTTAAACAATGGCATATTATTTATTTATATTAATCCCAGGAATCAATCTTAATATTCTGCTTACTAGTTGCCTCAGTCAAATCTAGATTAGAGTTAAGCCGATATACATTTAATCAAACTACTATTTTCCCATGTTAAACCAACGTGTATAAGTGTGCAAAAGAAAAAAGAATTCTAGGTATTTAAAAAAAATATTTTAATTAGTAAAGTATTATTTTAATAATAAATAATTAAATAATAGTTGAGTATAGAAAAACAATTAAAAAAATTAAAATTATTATTATTATTTCAACCAAAGATTTCTAATTTAATTAAATATAAGAATTCGATATATATGTACAAAGAAGGAGATGTGACAGTTATTTACAAGAAAATATGAACTGTTATTTAATTTTTTTTTTCATAAATTTTCTAATTAAGGTCCTGTATAACTTTCACAATTGAACTTTAGTTGATTCTAGATTTAAATTATTGAAATTAGTCATTGATGAAAAACAAAATAGCATATGATATATTCAATTCTTAGCTCAGATAAAAATAACTACAGTTTCAAATGCCCTAAAAAAATAAAATTATATAGTTTCCTATTTATTATCTTAATCACTTTTGTATTACAATTGTTATTTTATTGGCAATTGCGATATTATGCAAAAAGACCTTCAATAGTTTAGATAACTATTTATGTACCCTTACTTTACTTCTAATAGGGTTATTATAAAGTCCTTAATTATTATTTATTTTCAGTATTTGTCTCAAATATAAAGTTTTTAATGATTTTAAATTGTAATAAAATTAAAATTGAACTCTTTAATATCTTCCTAAAAGACTCTAACAAAATAGTTTTAACTAATTAACTAAAAAAAAGTGGATTAAGTGTAGTCAAACATTGACAAGTGGGCTTGTCTTAAAGGCTACTAGTTGTCAAATTATCAACATCAACAAATTTAAAATGAAACAGAACTTGATACTAAATCTTTATCATTGAATTATTTAATGAAAAACAAAAACAAAAACATTTTTTGAGGATTTTAAGGGAGAAAATTCTTACTTTTAAGTGTAAAAGAATATCATATGGTGATACTTGGAAGATGTGTGGCAATGGTTAGTTCATTCAAATGGCATGCATGCATGCATACATATTTAAAACTAAGATGCAAATCAAAAACAAAAAAAGGAATAAAGGTAGATGGGTCATGGAGTATGTGATGGGTGTTTATCTATAACCAAAATTGTTGCATGAAAGTTGTATTGAATTTGGTTCTTTTTTAAGCAAAAAAGAAAAGTGGGTTTGTTGAAAGTGGACAAAGAACAAACCAAAGGATAAAAGTGTGGCCCTTCACTATCATCTACCTCATTCCTAAAGAGGGTAATTATAAGGAATCAATAAAAGAAATTTAGGAGAGAAACAAAAGTATGTTAAGTACAAACACACACAAATAAAGTTAGAGGTGAGTCACTTGACAAAACTTAAAATACATGTTTGTATAGGAATCTCATGAAATCCACTTTTCTAGCTTTATATACTCCTCAAATAATATACTCAAAATAAATATACAGATATTCTTTTTTATTGTATATGTACAAAAGTTAAATTCTCAATGCTTGTATGTATATATGTAAGAAAGTAAAATCAACATATTTTGAACTATCAATTTTATTAACAAATACACATTAAGAAATGTTTATATATTATTGAATAAATTTTACATTTTATGTGCTAGCATTTTTATTTTTCTTAATTAATAATTTTACAAATATCTTTTGAAATACTCAAATTTCTTAAGTAGAGTCTCATTCAAATTTTATAGAGAAGAAAAACATATTTAAGATAAAAATTTATTAAAAATGATAAACAAATTTATTCATAGAAAATAATTATTAATAAATATATAATAAATAATTTTCATATTTAAGATATTGATTAGTATTTTTCTTCTTGAACAATGTTCAATATTGTTCATACTATAAGTATTATGCTACGAGTACTTTAAGAAAATATTATTTTAACTTTTTAAATTAATGATTAATCTTTAAAAAGGTATAAAATTTTAATGGTTTGAACTATACTTATTAAATAAAAATAAAGTAACTACCAGTATATCAAAATTGTATAAAGGATTTCAAAAGACAGTGATAAATAATGAATGAGGGGGAAAATATGAAAAAATGCAATAATATAATATATTTATAATAATCTTCTATATTTTAAGCTACAAAAGTATTTCTTAATTTTTATATTAGTAGTTTGAGTATTTTACTTTCAAAGTTTTGTTCATTCAATTTATCTTAAATAAAAATTTAATTTTTTTAATTTTAAATTTTTTTAATTATAACTAATTCATACATTTAGAAAATAAACTAATATTATGATATATGTACAAAAGTTAAATTCTCAATGTTTAATTTATTTTAATATTATAAATCCTAAACCCTAAACTATAAATCTTAAACCCTAAACCCTACATCATAATCCTAAATCTTAAATCCTAAACTCTAAATCTTAAACCATAAACCTTAAATCCTAAATTCACAAAATTTCAATTACCAACAAATAAAAACCAGATAAACTACATATGAATCTGTACATCAAAAGATATTCAACACTAACACCTTCCAGAAGACTCATATTAAGTATGTACAACCAAAAATATCATCTGATCCAATCCTAAATATAAATTAACAAGCAAACTCAAGTGTTATGAATTATGGTCACTCCAATACAACACAAGTCGCATTTATACGTATGTCACGGTGTGCAAGAATATTTCCCTCAACTTCTCACTACTGATGTCTTAGTCTATGAGACTTAGACTATCAATAAGTAAGAGGATTTTTGTTCCAGCATATGTGTCTTTACTTGACACCACAACTCAAGCAATGATTCACATATCATCCTAGATTTGTGATCCAAATTCATACTATTCTAGTCATTCTTAGTAAGCATTATCATACAACATAACTCATTTAAAAAAATTAAATATACAAATTAATGTTCATTTTACATCTATAATAAACATTCACACGACTTTAACCAATTTGTCCTAGATGTAGTATTTTAACATAAAATTGATAAACACACAACAATTTCATTCATTCAACTACACAAATCTTATCTCAATTAAGATTCATCTCAAACTCAACCATTTAAAATATTTTGAAACAACACATAACCCTATGTAAAACTAAAAATATTGTCACATTACATTCACATCTATATCATCTACCCTAAGATTCTATAAAAAAAAAAAAACTTAAATAGTTTGCATTACTTGTAATTTCTTATTCTAAAGAAAGTTTCAACTCAAGTAAGAGAACTACTAGAAATTTAGAGAGATAAAATAAAGTATCCAAACATAGTCAAATTTCAATCTAAAACTTAACCAAGTTGAGAGAATTATTTCTCTCAACTAACTCCATTAAGATTGATGACAAATTCAAAAGAAAATAAAGAATCTTCGGACTAAACAGGAACTTACTCTGTTTGGAATTTGATCAGTTGAAGAGATGAAGCTTAGAGGAAATAATTTAGAGAGAAGACAAAGAGAGATTTTAGAGAGAGAGAAGAAGGATTGTGTTACACATTTATAGTTAAGTATAATGCTTATGGAAATCCCTGCAACATCATATGGTAGTCTGTATACACTTACAAAGTGATGAAACCATGAATTAACCAACATCACCATCTAGCCTTGTAGGAGAATGACCAGGAGTATGACACAGAACTCAAGGTTAGGCTAGACACATCAAATAGTTAGTGACTCAAGGCCTACTATTCTTCAGAGGAGCATCCAGAGTAGAGCGCAAAATTTAAGACCTGAGCACCAACTATTTTCCTTGTTTTGTATTTATCTAGAGCAAGGTTTTCTATCATAAATTGGGTTCACATTTTGGTCCCAAAGACTAGAGTAGCATAGGCTTCTAGAAACCATAGCTAGATGGCATACCTAAGTCACATTTCCCACATTAAGCACATGCTTAAATATGTAAAGTGTATTTCCTTTTAGATCCATGATTATAGGCACTAATTCATGGAGTTAAAATATGATCATTAGTAAAGCTAAAATATCCCTCATATTTCACAAACTCATCATTAATACTTGACCTTTAACATGATTCCATATTGAATATTTTTCATAACAATATCTAAAAAGAACATCACTCGTAAAGAGTCACACAATCAACATATATCATTGTATTTTTCACACATATTTTCTTACACATCATATACCACATTGTTAATTAATTAACATCTTTAAATTTATTTATTTACTTATGTAGATATAAACGTAACACTTCATTAACTTTAAAACATATCAATCTTATTATATAAATTCAATTAAGAAACAAAATTCTTCTTGCTTGAGAAAAATTCAATAAAATAAAAATAATTATTGATACAAATTTTAACTTACAAGAATATATCTTAAATAAAAATATTTAGCTTAAATAAAAATACATAAGACATTATTTATATTCTTATCTCATTTAAGTTTGAACCAAAAGAAAAAACATTATGTAACCATAGAAAAAGGTCAAAAAAAAAGTTATTCTATCATGTCTAACTTCTTTTAACACATTTACAATAGTATTTTACACTACACTGATACTTCAAAACTTTTATAACATTGGTCCAACTTGACTACCGCAAACTAAAAAATAACACAATATAACCATAATTCAAACACATAAAACATGCAAACATTAGTCATATTCATAAAATTCAAACCCATTTTAACTAAATCATCCAAATATGATTATTTCAAACATATTTTTCATCTTTGTAAAATATGTAAATTTTGGTTTTAACAACTGTAAAATATTTTTTTTAATTTGAAATCTCTCATTTTTATTAACAAATATTTTACAAATGATAAAAGTTTAATAAATATATAGTAGACATTATATTACAATGCCCATACATACAACTTTATAATAGATATTCAACTCTATTTTTTTTCAACAAAAAATAGTAATGAATATCATATAATATTAGGGATTAGAAAAACTATTTCCAATTTTATGAGGACTAAAAGAATATCTTTTAAAATCTATATTTTACAGAGACTACAATGATATTTAATTTTTTAAAATTTGATGTAATTAAATTATATTTTTTAAAATTCTCTATAAATGTTGTCCATCACTATCTAATCTCATCCTAATGTTCAGTAAGAAGGTAAACAAACTTGCAAAAAAGAATATAACCAAAGTAATTAAGTTGAAGCTCTAATACTTAAAAAAGAGAGTCTAATAGTTGAATGCTTTGGAAACGAAAAACGCATGTCAAATCCCCAGCCATAAAGGATGCATATAATTGGGTAAAAATCTGGCAAATCACTTTTTGATAGAATCGCACAACCCAAAAAACTCAATTCACATAATCGACTTTCAAAGAATAAACTATCTCACATGTCGGCCATTGTTGAGTTAAGTGCAGGTTGCACTCCAACCATAGTTGAACAACAATAATCATTACACTTCCTGCTTATTTCCAATATTTCAAAATTATAAAAAATTATATTTTTTTATAAATTATTAAAATATTAATATTAATGATTCAAAATTTTATGAATATCAAATAAATTTTTTTGTTCCATTTAACATTACAAACACAATCTTATACTGTTTGCAACAATATTTAAATTCAAACACAACCTCGCCTCTCATCTTCATTATTCAACTTTTCTTCATCTAATTGGATTATGTTAACTTAGTAATCACAAGTTTAACTGTCTCACCAATGAATTATTAGTCATATAATAGTATTAGACTCTTGCAAGGTTTATTTAATTATTTAACTTTAAATAAGTTTTATCCTATTATATGATTTTTAAGGAATTTTTGAAGTTGTATTTCAGTACAAAAATCCTATAAAAGACTTACTTTTCTAACTTTTTTTTATGCACTGAAAAACTATTTGAAACTAAACAAACACCTTTTGTTCTTTTATTTCGTTGTAAAGATCTCAAAAAATACTTGTACACCTTTTAACAGCATAAAAAATTTAATTTATTCACTTTTTTATTTTAATTAGTACTAAAAATATAAATTTAAAGCACTTTTTAACACATCAAGTTCACTATATTTTTTCATAATAACATACCATTCTTAAAATTTAAGACTCCGCCCACAGTTAAATGCAGTCTTAGTAAAATTGAATTTCGCAATTAATCCAAACCACCATTAAAACCTAGCTCCTTCTGACTTACCTCGGTATATCCAAAAACAAAACTGAACCGTCCAGAATATTTTTAAACTAATTTCTTTTATTTAATACCATTTTTGATAGAGTGAAACAATAAATGCAGTCTTAGTAAAATTGAATTTCACATTTAACCCAAACCATCATTAAAACCTAGCCACTTAAAACCTAGCTCTTTCTGACTTACATTGGTATATTCAAAAACAAAAACTGAACCGTTCGAAATATTTTTAAACTAATTTCTTTATTTAATACCATCTTTGATAGGGTGAAACAATAAAATTCAGAAACAGGAGCATCTACTTCAATTAAAATCAATAATTAGTACCATGAATTAAGAAGCTTGAGAGCAAACCATTAAAAAAACACACACAGAAAGCATTCATTGATAGAAACTTCTACAACAACACAAACTTAACAATCCTCCAAAACCTAGGATTAAACCCTAACACAACTTAGATAAAAAGAAGATAATTAAACTTCCAAGGATTAACAACCTCCAAAACCTAGCATTAAACCCTAACACAACATTAGATAAAAAGAGATAATTAAACTAAATCCTGTTTGGGTACTGCTAAACTGAAAACCACCCAAACCACGACAAACTTTCTAGTCAAACAACAACCCTAGACACAGCCTTGCAAGACAGTGGTTTCTTCATCTCCATGGAGAGTTTGAGACGCTCAGCCAAGTCCACAGTACCATCACTGTCATCAGAAGCAACCCAGTTAAAATTCTGAAGTAACTGAGCAAGCCAGAGATGAGCAGAGGCCAAGCCCAAGGCCTTCCCAGGACACACCCTTCTCCCAGAACCGAAGGGAGCCAACCTCAAATCAGTCCCCATTATGCTCACATCGTCCTCAACAAACCGCTCCGGTATGAACTTCTCCGGTTCAGCCCACACCCTCTCGTCGTGTGTGATAGCCCACATGTTCACCATCGCCGTCGTGCCCTTCGGGATGTGCTTGTCGCCCACCGTCACATCATGCACAGCCAAACGAGCCCAGGATAGTAAAGGGCCTGGTGGGTGCACCCTCAGAGCCTCCTTCACAATGCACTGAAGGTAACGCAGGTTAGGAATGTCTGCATCGGAAACCAGCCTAGAGGATCCGCACACACTGTCGATCTCGCTTTGTGCCTTTGCTTGTATCTCAGGGTGGAGAACCATCCGAGCCAGGATCCACTCCAGTAGAATGGCCACTGTGTCAGTTCCCCTGAAAATCATTTCCTGAGAGACACACAAGGTTAGAACACCATTGTTTAGTGACATGCAAACAAAAATCCAAACAAACCAAAGCTCTATTTCAAATGTTCACTAACATGCAAACTCAGAAAAAACAAATCCTTTAGAAAACCATTACTATGACGTGAGATAAAACAAAGAAGGATGATAAATCATTTACCCAAAGCACTGCAATCATATCTGCCTCACTGAGTTTGTTTTCATTCTCCAAATCCAGCAACACATCAACGAAATCAGACATCCCTTCATCTTTCACATACTCACCCTTCACCCTCTTTATTTTATGCTCCTCAATGATCTTACCAACAAAAGCATTAACCTTTTCAACCAAACTCCTACACCTCTTCCTCACACCCTGCAAATCCAACCACCCCAGCAACGGAAAATGGTCGCTCCAGTTAAACACACCCAAAAGCTCATACCCTTCATTCACCAACCCCTCAAGCTCAACCCCCTCACCCTCATAAAACCCATAAGACTTCCCAAAAACAGTCATCATTACATTGTTCAAGGCCCCGAAATGAAGCACCTTTTTAACCTCCACCTCTCTCTTTTCACTCATGAGCTTCTTGAGCTGTTCCACCATTTTCAGCCCCACCTCGCACCGGAACCCTTCGAATCCCGCTATCCTCTTCGGAGAAAAGAGGTGGAGGGCGGATATTTTTCTCAGGTTCCTCCAGTACTCTCCGTACGGTGCGAACCCCATGGCACGATAAAAAAGAAGCTCATAGGCAGATTCCTTCACTGGTCTATCAGCAAAACCAGCACTGCCTAGAATCTCCTTGGCAGTTTCCGGTTCGCTAGAAATAACGAACCGGGTCAGGCCGATGGAGAAAGCCATGAGCTTCTCGGCGCTGTAAGAGCGAGCCAGTTTGGCCAAGGCCCGGTGTGGAGTTAAACCGGTAAAGACTCCGAGTAAGGCCGTTACTGGCCCAGGGATATTGGGTTTGGCGGATGATTTGGACAGGGCCCAGGCTACGCCCCCAGGAACAAGAAAAAGCATGAAAAGGAAGGTAAAGAGACAAACACAGAAAACAGCATGAAGTGTGAGAATAGGAGCGTTAATAAATTCAGGAGAGAAAAAGACTGGGTGAAAATCCGGTGTCATTTTGCTAAATGAAAATGACAGAGAGAGAGAGAGAGAAAGAATGCAAAGCTACAAGAGAGATGAAGATGAAACTATGCTGAAAGGATGGTGTGTGAGATGGTTGGTTGGACACTGCTTATATAGAAAGTAGATCACTGGTGTGGTTACAAGATTCATTAACCATGGTTAAACAGAATAACCAAACCACAGAAAATGTATGGCAAATCATGTTATAGAAAATATATATATATACTAACTCAACTTTCATCTTTAAATTATTTTTAAAACATATACTAATTAATTTTATGTATAATAATTTGAAATTAGATTGCTTATATTTTTTCTCTCAACCAAAATAGAGAGATAAAAAAACAAGAGGTTTATGTATTAGTGTATTTATTAGTTATAATATATGTGAGATTCTTTGTATTTTATTTCAACAAATCTAAGTTAAACTATATATTTTCAAATGCAAACATGTGATTTTGATTATTTTACCGTTACTGCATGCTTGTTGTATTGACTTAAATTTTGAAATAAAATTTGAATGTAGAAAAATAATAATTATGAAAATTATATTTTAATTTACTTTTAATTTATAAAAAATATTATTCTAATAAATTATTATATATAATAATTTATGGTCATTATTTTTAATTTTTAAATAATGATTGAAATTAGTTTCGATTAAGTTAATGATTTAAGAAGAAAAAATCCTGTACTATTTTTGTCTGTTTAAATTATTACAAGATAGTCTGATAGAAAAAAAATCAAGAATTAGATAAAAAAAATATATTTTAAAAATCTATATGAAGTGCATAATTTAAAAAATATATATATAATAAAGAATAAATTTATAATTAAATATTTAAAAAATTATTAAAATAGTATAACTGAAGAACGTAATGAGACAGAAAGTTGTCAATTTATTTAGTCTTTTCTTTTTTTATTTGGTAATCATTTATTTTCTGAGAAATGTAAATTCAATTATTCACCTTTCTACTCTCATATGTGATTATTATATATTTAAATACAAGTAATTTTATTTTGAGTAATTAAAATTAAATAAATAAAACTAAAGTACTAAGAATATTTTTAAATTTTATTATTATATCCTCTTCTTATCATTTTAATACTAAATATTCAATTTACTTTACATCTTAAAATATTAAGTATAGGACATCTAGTGTATTTTTATTAAGATTTGAAAGAATTTATAAAATATAAGAGTTTATTTTTATGATAATAATACTACACACTATAAATAATAATTTCATTCAATTATTAATATATTCAATAATATTTAATTTTATTCAAACAATTTATATTAAGTGTATAATAATGAATGAATACAGTCACATTACATTATGTTCTTAATCATTTGTACACAAATTATTATATGAATTTAAATAATTGTATTTAGTTAGTTCTCAACCTAAATGTATTTCCTGTGTACACAATTAATGCACAATTTTGATTTATAAGAATTTAATTGTACATTTAATTAATTTTTTAAAATTAAATAACTTTAATTAAACATTAATATATTATTTAATTATCAAACCTTATCAATATGTTGTTAAATTTTTTATTAAATATTAATAATAATAATATATTAAGCTAATAATCAATTAATAATACTACTAATTCATTTAAAATTATATTAATAAAGAACTAACATTGATAAATTTTAAAAATCTAAAGAACCTGTAAAGAAATTATAAAAAACAACACTTTTACAATATTATTATTCACATTTAAGAAGGTATTATTTTATTTAAGATATTTTTTATTATTTTAGAGTATTTTCATATAATATTTTCCTTGTTAAATTTTATACTTATTACAAGTTGTTTCTTAACATCATTTTTCATATATTCATTATGGCATAGAATACTATATAATTAAAAGTATTAATTTTACTGTGTTACATATATATATTCGTGTCTAATCTTATAATTATTTTCTCCCACACATAAATGATTTAAATATATCTCATTAATACTTTGATAGTTCAGAAGTACAATTCTTTTAAGTAAATCTTATGTCAAATATATCTTTCAAAAATACATATTTCTTTATTTATATTTATAATTAAAAAAATGTTTGTTATATTATGACAATAAGTAATAATTTTTCTAACAAAGGCATGAATCATATATAATTTTTGTGTGGAAAAACTTACTTTTATTAAACATCTTAACATTAATTACCAAAAAAGTAGTGAGAGAGGTATTAAATATTTTATTACAGATTATTTAATATGTAAATGATATTAATAAAAAAATTGATTGGACTTTTTTTAATTGATGAATTAGGTTATTAGAGTAAATAAAAACAATATTTTTTGTAGTGTTGAATTATTTTAATAAAACAATTAATCTAAATTCTATTGAAAGATAATTATACAATTATATATTTTTTTAAGTATGTTAAAAGAAATTCTAAATTAATACATGAAGACAAAGAAAGTTAAGAATGTAAAAAAATAGTATAAAATTAAAATTAATATTCTTTAATTATAAATTACCTTTTTACATAATAAATATATAAATATTATATTAAAAAACAAGTTTCATAATGGTTAAAATCTCTTGACATTCTCAACAAATGATATGATATATTTGGAAGGTTATACAAATATTGTTGATATCAAGAAAATTAATATGTGTTGGCATGTGTGAATTGACTAAGATTGAGTTGCAATAATAATAATAATAATAATTTCACTCTCTTTATGTCTAGGGCATTATTTGTCGCCTCTTCATTTCTTATCAATAAATATGCATTTAAGATAATTTATTTCACTATCTTTTAATATTAAAACACAGAATACTAAGTAATATTCATACAAAAGAGACACATGTTCTTGTATTTTTTTGATAAAAACATAGTAACTAAAAAACATAAAGGTAAGACTTAATCATTTTGTTAAGTGAGATGAAGGTAATAAGATAATGTTAACCTAATTTGGATGACAATTAAAATCTCACCATAATATTTGTAGTTATTTTTTGTTTTTTATATTTTATACTAAAATAAATAAATACAATTTTAATCCGTCCATTTAAAAAATTTCAATTTTAAGTTTGTATTAGATGAATTTATCTATTAAAAGTAGAAGTTAAAATAAATTTAACCTTTTTCATATCTTAGAATAAACTCGTGTGTATAAGTTTTATGAAAAAACTATACACGAGTTAAGTTTAAGTTCTTTAAAATTCAATTTTTTAAAACTTTGAAGTAATTATAGAAAAATGATATTAAATAATGTTTTAGTAAATTTGTCTCTACTACTACCTGTTTATCTAATAAAAAAAAATATTTCTATTTTTGAAATAAGTAATTAATACTTACTTCTTAGTATGATGAACTTCTATTTTTAAATATACGATCTTAAAATTCAATCATTGTTTTATAAAAAAAAGGAAGAAGATCAAAAGTTGTATTAATTTAAAAATATTTTTTTTATGTTTTAAATTATTTTTTCAACCATAAGAAGAGGTTTTAACTTCAATATTAGTATGGCAATTACAAAAGAAACATTATTTAGAGTAGTGTTGATATTAGTGTTAACAAACTGATCCTATAAAAATGTATTTTATAAAAAAAAATAGTTGACAGATAACATATTTTTGTTTATTGAAAATGATTTTTTGTGAATCTTAATCATAAGCCTATAATATAAATAAATTTTTGTCATAGTTCCAAAACTTATATCACTCTAATTTGACGTGCATAAAAAAATTATTATAACTACATTTATATACTTATATACTCTACCAGCAAATAATTTTCATTTAATATAATTGCATACATGTACGATTGTGATTAGTTTCCGCAAATACATGTCTTTAAGAAATGATCCGAAAAAAAAGTCAATTAATTATGTATTTATATTTAAATAATTAATATTTACTTGTGTTTTTTCACACTCAGACAAATTGCAAATATTAAAGTTATCGGAAACGTTTGGCCACAAACATTGTAAGAATAAAAGCATGAAAATTTATATTCTATTTAAGTTTTAAGTGCACATATGTTTAATTGAATTTTTATATATTTTTGAATGTTTACTAAAAAAAATAACTCTAATATAGAAAGGTACAAAACTTATTCAAGAATATTTAGGATTTATATATTTATTTAAATAAGACAATAAATATTTAGGATTTGGATTTGTTTAGAATTTTATATATTTTATATATTTATTTAAATAGAACATTAAATAATTTAAATTTTATATTTATTTAGGATTTTTTAATATTTTAGGAATTTTATTTATTTTAGGTTTTTATTTAAATAAGACCTTAAATAATTTAGGATTTGTTTTTATTTGTTTATTTTGAAAACTTTAAAAAATTTATATTTTTATTTAAATAAGACATTAAATAATTTAAGATTTTGAATATTTTAAAAAATATATATATTTCAGATTTTTTATTTAAATATGACATTAAATATTTAAGATTTGTATTTATTTAAAAAAAAGTTATGAACTTTATATATTTTATATTTTTATTTAAATAATAAATTAAATAATTTAAGATCTGTGTTTATTTAAGATTTGAATATTTTTAAAAAATTATATTTTACACAGTAAAAAAATATTTTTAATTAAAAACAGTAATAATTCACACAAAAACTGATCAAATTAATTTTTCAACAATATTTAAATTCACAAATAAATTTATCAAATTAATTTTTCTTTGTGTTTGAATTGGATAGGGGATGTCTACAGATTTTGAGCGAGAAAAGAAAATTTGAAGTGATTTGAGATGAAAATGTTAAAAATGTGAGATTGTTTGGATTAGGATAATTTGAGTGAATTTACTAGAAAAATTTAGTGATAGTTGTGAGAGAATTTTTAACTTTTTAAAGAGGTTTAAAATATAAATTTATATATTTACTCTTATCTTAAAAACATCTTAAAAATGAAATATAAAATAGTTTTGTGTAGATTTGAGTTAATTAAAATTTTCTTAATTATTTTCAGAAAAATACAAGTTATTTATAACATTACAAATTTTCAGAAAAAAAAAATATTTTATGATTTTTATTATTATAGTTAATATTATTATTTAATAAAATTATTTTAACTATTATTAAAAAAATATATTATTGTTTATAACTTTATTATTATTATTATTTATATTTATTTTAATTACTATTATTATTTATAGTTTTATTAATTTTATATATATTATTACTATTTTTTAAATTCTAAATTCTAAATGATTTATATATTAGTATATTTAAAAACCAAATGTAAAAACTCTTACACGTCTACACTGCACACTTCTCATCCAAAACTGTTGATGTATAATAGGTTACCTTTAAAACATATTTTTAGGTTTCAAAGTTTTTTTTAAGATATTTTCTAACTCAATTAATATATAATAATATTTAAAATAAATTTAAGTCAATTAAATGTATTAAAGTAGTATATTAAGTTTTATTATTATTATATATATATATATATATATATATATATATATAAAAGTTGTAGAATAAAGAAAGATATTACTGCAGTAAGATATATTTAAAACTAAATTATATTAACATAAATATGATATCATAAAGAAAGTATTATTTATTAAATAAAAAAATTCTACTACTAATCATAATTATTTAAAAAATAACATTTAACAAACTAAAGGTATTACATCCATTAAAACAACATAATATTGTTTAACCTACATCCATTAAAACAACATAATATTGTTTAACCATAGAAAAAGTATTATTTATTTAATAAACAAATTCTACTACTAGTCATAATTATTTTAAAAAAAAAAAACTTATATATTTAACAAACTTATAAACATTATCGAAACAACATAATATCTGGTGATTTTTAACCGATACACATTATTCATGCAACCTATCATAGAGAAATTATTATTTATTAAATACAAATTTCTATTACTTGTCATACTTATTTAAAAAATAACATTTAACAAATTAAAGTATACATTTAATAAATATAAACATTACATGCATTGAAACTACATAATACTGTTTAACCTAAATTCATTATCCAAACGCATAAATGAAATTTCCTAAATTCAAATATTCCTTCAATTGGATGCCTTATTTTAAATCTTTTATTGTAATTTTTATTTTAATATAAAAGTTTTAAAAAATAATAATTAGTTTCACAAAAAATAATTTTTTATATTTTATAAGTTAATTTTATTTTAAAAAAATGATGTTAATAAAAGTTGACCGTTTGAATTTATAAACTTAGTTATCTTCTCCCATTATGATGACATGACAATGACAAGCAAAACAAAACTAAAAAGGAAAAAGCATGCAGCTTGCTAATGAACAGTGAAGAAGGATACACCACCAAGTGACAACCATGCATTGTGATAACACAGAAAACCTACATAATAATAACACTCAGAAAAGATACCAAACTTCAAACTAAACCCAGTCATCGATTTTATTATTATTTTATTTATTTCAATTAAGAAGAATATATTTTCTTCAAACTTAATTATACAATTACTTTTCGTTTATGTCATTATAGCATAAATAATTTTATTTTTCTATAACCAACTTAACTTATTTTATTTTTATTACTTTTCATCCTTTTAACATTTGATATTTAAATTTTATAATTAAAAAATAAAAATTACAAAAATTATTAAAAGTGATGAGTTAACTTTAAAAAAAAATACTAAATAAATGATTATAAAAAAAAATTAACAGACAGCTACTTTTTCGTAATAGTTTAATAGTTCAATCTTAGTTAAAAATAAATTACAAAGGTGTGAAACTTTCACACTACTTTTTTTGGATGCTAATATTGAATTTGAATTCAACCGAGTTTTTTTTATGAATTTTACTATACTTTTTCGTAATAGTTTAATAGTTTAATCTTAAATAAAAATAAATTACAAAGGTGTGAAACTTTCACACTACTTCCTTTAATTGGATGTTAATATTGAATTTGAATTCAACTGAGTTTTTTTATAAATTTCACTATATTTTTTAATTTTTTAAAAAACTTGTTTGGAAAGGAGCAATTATTTGATAGTGATGATAAAAAAGTGTCATGTAATTGTCAAATCACTTCATTATAATATAAAATAAAAAAAATCAAACACTAAAAACTTTGGTAACTAATAGACAATGAATTATTTTACTATTTACAAATGAAGGAATGTTATTATTGATACAATTAGATCAAGTTGAGGTATGGCATGATACAACGGTACTATGCACACAGTACAAACAGGTAAATGATTCGTGAAGCTGAGAGGCACAAAAGACATGATGATAACGACGTCGTTCATAAAATTGAGTTTGTGTTAATGGCAAATATAAAGTCCAAACTGTAACCTCTTTCATCGGTCTCTACCTAATACTAATGTATATGTTTATTATGTGGTCACTACTTTTCATCCACCACCTATGTATATGTGTTTATAAAGACATGATTCTTTGTATTTTATTTCAATAAATCTAAGTTAAACTCTATATATTGTGAAATACAACCTGTGATTTTGATTCATCTTACCGTTACTGCATGCATATTTGTTGTATTGACTTAAATTTTGAAATAAGATTTGAGTGTATAAAAATAATAATTGTGAAAATTATATTTTAATTTACTACTAATTCATAAAAAATATTATTCTGATAAATTATTATATATAATAATTTATGGTCATTATTTTTTATTTTTAAATAATTATTGAAATTAGTTTTGATTAAGTTAATGATACAAGAAGAAAGGATCCTGTATTATTTGTATTTGTTTAAATTATTACAAGATAGTCTGATAGAAAAAAAAATTAAAAATCTATACGAAGTGTATAATTTAAAAAATATACATAATAAAATATAAATTTATAATTAAATATTGTAAAAAAATATTAAAATAGTATAATTGAGGATTGTAATGAGACAAAAAGTTTTCAATTTATTTAGTTTTTTTTATTTGGTAATCATACTTATTTCCTGAGGAATGTAAATTCAATTATTCAGCTTTTTACTCTCACATGTGAAAATTATATATTTAAATACAAGTAATTTTATTTTGAGTAATTAAAATTAAATAAATATAACTAAAGTACTAAGAATATTTTTAATTTTATTATTATATCCTCTTATCATTTTAATACTAAATATTCAATTTACTTTACATCTTAAAATATTAAATATAGGACATTTAGTGTATTCTTATATTAAGATTTGAAAGAATTTATAAAATATAAGAGTTGATTTTTATAACAATAATTATCAATATGTGATTCATAATTACACAATATAAATAATAATTTCATTCAATTATTAATATATTCAATAATATTTAATTTTATTCAAATAATTTATATTAAGTGTATCAATAATGAATAATGAATGAATACAGTCACATTACATTATGTTCTTAATCATTTGTACACAAACTATTAGTTATATTTATACACATAATTAATCATGAGTTTAAATAACTGTATTTAGTTAGTTTTCAGCCAAAATGTATTTCCTGTGTACACAATGAGTGCACAATTTTAATTTATAAGAATTTAATTGTACATTTAGTTAATTTTTAAAACTAAATAACTTTAATTAAACATGAATATATTATTTAATTATCAAACCTTATCAATATGTTGTTAATTGTTTTTATTAAATATTAATAATAATAATAATAATAATAATATATTAAGGGAATAATCAATTAAGAATACTACTAATTCATTTAAAATCATATTAATAAAGAACTAACATTGATAAATTTTAAAAATCTAAAGAACCTGTAAATAATTTTTTTATAAAAAATAACACTTTTATAATATTATTATTATTTAAGAAGGTATTATTTTATTTAAGATATTTTTTATTATTTTAGAGTATTTTCAGGTAATATTTCACTTGTTAAATTTTAGCAATGATTAATATGTTAGAAATATACTATTTGAAGTTTTTCTAAGGCACGTAGGTTAATACTTATTATATGTTGTTTTTTAACATCATTTTTCATATATTTATTATGCCATAGAGTACTATATAATTAAAAGCATTAATTTTACTGTGTTACATATATTCGTGTTTAATCTTATTATTTTAATGAAAGGTTGATCGGAGTTTTGAATTTATAAACTTAGTTATCTCCGTCCATTATGATGACATGACCAGCACAAAAAAACTGAAAAGGAGAAAGCATGTATAAGACACAACTTGCTAATGAAATACACCGACAAGTGACAATCATGCATTTTATAACACAAGAAATCAACATAACACCGAACAAATTGAGGAGACTTCAAACCAAAACCCAACCATCGATTTTTGTTTCACACTATCACACTTCTTTCTTTTTATTTTTTTATTATTTTATTTATTTTTTCAAATAAGAAGAAATAATTCACAATGTATTCTTCAAACTTAATTATACAATTACTTTTCGTTTATGTCACATGCTCTTTAGTGCAAAAATGATTTTATTTTTCTATCAACCAACTTAACTTATTTTATTTTTATTAATTTTCATCATTTTTAATATTTGATATTTAAATTTTATAATTGAAAAAAAGTTACAAAAATTATCAAAAATATCAGTTAACTAACACTAAAAAATAATATATTTTACAAGAATATTATAATATTAGTAAATTTAACATGAAATTATTTATAAAAATGAATTAGGATATGATTGTTAACTCGACTACTTTTTAATAGTTTAATCTTAGTTAAAAATAAATTACAAAGGTGTGAAACTTTCACACTACTTTCTTTGGTGTTAATATTGAATTTGAATTCAACCGATTTTTTTAATGAATTTTACTATATTTTTTTTGTAATAGTTTAATAGTTTAATCTTAAATAAAAATAAATAGGTGTGAAACTTTCACACCACTTCCTTTGAATGTTAGTATTGAATTTGAATTCAATTGAGTTTTTTTATAAATTTCAGTAAATTTTTTTATTTTTTAAAAAACTTGTTTGGAAAGGAGCAAATATTTGATAGTGATGATAAAAAAAAGTGTTACATGTGACTTTCAAATCACTTCATTATAATATAAAATAAATAAATAAATAAAATTAAACATTAAAAACTTTGATACACTACAAAAAAAACTTTTATTAGAAAGTGCTAAAGGCGGACACTAATCACAAAAAGCCCACGCAAAGATGCAATTAACGTGGGTTTTGCCTTCACACAACTTTGAAGCTAATATCCTTGTAGCAAAAAAAATTGTCGGGTGCGTGGCGTCGCAATAAGTTGGCTTGCGTGGGCTTTGCCTACAAGTTGTCAACACAAAAAATTACAAATGTTAACTTAAGCGGGGGGCTTAGCATTGGACAGAAAGTGAGGGCTTAGGCTTAACTAGGGGAACAATAAAATTAGCGTGGGCTTAGCCTTGGATAAGGGGACAATAAAATTAAAAATAAAACGTGGACTTAGCCTTGGACAGTGGGACAATAAAATGTTAGGGCAAAACTTTGAGAATCACTGAAAATCAAAACACAATGTTAGGGCAAAATTGAGAGTAAAAATCAAAAATAAAATTACACATAACACTGAAAGAAAGGAATCGAAATGAAAACCTAGGGCAAAACCGCGAAGACTACGTTGGGACGCTGCTTATGAACGATTTTCCCTGGCACGCTGCTTCCCGAATGAGCTATTCTCTGGCACGCTGCTTCCGAAACTTCTGAAACGAACGCTGAAGCTGAATACTATGAAGTGTCTTCCCGAATGAACCTGCTGAAGCTGAAGGCTACACGTGCTACACGTGCTTAACAATGAATAACAACACTTTCTGAAAAAGGGGTTTAAAATTTTTCAAAATATTTAAAATCTTAATAATTAAAAATTTTCAAATAAATATAAATTAATTGTTTGCGTGGGCTACACCTTCAGAATTTAATTCTTTGTTTAAATTTAATTTAAAATATTTAGCGTGGGCTAAACCTTCAAACATTTAAATTTTTATTATTTTTATACTTTTAATAGTGGCTGTTTCACCCACGCAACTTTTTTTTTTAAAAGTTTACGTGGGTATAACCCACGCTTTCTCACATTTTATTTGAATTTTGTAAATAGCAAAGGCTTATTTGACACTATTTAGTGTCGACCTAAGACCTTTGCTTTTTTTTTCTTGCAGCTAAATAAACAATTTTTTGTAGTGATAACTGGCATCATGAGTTTTTACTATTTACAAGAGAATGAGTGTTATTATTGATATAGTTATATCAAGTTGAGGTGTGACATGATATAACGGTACTATGCATACAGTAAGAACAAGTAAATGATTCGTGAAGCTGAGGACATGATGATAACGACGTCACCCATAAAATTGAGTCTGTGTTAATGGCAAATATAGAGCCTAAATCGTGACCTCTTTCTTCGGTCTCTACCTAATACCTATGCTTATGTTTATTATGTGATCTCTACTTTCCACTCATCGCCTATGCATATGTAAGATTTTACCTTGTATGTTTTGCAAGGTGCATGATTATGTGTAACAATAAGTTCACATGTTGTTAAAATAAAAGCACACATTACACTCTTACTATTGTTGCGAGTAAGAAACAAATTTTGTTAACATTGTGAAACCTCAATAACTTAATCCTTGATCTAATAAAAACGTACTTTATCATTAAATAATAATTTGTGTGTTTATTAATTTTTTGAAAAAACATCAACGATAAGTCATTTTTAATGATTTTATGACCTTAATTATCTTTTATTACTATAATATTTAAGTATGTCATTTTTTTTTGTGTTATTTTTGTTTTTAGTTGGAGAAAGTATGAAATAATATTGAATTATTTTAAATAATTCAATTGTATATTTGTAGTTGTATAGATTATAATTATTAAGTGATTCTTACAAAAAAAATTACTTATATTTAATTATAATTGGTAAAGAAATTATATTTTCATTGTAACTTTTTTATATTTTAATATAAAAGATTTCAAAATAAATAATTTATGATAAGAGAATAAAAGGTTATTATAAAAAATAACTCTACTAAATCACTCTATGAATTGTTTAAACTTATTTTATTATTTTTTAGTTGGAGAAAGTATCAGTTATATAAATTATAATTATAAAGTGATTTTTAAAAATTCAGAAATTACTTATATTTAATTACAATATGTAGAGAAGTTATTCTTTCACTGTGTAACCTTTTATTTATTCTAATATAAAAGATTTAAAAAATAATAATATATAATAAAAGAATAGAAGGTAAATGTAAAAGATAACTCTACTAAATCACTCTATGAAATATTTAAAACTATTTTATTATTTTTCAGCTGGAGAAAGTATGAAATAATATTGAGTTTTCTCAAATCACTCAATTGTATATTTTAAACTGTATAAATTATAAATATTAAGTGATTCTTAAAAAATAAGATATTACTTATACTTAATTACAATTTGTAGATAAATTATTTTTTCACTGTAACATTTTTTTTATTCTAATATAAAAGATTTAAAAATAAATAATATATAATAAAATAATAGAAGGTTAATATGAAAAATAATTATACTAAATCACTTTGTTTAAACCTATTTGATTATTTGTCAGTTAGAGAAAGTATAAAATAATATTAAATTATTTCAAATGATTCAATTGTATATTTGTATATTGTATAAATTATAACTATTAAGTGATTCTTAAAAAATCAGAAATTACTTACATTTAATCACAATTTATAGAAAAGTTTTTGTTTTAATGTAACATTTTCTTTATTCTAATATAAAAGATTTAAAAGTAAATAATATGTAATAAAAGAATAGAAGGTTAATATGAAAAATAACTCTACTAAATCATTCTATAAATTGTTTAAACCTATTTTATTATTTTTTAATTGGATAAAGTATGAAATAATATTGAGTTATTTAAATGATTCAATTGTATATTTTCAGTTGTATAAATTATAATTATTAAGTGATTCTTAAAAAGTAAAAAATTAGTTATATTTAATTACAATTTGTAGTGAAGTTGTTTTTTCACTGTAACATTTTCTTTATTCTAATATAAAATATTTAAAAATAAATATTTTTTAATAAAAAAATAGAAGGTTAATATGAAAAATAACTCTACTAAATCACTTTATTAATTGTTTAAACCTATTTTATTATTTTTCAGTTGGAGAAAGTATAAAATAATATTAGGTTATTTCAAATGATTCAATTGTATATTTTCAGTTATATAAATTATAATTATTAAGTGATTTTTTTAAAAAAATCAGAAATTACTTATAAAAAAATAATTAGTTTCATAAAAAATAAGTTTTTAATTTTATAACTTAATTTTATTTAAAAATCGATGTTATTGAAAGGTTGAAAGAAGTTTGAATTTATGTATCTTCGTCCATGACATGACAAGAAAAAAAAAACTGAAAAAATAAAAGAGTTTGCTAATGAAAAGAGCGAAGAACGCGCAAGTGACAACCATGCATTATGATAACAGAAAATCAACATAAGAGAGATATTAGACTTCAAATCATATCTCACCCTCGCTTTTTGTTTCACTGTCACACTTCTGTCTTTTTATTATTTTATTTTATAATTGAAAAAAAAATAAAGTTATAAAATCATTAAGATCAGTTAATTTTATTAAAAAAATATTAACAAAAGAATAGAGTTAAAAGAATACTATAGTAATACCAACGTAAAATTATTTATAAGAGTTAACATAGGGATGTTAACTCATCTACTTTTTCTTATAATAGTTTAATCTTAGTTAAAAATAAATAACATAGGATTTGTTTGAATGTTAACATTTAATTTACTTTGACCGAGTTTTGAAAAAGAAAATCTTTGATAATGATAATAAAAAAAACTGTCAAGCATGTCACTATCAAGCACGTCACTGTCAAAACACCTCATTATAATATAAAATAAATAATTTTGAATGTTAAAGAGACTTCCTGAACTAGTATAGACAATGTGTTCTACTCTTTAAGAGTGAAGAAGTGATGTTATTATTGATACAC
This sequence comes from Phaseolus vulgaris, assembly GCF_000499845.2. Taxonomy (NCBI): domain Eukaryota; kingdom Viridiplantae; phylum Streptophyta; class Magnoliopsida; order Fabales; family Fabaceae; genus Phaseolus; species Phaseolus vulgaris. The sequence goes on from NC_023757.2 coordinate 4,738,829, forward strand.
TTATATCAACTTGAGGTATGATAATTAAAAACTTACAATGAGATAGATATCATATTGAGTTATTTAAAATGATTCAATTGTACATTTTTAATAATTTTATAATTAATTATTTTATTTTTATTGTAATATATATAATATTTTTATTTTTATTATAATATATGTATATATAATATTTTTATTTTATTATATAATTAATTATTTTATAGGTATAAAGAAATAATTGAGAATAATTTTAACTTTTTAATATATATTAGATAGGTTTTTTTTTTTTACATTGTGTAAGATGTCGTTTTGTTCTTCTTATTTTATTTTTTCTTTTTAAGTGAATCCAAGGTGAACATAAAAAATAACATGTGAAAAGATAAACATAAAAATAAACATATTGTAAAAAAAGCTTAAAAAGCTTGAAACATGCAAATGTGAAGGAAATTTATATGTAACAATTTCATCTCACTAGAGTATAAATAGAAAATTAATACATTTTAAAAATTTGTTACTTTTAAACAAGACTTAAATCCTTAAAGGTAGGTTTGTCAAGGAATATACAAGAAATTGAGTAAAATGTATTAAAAAAAAACCTACTTCTATTTAGTCCAATAATTAATATTATTTTAACTCTTTAATTCTTATGAATTCACATAAGTTTTTTTAAATCACTCAACATAGTTGTTGAGCAATTTAACCCTCTCTAGATTGTAATTTATTTATATAATATTTAATTTTTAAAGAGTCCTAGGCCAGTATCTTTTATATAATATTTTATTTTTTATGAGATCTTTTAGATTAAATTAAATATTTGTTATAAATGATATAAAATTAAATATTGATCAAAAGTATCTATAATGAGTGAAAGTGTACTCATTTAAATTAAAAAATAATAAAATTTTAAAAAGTTATGAATGACTTATATATTAATATATTTAAACCAAATGCTTAACCGATACGCACACTAGTCACCAGTGGTCCAAAATGTATACTAGGTTACCTTTAAAACATACTATTAGGTTTAAAGTTATGTGATTCAATTAATATATAATAATATTTTAAATAAATTTATGTCAATTAAATGCATTAAAGTAGTATATTAAGTTTAATTATATATATCATATAAAAGTTGCAGAATAAAGAAATATATTACTGCTGTAAGATATATCTGAAACTAAATTATATTAACATAAATATGATATTATAGAGAAAGTATTATTTATTAAATAAAAAATTCTATTACTAGTCATAATTATTTAAAAAATAAAATTTAACAAATTAAAGTATACATTTAATAAATATATAAGATTACATCCATTTGAAACCACATAATATTAACCTAAATTCATTATTCAAACGCATAAATGAAATTTTATAAATTAAAATATTCGTCCAATTGAATACCTTGTTTAAAATCTTTTATTGTAATTTTTATTTTAACATTAAAGGTTTATAAAAAATAATTAGTTTCATAAAAATAAGTTTTAATTTTATAACTTAATTTTATTTAAAAATTAATTTTATTGAAAGGTTGACTGAAATTTGAATTTATGAACTTAGGTATCTCCGTTCATTATGATCACATGACAAGAAAAAAAAAACAGCTTGCTAATGAAAACACTGAATAACCGACAAGTGTCAACCATACATTCTGATAACACAGAAAATCAATATAACACCGAGCAAAATGAGAACAAATAACAACAGACTTCAAACCAAACTCCAACCTCGATTTTTGTTTCATTGTCACACTTCTTTCTTTTTGTTATTTTTTTTATCGAGTAAGAAAAAATAATTCACAATGTATTTTCTCCAAACTTAATTATACAATTACTTTTCATTTATGTAATTGTAACAAAAGCACTTTTTTTAGTGCAAAAATAGTTTTATTTTTCTATCAACCAACTTAGCTTATTACTTTTCATCCTTTATATTTTTCTTCTTATTATTATATAATTGAAAAAAATAAAAGTTATAAAAATCATTAACTTTAAAAAGAATACTAAAGTAATAGCAACTTAAGATTATTTATAAGAGTGAATATAGGATTGTTAACTCATCTACTTTTTTTTTTATAATAGTTTAATCTTAGTTAAAAATAAATAACATAGGATTTGTTTGAATGTTAACATTTAATTTGAATTCAACCGAGTTTTGATAAGTTTTAGAAAATCTTTGATAATGATTATAAAAAAAAATTTGGCATGCACGTGACTCTGAAAGCACCTCATTATAATATAAAATAAATAAATTTGAATGTTAAAGAGATATCAGCCAAACAATGCATTTTACTGTTTAAAAGTGAAGAGGTGGTGTTATTATTGGTACAGTTATATCAACTTGAGGTATGACATTAAAAAATTAGACATAAATAATTTCGAACCTTTGCAAATGTAAAGAATGTTGTGAAATTCTAAAAGACAATGTAGATTTGTTGAAGTTTTGTAGGCTTGACTCTTAGACTCGATACTCGATTAGTAGATTTATAAAAATTTACTTACTTGACATAATTTTTTTTAATAATAAATAATTACATTTAGTTATGAATGAAAATTATATAACTTTAAAGTATGAATTTTTTTCTCATAGCAATATTTTCATTTTTATTTCCCAATCTAATATCCTTGTTTAATATTTTTTGTTTTTATTGTTCTATCTAACACTGATTCAAAAGTAAAAAGAAATTAATAAATTAAAAATAATTTAAAATTTAAAATTTAGAATTTTTTATTTTCAATATTTTTTATTTTTTTATTTTTTTTCTTCTCATTTTTTAAGCAAGTGTAGCATTTACATTAGTTTTTTTAGTGAATTTAAATATTTATAAAATTGAAATAGAAGAAAATTTGAAAATTTGAATTTTTGAAAATTAAAAATTAAATATATAAAAATTTTCAAATTAAAAGTGAGAAGAAAAAAAATGAAAAAAATAAATAAATATAGAAAATAAAAACAAAAACAAAAATACAAAATAAATAATTTTTTATTTATTTACTATGTTCTTTAAAAAATTTTAAAAAAAACAGTGCTCCAAAGTTAAAATAAAATAATTTTTTCTGCATGTTTTCTTAATTAAAAAAAAGAGAGCATTTTGTACTGTGCAGCCCAATATAAATAAATAAAAATTCAAATTTGGAGTTCATTTTGTAGGGTTTTTCTTCCTGCACCCCCAAATTTTCTAAATCCCGAAATTAGCCTTGACCTTTTATTTGAAAAAGATCACTGTGATTACTAGAAATAGGGATATGAGAGTGTGTTACGGATTCATAAATCCGAAACTGAATATTTTTTTCCAGATGAGGGGGGTGTTTCAGAAGTAAATTTTGCATAAATTATTGTTTTTCGGATTGCTGAATTTGGAAGTCTAATTTTGTTACTGATTGGTGGATCAGAATGTTTTTTTTTTTTAATTATGAATTTCTAAATCCAGAATGCATATTTTTGTTACGGACTGGTGGATCCAGAATGCTTTTTTTGAATGATGGATTTTTGAATGTGAAATGTTTATTTTGAATTACAGATTGTTGGATCCTAAATTTTATCGGGAATGTCAATCCAATTTTTTTCCAAATTCCATAATCCATAATGTAAAAAAATAAATACAGTTCAAGTGCATTTTACGATTTTTAAAAAATAATAAGAACAGTTTGGTCTTTGCATAACACTATAGAGGTGCAAGAAAAAAAATGTAGGATGCAGGAAGAAACTACCCATTTTGTATTGTGCAGCCCAACATAAAATCAGAACCTAACTCCCTAAATCACATCACGTAACCATTGAAACCTAATTCCACATCACCGCAATCGCCACACGGACGCACGAAACTAAGGTGTTTTTAATTTGTATTTTTTTTAAAAGTAAACAAATATCTAAAAGATTATAATAATTACTTTTCTATTAAAATATTTTTTTTTCTACATAAAATCTTAATCAACCAAAGGTTGGATCTCTCATCCAAAATGAGTGAGGCCCATTACGTTTACGCACAAGCCATATTCTTTCTGCACCCAACACTTTTAAACCTGTATCCAACATAATTTAAAAAATTCCGAAAATACTTTTTATTATGAAAATGAAAATCTAGAATTAAAAATAATGCATTTCGAAAAAGTAGATAAAAAGAGATTATTGTGTTCCAAAAACAAAAATTCAGAAACAAAAATCAAAATTCCATTCCAGATAAAAAATTCAGAATTAAAAATAATACATTTCAAAAAAATTGATCCGGAAGGATTATTGTGTTCGGGAAAAAATTCAGAATGTAATTTTATATATATTCCAATTTTTTAAGGGTATTTTAGTCTTTTTATTTCCTGTAATTGGGTACAGCTATATAATGCGGGAACCAATTGCCATTCTACAATCCTAATTTGTGAGTTCTGTACGGTCACTGACTAGAATACCAATTCACAAGAACATTGATTCCGCCCACCTCGTCCAGAGATATGGTTTGTTTTCGTTATTTCTTCCCTTTGTTTTTTCTTGGTTTTAATTGAATGTTTTCAGTTTCAAATTTTAATTTTGAAGTATGAACATTTGGGGTATTATTATTGTGCGTGTTTGATTCCAGGCTACGCTTGCTGATTCTTTTCTCGCCGACCTCGATGAACTGTCTGATAACGAGGCTGAAATTCCTGTAAGCTTCTTTTTCTTCATCTTTTTAATTTTTTTACCTAACCTGTCAGGTTTGAAAGAATTCAGGAAAAGTTTTGTTACGAATAAGGTGGTTGGTTCCTTTTGTTTCAGGAGGATAACGATGTCGATGCTGCAGACATGGAAGAGGATGGTGATGGTGATCTGGCTGACCTAGAAAGCCTCAACTATGATGACTTGGACAGTGTTTCCAAGTTGCAGAAAACCCAGAGGTACATTGCTATTATACAGGTTAGTTGCTCCTAATTTCTTTCTGAGCGACTATAAATTGCCCACAGTCGAGCATTTAAATTGATGCAGCTACGCTTGTGATATTGTTACAGTTGCAGAGACTCTAAAAACTTGATGTTGCCGCCAAATTCATTTTCACATACTGTTGCTTAAAACCTTTCTCTCAGTTGTTGTTGGTGGGACCTCCAATATCATTACTACTATTGTTACAATTTAAAACCAGGCTTGTCTGTGAATGGTCATTGTTATTTCTATTGCTGTTGAGTGCTTTATTGACTTTCGTAGAATCTAGAATCAGTTTGACTAAGCTGGGAATTAGGGTTTCTTTCATTGTTTTATGTTGTCATGGTGTTTTTCCTTTTTAGTTTCATTTTTCTGATACCTAGGATGTTTTATTATAGAGGCATATATATTGACATGGGTGTCTGAACAAGGTATAATGTTACTTTTTATTGCAGAAAGTGGAGGAGGCCCTGAAAATGGGGTCGGATGTCTTGACTCAGGGAGTAGATCTAGAAGATGATCCTGAATATCAATTGATTGTGGATTGCAATGCGCTGTCAGTTGACATTGAGAATGAGATTGTTATAATCCACAATTTTATTCGTGAAAAGTATCGATTAAAATTTCCTGAGCTTGAGTCGTTGGTGCATCACCCAATCGATTATGCACGTGTTGTCAAGAAGATAGGAAATGAAATGGATTTGACTCTTGTTGATTTAGAAGGGCTTTTACCTTCAGCCATTATAATGGTTGTGTCTGTTACTGCTTCAACTACAACTGGCAAGCCTCTTCCAGAAGAAGTCCTTAGTAAGACAGTTGAGGCCTGTGATCGAGCACTTGTTCTTGATTCAGCAAAGAAGAAAGTTCTAGATTTCGTTGAGAGTAGAATGGGTTACATTGCACCTAATCTCTCTGCTATAGTTGGGAGTGCTGTTGCAGCTAAACTCATGGGCACAGCTGGTGGTCTGACATCTCTAGCAAAAATGCCTGCTTGTAATGTTCAGCTTCTTGGTGCCAAGAAAAAGAATCTTGCTGGGTTCTCCACAGCAACATCTCAATTTCGTGTAGGTTACCTTGAGCAAACAGAGATATTTCAGACTACTCCTCCATCTCTAAGGATGCGAGCATGTCGACTCCTGGCTGCGAAGTCTACACTTGCAGCACGGGTAGATTCCATACGTGGGGATCCATCTGGAAAAACTGGAAGGGCTTTCAAGGATGAGATTCACAAAAAAATTGAGAAGTGGCAGGAGCCCCCTCCGGCAAAACAACCAAAAGCACTTGCAGTTCCTGATTCTGAGCCTAAAAAGAAGAGAGGTGGTCGACGCCTTAGGAAGATGAAGGAAAGGTTAGCATAGTCTTAAATTTTTGTTTGTACTGGATCTTTAGGTTGCTGGTTGAAGATATGCTGCCTTATTAATTTTCTTTTGTTTTTTAATTTATGACCTGTTGATTCTAATTACAGGTATGCAATAACAGACATGAGAAAGTTAGCAAATAGGATGCAATTTGGAGTCCCAGAAGAGAGTTCATTAGGTAATTTTACCAGTTTCTCATCCTGATCTGATTTACGTCTGCATAGCAATTTTTTTGCTTTTGATATTTTAATTTGATACGTGAATTTATATTTATTATATTTTGAAAAATAGGGAATTAAGGATTATATAGATGGAATAAAAAGGAGAATGGGAAGTAATTAGACTTTGAATAATGAAGTTGTGATAGTGATGCAAAACCCTATGATAAGAACCAATAACGATCACATAAGGAATCTGAAGGATTAGTGGCAAAAATAAGGGAGTGGATTGAAAATATATTCACCTGCCAATGTAGTTTGTGGTAGTGGGAAAAAAGGAATGGGATATTCTGCTAGGCTATTAGTGAAAAAGAGGATTGAAGAGAAAAGTATGCAAGAATTGAGTTTGGAAATTGGTGGGCAAATGAACTTTCTCTATTTCTTTAGTCCATTGTGTTCTTTCCGTATTGCAAATGAGAAATTCCAAATAGCTAGATTTTTCTATCCGTTTGTTATGGCAATTCTGATCTAAATCCTAACAATCATGGTTATCAAACTTGCGAGTTGACTTGTTAACTCGTTTGACTTTACGTTTCTACTCACCCCATCCGAGTTAACTCGGAAGCAAACTCGTTTTTTGAACAAACTCGTTGTTTGAACAAACTTGGTGGACTCATTGCAAACTCGGTGAACTCGGTTGAACTCGGGAGTTTGCCACCGAGTTGGCGAGTCCAAAGGATTTTTTCTTTAAACCCATAATGATCCGTTTGTAAACCAAAAGTCAAATAAACTCAACTCTTTGGAATAAGCTGGAGCATATATATTATATGAAACACGTAGGCTATTAAGCTGGAGCATATATATTATATGGAATTGAATTTGATACCCTCAAAGACTTTGTCATGACATCTGCAAGTTGATAATTTAAGTTGAAAGTTTCAGTGGATATTTCCTTGGCGAACAACTTCTGTTGAATAAAATGACACTTAATTTGTAGATGTTTGGTTCTTTGATGGAAAATTGGGTTAGAGGAAAAGTGAAGGGTTTCCTAGTTGTCACAATATAACTTCATTTGTTGAATATCACAAAATCTTGACTCTTGAAGTTGTTTAATCCATATCTATTCACAAGTGACTATGGCCATTGCTTTGGATTTTGCATCTGCATACCGTGCAACATTCTTTTTCTTACTCTTCCAAGAGATAATATTACCACCAATGGATATACAATACCGAATAGTAGATCTCTTTTCTATTGGATATTCTGCCTGATCAACATTATAATACCTAGAGATTTGTCCCTTTATCCTCGTACACTACACCTTGAGCTAGAGTCTCTTAATTTACCTTAGAATAATAGGGATCACCACATTCTAACAATGGGGAGCTTGCATAAATTGACTAACAACATCGATTGGAAAAGAAATAATAGATCTTGTGATTGCAAGATAAATGAGTTTTTCCATAAGTCTTCTGTATCTCTTTGCATTAGAATATAGTTCACACTGTTCTGCATTGACTTCTGATGTAGATCTATGGGACTATCCATTGGTCTGCAACTAGTTATGCTTGTTTCCTCCAAATATTTAAAACATACTTCCTCTATCAAAGTACAATATCTTCCTTTGATTGAACTAGGCAATTTGGAGTTCAGTCATATTTCAAGTGTTTATATATTCCAACATGTTTCTTATAAATTTAAAATGGGTAGTAAGAGGTGTGAGGCTTGTGCAAGGCATGAGATTGGGCCTCATAGGCATAACTCATTTAAAAAACATGTCAATTGCCCCTGCCATAGTAGTTAGTATCTTACGATTCACGATACGTATCGTACAAAACGATACGGTTTCACCCTCCCACGATACGAATCGTTTGAAGAATCTTTTTCGTCCTTGAATCTTAGATGTATCGTGCGATTCGCATGAAGAATCGCTGAATCGCAAAACGAAACGATTTTGTATTGTGTGAATCAGTGTGGATTACATATATAATTTATTGTATCTTGCATGTATACATATCTTATATTTAAGTATATATTAAATTTTTTAATGTTTATGAATCTTACAATTCACGATACGAAACAATTTACTATTCATAATATCAGCTCTCTGATACACTACTTGTATCTCGATTCTACTACCTTCCCTCGAGAATGGGCTATCAAGGTCTTTTATCATAAACTTTCATTTTCCTTTTTATCATTTGTTCCCATCCTTATCTGTATATATTATATGACTGATGAGTTATCTTACTTTCTTATGCTATACTTGCTTCTTATAGTACTTGCCTTGCACATGTATGATCGTGAGACAATGTGAATATTACTTCCTTTTCCTCATAGTGTTACTTCTGCATTCTCATGTGACCGTGTTGGTCACATCCGAAGTTGTATAAATAGGAATATCCCATTTCCTCCAAAACACACTTTTGAGTACTCCTCTTCTTATCCGGGGTATTATACCTTGTTAGTTCTGTAACCTATATCACACGAGAGGTTCCTGTTATATCTTGGGTGGCTTGTGCAACATATAGAGAATAGGTCTTTAAGGTAAGTGCTTAACCACACCTTAGGTGTTCAGCTATTGAGCATTATTCAAATTATATTTCACTTTCCTCCTCTAGTTGCTAATATCCTTGACCAAGAAATCAAAGCTCTATTGATGCAGATAATGAAAAGTAGTTCTTTTCTTTCCATTGAGTTTTCCAATAGTAATGGTAGGTGTTCCAGGAAAAGACAACTGGACCAGCAGATGATATGTTTGGGAACCAAAACATGAAAAAAATCTCCTTCAAGTAAGGACTAAAGGAGAAGAGTGAAGAGCCCTCGCAATGACATAAAAAGATAACATCTAATTGTGAGTTCGCAACAAGCATTAGCCATAAAAAAATTTGACAGCAGCTGGCAACAATGGACAGTGGCGGCAAGCAGCAGGGTGGGACAGTGATGTCCAGTGGTGATAATAGCGGTGCCGGCTGGTGTTGGATGATGGCCGACATTGACAGAGGCAGCGGAGTGAATCACACTTGCCCTGATACCAACTAGAGATATTGAGATGTTACCCACTTTGGCACTCAGCTGTATAGCATATATGCACGTATGTATATATACATATATGCATGTATATATATACATATATCATATATGCATATATAATGTATATAAAAGAAAGGAGCATGGAGTACACTGACTGAAAAGAAAGCCGAGCAGCTTGCCTGCTATAGATGCCAGCAGTCTACAATTCGGAATAAGGGAGAAGAAAACAGCTTTTTACAATTACAAGAAGTACATATAATATAATATATTATCTGAAGTTTAAATCTATCAGGTACTAGTAAAACAAATAGTACGTACAAGCCATAGGCAGAATATTATACCTGTAATGTTCCATGTTTGCAATCCAGGTCAAAGTACAATGGTAATAAAAGGGTAAAGCTATTACATGCTTAGCCAAATTGCTCTTATAACACAATAAGTCCCTTAAGTCCTAACTTGGCATTAATGAATTTATCTGAAATCCTTTGGAAACTTAAAATGTAAAACTGTCAATCTCTCCTTATATTCTTATACTTTTATGCATGCAAATTGCAGGAGATGGTCTGGGTGAGGGCTATGGAATGCTTGGTCAGGCTGGCAGTGGCAAACTGCGTGTGTCTATTGGTCAAAGCAAACTTGCTGCAAAAGTTGCTAAAAGGTTAGTGCTTCTCATTGCTCAAGTTCTATATTATGTTCTATTTACTTAATATTCTGATTTTGTTGCAAGATGATAAATTATCATCCTTGTCTCTAGTACATTTTTTATCTAACTGACCACGCTGACAATTCTGGTGGACTATTTTCATTTGTCAGATTCAAGGAAAAGAATTATGGTAGCAGTGGTGCTACATCTGGTTTGACATCAAGTCTTGCATTTACACCTGTTCAGGTTTGCTCATCTTTTGTTGTTTTTGTATATTTTCTCCTGCTCTCTAGAACCTAACTAGAATGAAAGTAGTGAATTTTGCACAAAATGGGTGAGAAGTTGTAACTGGAAACAGTATTTAGCATTTAAATTATTTAGCCTGCCTATAGTCTTTGGAGTAGCAGTCATCCTGCTATCACTCTAAAATTAGTGAATTTATCCCAAATTGGTCGTTGGAAGCTTTGATTGAAAACATTGTTTAGCATTGTAATTATTTAGCTTGTAAGCCTTGTATCTATCCATAGTGCTTGTAGTAGTGATCATCCTGTTATCTCACTAACACTAGTGTTTTTGGGACTGACCAACGTAGTTGAAATAGGATACTACTTGTGAATCGGAAAACCAATTTTCTGACTCGTGAATCAAAATGTATTGTGATTCACTATTAATATAAAATAAGTTGAACATACTTGAAAAACTGAGGAGAAAATCTGATTCAATTCCTTGATTGTAAACCAGTACAAGGAGGTACATTATATAAAGCTCTACCACCCTAGAAATAATTACAATAAATTATAACTCTTTGTATACCTACTATATCTTATTGGTAATAATTACAATAATTAATAGTATCTCCTTGTAACTCAACACTCACCTGGAAGTTGGCAAATTGATATCATATTTATCATTCACAGCTTGCACGTAAGATCACGAAACCGTTCTATAGAAAGTCCTTTGTAAACAAAGGTGATGTCCTGATGGGACATAGGAAGTAGATATGGCCATTGTGTAATATTTCATGATGAAGTGTCGGTCTATCTATATTTGCGTGGTCTTGTCATGTTGACTTGGATTGTGAGCAATATTTATAGGTGACTTGTTTTCAGAAAAGAGTCATAGGTTTTTCACATTTCACTTTTAAGATCATTCAAAATAATTTTCAACCACAACATTGTTACATTTCCTTCTCCAAATGACCAAGTTTCCACCGAAGAACATGCAATATCTCTCGTGAATTAATTTATGTCAATAATTTAACTGATATTTATGATGGACGATGAAATACTTGATTTTGATAGCAATTTTAGCACAATAATCATAATTACTTTTTCTTTGGTTTTAAGTTTTGCATTAATGTTGAGTAAGTTATTTTTTTCAGGGTATTGAGCTGTCAAATCCACAGGCTCATGCTCACCAACTTGGTAGTGGAACTCAAAGCACCTACTTCTCTGAAACAGGAACATTTTCGAAGATTAAGAGGACATGAAACCGTGTATAAAGTCAAATTCTCATGGCTAGTATGTGACTTCTGCTATGCCTTATACCAGGTTTCTTTTCGTAATAGCAGAAATGATGATCGACATAGTGACCATTTTCATTTGAGAACAAAAAAAGCATTGTCATATTGGAATTGACCAAGTTTTGGGTATTTCATGCTCCCCATAGAAACTCAAGCCAATACACTTTTATCATGAACAGGGTAATCCGGAATGTAGTTTTTTTATTACCTTTCTGGAAAGAAAGTGTGTTGTGTTTTTTGGTCCCAATCTGTGTCAATTCAGACCAAATTTCTTTGCTAGCCATTTTAGTACTTACTATCTTCATTGACCATGCGCATTTAGGATTGCATAACTTGTAATTATATTCGGGATTGTAATATGAAAATGTATTTTGGATTATGAAATTCAAAACTTAGGAAATGTATTCTAAATTAGCAATTTAGAATGTCTTGCCTATGTAAAATTTAAAAATGTATTTCAGATTTGGAATACATATTTTTGGATTATGTAATTCAAAAATTTGAAAATGTTTTTAGATTGAAATATGGAATATATTTTTAAATTACACATGTTTTTGAATTCTAGAGATAGATGAAATTTTAACACTTCATGAATGTGTAGTAAGTAACCATGGAAAAAGAGAGTGCAAAAGTGAACAAAATAGTAGTAATTTGGGTTACTTAACTGGTTTTTAAAAGTAAAAAACAAACGTATCTGAAAATGCCCCTTTTGAGAATTAAGAGTTCAATTTCATCGAGGCTTAAAGGTTTTTACAGTATCAATCAATAAAAAAAAAAATTTAGAATGAGTTTTTACGTAGTTTTTTTTATATATATTAACAAAATTATCTTTATGACTATGGTTTTAATTAAATTTTTGTGTCAACAACCAATCTAGGCGAAATTTATTCCTTATAGAAGAGATATTTCTTCAAATTATAATGACTTGAATTAAATTTGGGTGACAATTAAAAGTTTTCTAAAAGGAAAATATTGAACTATGAAACATTGTCTTTTTCGACTATATGAACTCTAACTATATACCTTTAATATAAAATAATTTATGTTTAGCAAAATGCTAATGTTCTCGGATTGAGCTTTTGAACTGGGCTCTCGGACTTGGCTCCTGCTTCAAACAGTTCCTAAGGCTGACAAGCTTCCTAAGTTGGATAAGATCAATTGGACTTTTCGCCTTCTTTTCTCGATCTTTTCTCACGGTTGGGTGTATGTACCTATAAGGCGCTCCGATTCCAAAGTCAAAATCATCAGTTTAGTATGATTATTAGATAAAAATCACTCTACTTACCTCTTAGACTGATATCCTATTTATAGTGTTTTCTTATTGGCTCATAACTTATTTGGATCTTTCTTTTTGTACCTACTATCTTATTAACCACACACCATTAAGTTCAGATGCCAAAGTCAAAATCAGTTTAGTATGATTATCAGATAAAAATCACTCTACTTACTTCTTAGAGACTGATGTCCTATTTATAGTGTTTTCTTATTGGACTCATAACCTATTTGGATCTTTCTTTTTGTACCTACTATCTTATTAACCACACATCTATTAATTTGGGCCTTGTCAAATTGGGCCCAACTACAATAACCATAGCTAACCCTCTCGATTTAGCAGTTCATTAACATTACATTTTTTTTGCATATATATATATATATATATATATATATATATATATATATATATGCTTCCTTAATGTTCCAATAAATTTTCTTAAACCAATTTGACACGATCACGATCAGGAGTTAAACTAAAGTTTAATGAAAGATTGTTTTTGTTAAGAATTGAATTGGGAGAGTACTTAAACCTTTTAACATTTGGTTCAATATATTAACCATCTGTGTCTAAACCCGTGAACTCTTTTTGCTAATGTTACATAAGCCTAACAATTAATGCTAAATATATACAATTTTAAATTTTAAATATAAATTATTTGATTACAGAAGAATGAAAAAAAGTCACAATGTGTAAATAAGATGTGCTCTGCAACATCATGTATAAATTATATACATACATATATATATATATATATATATATATATATATATATATATATATACACACGAGTAATATAGCATGTCAAATGAGCATATATCTCAAACAGATATACATAGTGCTATTAAATATATAAATATGTAAATGTTGAATAGTCTAATTTTAGGATTTAAATTTTATATTCGTTTCTATTATTTCATTATATTCCTTATAAACAGAGAATCTACAACACCATTATTTCTATTTCAAATCTTGTAACGACTAACTCATCTCTCACCAAGTATTATTTCTTTCCCCACCTCTAGAATTATCCCAATTATGATTATCATGATTATTCTTTTTATCATATTTCCAAAAACAAAATTAGTGTGACATCTGAAAGTTATATTAATAGAAAATAAATATATATGATTAATTATTATAATATTATTAATTTTTTATTAAGTAATATATAATAAAATTATATAAATAAAGATGGATTAATAATAAATAAAGTAGTTAGGATATTTTTTATGTGATAAAGTTATGAGTGAAGGTAAGATATTTTTTATTGTCGATAAAAAAAAAAAACTAACATGGTAGTCTCTATTATAAAAGGATAGACTCAAAACACTTCATACACTAGGGCATGTGAGACTAATAGTGTAAAGTGCAGTTGCACTTATATTTTCGTCACTCCATGCAAAGCAAGTCTAACATTACTCACTTTTTTTTTTATATATTTTTCAAGTGTTTATAAGCTTTAATGCTCCTCCACTTGTTGCTTAGCCATGTGACTTGAGTTGAGTCGTGTGGACTCTCTTCTTGCCTCTCCAATTAGAATTTTAAAAACAATCATGCAATTTCATAAAGTATTCTAAGAGTGTAAAATTTAAGTATAAAACTCTCTGATATGATAGATCGTTTGACAAGTAGATCTGTAAGCTGTAGTGGTCATCTAGTGTGTCCATAAATATTGTATTGTTAATCTTTCTTCATGCTTCGTAAGTGTTTGCTTTAATATAGGTTTACATATCGTCTATCATGTTTATTCATAGTTGGACTTTCTAGTTGGTCTGGCTGGACTCTTCTTACAAGGAAGCAAAAGAAGAACTAGAGTCATCTTGAATGTTGTACAAATCATTTTTTCTTAAGATTATGACGCTTTTGTTGGAACACTTAAAAGACATGTGACCTTTACCTAAACATTGAATATCTCTTGTTTCCATGGACTTTGAAGGTTTTCCTGTTATTTTTCTTTTAATTTATTTTTCTCTGGATCTTTAGGAGGTTCTAGATTTTGTTTCTTTATAGTTTGAATTACCTTTTGTATTTGTAAGCCTTTTTGCACCATTGATGTTTGCATAGTCATGTGGGTGTGTAGCGGACCATATTGTTGACTTCTCTTGACCTTTTCAATTAGGATTTTGACTTTCCTAATGAAGAGGAATGCATGTTGACTCTACAAATTAGGATTTTGACTCCCAAGTCAAACCCTAATTAGGATTTTGACTTCTACTTTTTTAACAAGAAAAAAATACTATTCATATACAAAATTTGTACTCCTGTTTTTTAATACAAGGCTAATCTTATACATTTTTACAAAGTTAAGAAGAAGGAAAAGTAAGTCTAATAAATCTCATTACATAAAAAAAAGAGTCTTTTGAAGTCCTTCTTCATCTTCCAATCTTCTAGTCACAGCTTGATCAGGGACTCAATATGTTATCTTCTATATGGTCTTCCATCGTAGTGTGTTAATATTCTCATTTTATAGGATGCCAAATATTTTTTATGTTGAAACTTGTAGATTCCATAAAAATGCAGCTTCTTTGATAAATATTGTTAGGGGTGGCAAAGCAGGCCGACTCGCATAGGCCCGCCCCGCATACAAAATGCAGGCTGGTTTTCATGACCCGCCCCGCATGCAGGTTGGCCTGCGGACTTGTGGGTTGACCTGTTTTTTTTTTTTTTTGGAACGTAGAGGAGGAGTGAAGATAGTAGTGGTGTGCAGCAACAGAGCGACAATAGCGCGTGACAGTTGCAAGCGAAACCACGCGGAGAGCGAGCGACGACACTGCAAAGTAGAGTGTGTCGTGTGTGTTTTTTAGAACAGCGTAACTGCGTTGTGTTTTGAGTGAAAACCTAATTTTCTTTCACTCAAAGTTGTCACTTCTCCACTGTACCATTGCTGTCAAGTCAATTAATTTTTTTATTTTTATTATTTTTTTGCGGGTCAGCCTGCCCCGTCCCGCTGTTGGCCAGCGCGGGTCCTGTGTCAGCGGGTTAAAAAGTGAGCCTGCACCGCATTTTTTATCGTGGGTCGCGGGTCGGGCCACCCCACTTTGCCACCCCTAAATATTGTTAACTAATCATATATTTTTATTAAGGTAGATTTCTAGTTATGACACTAAATAAATGGATTTTTTTTTTTCTTCAATAGAAAATTAATCATACTGTTTTATGGTTTTCTTAGTGCTACCAAAATATAGTGGTCCATGTTTCACTCTTGGTGAACTCATTCTTTCTGAAAATGAAAAGGAAAGAAATATTATGTGGGTAAGATCTTCATGGTGATTGAATTTATTTTTGTTACACAAACCAATTGTTTTTTGTTACTTGCTACATATCATTGTTTTAATTTTTTCTTTTTGTTACTTGTTACATATAATTATTTTATTTGCCTTATAATTGTAATTTTACTGTAAGCCACAACCATATTCTATTAAGAAAACCCTACCTAGTGTGTGACTTTACAATGGTGGTTGCATAGATAGGACATTGGGGATGTCAAAACCCTTTTAAATCTAAATTAGTGCAAAACAATGCAGAGACAACATACAATTATGATATGTTTGAGTTTAATTAACCCAAATAGTATATAACTAAAAACAAAACAAAAATAGCTACTATATCATAAAATTGATAAAAAAATGAATGTATCCTCTTACTCCCCTAATGTTTTCACACCATATCCCACCAGCTTTCTCTCCTACTTTTATGTTTTCTAATCTTATTGTACAAATATGCATAAACATGGACAGTAACATCACTCTATCTATATAGGACAATTCATCCTAACAATTAACAATTTTTACGTGGTTGACTATAATATCAAGTTTTAGTAAATTTTTAAATTGTTTATGTTTAAATATTTAATTAAGGTTTTATTTGAAAATATCTGTGTTTATGACGATTTTGTTTTTTATACTAGGAATAATTTCTATAAAAATTCTTTTATAGCCGTCATAAAAACTAGCTCTTTTTATGTTAATTGTGTTTGAAATTGACATAAAAAATTATACAAAAGGTGTAATTTGATATTTTAAAAGAATTTTTTATAATGATTCTTTTCTAATTGACATACATATGACAATTCTTTATAATCAACCTAAAAAGTAATTTTTTCCGATAGTTATTCAACTAACCTAAAAAATTATACTTTTTATGTTATTTTTATTTAGGACGGTTATTATAACTAATATTGAAAGAGAGATTTAATTCTCTTAATGTGTTTTTTCTCTTTTACAAAAAAACTCAAAATAACATAAAAAAAATAAACTCAACTTGTTAATAACAAACACTACAAGAAAATCATGAAATAAAAATCAATTTTTAGAAACTAACAAAATTTTGGTTTCTAAATTAGATTCTATTATTGTTAAATAGTTTCTAGATTGGTGTCTAATTAGTAACCAAAGTTTTTGCTACCAATTATTTAGATTCTAAATCTGGTAGCAAAAACATTGATTGTTAATTAGATACCGATTTAGAAACCATTTAACAATAATAGAAATGTAAAAATAAAAAATCTTTTAGTCTCTACAATGATATCTAATTTAGTTACTATAGTAACTAATTATTTTTTATCTCTAAAAATTAGTTTTTATTTCATGATGATTTTCTTGTTGTGAAAGATTGGTTAGGTTAGTGTATAATTTGAATATTTTTACTTTTTTTTTTTATCGGAATCACATGTATTATTTGAGATTTTTTTCTTTCAAATTTCAAATAAGAGTATTTATTAGTGACTTAAATCTCTTTTTAATAATTAACCTAATATTACATAGCAGATTTGAAATTGGTTAACCTAAAATAATACTATATTAATCACAATTATTTGAGATGAAATAAGTAATAGGTGGATATAAATGAAAAGTTATATGATCATTTTTATATTTATCAAAGAAACACACTCATTTCATAAAATAGATCTATCTCTATATTTGAACACAGCTCTTGTAAAATAAATAAGAAGTGAGATAATAAATTGAGACAGTCCTCATACATGAAAAACATTGACAGGATTAAGAATCATACTAAACCCTTATTCCCTAATTCATGTCTACCTCTACACATCATCAAGGTATGTTTCAACATTTAGTACACATTCCCCTCACATAAAACTGTAGCTAATTAAAACTATGACAAAACATATATATATACAAAAGAAATACCACTCATTACAATTCACTGCTGATACACTTAAAACTATGATCTTATTGAGTCATTCATACAACACTTACTCTCCCCTCAACATTCTGATGAGCAGATTACTGCTTCAGCTTTGGTGTCCACACTTTGAATTGAAGAACTGTTATCCTTTTCCTCAGCCTTCTTGCATGCTTTCTCTTCAGGTGGTTCTTGTTGCATTCCAAGTTCACTCAGTAAAGCCTTGATCCACACAAACATGGAGCTCCCCAAGCTAACCCAAGAGATGGCTTTGCCAACCTCATAACTGTAAACCTGTCCTGAAAAGCACCAGCTCAAGAGCAATATGTTCCCATTGTAGAAGAAGACAGTGAGCAATTCAACGAGCTTCAGAAGCAAATACTTGACAGAAATTGGCCTCAGTAAAGGGTGCTCAGAAAGTGAATCAAAGTCCAACTTAGAAATCAGTGGCCAATGAGAGAAGTACCCTTTGTTCAACTTGTGATCCCTCACCCACTCAATGACGTAATGAGCCAGCTTTGACACCAACAAGTGTAACAGGCCAATGACAATGTTGAACAAGCAAGTTTTGAAAATCTCATGGTTGAACTTCAAGGCTGCTTGCCAGTACCAATCTATGGCACCACGTGTGGCTCCCCAATAGACCAAAGAGGGTACTCCAATCCCAACACAGATTCCAAGATGAGAATGAATCTCAAGAGCAAATTTCACATACAAACTGATGGGAATGCTTAGACTCCATGACCATGGCTCGTTCATGAAGGCACTAGAGAGGGAGGAAGAGCCTTCATTGATGAAAGCTAGGATACAAATGGAGAGGAAGTGAATGATTTTGTCAAAGTCAGGTCCTTGCAAAGCCATGTTGGTTGATCGGAGGAGTATTAGTGAAGGTGTCACAAAAGGTTTCTCTGATAGTGGATCATTTGAAGAACTGATTCAGCAGAATAGGGTCATTTATAGAACACAAGAAATTTCCTTGAAATTTCCATTTTGATGAACATTTGAAAACTGTTGTGCGTACAGAGAGAAAGTACTTAAAAATTGTTCATGTATGGCCATCTTAGATGGGCTACTTTTAAGTGTTGTGTTCGTGCTTTCTACTTGTAAGTGAACCAGAATCTTCTGAGAAGTTTCGTGTTGCCAATTTAGTGTAAAAGTAATATTGTAATATTATTAGTACGTTTCTTTTTCAGCTGGTGCACCTAATAAATTTGGATTTGCACCTCATCACTCATATGACATACCAAAAATACTCTCTTTAATTTTTAAATATGTTATATCATTATGAATTTGATTTTTCAGAAGACTCTTTAATTTTTAAATATGTTGATTTAGTATTTCAGAATATATCTTTTGAATTTAATTTTTCAGAACACTGTTTTGAACTAAGCATAAAAATACTTTTTTTTTTAATTTTTAAATATGTGGATAGGGATGACAATGCAGAGTTATTCATCCCGCATACTCACTTAGCATTTGATCCGTAAAATATGGATCGGGTTGGTCCGTCCCATATAAAGCTTGACCTGCAGGCCAGCCTGTATAAGAATTTTTTTTTAAAAAAATTAATAAAAGTAATTTTTAAATATAAATTTTGAATAAATTTATTTATTTTTATATTTAGATACATTAGATAAATGGTTTCACGATATTATTCACACGACACATACATAATAAGATGTGAGTAAAAATTATGGAATGTGAAATATGAGACTGGCTGGATAAATAAAATATGGGGTGCAGAAAAAAATTTAGATTGTTAAATTATGCGGGTCATGCAAGTCAGCCCGTCTTGCCCCACACTTTGTCCACACGGGTTGTGGATTATGTGGAACGGGTCCAAGCAGGTCAGCAAGTTGGAATAGCAGTCTATCCCACATTTTTTTCAGTGGATTGCGGACCGACTTGCACGACCCACCCTACCCGATTTGTCATTCCTAGTTTTGGATTAGACTTTCTAGAATAACTTTTGGGAGTAACTTTATATGTTTCTGAATTTTTATTTTCTAAAATTTTGAATTCAAAATGAGATTTTGGTTTTTTCAATTTTATTCTATAATTTTTTTTAGAATGTAAAAGATTTATTTGGAAATTTCTTTTTCAGAATCATATCTTTTTTCAATTTCAAATTTCCAATTCTAGAATAAAAGTACAATTCTGAAATTTGATAAATTGATTGGATGCATATTATAATTGATTGATTGCAAGAAGTAAAAGCTTCTTTTTTTTTTTTTTATCTTAGGTTTAATTGTTCAATTGGATCCTACAATTTCTGTGTTAGCCTTTAGAGGGAAAATAATTCCTATCTTTCTAAAATATATTTTTATTATATACATCTTTTCTTATAAATAAAAGTACAAAGAAAATGGAGTGAAAAAGAAAGTATGAAAGTGTCATTAATGAGGAGGAAAAAGGTACCAAGTATGTTGGGGTTATTTCATGGTATAACGATAATTAACTCTTAAAATGTGTTAAGGGGAAGGAGAAGAGACAAAGGTGCTAGAAGATATGTTTTAAAGGCAATGGTATGGTTCTATTTATCTATGGAGTGACAGAGTTATGAATAATTGAGGAGGAAAAAAGTACTATTGTTTTGGTTATAGTAAGCATCTAATTATTTATGCAAAATGTGAGGTGTGAGAAGGGGAAGAGCAAGCAACAAGTCTTAGAAGAAGGCAAATACTTTTAGTTATAGAGAATACTTTTATAAAAGAATATCCAAAAAAATTAGGATTCATCGGTTCATAATCTATTATGAAATTGTGAAACACACTTAATAGACGGTTTCTTCCTGCACCACCGTACCTTTTTCTCTCACCTCCATATATTTTCAAAAATGTTCCTCTATAATATTCTGGATTATGTAATCTGGAAGTCATTTTTCAAATTTGTAATTAGCTTCCGGATTACATAATCCAGAAATCTTTTTTCAAATGCATGATTACTTTTCGGATTACATAATCCGGAAGTCTTATTTAGCTTCCAGATTATGTAATCCGGAAGTATTTTTTCAAATAAGTTTCCAGATTACATAATCTGGAAACTACTTTACGGGGGTAACACAAAAAGAATAAAAATGTATTTTCATGTTATGTATGGAGGTGGGAGAAGAAGATATGGAGGTGCAGGAAGAAACGGTCCACTTAATATTTGCACCCGCTTAAGTTCATTCCGCATAACCTGCAATTCGTGTTGGTTAAGTATGCAACTGAGTAGGCCAGTCTGCTAGCCCAAATAATAATAAAAATGACATTTCTTCATGCACTTCCTCAAATTTCTTCATGCACTCCATTAATTTCAGAAATCAAATTCCGAAAATCAAAATAGTTGTTTTAAATTCTAGAAGGTAAAATAGCTATTATGGAATATTATTTTTCTCTTATAAATTTCCATTTCCAGAATTAACTTCTTTGTTATAAAAATAAAATTTCAAAATTGAGGAGGTGCATGAAGAAATTTGATGGAGTGCAAAAAGAAACACCCTAACAAAAACTATCTTTTCTAGCTTTTGTTTTCTATATATATATATAACAGATGTATTAATATTTATTTTTTTAATAAAATTGTAATTTTCTTATGCAGATTGACTGTAGCAGATCATTCCTTATACAGATGAATAAATAGATTCAACACACATTCCTTGAAGGGAACGCACGAATACAAAGTGAGTTAATATAGAATGGAACAATCCATATATAAAAAATATGTATATTAATTAATAGGAAAATATGTCTTTTGATGTAATCATTTCATTATCGATAATGTATATTAAGATTGACTTAATCACTCACTCATTATTTTTCAAATGGAACTTTCCTCTTTTGTCTTTTTATCTTTTTTTTTTGTATTTTTAGTAAAGAAGAACAATTTCATAGCACAATCTACTTGACTTTCATTTCTCAACAGCAGAGGATTCGCAAGACAGCATAAAATAAAAGAACAATTCAATCCCCTAGAATATCTAATCCTAAAAGGATTAAATATGTTTTTCTTTACTGATTTTCTGTATAAAATGAATTTAGTCCTATGTTAAACAATATATATCTCATATTTTTAAATAATTATATAATAATAGTTTTCATTAACAAATTACGTTAATATTTAGTTTACGTAACTAGAAAGATGTGCATATATTTTTTATTTATATAAGTTGGTCGAGAGTAAAAGATTATTAGCAATGTAGACATTAACCTTTCTTGTGAACAAAAACTATTGTCATAATTATCTAAAACCAATTTTTGACAAAACTTCAGAGATTAAAAAAAATACATTTAACTCATTCTAAAATAAAATTATTCTTTCATTGATAAAAGAAGAGTTTATAGTTGATCTTGCATTCACACAATGATATTCTTACCGAATAAAAGTAATCCCTAATTCAAACGGTTATATTTTCTGATATTCTGTGAACACTGAAACGTGCCATCCTTTTCCACCTTGCAAATAAAGTGAAGAATCATATTCTTTTAGTCTCTTTCGGACTGATTATGACTTGAAAAATACTCAACAAATTGAAACCGCTCTCAACTTATTCCAACTCAATATTTAAGTAAATAGAATTTTATCAGAACTTATATTTTATAGAACCAATTTTTGACAAAAGTTCAGATATAAATATATTTTAACTCAAAATTAAATAAAATGCTTGTCTAATGAAATTTATCAAAACTAACAGTTTTATAGATCTTACTTTTTATTTAATAATTTTGTAATTTAAAAGTTTAAGTAATAATTTTTTAATATTTTGGGTTCCTCTTTGTACAACTAACTTGTGGTTGAGAGTTCGAAACAAACTCTACATTACAATTATGCCTGCATTTCATCATGAACTATTCTTGTCCATCAAAATATTCCCGTGCATGATAACAAATTGAAAGAATATCTAGGAAAAGGAAAGAAAAATTGGAAGCAAATGTGCACTTAATAGAAATATTTAATTCTGTCAAACAGTTCTGTAATAGATGTTTAGCACATCCAAAATATAACACTCTTCTTGACCCATTTATCCCAGCACCCATAACCTATAATACACCATATCTTCCATTATGTTTCCACGACCTGAATTTCAAAATAAATCATTCATTGACCAAAAGTTTCAAACCAAGGTATCATTTTGCCTCTCCAGGTCCACCAAAGAGATAACCCAGAGAAGAACCACCACCCGGGGCAGCATGGACCTTGGTCGAGGGTCGGTCCTGCAGATGAATTGGAAAAGAAATTCAGACATCAATCTTTCAAAGATAAATGAATCTTAGCACGGGTGCAGCAATCTACTTTTCATTTATCACTTTAGAATGTCATGGAAAGTAACATCTTAATGTAGTTTCATTTGGCAAGACATCATCACTTTAACACAATGAGGGGGTATTGTAATGAATTTGCCATGACAGTTTAAATAAGCACACCTAAGACCAGATTAAAAATAAAGGATAGGAAGTCAACACTGAGAAATGTGAGCAATAACATATTCACAAATAACAGTCAGTGTTGATTTTCAAGGATAAACACATGATGATTAAGTATACTTATTCTCATTTAAGTAGATTCATCTTCATTGATAAGGCAAAACAATCAATTGTTCTTATGCATATAGCAGTAAGAATCAAACTCAGATAAAAAATTTATCATTCACATATTTGATCGTTTCCACACTTGTTCAGATATTAGTACAGCCAACTAAATACAGAGATCAAGACCTAATTATTTAGAATTATGAACAAGCGAGGTGACAAATTAAATCATCATTTATATAAACCCACAGTAACAAAACTATTATAGTACAATACATATAAGACGATTAAAACACATTAGGGACAACCAACTAATTTTGTAAGTGTAGTGTAGCAGTTTTAATCCATCTTAGGGCAGTCATAACTTTCATAATGAGTTCAGGTGTCAGAGATATCATATAACACCATTACTGTGTGTTCATTTAAACAGTTTTTGTATAGTTAGTTCTTGACACAGAGGTAAACTATAATACTAACACTTGGATAAAAGAGAAATTAAAGATAAGTTAGAGGATACAAATATTACCGTGATGAAGTTGCCAGTGTTCTGGCCTTCAGTAGAGTGACTGTTGATACCAGCAGGCTTGTTAGGGTCTATTGTTTTAGGAGCCTCAGCCGGTTTTGAAGGAAGCACATCATTTACAGCCTGCACTTCAGGTTGGGCATTATTTGTCGCAGGTTTTGGAGCTGGGGCCTCTCCACTGCCAAAAAGATAGCCTAATGAACTTTGACCACCACCATAGCTAACTCCACGACCCATGTTATTCAACTGGTCTTTTTAAACTTAAAGTTTTGCCTCCGCCTTCAAATAAACAGACAAAGATCACATCAGAAGTGAGAAAAGACACAATAAAATAAATGATAAAATAATATGCTATAACCAACAAATATATATTCATACCACAGTCATATTCAAGCACGCAGTAAACATTTATCAAATGTATTTTCACTAACATTCAAATATCTAGTACGTTTTTTTTTCCATTTCCTTACAAAAGCACACCCAGCCAATCAAGAAGCACATAGATTGACAATGTTGAAATTTGAAAACAAACAACTGATCATGACACCGTATATCTGTTTTACAACCACTTATCTTCCGGCCAATTGATCTTACATCTCATTAAAGTTAATCCAAAATCACAATTTGGGCATCACATCAAAGCTCTTGAGCTGACCGCAAGACCGCAAATTAGAACCTGGACAAAAATCATTTAAAATATATATCCAATCCAATCATTGAGTCAATGGACGAAACAAAAAAAACGAATAAAAAATCAAACGTTCTATCTTCACATTTTTTTAATTGTTTCGGTGGAAACAGAGTAACAACCCTTCGTTTCCACCATTATCATTCACGTTTCACGGTATAAGAGCGAGCTCAACGCCATGAATTGATTCAAATCAATCAGAAGATAAATATATTACATCAAAACACGATTCCATAAAGCCAAATAAAAACGAAAACGAAAATTGCAAATGGATCTGAAGAAGGGAAATTGACGAGGTAGGCAAGGGATCGCCAAATACAATGCTAAATTGTAAATTAGTATCGAGAATTGAAATGAAAAAATGCAATTCGGGCGAAATTGGGAACCCTAACGGAAGAGGAGAATGGGTTACCTGTGGGTGAGGAAGTAGCAGATCTGGGAAACGAAAAGGCCAGGGAAAGAAAAGGGAAGACAAGTATGTTATAAATACCCTCACATTTCACACGTTGCGATGTACTATAAATTTGTTCTAAATATAATAATAGATAATCAAATTTAAATTTAAAAATAGACTATCAATGTAAACTTTTTTTTTTCACACTACTATTTTATATTCAATCTTCAGTTTTATTTTATTGCTTCACGAAACTATTTTTATAATAAAACTACGTAATATTTTAATTATATTTATTATGCAGTTAAGTTGAGTTGGATTTATAAAATTTAAAAATCATGAATTTGTTTTTCAACTTAAATCCTATGAGGCTCGGAAATTTTTTCTTAAATGGCGTATCTGTGTCGGACACACGTAAGATACTATCGGTGAAGTGTTCAATTCAAAAAACTATTTGTTGGATTTTTGAAAATTCTAGCACAGTTCTAACAAATTTTAAAAGGTATAGATACAATTGTTGGGAAAAAACGGGTAATTTTCCCACTAAAACAAAACCCTAACAGAGCTACCCGACAAATAATATTGAATAAATAAAGCGGAATAATAAAAGAGATAAAGAGGAAAGAACACACCCGAAAATTGTTAACGGAGTTCGGCCTGTTTAGCCTAATCTCCGAGCACAGCAAAAACAGCTCACTTTTATTACTATGAGAGAAGATATTACAAATTGGGATATTTAACAGTGAAAGAGGGGATGTTAATATATAACCCTCAAACCTCCTTCCCAAATCAACCAATGTGGGACTTGGGATTAAGCCAAAATCAACAAATCTCCACCTTAGCTTAATTTCAAGTCCCACCTAAAACAAATCTTCTCAAAACATAACAAAAACAAAACTTTACAGTGCTTCAAATTTGCGCCTCTGGGCGCCAACTTCAAATGTGCAAAATATTAACCAAGTCTAAACAATGTTCAAACTTGGCCCTTGTAACCACCTTGGTGAGCATATCTGCAGGATTCTCCGTAGTGTGAATCTTCTAGAGAACAATCTCCTCTTCTTCGAGAATCTCACGCACAAAGTGATAACGAATATCAATGTGCTTCGTCCGTGCATGAAAGACTTGATTCTTTGCTAAATGAATAACACTCTGACTGTCAGAATATAACTCAAGTTGTTTCTGACCAACTCCCAAGTCTTTAAGCAACCCATGAAGCCAAATTGCTTCTTTCACAGCCTCTGTAATCGCCATATACTCTGCCTCTGTCGTAGACAAAGCCACCGTAGATTGCAAGGTAGACTTCCAACTAACTGGCGCTTTTGCTAAAGTGAACAAATAGCCAGTTGTAGACCGTCGCTTATCAAAATCACCTGCATAATCAGAATCACAATATCCAACTATGCATTGACCAAGTGATTCATCTTGCTCAAATGCCAATCCAACATCTAAGGTATTTTGGAGGTACCGTAGAATCCATCTCACAGCTTGCCAATGACCCTTGCCCGGATCATGCATGTACCTGCTAACAACACTCACAGCCTGTGAAATATCTGGTCTTGTACACACCATTGCATACATCAAGCTTCCAACTGCATTTGCATATGGGACTTTCGCCATGTATTCTCGTTCTTCATCAGTCGTCGGAGATAAACGACTACTCAATTTCAAATGAGGAGCAAGTGGGGTACTTACAGGTTTTGTATCTTCGTGTATACCAAAACGTTGTAGTACCTTCTGCAAATACTGCTTCTGTGACAGCCAAAGTTTTCCCCTCTCTCTGTCCCTGTTTATCTCCATGCCGAGAATCTTCTTGGCTTCCCCCAAATCCTTCATCTCGAACTCTTTACTCAACTGAGCCTTTAACCTATCAATCTCAACTTGGCTCTTTGTTGCAATCAGCATATCATCAACATATAAGAGTAAGTAAATGTAGGAACCATCTTCAAGTCTGCGCAAATACACACATTGATCATATTTGCTTCTCTTGTACTTCTGATCCTTCATGAACTTATCAAATCGTTTGTACCACTGTCTCGGAGATTGTTTCAGTCCGTACAACGATTTGCTAAGTTTACAAACCCAATCTTCTTTACCATCAACCTTGTACCCTTCTGGTTGAGTCATATAGATTTCCTCATTCAAATCACCGTGTAGGAACGCGGTCTTTACATCAAGTTGAGCAAGCTCCAAATTCAACTGTGCTACCAAGGCCAACAAAATTCGAATGGAGGAATGTTTAACAACTGGAGAAAATACCTCATTATAATCAATTCCCTCCCTCTGAGCAAAGCCTTTAGCAACCAACCTTGCCTTGTAGCGAACATCTTCTTTATTAGGAAATTCTTCTTTCTTTGCAAATACCCATTTGCACCCAATTGCCTTCTTACCTTTCGGTAATTGTGCTAGCTTCCACGTCTTGTTCTTCTTCAAAGACTGCATCTCCTCTTCCATCGCACCTGCCCAATTACCACTCTCTGAACTCAGAATGGCTTCTGGGTAAGTGGATGGAATGTCATCAACAACTGGAAGTGCATAGGCAACCATATCCATGAAACGAGTAGGCTTCTGAATGTCTCGTCTCTGTCTTCTAACTGCAATTGGCGCTGATTGTTGTTGAGATTCTTGGGTAGGAACCTCTTCCTCATCTGACTCTTCTTCTGCCATAGGAGAGTGACTTGTGGTATTTCGTGTTGGCATCACCACTGTCGGCTCAAACTCCACCTGCTTTCGGGCACACTCCACCTGTTGTGGAGTACTATCAGCTCCTTCTGGATTTACCTTCTTTAACATGGCAGATTCATCAAAGGTAACATCCCTGCTGATAATCGTCTTCTTTGCCTCTAGACACCACAAACGGTATCCCTTCACTCCAGGACTAAAGCCCATGAAAAGAGCTTTCTTTGCCCGTGGATCCAACTTTGATTCAATCACATGATAATATGCAATAGAACCAAAAATATGCAAAGAATCATAATCAGTTGCAGGTTTTCCAGACCATACCTCTAACGGGGTTTTGCCATCTATAGCAGATGATGGCAAACGATTGACGAGATGTTGAGCGTATGTCACAGCCTCAGCCCAAAACTCTCTGCCTAACTCAGCATTAGACAACATACAACGAACTTTCTCCACAAGTATCTTGTTCATACGCTCCGACACCCCATTCTGCTGTGGTATTTTTCTAACAGTGAAGTGCCGAACTATGCCACAATCTTGACATACCTTCAGGAACGGATCACTCTTGTATTCTCCTCCATTGTCTGTTCGGAGAACCTTAATCTTCCTTCCTGTCTGGTTTTCAACTTCAGCTTTCCACTTAAGGAAAATTTCAAGCACATCATTTTTGTTCTTCATAGTAAACACCCAAACTCTCCTGGAAAAATCATCCACAAAAGTGACAAAATAATGCCTACCTCCGATTGACGGAGTCTTGGCAGGTCCCCACACATCTGAATGCACATAATCCAGAATACCCTTGGTATTGTGAATTGCAGTGCCAAACTTCACTCTTCGTTGCTTTCCCAGAACACAATGCTCACAAAATTCAAGTTTGCAAGCCTTCGTACCTTTCAACAATCCTTGCTTGGTAAGAATTTGCAAGGATTTCTCTCCAGCATGTCCCAACCTCATATGCCACAACTTCGTTGCCTCAGCATCCTTCTTAGAGCTAGAAGTTGCTGCCGCTACTGTCCCCACCACTGTACTACCTTGATAGTAATACAAATTGTTCTTCATCACGCCTTTCAACATCACCAGTGCTCCTGAAGTTGTTTTAAGAATTCCATCTCGCATCGTCACAACTAGGCCTTTAGATTCTAAAGCCCCCAATGAGATGAGATTCTTCTTCAACTTTGGCACGTACCGTACATCCCGCAAAATTCTGGTGGATCCATCATGATTCTGCAGCTTGATTGAACCTATCCCAGTTGTCTTACATGGATTATCATTACCCATGTAAACAACCCCGCCATCGAGTTCTTGAAAATCAAAGAACCATTCCCGAATGGGACACATATGATAAGTACAACCTGAATCCAATATCCACTCATCTGGATACGATGATGCTGAAAGCGAGACAATTAAAGAGATATCTGATTCCACGTCACTTTTGCATTCTACAACATTTGCATCTTGTGGAGTCTTCCCTTTCTTCTGCAGTTTTGGACAGTCTTTCTTCCAGTGTCCTTTCTCATGACAGAAAGCACACTCATCTTTGGCAACGACTCGACCTTTAGACTTAGACATCCCTCTTCTCTCCTTTGTTTGGCTTTGCTGACGACCTCTTGCCACCAATGCTTCTTCTGATGTCGTTGATTTGGTTCTCATCTTATCCTGCTTTCTTAATTCATGACTATATAAAGCAGAACAAACAGCATCTAACGACACATTCTCCTTCCCGTGAAGGAGCGTAGTCTCCAAATGTTCAAATTCATCAGGAAGAGATGATAACAACATCAAAGCCAAATCCTCATCCTCAAACTTCACATCTAAATTCAACAGGTCTGCTACTAATTGATTAAACATAGTGATGTGTGCATTCATAGTAGTACCTTGTTGGTAGTCAAATCGGAACAACCTTTTCTTCATCAGGAGCTTGTTCTGACCACTCTTCTTCAGAAACTTGTCCTCCAATGCCTTCCACAGTTTGTGTGCAGAAGTCTCGTTTTTTACAGCGTACTTCTGCTCTCTGGACAGGCAGGATCGAATAGTTCCGCATGCCAACCGGTTGATGATGCTCCAATCTTTCTCCTCTACCTCTTTTGGTTTCTCTCCTTCAATAGCAATATCAAGACCCTGCTGAAAAAGAGAGTCCAAGACCTCTCCTTGCCACATGCCAAAATGTCCAGTGCCATCAAATATTTCCACCGCCAATATTTTAGGTAAGTTTTAGGTAAGTTCAATTTGTATTCAAAACAAAATTGAAGTGTTAAGGGGAGAGGTAAGTCTTTTATTTATAGATAGATGGAAAGGTTCTGCCCAATCACTAGTCTAGAAAAAAAAAACACTTAAGGTGTTAGCACCTAGTCATATGGAGTCCAACATTGATGAATTTGCTTCCTTTTCTTGGTTTTATAAGCTTCACTATGGAGTGATGAATGAGTTGTGAATTTATTATTTTTGTCTCTTCAATTAGGTTTTTGGCTTCTCTAATGGAGGCAGTTACACCTTGACTTCCATTTGAGCCCTCAACTCTCCAAATCAAGGCATATTTAACACCAAATTGGATCCACTTAAGTATATTTTACAACAAGAAAATCCTATTGATACACGTTTCTACTTTATTTTATGTACTTTTATACGTATTTATAAGGCTAAAAATAATTGGACAAGAAAGTCAATATATTACTCTCCATAAAAGGAGAGACTTCTAAGGTCCTTCTTCCTTTGATCTTCTAGCCATGACCCTTATCAATGACCCAATCTGCATCTTCTTAGATGGTCCTCCATCACAAGGTCATCCTCAGTTGCATATCAGGAGTTTTAATAAATAGTTCCCAACTAACCCCCTCCTCCATAAGATCTCACATCACCCGAAAAATCACAATGAAGAAACACAATGTCTAACAGGATTCAACATTGTTCTAGTACTGTTCATCACTATGGAGATTGAAAATGAAGGTGTTTCTAAATTATATGTGTACTTGAAGGTGTTCAAGATTATTTGGTCTCTTAAGTTTTAAAAAAATAAATTTCATGAAGTACACATTACATTATTAAACAATGTTTGGTCAAAAACATACAAAAAGTCATTATTGTCCATGATGAACCTTTAGTTGCGTCAGGTTTTCAAAATTAAACTAAGTTTCCATATTGTGCTATATGATCAACATAGTTCAGTTGAGATAACATGTCATGTGTAAATCATTGTATGTAATCTTTCTTTCACAAATTAACAAATGGGGGAAGGTTAAAATTGAAACTGGAAAATAAAATAAACTGAAAATTAGAGTAGAGTGAATACTAGACCGTCTATAGAATATTGTCTGAAAAACCAAATAGCAACATTCGAGAACCAAAATGTAAATGACAGAATATTAAAAACATGAAAGTAAATTACAACATAAACTAAAAACAAGAGAAATGTAACAAAAATAATGAATTGCTACTATTACATTGGCTAGTTTGCAATCACGTGCTAGACTATTTAACGATTATTATACATAAAGTAAAATGATTTGTGCAAAATTAAAATGACTTATGCAAAAAAGTCTATGTACAACTGTTATACCATCTAGTCAACAATCACTTACAAAATTGTCTAGCGGTTTTACATAGAGAAAATGAAAAAGAAAGGAACAAGCTCATTAAACGTAAATTGTAGAAAAGTAAATGAAAGAAAATTGAATTAAAAAGTAAAGTAAAGTGTAGAAAATTAAAGTGCATGGAATGTAAATAGCAGGAAAAGTAAAGTGTAGAAAATTAAAGTGCAGAAACGTAAAACGGAGCATTATTGTTTATTGTTAGAAGAGAATTATATTTTATTTTGTACGATAAACATTTATTTTGTACGATAACCATTTTATTCTTATTTGCTTATGTTTCAACTTTCCTTAAGTGTGCCTAGGCTTTTACGAGCTATTCAATTGACTCTTCAAGTAGGTAATAAGAACCAACGTTTGTGTTACTCAAGCCGACATTCTCGCTTCCGCTTCGTCCAGCACTGCTCGCACAGGTCCTTCCCTCTAAGGCGGAATGCTCCCCTACCAATTTAATTTGACATCCCACAACTTCGGCAGATCGCTTAGCCCCGTTCATCTTCGGCGCAAGAGCGCTCGATCAGTGAGTTATTACGCACTCTTTCAAGGGTGGCTGCTTCTAGGCAAACCTTCTGGTTCCATTTCAAAATGTTTATTATCTCTTTCTGAATCAAACATGAATCTTTCGATTCATTTGACTCTCACACTCAATTACTTATTGAAAATTTACCAATTTTTCATGTGATGATTCTCTATTCAACAAGGTGAAATAAATTATCAAATATAAACGGAGGACTCTTTTGACTAAACAAATATATGTCAACAAAGTTTTTTTTTTATTCAAATCCAAAGAATTATTTTTAATTTATACGTCATACATCGATTAAGCATTGTACGAAAAATTTGAAAGAGAAAATAAAAGAAGAAAATAAAAGAAGAAAACAATTGAGGAAGTAGAAAACTTGATTTGGTGGCACATTCATAAAGAATGAGCAAGCTTCATAAATGTTGCGAGAGATAATGATAACAATGAAGGCAACTTCCAACTTTATTAATATTTTTTTAATAAAGATAATATAACAAAATTAAAAATGTTGAATCGTTTCTAAAAAATTAAAAATTATATTAAATTTTTAAAAAAATTCAAAACTAATAATATAAAAATTAAAATGATAATTAAGCCTATTTTAAAATATCTTAATACAAATATTGACTATTAAAATATTTATCCATTTCACTTTTTTTTTTAAAGAAAATATGAAAAAATTATATACACTTTATGCCCTTTTTCCTGTCCATTAATTTTTTTTAATGATATAAAGCTACTTCTGATCAAGTTGTGGTAAATAGGACGAAACTCTTAAATTTTAAAAGTTTTTTTCAAATTGTACTGAACTAGTTGAACTATCATCTCTTTGTTTATGTTTATTGTAGAAGTAGAATTATATTTTATGTTGTAGGATGACCATTTATTTTGTAGGATAACCATTTATTTTGTACGATGACCATTAATTTCCAATATGCTTTCATCTCAACTTTTCTTAAGCAAACCTAGGCTTTTTCAAGTTGTTCAATGGACTCTTCATGTAATTCTTCTGAGTTTCTAGTAGTTCTCCATATTTTCTGTTTTCTGTTTTCTATTATCTAATTTAAAGACTTATTTTTAATTTATACCTACGTTATTTATTGGATTACACATTGTACGTTGATCATTTACTTTATACGGTAACCATTAATTTGTTTTACACAGATTATTAAACTACATACATTAATCTATTTAACTTCATTAATCTTTATACATCTCTTTCCCTTATTGATTATTAAATATTATTATTATTATTCTTTACGATATGCAATACTTTTTTAGAATTATTTTTAGATCATATATTTCAAGTTGTTCAATGGACTCTTCATGTAATTCTTCTGAGTTTCTAGTAGTTCTCCATATTTTCTGTTTTCTGTTTTCTATTATCTAATTTAAAGACTTATTTTTAATTTATACCTACGTTATTTATCGGATTACACATTGTACGTTGATCATTTACTTTATACGGTAACCATTAATTTGTTTTACACAGATTATTAAACTACATACATTAATCTATTTAACTTCATTAATCTTTATACATCTCTTTCCCTTATTGATTATTAAATATTATTATTATTATTCTTTACGATATGCAATACTTTTTTAGAATTATTTTTAGATCATATATTTATTCTAGTTGAAATGTGATAGTTTCCGACACAATCAAAATCTATGTTGTTAAGTGGTAGTATGTTTATACCTAAAGATGAGAATAAAGTAAAAATATAATTGAAGACAAGAAAACTTAGTAGTGGTAGCATTTTGCAAGTCTTGAATTCTATTTTTCTTCTCTACGAGCATCACCTTGTTTTTTAGAAAATTTTGAATTTTATTTAAAGATGTAAAATATTATTTACAAATTTATCATTACCTATTATTTTAAAAAAATTGAATAATAAAATTGAGTTATTTTTTTTTAGAAATAAACAACTTTCACATAATAGAGTTTAATTAAGCAATTTAGAAGTGCGATTTGTTTGTTTTGAATTCAAAAAATTCTTAAATTTTGCTATTTTAATAATAACATGGATGAATTTCACTATTTTGATAAAAAGAGAAGGGAGAAGAAAAGCCTTAGGAATTAGAAGCAATTTTTAGAAATGACATTTTATAAACCTTAAGGTAAGGGAAACTTAATGGTGATGTGACATTTTAAAATTTTAAACTCTTAACTGGATAATAACCAAATACTATATCATCTTCTTACATTTTTTTTTTCTATAAAGACTTTAATCTTACTTTTAGGTGGCCCTCTGTTGTCTATATATTTCTGATATATATATCATATTAGTAACATTTTTAGTTAATTTTTTTTTATAAATTTTATAACTCATTAATGTGTGATCCTATAGTTATAAATCTAGATATCGAAATTTTGAACTTTAAAATAAAAATAAAAATTAACATTTTTCTATAAAATTTATAAATAATAGATATCAATTTAGAAACTAATTCATAAATTTAATTTATAAATTTAGTTTTTAGTTTTCATGTGGACGAAAAATTATGGATGTGAAAAAAGAAATGGCACAAGAAATCTATTAAGCTATGAGGCCAACTAAAAAATTGTAAGGGGCATTGCATTCTGCACCCCATATTTTTAAACCTACACCCCGTGAGAGGGTGAAATGACAAGCCTATATTTGAAAAAATACATTATAGATTAAATATTTTAGTTTATATTTCTAGATTTATAAAATTCCTTTGAAAATATACCTAATGTGTTAACACAGAATTGCGTAATCCGATAACAAACTGAAATGCACATTCCGAAATGTATTTTCAAATCCAAAAATACATTTCAGAATAGCAGAATGTATAACAACTTGGAATGCACATTTCGAAATGTATTTTTGATCTAAAAATGTATTTTCAAATATGCATTCTAGAATATATTAATACATTTTATATGGCATATTTTAGAATATATTTCTAAATTCATAAATACATTTCAAAATCACAATCCAATATACTAAAGGATAAAATTGAAAATTCAATTCTTATGGGAGTGGAGAATACTTTGTAGAATAGTTCAATTATTTCAACTTGGTGGCAGATAAAATAGTTCAATTAAAATTAAATGGGTTTGAGACTGGGATATGAAAATGTGGTTTTGGGATTAGAATGGAAAATATATGTTGGAAGGGAAGGAATATTGTTAAAAATATATCTAGAATTGATTAAGTCAATCACTTCCATTCCAATAATCCAAGGAGTTATTGTGGATAAATACCTTTTAATTAAATGCAAAATCACATCTATAAATACCTTTTGAATAACTAACTTACAAATAATATGTATTTAACAAAAGAAATCCTACTATTATCAATAAAAAATGGATTGATCCAAAAACTACAAAAGGAATATGCTTTTCAGGTAGCTATGTGATGTACACTTTGGTCTCCATACATGATATAGTATTTAGCAGCAGCAGCCAATAACAAAGAGCTGACAACCCCAATTTTGACAAAAGACAAAGAATCTGACCTGTTCCTTCTGCCCTTGTCTGCTTTCAAACCTGCTTCAGAGTGGCTAGGCAAAGCTCGAGATGAGGTCTTCATGAAAGATGAGTACGAGTCGATTTCTTCTTTTGTTAACGCTGGTTTTAAAGAACTCTTGGCAATCTGGAAATGGCGGTCAAAAACAACTGCAGCAGATATGTCTTGCCTTAGAGCTACAATTCCAGCTTCCTTGCATAATCCCTCCAATTCAGCACCTGTAAACAGCTCTGTGTCTTCTGCTAGCCTTCTGAGGTCAACATCATGCCCTGTTTTCATCTTCCGCGTATGAACACAAAGTATCTCATATCGACCCTCTAAATCGGGTGGTGGTACATACAGAACCTACCATTTTATAGAAATAAACCAGAGTCAGACAGAATATATTTGATCAACTCCTTTCAACTTGCTGAAATCAATGTCAATTGCTTGGAGTGATTTGTGAAATTCTTCTACTACTGTACATGCACAATCATTGGTATATTTTAACATGTAGAATTGAAGTTACAAGCTGAAAGCATTGTAGAGGGTATTATTTTGCACCTGATCAAAACGCCCAGGACGCATAAGTGCAGCATCAATTGCATAGGGGCGATTTGTAGCTGCTAAAACAAGAATTCCCTGAAATAAAGAAGTATATGGTTAACAGGCAGAAAAGAAGAATTTCAGAAGTAGAGAAAAACGGACGGTTAAAATATCATTAAAACAAACAGCAAAAGAAGAAAAAGGCACACGTACTTTTGCTTCTTCTAAGCCATCAATCTCAGTTAGCAGAGTGGATAAAAGTCTCTCTCCAACTGTAGCACCATTGCTTGAACTGTCACCCCTACAATTAGAAGAATACTTAATATAATTTTATACACTAAAAAATATTAAAAAAAGGTTTCCGTTCCCATCTTGCAAATCATAGATGCACGTAACATTTTTTAAAAGAAAATTGACCAAATACAGTTTAGTTCATGTGGTCTGTCTGATGAATCCCACTTTACAGGATGCTACATATTAACTACTCATTGAGCCACCGAACTTTAGTATTCAGCATTAAAAGATTTGTACCTCAAAAAAAAAGGGAAATCTGATCATGAAATACTACCAGCATGGGTAAACTTGAGAATGAAAATATAAAAAAGAACATTTACGGGATAATTCATCCATCACTCAGTTGATTCATCTACTTATGAGTCCTTACATCAGAGATACAAAGAAGATGTGAAAAGACTACACCATAGATACCTACCACAAGAAACTTTTTAGCTTTCCCAAATATAGAAAAAAAAAAAGTTAACCTATCCCAACAAGTCAAACTATTCTAACACTAACATTTCCTCTCAAGCTAGAGCATACAAGGAACATAAAAAATTGAATTTGAGGTCCTCTCAAGAATTTAGTTAAAATATTTCAAAACTGATCATTGAAGGCAAGCAAATTCTGGGCAAATTTCCTTGGACAAGGACTTCTGTCAAATGAAATGGCTGTCAACTTTTGTGTTTGGTTCTCACTTGAAACACAAGTTTGAAACTAAAGTAAATAGTTTCCTGGTTATCACAGTATATAATCATTTGCTGATTTTCACAAAATTTCAGCTCTTAAAAAGGAATATTTCTATCCACACAAGTGAGTGCCATAAACGTCCAACACTCAACTTTAGCATTAGATTGAGCAACCACATTCTATTTTTTGTTTTTCCAAAAAATAATACCGTCTTCAATGAACATACAATATCCAATAGTGGATCCTTATCTATAGGAGATCTTGTCAAATCAACATCACAACACTCAAACATCTGAATATTTCTCTTATCTTCATATAGCAATCCTTGTCGTGGAGCCTTCTTAAGGTATATGAGGATGCAAATGACAACATTCTAGTGATTAACATGAGGAACCTACATAAACTGACTAGCCACTCCAACTACAAAACACAAGTTAGGTCTAAGAATAGTGAGATAAATAAGTTTCCCACCAAGTCTTCTATATCTTTTTGGGTCTAAGAAAGGTTCACCTTGTTGTGACATTAACTTCTAATTTGGATTCATAACACTATCCATGTGCATACAAGCAATCATGTTTGTTTCCTTTAGGATATCTAAGGCATATTTTCTTTGAGAAATTACAATACATTCCTTTGATTGAGCTACTTTAATACCTATAAAGTATTTAAGGCATCCAAGATCTTTGGTCTAAAAGTAATTGCATAAATGCTTATATAGTTGACAAATTTTAATGGCATCATTTTCAATGATGACTCATCAATGTACATAATTACATACACACATTTCTCATAAAAATTATGACAATAAAAGACAATTATTTGTTTCACTGTGTTTCAGCCTAAAAACTTGTACAATATGCCTAAATTTGTTAAATGAAGCACGTGGAGATTGTTGAGACCATAGAGAGATCGATACAATTTACATACTAAATAACACTTCCCCTAAGCAACAAACCCAAAAGGTTGCTCATGTAGATTTCCTCCTCTAGATCACCATGAAGAGACATTCTTTATATCTAGTTGGAAGGCCAATGGCAAATAACAACCATGAAAAAGAATAGTTGGGCAATGGTAATTATAGCTACAGACAGGTGAAAATGTATCACCATATTCGAGAACGTGTGTATGTGTGTATCCTTTTCCTGCCAATCTTGCTTTAAGACAGTCAATTGTACCATTTAACCCAACCTTAATAGAGTAAACCCACCTACACCCAATTCTCTTCTTTCTAGGTGGAAAAGGAATTAGCTCCCATGTGTTATTCTAGTCAAGAGCATGCATTTCAACAATCAAGGTTTGTCACAATCTAGGATGATAAAGTTCTTCATATACACTTTGAGAACATAGGTATGACAGGAGAAAAATGAAGGAGGCAACAGATGGTAGCTTAGAAAAATTGTAAATAGGATAACAATGACAAGTAGAATGAATACTTTTTTTTCTGAAAAGCAATGGACTAGCCAAGATCTTTATTATCGGGGAGTTGTGAAATGAATAGATGGTGATAAATGACTTGAAAAAGAAGACTCGCCATGTAACATAGAACTAGCCTTTTGTGGTGGTAAGTGACCAAAGGGAACGATGATGATAGTTTTTGTAGACTTAGAGGAAAGGAACTTTGTTTAGTGGTTTGATTTGGAGTGTCATGAGGGTAAATAACAATGGTTCAACTAATCGTACACATAAGTTTTGTTGCACTGAACTAGCATGTTGTAGAGAAGAAAGAAAGAAAGGAGTCTCTTCAAAAGAAAGTGACACTCCCAAACAAATAATACCTTTTAGTTTCTGGATAATAACATCAATACCCATTTTAGAGACGAGCATATCCTAGGAAAAAACATTTGATGGCTCTTATAGACAGCTTGTTCAACCTTGGGACATGTCATGGACAAAAACACACATAATCAGAGACACGGGAAAAACATGATAAAGAGTTCATCTAGAAACAATAATGTATAAGGGAATATGACTTTTAAAAGAGAAAAAGAATATTCTATTTCTGAGTAAGCAAACAATAATAAGAATAGCATCACCCTAGTTATGAACCAGTACATTAACACCAAGCAATAAGGAATGATCAATTTCAACTAAGTTGATGATATTTTACTACTATCCTCTTCCACTATTTAACTTTGTTTGATGATATTTTACTACTATCATCCTCTTCCAAGTGATCATGGAAAGCTTGACCAAGGAACCAAAGCTCAACACATGCAAATCAAGAGAGGTAATATTTTCCATTACACTTTCCCAAAGTAATTGTGGGAGTCCCAAAAGGAAGATGTTTTAAGGGCTGCACTTCAATGGTGGTGGGAAACTAGAAACAAAGGTTGAAACAAGGACAAGGGATGTTGATGAAACCTGTGAAGGAGACGCAGCATTACTTCAATGACCAGAGGCTGGAGCATGGCTTTCATGTGCCTGGTTGGAGTGTAAAAAGAGGTGGTGTGTGGAAGCAATTTAGCCTTTGCGACTTCTTGGGTTCTCTGTTGCTTGGCGAGATGCGCTAGATTTGGTACTCAAAAAATGGTGGTCAATGGAGGGAGGTGACAAAAAATGGAGGCCAAACAGTGGACAATGGGTTCTCTGTTGCTTGACGAAACAAACCAAACCTAGTGCTTGCAAAAGAAAAAATAATGGTGATCAGCAGTTGCTACCAATGGCAGGCAGTGATTTTCTCATCAGACAATGAGACAGAGGTTGGATCGAATCTCTTTGATACCAACTTGAGAATGAAAATGAGAAAGAATGATTCACAAATGATTCATCTCTCTGGAAATTCATGTATTGTACGAGTCCTTACACCAAAGATACACAGATATGAAAAGACTACAGCTATCTAGGTAATAGATAGGTACCCCAAAAGTAACCTTTAGCTTTGCTATAAATAGACAAAAGATAATTTAACCTATTCTAACAAGTTAAACTACTCTAACACCAATAGGTAAATTGCTCAGAACAAAAAAAAAACAATGATGTTACTTTTTTCTATAATATATTTCAAATAAAGAAATTTTACTAACCGTTTGGCAGCTACCACATCAGCCTCGTCAAAGAATATTATACTGGGTGCTGCAAGGCGTGCTCTCTGAAATGTTTTGCGAAGTAAAGCTTCCCCCTCTCCAACATACATCGAATACAATTCTGCACCACTAATTCATCATTCATTACTTGTAAATTTTTCCATTATTTGAAAACCAAATTCTTATAGGAACTGAATTGCCAAAAAATAGATGTAAAGAAAAAAATACATATTCACAGAAATCAGAATGTTATTGTAAACTATAGGAAAGAGAGACATTAAGTTGGAACCATATCTTTCTGAAACAACACTGATGCTTTATTTATAGAAAAAAAGGAATCAATGCAATAAATAGACGAGATTTTATACCGTCTAATAATAAAGATATGATATGGGAATAAATAAAAACATTTCTAATAATACATATATAATCTAGATACAGATATTCTTGATTATATAAGATGTGCTCCTCATTTCTATAATTATAACAGTTATAGAACTGTAGAACTAGAAATCTAGAATATATCAAAGCATAGCATCACCAATACAGAAAATAACACAAGTGCTACTAATCAACAGAATGGATGGGAGATGATAGAGGAGGTGTTAACAGGGATTTAAATTTCCAAATAGCTGCCCATAATCTAATAACATTAGTTTACTCATTTATTAAAGACAATTTATTTTGTTGGATTCCAAACTAACTTTGTTCATTTCTTTGGCATGTATTATCCTACAACTCTTTCTTTTTCTTTATTTTATGAAAACCATGCATCCTAGAATGATTTGGATACTCACTAGAAAAAGATTAATTTATATTCAGAGGGAGATCAAAATAATAAGAAGGGTTTGAACATAAAATAGTGGGTCCTAGCACAAAAGAGTGTCTTTCTCTCTACAATGACTATCAGTTCCCTAAAACAAGGAAAAGATCCATTTCATGTTAACCATCAACTTGTGTGTTAAAATGCCAAAACCCAATCTCCCAGACTACAAATATAAAACTTTAAAACATTAAAATTATTAAAACCTTAAGGAAAAGAAAGATGCTTGGGCAGCATGTGCAGCCGCTTTGGCAAGGGTAGTTTTGGAACATCCTGGAGGCCCATGGAGAAGAATTCCACGTACAGGGGATATTCCTAATCTTGAAAATGCAGCAGAATGCTTAATAGGCCATTCAACAGCTTGCTGGAGTTTTTTCTGTTCATGGACAACAGGTATCAATGAAGATTCTCACATTCAAATTCAAATCAAATGCACATTTTAACAAACCTTTATATCTTTTAATCCACCAATGTCTTCCCAAGTCACTTTAGGAATTTCCAGAGTAACACCTCTAGTTATACTTGGACCAACAACAGACCTTGCGTTCTTCCAATCTTCCATTGTTAGACTGAAATTACTAGCATCTTTTGCATTTGAGGATTTTTTTATTGCAAACATGGTGGCTTCACGACACAAAGCCTCCAAATCAGCTCCAACATAACCATTGCACGACGCAGCAATAGACTTTAAGTCAACACTGGGATCCAAGGGAATTGTCTTTGTATACAACTGTAATAAGTTCGTATGAAAACCACATAAATACATGCTATCACACACACTTCAGCAATCAAGACTTCTATGAAATAAGCAAAAAAATAAAACATTTTAACATTGAACTCTCTTCCTAACCAACTGCTCTGAGAAATTACACTAACAAATTTCAGTGGAGAGCCGTGAAAGCTTTCATATATGCAACCCATGCCCCTCATAGATTGAAGTGTGGACAATGCACGATCCCACTTTAATTAGCAAGAAACATTCATGTCCTCAACCATGTCACAATTAAAAATCATTTTTTTCAGCTCAGCCACCTCTTCAACACATCTTGAACACCTCAAACCCGCTTGACCATTACTAAAGAAAGTAAGCTGACACCTATTATTGGTTAAACACTTCCTAGACACTACTGTAATAACAAAAAGTAAAAAAAGAAATTGAAAGAAAACAACTTCTATTATAAATAATGCATGATAATTTTTAGGTTTGTTTCCACAAGACTTAACTAGTTCTTTTAACTATTAAGAAACATGTTCCTTATTTCGAATTCTATTGTGAAGGATGTTATTACATGAAAATGTAATAAATTAGTGTGAATATTATATAAATCTTAATTCTCAATTGAGATTTTTGTCACCTTGATAATATATGAGTGGTGACACCGTGTTCTATAACTTAAGACATTAGTCATGTTCTAGTGTCAATGTTATGTCCAGTATCATTGTCGGAGCCTCATAAGCTATAAATACTTGTGCAATATCATTTTGAAATTATCACTGAAAATCAATTTTTTCTCTCTTCAGATTGTGATTTTCAACATTACATATTGAGAAAGAGGTAAGGACTCCAAAATACCTTGGGGTGGTATAATCTGAATAACCAAATCATCATACAAGAGACAAATATTTTATATCACTAAAAGTTACCTTCAGAATTTGATAGCGGTCCTCTTCATTTGGGACAGTAACTTCGATTTCAGCATCAAAACGTCCAGACCTTCTTAGTGCAGGGTCAATTGCATCCACTCTATATGCAGAAACCAGATACAGGAAATTTATCAGGGAAAGTACTCAAACACCAGATCAGGTGAATGACTTTAAGCAGTGTTAAGAAAGGCCTGTATTATATTATTAAATCCATAAATTTAAAAAAAAAAACCCATGAAAATAATGAGATAAATTCACAGGTTCCAGACATCATCAAAAAATAGAGGATCAAATTTATAAAAGAATATCACATATCAGCACAGCGCTGTTAATGACCGATCAACATACAGAAAACAACTTAAACCACCCACTGTTCTTATTAATCCATCAGGAGGAAAATTACAACAACTTCAACCACTCACTGCTCATAAACAATAATAACTTCTTCAATGGCATGCTATGAAAATTTTAAAGTAGTAGTGACATCAGGTTTCTAAACATAGTTTACAGGTTTAAAAAAGCTGGGTATGGGTGAACATTGAATTTCATAAGAGAACCAATTTGCATTCATTCCCAATAGTTTATATTTCTAAAGATTCATAAATAATTATTGAGAACGCAGCAGCTAACCTGTTAGTTGATGCAACTACAACTACATCTGGTGCAGAAAAGGCTGGCTTATTTGAGTCCATCAGAGTAAATAGTTGAGAGGCAAGTCGAACATCTTGCTCCCTTCTGCATGTAGACAATTTGAAATAATGTCATCAGTGAGATTGCTACATGTATAAATAAATTCCTACTAAACTGTATAATTACCCTAATAAAACTCAAAAAATTCACCAGATCCAGACCCACATGTTTCACTTTATAATATGAAGGAACAAAATATTGTACAAATGCAACAGAAGTTCAAGACAACTTCATACAACTGGTCCAGAAATAGCAGAATAATACGTATTATTACTGAAATTCTGCAACTTGTATCAGTATGGTATGAATAAAAGAGATAAGTTTATAGGGAATTAGTAGAGAACTCCTCCACACTCAATAAAACACAGAGACAAAGTATATAGAATATCCCAGCAACTCAAGATGCCCGTTCTCTCCTACCCTGTCCCAATCTATTCTTCTCCAATAAAAACCTCAAATAGAAGTCACATTTCTAAACAAACAAAAGAAACTCTTCATTATCATCACTTAATACACTTGACCTGGAACATCCAACACTAGCCCATTTATTGCCAATGACAACAAAGGAAACACCATACTGAAAACTTTAAATAACTTTTTAAAGGATATCCATTAAATGATTTTAATATTTCACTCCACTCATGACTATTTTTAATATGCGTGTGTAGAGGGGATCCGCTTACTTTAGGAATAACTCATACACTTAGTCTGCTTATTATCACATTATAAATATTAAATTTCATCAACCAACCATTGAATTCTATCTCATTACCTCAATGACCATGTAAACCAATGTTACATAAATTCGACCTTTATAGGTATGTAAATCTTAGATTCAATATTGACCTCTTTTCATTACAATGAAGTTATTTCATAAAGCATCAAATAGATTTAAAATTTCATAATTGCTTTTGTAAATTTAAGCTACTTGATGA
The DNA here is from genome assembly GCF_000499845.2 of Phaseolus vulgaris. Taxonomy (NCBI): domain Eukaryota; kingdom Viridiplantae; phylum Streptophyta; class Magnoliopsida; order Fabales; family Fabaceae; genus Phaseolus; species Phaseolus vulgaris. Next base: position 4,782,840 of record NC_023757.2, read on the forward strand.
AAATATTCAATTTTACAGTTGGATTCATGAAATTTGATGTCTACTGTGAGAATATATTAAATGAAGTATCACAACAATTACTCCTAGAGTATGTGAATTTTCCCCCAAAATATATTGACAAAAATAATAACCTAGTCAACAAATATCAATGAAATGATATTAAAATAAAACATTTGAACTTCTGAATTTTGATGACACTCAACAGACAGACAGGCTACAACCTATCCACAAATCAGGCAAATGTAAAATGTTTAGGGTAACACATAACAGATTTAAAACAAGTTAACGAGAGGTAAAATATTATAACAAAGAATATAAATAATGCAAGATTAGAGAGTCTCTCACAGGAGATGTTTTAATTTACATTAGAGAATACCATCATCAAAATTGTGTTCACAGACTAAATTTATCTTATTTAGCAAATATGTCATCAATTGTTTCATACTTGGAATCTCGGCGAGCACACAGTGCATCGATTTCATCTATAAAGATAACCGATGGCTTGCCCAAGGCTACATGAGATGATGCCTCTGAAAAAGCATCACGGAGAATTCTCTCACTTTCACCAGCATGTGCTCTACGAACAGAGTGTGGACTGAAAATACATAAACAGACAAATAATGACAAGCAATTGATCAACGTCAAAGAACTCCAAACACTAGATCCATTAAACTACATTAAAAAAGAAGAGTACCTGATAATTGTCAGATGTGCCCCACACTCTCGAACAACTGCTCGTACCAAACTTGTCTGAATAGAATTCACCATACAGGTAGAGATATAACTAACTTTACATTCACAAACCAAGCAAAATGTAAGTTTGACTCATAACATGATTGCACCATATTAAGACATCAAATCCAACCCTGTATTTTTTTTGTCTATCTGTTTTTTGTCATTTTCATTTATTCCCATTGACAAATCTTGCCTTTATCCCTTCAACAACAGTCCAGGACTTTACCAACAGATTGTCTATAATTGGTATCTGTTAAACGCTAGGGAAGAAAGAAACATTGAACTGAAACCATGTGTTTCTGAAACAGCACGAGTACTTTATTTATATTGAGTAAAAGGAATCAATACAATAAAAAGAGAATATTTTATATCCTCTAATAACAAAAGATGTTATACAGGAATAAATAAAAGTGTTCCTAATAATATACATATATAATCTACATCGAGGATCAACTCCTTATTTCTATAACTATAACAGTATATTGTGTTATCAACATGAGGGCTATATTCATGTACTAATCAGACTGGTCTCAGTGGATTGTTGTCAACCCGCTCAGATTATGATGTATGATAAGTACCCAAACCCAAGTAACCTAATGCAAAATGGAGCAGCTGATCTGGTAGCTACTATGCTTTCAACTATACTAACTACAAGGAATTATGTATAATTAAATAAACAGAAAAGGCTACTTGGAAAATAAACAAAAAAAATTGCAGTATATTCTCTGTTCCATGTTAAGTTAAAAAGGGGATCATTTTTCAAAAGAAATCACCTTTCCAGTGCCTGGTGGACCGTACAGCAGCAATCCTCTGGACCACTAGAAGAAAATAAAATAAATAAAATAAAAACAAAGGGACAAGATTCATTGACAGTTACAAAGAACAAGACCCACAGATTAATAGAAGAAAAAACATACTGAACAAAGGGAAAAATTGAACCTTAAGGCCAAGCTTCTGTGCCTCTTGAGAGAAGTGCATAGGGAATATGATGAGTTCTCTAAGGGCCTGAAGAGCTTCAGTGTTGCCACCAATGGCTTCCTCGGCTCTCCAGTGATTGTTGTTGTCACTTCTGTTGCTGGTACAGCTTTCCATCTCTGCACAAATAACAGGCTGATGAGTGAGGTGGACAAGTCAAATATTTGCCTTGGAAAATCAGGACCCAAACCAGTCCTTAACTGATTCATTGTGACCAGGATAAGTTAGGCCACATTTTAAATATCATTGGCAGTGATATAAAACTCAATCCAGTCATCGATTCAATCAAGTTATTGGATTGTTGATTCAACCAGTGAGTCACAAGTTAAATGGGACATGTATTGTGTATGTGAGAGAATCTATTTCCAAAGGGTATTTGGTTTTTAGATCTATCTAATTAGAAACAAGGAAATGGTACAAGTTGCAGCACATTGAACATGAAACAAAAATCTCACAGCGAGTACTTAAAGTAGCAAATAATTTAAACATATCAATACATGTTAAAAGAGCATTCCTGATCCTTCTTCTCATTTCGCCTATTATTCGAAACCAACGGTTCTCATTTACAATACAATTTCCAACTACCAAATGCCAATCATATATAAAGAAACATCACAATCATTTCAGAAAGAAATTAAAATTAAAACACCATGTGACAACTTAAGAGTAATCTTCTAATGAAAAGCATTATTTGCAATTTAATTCTACAGCCATCACAATTGTAGGGAGAGTCATCCTCCATGTTTCAAACACCTCACCAACGCTCAATAACACTAAACAGCAAATAATTGACGAACAGCAGAATAGGACAGGAAATAATGTGGGAAGTGGTGAAAGGCATACCAGAAACACGAGCAGGGCCAACCACAACCAGGAGAGAGACAGTGAAGCTTGTCGTGTCGCAGAGGAGTCCTGTCGTGGACTTATAAGTTTCAGATAGATGAAACTTACATGAAATGGAATGAAACAGATGAGATTATGGATGGAGACACAGGAGCAGAAGAGAGAATAGCAGCAAATTGCTTAAATAAAATTGAATTAAATGTCAAAATTGTTATTCATTTTAATTTCAATATTCGTTATTCCTATGGCGGCCAAGTTCAATGAATTGCATTTCTTCACCATTTTCATAACAAATATTAAAATAATTGTAGAAAAGAAAATAGTTAGCAAAATTAATCAGTCTTAGTAAATAAGTAGCTGAAACTCTAATGGGTTTTCAATATTCTACACATCACCATGTCAGAAAAACTATGGAAAAACAGATAAAAGTAGAAGAAAATGAACCATAGCGTGGATGAAATTGAGGGTACTGAGTGCTTTGTTAACCGAAAATTCACCTCACATACTTTCTTATTCAAACGGTGCAATTCGCATGTCACTTCCTTCAGTTTCGGTGGATGAATCGATTGCAAGCATGGTGAAGCGGTAGAATTCGTTGGTTCTTAAATTGATTCTGTCGGTGTCTTCAACCTATACAATGGCCAGCTTGAAACTGTGAACTGAGTTATATTAACCCCTTTTTACAGCATACTTCACAAAACCAAGAAACCCTAATTTTATTAAAAGAGTTATAACATTTTTCTCTCTCATCTATCTGAGACTTACAAAGACCAAAGGATATTTATTTATTATGTATGAATTTTTGTTAGTCCTCCACTTATATTTCATTTTATCCCCAACTTATTTATTTTATAATAATATAAAAAGAGGATTATTCTCTTTGGTTTAGACTGATATTCTTGAATAATTGAAGTGTGTATATTTATTTTTAAATTATCAGTAATTTTTTTATTTTATCGTATAATTAAAACATTGTCTTTGTATTTATTAAAACAAACCATATATTTATATTGAAAATATAAATGTACTAATAATAATATTATTTATTTAATTTAAATATTAAATATTATTATATTAAATAAAAAAATGTGAGACGCGCTGACTTTTTTTCTATCACTATTTTTACTTTTATTTTTTTATTTAATATATTTTTTTCTATATCTAATATCTTTTTATTTTTATTTTTCTATTTAGCATCCTTTTATTTTTATTTAAAAAAGATAGCACAATTTTCACTTTTAAATATTAATAAAATTATAGTTAATTTAAATATTTATAAAATTAAAATAGAAGAAAAAATAAATTTTGAAAATTTAAAATTAAATGTATAAAAATTTATGAAAAAATATCAATATAAAGATAATAAAATAAAATATTTTATAGGTATTTTTATGTAAATAAATATTATGTATAAAATAAATGTAAATCCCAAACCATAAAATGCTAAACTCGATTTCTCAAACTCTAAGTCATAAACTCTAAACTTCCAACCCTAAATCCTAAATATTATAAAAAAATATTATATAATCATATTTATTATTATAAGTTAAGACATATATTTAAATTCACTAAAATTTTATAAATATTTAAAAATTATTCTTCTCATTTTTAATTAAAATTTTCAAAACATTTTTTACTTAAAAATGTTTTTAAAAAGTATTTTATTTTATTTTATTGATTTTAAAAAAAATTATTTTTTATTTACTCTAGACAAAGAAATAAAAAATTATAAAACAAAATTCTAAAGAAACCAAATTCTAAGAAGAGTTTTTTTTTTAAGTAAAAAATGTTTTTAAGTAGAAAAATAAAAATAAAAGAGTGTTAGATAGAAAAATAAAAATAAAAGAGTAAGAGATGAATAAATAAAAGTGGAATATTGATATTTAAGGGAAAAAAATCATCGTACGCCTAGTAGTAATAATAATAATATAAGATGTAATTTAACAGTTTTTTTTTTCAGAATATTGAACTTATTTATTTAATTTATCGTTTCTTCTATTATGTTTTCATTTTTTTTTTTGTATAACTCTATTTTACATCATTAGTTGTATTAAAAAAACAAAAAATATTTATTTTCATACATCATAGTAAATGTCTATTTTTTTTGGAATTGGGATATTTATTTATTATGTATGAAATTTTTCTTAGTCCTCGACTTACTCAGGTTATACATTTTAAAAATAAATTACTTCACATGCATATTTTGGTGTAATAAAAATATATAAGACTGAGACAAATTAAAAATATTTAAAAATCTTTCAAGATAATCCAATCTCGTTCTATTTTTTAATATAATTTTTTAGATAAATCGACATTTGATTCTAAATAAATAAAAAATTCAGGTTTATAAATAATTTACTAAATATATATGTCGTTTCCTTGACCTTCTTATTAACTCTTTAACTTTTTAGAAATTTTTAAGTGAAGTTAAGCAATTCTGATAGAATTTATATTTTTTTTTGTAAATTTTATTTTAAATTTAAAAAATCAACCAAACTAAATTAAATCGTAAAATACATTGTATTTTTTTCTATATTTATTATTTATTCAATTGTTTAATATTTATAAGTTTATGATTATAATTATATATATCAGTTTAAACTTTTTTTAATAAATAATCTAAATCATTATAAAAAGTGGATATTATTATATTATAATTTTTTGTTGGTGTCATTTTTTAATTATAAAATTTTAATTTTTAATAATTAAAATTTAATTAATTAATTACTTAAAAATAAATATTTTAATGGCATAAGCCCATATAGGTCTGTAGATAAATTCTGAGTCCCACATTCTCTCCCTTTCATTCAACGTTCATTCAGTAGTTTTTTTGGTTCGGTTACACAACTTTCTCTCTCTCTCTCTCTCTCTCTCTCTCAACCCCTCCAACACTTCACTCAGATTTCAAAGGTAATCTCTCATTCCAACATGATTTTACATTTCCCCCTTTCCGCGATTTCATTCAGAGGCTGAATTTCATTTCAGGAATCGAAAATTTCACTTTCGAGGTATAGATTTCATCGTTTTTGTTTTTGTCTAATTTTTAGTTTCTGTCTCGTAAGAATGTCTGCTTCTGTTAAGTTTCTCAAACCTAATCTCTGGTTATTTTGGGGGTGAAGGATTATATGGGTGCATGAGTTTAAGATTTGATTTCTTTATTTTTTTATTCTATGGCCCAGCAGTACTGGTAGTGCTTTTTAGGGTTTTAAAGAATATATTTTTCATCCTCTGCTGTATTTCTTTTACCATTTTGCATGACTTTCATTTTCTTGTCTACTCTGTATAGCATTGCCTTTTTCTGTATATTCTGTTAAATTATAGCGAATGATCGGATTCTTTAATGGGCTTTAATGTAAGTAGTTGTTTAGGGTTGCTCTTGGGTCTTACAATTGGCCAAACTTGATTTTGCAGTTCATTTGTTGAGTTGATTATAGAATATATTGTCTTTTTGCTTTTCTTTTGGATTAAAATATCATTTCCTCTTTTGGTTATTTCTTCTTTTTCTTTAACCAGAAGTAAAGAATACTATTGCATTGCATCACTCTACTAATTGCAATCGCAACCAGGGTAGCGCTACAATCTGTACCGATTTTATGCAGCATTCTTAATACAATTAATAGAAAAAGAAATACAAAGTGGGGGGAGCCAAACCAAAACCCAAGAGAATCTAAATTGTGAGAGACCACATCTATCTCTTCAAAATTCAGAGATGATACAAGGAGGCACTCAATCTCAACAAATAAAAATTAAAGTTCTAAGACCATATGCAGCTAACCTATCCGCACACCTATTTTCCTCCTAAAAAATGTGTGAAAATCTAATCTGTATATCTTTAATAGACTCCAAAACAATATTCCTTCCATTCCTTAACTTCCAAGGAACTAAAAAACTATAAAAAAAAATAAGAAGCTGTCACAGTAAGCAAATAATCCTTCTCCCCCAACGACCTCTTCGACCTTTCTGAATACTGATATCATTGGTTATTACTTATTACTGCTTACAAACAGCAATTTTATCGGTTTCTACAAATGACATTGCCATTGCACTGTAGTGGACCATATGGTTGTGGCTATTGGTTGCTGCAGGAAACTGATAGCGTTGTGCTTTTGTGTCATGCAAAACGCGGCCAGATCAAGGAGGAGGGGTAGTTCCACTATTCATTGTTTGCACCTCTGCCTCTCCATTTTCCAGTCAAAAGTTTGGCTGAGCTCACCTGGATTTTGCCTAACCAATTATTTTCCAGCCAAACCATTCATTTTCTGGCCAAGTTTATTCTTTTCAAGCTTCCTCTATTATGCACAAAACTATTGATTGTTTTGGAGGTTTTGTCTTAAACTGTTTTCATACATTTCGTCTATTTATGTAAAATGCAATGGATGCCTAATCATTTAATGAAAAATAATATAAAAATCTACTTGCAATATCTTAGCTCATATATTTACTATTAAATAATTTATATAAATCCAATAAATAGGATTAGTAGCTGGCAAATTAAGGATGAGTAGGTATTGAACAAAAAGAATTCAGCTTAAATTGAGATTTTGTATGAAGTGATTTTTTGAATTATTGTTAGAGGTGATTGAACATAAAAGTTATTTGAGTATCTCTTAGACAGATTCTAACCCAATCATATAAAATTGACTTATAAGGTAAGTACTGCCAAGTTTTCTCTAGACTCTATTAAAGCCATATTTGTCGTCAATGTGGGACCAAGTGCCTTCTTGAGACGAGGCTGCAATTATGGTGCATTAGGGGTGACTACAATTAAGGTGGCTTTCCAACAGTAGCTCCGTTTATTTTATTACTAACATTTAAACACAACCATGGTCTTCACGTTTGTACAAGTGATTTTAATTTTGCTCTTATTCCTTGTTTCAATTCCAATGCGCTTTATACATTAACAAAATCTCTACATACTTTGCCCTTATTTATCCACAGTTTTTAGGCCAAATGATTTTGTGACCATTGGCACTACTTTCTTTTTCATTCTCAGCCTCTCTTTAGTTGAAATGTTATTGCCTTTTCTGGTTTATGTGAAAAATCAATGTTGTCAAGATCGCGAGTTAGATAAACGATCTTCTGATCTTGTGATCTTTTTGGACGAAAACGGGTTGGATCGTAGGTGGGAGCAAACTCTCTCTGGATCGAAGCGATCTAGCGATCCAAGGGTTGGATCGGACGATGCATCAGCCTCCACGATCCATGACGCAACCAAAAAAACCCTATACCTAATAAATCCTAGAAACCTAAATTTTTCATAACATGTGCTTCTGTCGTGCCGTTTTGCTGCCATTGTGCTCGTTGTCGCCGCTCGTGCTCACTGTCGTCGCTTGCGCAACGTGTCGTCGCCGCTAGCACTGCGTTTCGTCATCGTCGCTTGCGTGATTCATTGCCTTCGTCGTTGTGCACCACTGCGCCCGCTGCCTCCGCCACTACGCACCACCGCCGCATTGCAATTTGCTGCCTCTGCTTTGCCACTACCTCTGCTCCGCCACTGCTCCACATTATTTGAATCTACTTTTAGTTATATTATGTATTTAGACCATTTAGTTATGTTATATATTTGGACAATTTTATGAATTATGAATCTATTTTTAATTATGTTATGTATAGTAGTAACTTGAATAGTAACTCTTCCGAGTTGAGTTACGATCCTCGAGTTACAAGTTTTCAGACCCCTTTCGATCCGCCTTCGAGTTACGAGTTTGACAACATTGTTCTTATCTTCTCTGGATGTACTAAAATTTTCCTTTGGAATCTTGTGCAGAGTGCCTATGTGATATGGATCAAGAAGATAACAAGATTGATCTTGTGAATCCTACTGAACTGTCTTCTAATCCTCTGGCATCAGGGACAACTGAGACGATGACCACTGAGAATCCTTTGTCATCTGGAAAGGATGATATGCTGGGTACCGAGAATCCTCCATCTTCAGGAAAAGATGATGTGATGGGTAACGAGAATCTTCCAGAAGTGTCTTCTAATGCTATGTCTTTAGCAAAAGATGGTATAGTGGGCACTGTAAATCCTATTGAAGTGTCTCCTAATCCCATGGCTTTGATAAAAGATGATATGATGAGCATTGATAATCCTGTGTCATCTAGAGAAGATTATGAGAAGTGTGCTAAGAATCCTCCTGAATTGGCTTCTAGATCTCCAACATCAGAAAAAGATGGCATGATGGGCACTATGAATCCCAGTGAAGTGTTTTCTAGTCCTCTGTCACCAGGAAAACATGATATGCTGAACACTGAGAATCTTCCTGAAGTGACTTTTGGTCATCCTTCTTCTGGAGAAGTTGATGGAAGGAAGGATATTGATTCCCCTGAAGGTACTAGTAAACCAAATTTGAGTGGCAAGAATGCCCTACGACTTTTGAAGGCAAAATCTAAAATTGTTAAGAAATTCCAAGCTGGTAAACTTCAGGGGAGGAACTATGGTTCTCAAAAGATTCATGGGAAAAGAAGAATTACGAGTTCTAAAAAAGTGGTGGATAATGCTGATGGGAAACAAATTTCAGACTCTAGTGAGCTAAAGGAAACAAATGATGAACCACCTAAGGGTAAGGGTGAGAAGGCTGAAAATAAAATAAAAGAAAGCCAAAATAAGAGCACTGCTGACAAAAGTCCCAAGGAAGAGTCAGACAGTAGCCAACTGAAGGTTACCGATCCCCCTGAAGGATCTAGTAAACCAGAGTTGAGTGACAAGAATACTCCACAGTCATTGAAGGCAAAATATAAAATTGTTAAGAAATCTCATGCTGGTAAATCATTGAAGAATAGTGGTACTCAGCATATTCATGGCAAAAGAAGAATTAGTATTTCCAAAAAAGTGTTGGATAATGCAGATGAGAAACAAATTTCAGACGATAGCCACCTGAAGGAAACTGATAATGAACCACTGAAAGGGAAGAGTCAGGAGGTTGGAAAAAAAGTAAAAGAAAGCCAAAACAAGAGCACCAATGGCAAAAGTCTCAGAGAGAAGACCCAGACTCGTAAGGATAAGACTAAGCAAAATCTAGAGAGTGAAGAGAAACATAGGGACTTACGCATGGGTTCTAGGAGCGTAAAACACAAAGTTAAGAGAGGTGGCATGGAAAGGAATCTATTGAAAGACAAGAAGGGTGAAAAGCTTGGTGGTTTCATCTTTATGTGCAATGCAAAGACAAAACCCGATTGTTTCCGCTATCGTGTCATGGGTGTTTCAGCTGGTAAAAAGGATGATGTTTTACAAATCAAACCTGGACTTAAGCTTTTTCTTTATGATTTTGATCTGAAGCTACTGTATGGCATTTACAAGGCCTCATCTTCTGGTAGCATGAAGCTTGAACCCAAAGCTTTTGGTGGCAAATTTCCTGCTCAGGTTACTTTCTTTCATTTTCATGTCTAATTATTCTGATCTTGTTTCTTATTTATATGCTGATGGCTAACACCTTCAGGTGCGGTTCAAAATTGCTGCTGATTGTTTCCCACTACCTGAGAGCATTTTCAAAAAAGCCATCAAGGAGAATTATAATGAAAAACACAAGTTCAGAACAGAACTTACTGTTAGACAAGTAAGAATTGAACGTTACCTCTAGTGGCCTGTCTATATTTCTTTTTCTATTGTTTTTTATGGTGAATGCTATTTGAAATATTCTGTTTCAGGTGAGGAAGCTCACTCAACTTTTCCAGCCAGTTGGAATTCGTTCAGGTGTGCACCCTGTCCACTCCCAGCCAAAAGTAATAATTCGAGATAGAGAATCTCCCGAGAGTGTTAGGGGATCATGGTCCCAGTTGCAGAGGGAAAACTATAATGTGCAGTCTTTCTATAGGGATCATCAAATTGACCAACGAGAGGAAATTGGTCATGATCTGTATCCAATGGAGAACAATCAATCTTATAGTCTACCAAGATATAGAAGGAATATGGCTACCACATCTCATGTTAATCCTAGATTGGAATCTTATGACAGACACTATGAACCTCATCACCTGGACCATGGCTACCCGAGAAATGTTCCTGCTCATGTAGAAAGTGTTCGAACTGATCATCTTTATTTGAATGACAGTAGGGATTCTCTGTTTTTGAATGACAGTAGGGATTCTCTGTTTTTGAATGACAGCAGGGATCCTTATCATGTCTATCGCCACGGTGTTTCACCTAGGGATGCATATTTGGGACCTTTAAGCAGGGAGGAAAACTCTTATTTGAATAGGCGAAGTCATTTTGTTGGGACGGATAACTTGCCAAGGAGAGAGGCTGAACGAGATAGGCATTACCCAATCTATGATGCTCCTGATGCTTTGTCTGATCGTCATCAACTGCGGCCATATCATGGAGACAGGTTGCCAGTTTCTTCTCGTTACTCTTTTGCTGGCCCTTCATTTCGTCACCACTGACAATGTATTTCAGAATTTCTTAGTTCCTTACCCGTAGTATTTGTCTTCTAAATTCTGGTGACTGACTGGTAGATATTAAAAAATACTATATGCAAACGTACTTGAGCCCTTATGGATTTGGAAAATAATATCTGTCTGCTTAGATTTTAATCCTGGTCAATATGCAAATTGTCAAACAGTCCCCACATTGTTTGTGATTGCCTGCTGTAGAACATTAACTTAAGGGCCACTTTGGATATCAATTGGTAGGCAAATTCTTCCTGCACCTCCATGCAGTTCTTCTTGTTTTGAAAATTAATTAAATTACCTTTTTACATTTTTTATTGAATATTTTTTTTAATTCTGGAATGTAAAATCCAGATACTTCCTAAAGTATAGAACTCAAAAGTTAAATTGTGACTTTTTGTATTCTGGATTATATAGGAATGCAAAATTTGTGTTCTTACAAATTTTGTATTTTGGATTGTTCAGGAAGAAATCCATGATTACTTCTTTGGTTTTGTTTTGTGGCTAGTTGCAATATACTCCTTTTAAGGGATAGGAAAGATAGACGAGCATAGTTTCAGTTAATGAAACTAAGACAACTCGTGTTGCAGTGTAGGCAAGTAATTTGGGAAAATCATACATGGACAAAGAATTTTTTTTTCTTCTAAACTCATGCATGCAATTGGATAATTCCTGGTTTCACCGTAACTAACTCAGAGGTAAAGGGTTTTGTGTAACTCTAGGAGGCTAAAGGGTTTTGTATCCTGCTCATGTCATCTTTTATCTGTCACTTTCTCACCTTTCACTGAAGGATTTTGTATGGGTCTTCAGGCTATTGTACTAGAATAGAAAAAAAAATATTTCATTTAGCTGGTCTTTTAACCTTTTAGGAGCAAGCCCTTGCTAGTTTTTCACACATACATGGTTTGTTTGGATTTGAGACTAGTGGAATGGGGATATGAGGTTGTTTAAATTAAGATAAAAAAAGGTGGAAAAATGAAGAAAATATTTATGAAATTTTTTTAGTGATGTTGTGATTGAAATTGTGTTTTTTTAATTGATAAAAATGTAAATTTATAAATTTACTCTTATATTTAAGATTATTGAAAAATTAATTTGATTTATTTATTTATGGATTATAATTATTTTTATTTAAAACATTATTTTCAATATTGCATAAGAATTAATTTAAAAATAATACAAATTATATGAAATAGTTAGAACATATTTATTATTATAAAAAAACATTTTGTTAAATTAAATAAATTTTTAATTGTGTAAAAGAAAAAAGAAATGTTAGTAGAAAATTGAAAATGCATTTAATTTTTTAGGTTGAAACAAAATTAATTGATAAAGTGTGTGAATAATAAATATTAAAAGCACATGGGCCTTTTTCTCTTACTCTATCGGTGACTAAGTTGTCATTTTGAAGATGAATACATCGTTCTTATAAAACTTTGTATATTGGTTTTAGGGTGATAGTGCGGGTTGACCAATTCCGTATAGATCCGTCTCATATTTGATTTGCAAAATGCGAGTTGAGTTGGTCTCCTTTCCTCAATGAGTGTGCGTTCATTTCATTGCAAAATACTATTTTATTGAAGATACGCGCCAGGTGTACTTTATGAATGAAATAACCCATCACTAAAAAGTATAAACAAGTTTTCTACACAAGACTAAGAGACACTTTTATCAATATACATCATACACTCTTAATATAGAGTACTTACTTGATCGTAAGAGAATCCTTTTTAGGTTCACTCTTGGACATGCATCAAAGAGCAGTAGAGATGAAAAGTGAAGAAGGAACGTTCGAGCACGAAAGAACGAGTATGAGAAGGGTAAAGGAGGAGTGATCGAAAGATAAAAAACAATTGTTACTGCTAGTAACTATATAGGCCCTGTTAGTCTAGTCTATACAAATACAATTATTTTTTTTTTCTTTTACAGTATTCATTTTATTCTTTTATTTCTTTAAAAAAATATTTTGATGTTTTTTTAAAAATAAATCATTTTTTCTTTTGAAAATAATGATCAATTTTTAATGGTTTTGATTTTTTTTTTAAAGATGTATTACTAGCACGAATATAAACCTGGTTACACTCATGAAACCATCCAAACATAATTAATTATATTTTTAGGTTGAATAATTAATTTAAATAATTTTTTTCTCGTGTACTCAATTAGATTTAAGTTGAACAATAAATTCATGATTTTTAAATTTGATAAATCCAACTCAACTTAACTGCATAATAACTAAAAAATTAAAATATTGTATTTAATAGTTTTATTATAAAAATAGTTTTATGGAGCAGTAAAATGAAACCGAAGATTGAATTTAAAATAGTCACAAACATAGTGAACATGTGAAAAAAGTAGTGTAATAATGTGTAATCTAAAAATTACAAAATATAATATTATATTTTTTTAATTGTTTGTGAGATTCATATTTGCAGAAGTTTCACGATGCTTAATGCTACTTTTGCTTCTAACACAGTAGTTGAGTTTCATAATTACCATGTAAGAGTGTCTATAATAAGAAAATTAGATAAAAGTATTAAAAATAATGTTCCCAGAATTTCTCGTATAAAGTTTATGATAAATTTCTTTCTACACTAATAATAAATCATTTTTATATACTTTTTATGGTATTTATTATAAAAAAAGTATAAGATTAACAGCACAAATATTTTATTATTTACAATTTATCAAAATTTATAAATAAAATGTTAGACCTTCAATTCCACCTATTTCTCATCGTTACATAATGATTCTCTCCTCCTTTTGTAATGAATGTAGTTTAAATGTTTGTTCAAGTATATTAAAAAACAATAAATGTATTAATTTTAAAACAATTTTAGTGAATTAATCTCACTATTTCTTAAAAAGTATAGTAGAGTGGACAAAAACAATTAAACTGCTTATTTTTTAATTAATTTCATAAATTTAAGGTTCTGTTTGCTTCAAGGATTTTACTATTCAAAATGAATGATTTGAAGGGATATTAATGATTTAGATAAGGAGATCTCTACGGAAGGGGAGATAGTGAATCCTCATGAACAATGATTTCTCTCATTCTCCTCATATGCAAAGATTTGAGGAGAAAACCAAACCACCTAGAATTGTAGTGTTTTTTATTTTTTGTTAGATATATCTTGGTTCTATTTTATCTCTTCAACAAGTTTAGTAATGAGCATAACGACCCTATTGTTCCGATGGAGAGAAGAACCTATGATTGCATTCTTTTTTGCTTTGTTATTAATGGAAGAATACATATAATAATATTTTTTTTTTCCTATTGTTTTTTCATCTTATATAATAGTTCATACTTTATTCTATATATTTTATCTTTTTTATAAATAATTTTGTTGTACAATTCACTTTATATATAACATTCTTATTATAAAATGGCCTCTAAAATATCTAAATGATTATATATCTACATAAATCTAAATCAATGAATATAAAAAAAATTCAAAATTTACAAATAAATATAACAATAAATTTGTATATGCTTATATAATATTATTTTTACTATTCTTTCCACGTTTCTATAATTATTTAATGATACCAAAATAAATTATTCAACTGTACCGAAAATAATTTAAAATATTTCAATTAACTCAAATCTACACAAAAATACCTCATATTTCATTATTTAAATATTTTTAAATACAAAAATAAATTTGCAAACTTACATTTTATATTAAAAAAAAAAAATATCAACTATCACATCACTCACAAACAACTCAATTCCTCATATAGCACTATTTACACTTTTATTTTCTCATGTAGTACCCTTATGTTTTTATTTCTCTATAGCACCATTTCAAAAGTAAAATAAAAAATAAATTAATAAATTATAAAAAATCGATAAATTTAATTTTGAATGCATTAAAAAAATAAATATTTTTAATGTTTAAAATAGTTAGAAATATAATTAATGAATAAAAAAATAAGGTTTTACAAAATAAAAATAAAAATGTAATAAATTAAAAATATTTAGTTTTATTTTTTTTTAAATGAAGAAAATAAAAAATTAAACCCTACAACACAACAACATAAAAGTTTAATCTATAAACAAAAAATAATATTTATTTTTATTATTATTGTAAATCTAGTTAGTAATTAAAATTGATAAAAATAATGTGTATAATTTGAAAGAGTTGATTAATTTAATGTATGAGGACAATTACCCATGTTGACAACATCTTTCTTTAGTGTTGTGTTTCTAAACCGCCTCATGAAGTTTTGTGTCGCATGCAATACAAATGCACAAAATTATTGTTATTCCAACCACTACCGTCTCTAGAGTATGCACTCTTTATTGATTCATGGTGGTCAGAAATGAGACAGAGACCATCTTGCGGAGTGACTTATCTTCGTAGGTTTCGCAAGAAAAAGAATCAAGCATCAGCAGTTTCACCCTCTATGATGGCAAAGGCAATTGGTAATATGTTGTTTCAGTCATTTTGCGCAACTGCGACCAATAACGTATAAGAAAGTTCCATCAACTTGGACCACCGACTTGCAAAATTTGAAACCATCAATGCATGGTTTGAATGTCCAAAATACCCTCTTGAAGATTATGTGGCCCGTGTCCAATTGGTTTCCTTCATAAGCAGGTTGGGTCTTTATTTTTCAAATAAACTCAGGAACGTAAAGTTGCATTGCATTTATGAGTGTTGACTTATGACTCTTCCCAATTGCCATATACATTTTTTATGGCTAGTTGTTTTCCTAGCCATGCCTTTTTATATGTGACTGTATACTCTAAATATGACTTCATGTGCGCTATTATGGTTGACACTGGTGTGGAAGGGTCAACTTGGATGATTTCATGAATGCTTTGTGCAATCATTCAATGTCTTCTTCCATTCTTTGTGGGGTCATTCCCCTTTTGATAACAACAACTTTTGGTGTCATAAAACGAAATGTACATCCTTCAATGAGACATTATTTCATTGATCCATCAAAGTGAACAATAAAATATAATGAAGTTTGTTGACAACAAACAAAATGTTGGGTATGTAGTACAAAAGAAAAGATGGAGAAATCAAATATGTTGGATGTAACATACTTATTTAGTATCGCCTTATATCCTTTATCTTGTTTAGATTTGTTTTTTTTAATATTTTTTATCTTTATCTTGTTTAGATTTGTTTTTATTTTTTTATATCTTATTTTATTTTTCTTTTATTTTATATCTTTTATGTTTTTAGTTATTATTATTTTTTCTGCCATTTTTTATTTATCTCTGTTTTTGTTTTTATTTTTATTGTTGTTGTTTTTATTTTTTATATTTATTTATGTTTTACATTTTTTTTTTCAATTTTAAGCATCAAGTGTAGCATTTACATTATTTTTTTTAGGATTTTACATTTATTTAGGTAGACACTTCAATATTATTTGTTTCTTCAATACCAATTAATACTAATTGATTTTGATTATTTTATAATTATGTTTTATAATTTTTACTTGAAATTAACGTGATTACATTATCAATATCAATAATAATAAAAATAAACACTAATTTATGTTTATGGATTCAACTTTTATGTTGTTGTAGGGGAATAAAAGTGTAAATAATGATATATGAGGAATTGAATCCTTTTACAAATATACTTTTATCGTACTTCAATCCAAATACACTCACTCCCTTCACGCTTTATTCTCACACCTTCACACATTGAATCTCTCAAATCCTCACATCTTCACACATTCAATCTCTCAAATCCTCACACATCTTCTCCCTAACCCAAATACAACCTAAATATTCATTTTAGAAATTAGAAAATCCAAATTTCTAATTTAAATTTCATTCTCTCTGATAACCCTAGTGAAGCTTCTTCCCGTAGTTAACCCACCGTCGCCGTTCCGTTCGTCTAATCACCGCCGTTGTGTCGTCGAATCACCTCCTCCGACATCGGCTTCCGACATTGGCGCTTCGGCGCTCCCAACCTTGTCTCAGTGAAACTCTATGCCGTTACTGGTGCGTTCTTCTCCTACACCTTTCGCATCCTCCTCAGCCAGGTGCTTTGCCTCATACATAGTACATCTAGTTATTGATGAGACTTTACTGGAACTGAAAGAATCCTAGTCCTTTCATATTTTTCAAATTCTAAACTGTTGTTTCTCTCAATTTTTCATTCGGTTTCCTCTTTCATAATGTTCTAATTTATTATTATTATTATTTATTTAGTTTTGTCAAGATTGTGTAGCAAAGACTTGTTTTACCCCCGAGTCAGAATGTGAAAGTTTACAACTCTATCTATTTTTTTTTTACTAATCACAATATTAGCAGTATGCTAATTAAAACTTGGAATTGTTATATTATTGTCATGCATGCACTTTTCATGAACTTGAATTTGTATTCAGTGTATTGCCTTTCGATTTTTGTGTGGGAATTGTTATGTGTGTTATGCCATTATCTGTTATTGAGATGCACCAAAGTCATATAATCACGATAGGAAAAGTTTCAAAGGATAAGATAGTAGAGTGAAATGAGCCAATTAAGTGTCTTTATTCTATTGTTTTATCGGCTTGAAAACTATATTCACTTCAAAATAATTATTGTCATTGTCGTTGGTTCACTGAATTTACCTTAAATCCAACATGGTGATTAAACTGAGTTTCATAGGAAGAATTTGATTTGCTAGCTTTTAATTCTGGATTCATGCTAAAG
The DNA here is from genome assembly GCF_000499845.2 of Phaseolus vulgaris. Taxonomy (NCBI): domain Eukaryota; kingdom Viridiplantae; phylum Streptophyta; class Magnoliopsida; order Fabales; family Fabaceae; genus Phaseolus; species Phaseolus vulgaris. The sequence goes on from NC_023757.2 coordinate 4,800,444, forward strand.
CATATGTTTTTTTGAAGAATGCAGAGAAGGTCTAACATTTGGAATATTGTAACTGCTGTATGAACAAATGTCTAGTTTGTCCTTGTTACAAATAGAACTTGCACCTTCATTTTATTTACTAATTGTTAGATAAACTTCTTTGTATTAGCACTAACTTCAGTATACTAACTTCAGTTGAAATTGGAATGATGCACAGGTTTAGTCATATATGCTGGGGAAAACCATGAAAATCTTTAAATTCCCCTTCCTAATAATTCAAGAAGTCACGCTTTCTTATGCTTTGAAATTTTTTTACGAATCAGCAAAAACCTGATTCAAGATTTGATTCTAAGGTAAAGATAACCGTATATGAAATTTATGATTTTGACATAGATACTCTCACATTCAATAGTATTTAGAATTTAATAAAAAATTATGCAACTTTCTAAAATGTGTTTTGTTCATATAAAATAATTTATCGGGTTGAGTAAATGAATATTATTATGATATAGTAAGATCCTAATTTGTCTATCCTTTTCAATCTTTTGATCTTCTCAACTTCTCGATCACGATTTCTCGATCTTTTGAAGTATATCAAGTGAGGTGGATTTCCCTCTAAATGTATATGTACTTCAATATCAAGTAGGTACTCCAATATCAAGTTTGCGAGAGAATTAATAAGTGAGATGTGATTATAATCTTGGTCATACCTATACCCAAGTTAGCTATTTGTACTATTATGCAATGAGCCTTTTAACGGGGGCCCTTATTTAGGCCCAATACTTTCAATAAACTCGTGATTATGATTCATTTAGAAGTTTAATCTAATTAGGACCTATCATTAGGGCTTATTTCTGGCATTATTTTGTTAACCTATGAAATTAGTAATATGGGATGTTGTGTTCTGACAACATGTCGAGAGATCAAAGAGGTTGACTTATCATTTGGTCTGACTTGGATCTCTATAGATCAAGAAGTTGAAAGACCGACTGGTTAACTATAAGCCGAGAGGTCAACTGATTCACGTTTTATCTCTTTAATTAATTGCTCATTTATTTATATTTTACGATAATCTTATTCAATGTAGTCCTAAAAAAATTAATTTATTATTGATTATATAAGATGAGATTAGTTTGAAACAATGTATTTACCTCATCAATTTCCCTTTTTCAGATCCATTTCCAAATTTCGTTTTCGTTTTTATTTGGCTGTATGGAATCGTAATTTTGATGTAATATATTTATCTTCTGATTGATTTGAGTCAATTCATGGCGTTGAGCTCGCTCTTATATCGTGAAATGTGAATGATAATGGTGGGAATGGAGGGTTATTACTCTGTTTCCACCGAAACAATTAAAAAAATGTGAAGATAGAATGTTAGATTTTTTATTCGTTTTGCAAGTATGTGCTTGTTGTTTTTGTTGTTTTGTCCATTGACTCAATGATTGGGTTTGATATATATTTTAAATTATTTTAGTCCAGCTTTAATTTGCTGTCTTGTGGCCACCCCAAGAGCTTTTATGTGGTGCTCAAATTGTGATTTTGGATTGTTTTTAACACCTTAACTTGAATTAAATGTAAGATCAATTGGCCGGAAGAAAAGTGGTTGTAAACAGATATACGGTGTCATGATCAGTTTTTAGTTTTCTAAATTCAACATTGTCAATCTATGTGCTTCTTGATTGGTTGGGTGTGCTTTTGTAAGGAAATGGAAAAAAATACGTACTAGATATTTGAATGCTAGTGAAAATACATTTGATAAATGTTTACTGCGTGCTTGAATATGACTGTGGTATGAATATATATTTGTTGGTTATAGCATATTATTTCATCATTTCTTTTCTTGTTGTGTCTTTTCTCACTTCTGATGTGATCTTTGTCTGTTTATTTGTAGGGGGAGACAAAACAACTTTAAGTTTAAAAGACCAGTTGAAAAAGGGTCTTGGCTTGGCCGCGAAAACCAGAAAATACAAGTGTGGTTATAATTTCAAGTTCTTTCATAGTGTTGTATTGTTCTTTGCTTTGTTTCCTTTGTGTATCAATCATGCCTTCAGTGCATCGGGGAAACTTCCCCAATCACCAAACGCAGTTCTCCGCTCGGTATTTTCTTAAACCCTGTTAGGATTTTGCAATCACTTCAGAACGAAAAAGTAAATGGAAACTTTTCAATTTGTGATTCAATATTTGTTATATTTTCTTATGCAGGAGGCAGAAGATAATGCAACAGAGGAAGTCCCTTCCGATTGCTTCAGGTATGTATCTATTGCCTTAATGTTTTAAGAGTTAATACTTTCATTTTCAACTTTTGTGGCAATGTGTAATAATTAGAATAGTTACTCAGAATGAGCTTATTAGTGTTGGCATTGTTTATTTCTGTTGTAGTTGAGAAAAGACTGGTTGAAGAGGTCCGGAAGAACGATGTGTTGATTATTGTTGGTGAAACTGGAAGTGGAAAAACTACTCGTAGGCTACATTTTATCCTTGTGGAATGCTTATCACAGTGTTTTTTGTAATCTAGGTTTTCAGGATAAAATAAAAAAATTGTTTTAGGGTAGTGGATTCACTATGTTATGTTGTTCTGTGTAGAGATTCCTCAGTTTCTGTTTGATGCTGGATTTTGCCGCGATGGAAGGGTTGGGATAACACAACCTAGACGCGTAGCTGCTGTCACTGTGGCCAAACGAGTTGCTGAGGAGTGTGGTGTTGAGTTGGGTCAGAAGGTCGGGTATGCTGTTAGATTTGATGACACGACTTCCGGCTCAACAAGGATTAAGTACATGACCGACGGTTTGCTTTTGAGGTACTCATTTTGCATAGCTCGGACTACTTTTTCACCTTTTTCCGTTTAGTTTAATCTTATAAAAATTGGCCAATCAAAACACTGTTCTTTGATTTTTCTCCTTCCTGGTACAAAAGATAGAAGATATTATATGTTAGGTGAAAATTTTACTTTTTCTTTCTGTTTGTGTGAAGCTAGTGGGATTCAAGGATTTGCAATTTGGCTTAATATGGTTGAGATGGGATTGTTGGTTTAATATGGTTGTATGTTTGGAACTGCTAAAAAGGTTTTGAATTAAAATGTGTTGTTTCCCATGGTTTTATGAGTATTGGAGTGTTGATATGCATTTTGTTGTGCTTACAGGGAAGCATTGCTAGATCCATATCTTTCTAAGTATTCTGTTATAATTGTTGATGAGGCTCATGAGAGGACTGTTCACACTGATGTCTTAATGGGTTTGCTAAAGAATGTACAGCTTGTGCGGTCAAGTTCTGTTAGTGATGGTCAGGGCCTTATTTTTGGAAAAAGGAATTTGAAGAAAGTCATGATGTCGGAGAAAGAAAATGACCAGAGTAGCCATTTGCATAAAAAGCCCCGCCATGAGAAGTATGCCCCACTGAAGTTAATCATCATGTCCGCCAGTCTTGATGCACAGGCTTTCTCTGAATACTTTGGTGGTGCCAAAGCTGTTCACATCCAAGGGAGACAGTTTCCTGTAGATATATTTTATACTCGCATAGCAGAGACAGATTATTTAGATGCTTCCTTGATAACAATATTCCAGGTCTTTGGTTTTTTAGTCCATGTATTTCAGTATAATGTGATTTAACTTTTATTTTATTGTTAGATAGAGATTTTTGGATCCCAAACAATGCATTAGTCTGGTACATTGGTTTTTGTATGCATTTTTTTGTATTTACAGTTTCATATATCATGGTTTGGTTATGGTATTTCTGGTTCATGCTTAACATTGTCATGATGAATGAAGAATAAAGTTCATAATTGCTGCTTAAATTTAAATTCATATCTGTCTTTGATTTTACAGATTCATTTAGAGGAAGGTCCTGGTGATATACTAGTATTTCTGACTGGGCAAGAAGAGATTGAATCTGTTGAAAGGCTTATCAATGAGAAACTCCCACAATTACCTAAAGAAAATCAGAAGCTTTTAATTGTGCCTATATTTGCCGCTCTTCCATCTGAGCAGCAAATGCGGGTCTTTGCACCAGCTCCATCTGGATTTCGCAAGGTACACTAGCCATGCATTTGATCTAACTAATATATGCTGCTGGTAGAACTGAATAAAATGGGAAAAATAATTTTTTGATTACTTATTTGTAAAACTATTTTATTTATTTGAAGCAGTTGCATGTCCCATTGAAACACCTTTTTATGAGTACGTTGACAAATTTAAAGTAAATGCTGGTTGTTATTTTGAGTTCTGGTAGGTTTAGGACATGTACATGATTTCATATGGCTTTTTTAAATATGGAAATTTCATGTAAGTTTTATTGCAGACATAGGACTTGTGTATTGATAATCTTATTCATAATTGATTAGCGTAAGCAAGCAAACAACATTATGCACTCTTAACATGATCCAGCTCCTATGTTTACCATTTATGTATTTTTTTTTATCAGACCGTTTATGTAGTAATGTCATCTTCTTGCAACATTACCACAATACCTCTTTTACTAGCAGTCACACTTACGGTGAAGCAATTGTGTATACCAACCAACAATATGCCATTACTGAACCCATCACCTTACAACCGTGTCCACTGCAACTACTATCATCTTAGACATCACCTCTACTACCACTAAGGCTTTATTTCTCTCAACTAACACTTCTTTTACTTTAGAAACTAAGTCAATCGCCTTGCTATAATTCCTACAGGTAATACATTGAAATAACAGAATGGTATCTCTGACTTTATAATTATGGACTTGAACACCACCAATGTATGCGAACTTATATAGATTTAAAAGAAATTCCGAGATTAACTTCTTTTTAGCTGTATTAAACTTATCTCTTTGTTGATTTTGAAGGTGATATTGGCAACTAATATTGCTGAGACGTCAGTAACAATTCCTGGAATCAAGTATGTAATTGATCCTGGATTTGTTAAAGCCCGCTCCTATGACCCTGGAAAAGGCATGGAGTCCTTGATTATAGTGCCTACATCCAAGTCCCAAGCTCTGCAAAGAAGGTGGTGCTAGATTATATTTGAGTCTTTTTAATCTTTAGTTTCACTTGTAAATAATGGTTGAATTAATTTGGTTAATTAAAATGAAGTTTGGCTCAATTTGACCAAGGACAACTTCCTTTTGTTTTTTCAGTTGAGTTTTGTAATTGGCATCTTTGATTTTCTTGAGCGAAACATGGTATTGCATGACTAGGACATTTTAGATGTGAATCTACCATCAATATTTCTAGTACTTATTATTTATTTTTAAATTAGTATGCTTGCATATGCTTGACCATTTTAAATTTTGTTTATCAGTTAAAGTGGAAGATTGTGAACCTTGTAATATATCTTATAAGAATAGAATAAACCTGTTAATGTAAAGTATCATTTTTCGCTTTCATGAAATATTTTAAATTTTTGAACATTTTTATTTTATGCAATTGCTCATTCTTGAATTATGATTTATTTTATGTTTTTTTCCCTATTAAATATTGTTTTGGTTATTGTGAAATCATTGGTAAGTTTTTGTACAGTTAATTTCAGTTAAATTATCTTCATGAATTTAGTATATATTTAATGAATTTTACTTGTGAAGAGTAATACAAATTGATTAATAATATTGCCTTTTTTTGGTATTAGTGGGCGTGCAGGGCGTGAAGGACCTGGAAAATGCTTTCGTCTATATCCTGAAAAAGAATTTGAGAAACTCGAGGACTCAACAATGCCGGAGATTAAGCGGTGCAATCTTTCTAATGTCATTTTGCAGCTTAAGGCCCTGGGTGTTGATGACATACTAGGATTTGATTTTATTGAGAAACCTTCAAGGTAGGAGACCTTCCGGAATTTTGGTCTGGCAGTTTCCCTACTTTTGCATTTGTGGATATTTATGTGATTCCATGTTTTTGGTTGATAAATTCTCTTTATCTTGAAAAGTGAAGTTATTAAAGGAGTATCTAGATATTTTTCATATACCAAAATGATATGAGAGGTATGACATTTAAACCAAAAATTAATAAAATGTTACGTATACTATGGCCTATACTTTTGGGAATTAAGAGTCCAGGGACCAAACCTACTGAAAACCATTACATGGACCATGATCAACAGAACCATATGTCTGGATAACTTTTTAGTTTTAAGCATTTTTATGTGTTAATTGAAATATTTTTTTTATAATCTTTAGTATAGCAGCCATCATGCTATCCACTATCTTGCTATAGCAGTTTTGGGGTTGTGCTGCAGTTTCAAATTGATAATTATAGTCCATGTAGTTGCTGTGCTTATGATGTCCATTATGCACGTAACAATAATACAAACCAGCCACTTCTTTCTGACCAGATGTAATATAAAACTGTATAAGGGATTTAGTGATTTACTATTTTGCATCAGCCATTACTCATTAGTGAGTCAAAATGCTTTTGATGCTGTCTCATGCATTGTTCTCCAGAACTAAATTAGCATTTTTTAGGAATCTTTGTTGCTGTAATTTTAAACTGTATTTTGACGTAGCAAAATATTACTCAAAGCTTGTGCTTATCACTTGTTTGAACAGGGCAGCTATTATAAAATCATTGGAGCAGCTATTTTTGTTGGGTGCCCTAACAGATGAGTGTCAACTATCTGATCCTGTAGGACACCAAATGGCTCGACTGCCGTTGGATCCTATTTATTCCAAAGCTCTTATTTTAGCTAGTCAGTTTAACTGCTTGGAGGAGATGTTGATAAGTGTAGCCCTGCTGTCTGTGGAATCCATATTTTATAGTCCTCGTGACAAGTTAGAAGAGGTTTGATGACTGAACTCCAACTGTATTCCTATTATATTCTATTTTGATGTAATGATGAAGCGTAATATAAAGATGGTCAGTGATTATATATATATATATGTATATATATTGTGTATCTCTCTATTAACCATTTAACAAAATATTTACAAATATCATTTGCATGATTTGAACATATGAAGTTGACTGACTGTGTGAAGGTTATGGTCTTCATATTTTTCCATATACAACTGTTCCCTCTTGGTGTTTATCTAAAATTATTTTTCTTGGTTTCTCTCATATTTTACCAGGCAAGAACTGCAACTAAATGCTTCTCAAGTCCTGAGGGAGACCACATCACATTGATTAATGTGTATCGAGCATCTAAAGATTTTTTGGAGAAGAGATCAATGGAAATGGGTATAGCAAAGACTGAAAAGGTTTATAGGAAATGGTGCAAAGAAAATTATATTAATAGCCGGTCTCTTAGACATGCTCGTGACATTCACAAGTAATTTTACCATGTTAAGCTAAATATCAAGGATTCATGATATTTTTTCTAGTGTACTCTAATCCAGACATTTATGTTTTCACACTTGCAAAATACTTTTTTTGCAGGCAGATTAAGGGACATGTTGAACAAATGGGTCTTAATCTTTCTTCATGTGGAGAAGATATGCTTCAATTCCGCAGATGCCTAGCTGCTTCCTTTTTCCTCAATGCAGCTGTAAAACAGCCAGAGGGGACATACAGGTATCTAAATTCAAGTTAGAAATTCCTGTTTGTGTGGCTTGCTTTCAAGTCCCTCCTGTAACTAGGTCAAACTCAGGTCTTCTAATTTTGAAATTATTTTTTGGTATTTTGACACTAACTGGAATCCTTAACTGCCTATGTAATTTATTTTGCTATTAAAAGACTCTTATTGCTTAGTTACATTGCAGGGCTTTGGCAAGTGGTCAGGTGGTGCAGATCCACCCTTCTTCCGTATTATTTCGGCAAAAACCAGAGTGTGTGATATTTAACGAATTGGTCCAAACTAATAACAAGTATGTCAGAAATTTAACCAGAGTTGATTACCTATGGTTAACTGAGCTGGCTCCTCAATATTACGCCATGCAGAATTAAGTCTTGGTGGTTCCACTAAACAGGTGATTCACATTATTGATTCTTCAATTCTTCTTTGTTTGGGCCTGATTTTGTTTGGTAGTTTAAATACGTCTATAATGTGAAAAGTTGATGGTTTACATCCACAATTCTATGTAATCCCTTGGACTGTCTTCATTATTGGGGGCTGGCCCCTATGAAATCTGGGAATTTAAAGCACTGCATACATCTCTACTGCCTTCTACAAGTCTGTCTTAACCTATATTTCACCATAATTTTTACACACTTGAGAGTGAAAACATGAGAAAGAATGCTCATGAGATTGATTCATCTCTCAGCTGAGTCATGTATGGGTCCTTACATGAGAGATACAAAGGGAAGATATGAACATACTATACCTAGGTGACAAATAGGTACCTCAAGCAGTTTTTTAGCTCTCCTAGAGATAGATAGAAGATAAATTTACCTATTCTAACAACTTAAACTATTCTAACACTTCCCCTCAACATTGAACATAGATATTGTACGTACCAAGGTTAGAACATATAAGTTGAATTTCAGGTCATCTCAAAGATTTAGTCAAAATATCTGCAGGCTAATCATTGGAGCTGGCAAATTCCATGCAAATTTCCTTGGACAACAACTTCTCTTGAACAAAATGACAAACAATTTCTATCTACTTGGTTCTCATGAAATTAAGGGTTGGAAACAATGTGAATAACTGTTTGGTTAAACAAGTGAGGTCTAGTCATAGTGCGATAATTAAGTTTCCCAACAAGTCGTCTTCATCTTTTGAGAAAGATTCAGTTTGCTTTGCCATTAATTTCTGATTTGGATCCATAGGACTATCTATGGGTCTACATTTGTCCAAGATGTTTATTCCATCCAACAGGTCCTTCCTATACCATTAGTTGAGTTCATTGTTCCTCTTGCTTTTGAAAATTCCAATCCTATTTAAAATCTTCTTGAACCATCATCACCTCCTCTTATTACCTTTGGACCCAAGTTACTAGTACGATGCTTCAAGGTAAATCCTCTTCTTCAAGTTCTTCTCAATCGTCACTCAATACTAGGGCTCCTAGTAATGTTGATTCAGCCTGACCCATTTCCTTTCGGAAAGGTAGTTGTTCTACATGTAATCAACATCCTATTTATAATTTTCTTAACTATTACAAGTGTAAACCTTTTCAAACCAAGGATATTGGAAAAGCCTCAATACTTCTTGGGTGTTGAAGTAGCTTAGCCAAAAGGTGTTTTAATCTCTAAAAGGAAGTATGTTTTGGATATCTTAAAAGAGACAAGTATGATTGACTATGTTCTAGTGGATAGTTGTTGGAAAATCCCACATCAATTAGAGACAACACCAATTTACAATATATAAGTGGAGGATAATCCTCACCTTACAAGTCGGTTTTGTAAGGATGAGTTGGGTTTAAATTCATTTTTTAATATGATATCAAAGTCTATTCTAGCGAGATTTGTTGGGCCTAATGTGCCACCTGCCATCAGGTTGCTATCAGGAACCCACAAATATCTAGTCCTACACACGAGATGTCCATGTCTCTGTGTGAGTTGTGTGTGTTAGAGATCTCACATCGACTAGTGAAACAAGTCTGAGTTACAAAAAAAAAGTCTGAAAAGCATGGAAATATATTAGAACCACAAATTCAAAGTTCAATAAGAAATGTCCACGAAGCTGAAGACTACTCTATACTCTTTGTAAGTTCCCGGATCATGTCTTCAACTGCATCAATCCTTTTAGAGTTAACCCTTTCTCTCTTTCGTCTAGAGGATGATGAAGACATGATATTAATCTTGAATTTTTTTTATCCCCAACTGAATTGAAATTGTGTGAACAAATAATTAATTATTTAATTAATTTGACAAAGATAAAACTGTACTTTAAATTTCACAAACAAAAGACGCAAACTTTGTTCCAATTCTTCATAATTGTAAAAAAATTATAGTGATTAAGGGTTCAAATTTTGTCTAAAGAGTAGTAAGAACTTTTGTTTTTTCAAAATGGTATAATTTTGGGTTTTGTAGTGTGACCAACAATTATGGTTTTTTGTAATCGATTATAAAAGTATACCTCAACAAAACTTAAATTAACTAGGCATATTTCCAATTCGAACATTTTCAACATGTGGGCCGAACAAAAGTTTGGTCAAAGACAAGAAATGCAATCACACAATGACGTTTGCAGAATGTTAGAATGGATTTTTAGAAAAAATTGTCATCATGCCTCAGGCCCTAATCGATTAGGCAGCATGCATAATCGGTTATTGTTAGGGTCATAGTGAATTACACTTTACACCTTAATCGATTAAGTCCCTTACCATAATTGATTATGCATGCCTGCCTAATCGGTCATGGGCCATCAACTGCACACTAAAAGGGTGGAAAACCAAAAGCAAAGGTTGAAACAAGGACAAGGGAGGCTGGGGAAACCTTTGAAGGTGGCCTGACATCACTGGGATGACTAGAATTGGGTTTTCTGTTGCTTGCCATAGAAAATGACAATAGTTGATGAGTGGACAATGGGATCTCCATTGCTCTACGAGCCAAACTAGACTAGGTGCTTGTTGGAGAAAAATGAATGTGGTAGTTGGCAATGATAGACATCATCAAGTGACAGTTTTATCACTGGACAATGGACCGACTCTAATATCAACTGGAAAATGATAATATGGGAAATACTGCTTAAGAGATTGGTTCATCTCTTACCTGATTCTTTATTTATATAGGAGTCTTTACATCAAAGATACAAAAAGAAGATATGAAAAGACTACACCTAGGTGACAAATAGGTACCACAAAAACAACTTTTTAGCTTTCCTAGAGATAGATAGAAGATAAGTTAACCTATTCTAATATATTTAACTATTCTATAATACACCATAACATATTTTTGCATGATGCAAAATAAAAATAAAAATTTGCCTAGTAAATGATGGAACCTCAATTATGAGTATGGAAGACTGATCTTCTACATAGTAGCTCCTCTCTTACAATCCATCAAGTCCTTAGGTAATTTTGGAGAATCAATTGGAACAACATCATTGTAAAATCATAATCTCAATTAGATGAATCTCCTCTATGCTTGATTTTCAAGAGATGAACTCATGATGAAGCTTCGAGTCACAGATTTAATGAACTTGAATTAAAAGACACTTTGGGAAAAAGAAAATTAAAAGGTGGAGAAGAGAAGAGATGAAGAATCATTCCATTTGAGTAAACTAAAGATAAGTGAGAGGAACACCACTTGAACTCCTAAGACTTCGAGATAAATCTCTAAAATAGACAGTATCACACACTCAAGAGAACTGACAATGCTCTTGAAGAAATTCAATTTATTCAAAGATGTGAAACAAGGTTACATGGATGCCTTATATAGGCAATGTGTCTTGGCCATTTTTGCTCCAAAATATGAATTTCAAAATAAGCCTGGAAACTACTAAAAGTGGTGCGCCCAAAGTCACACTTTGCATGCCAAGTTTCAAAAAGAGGATCTAGAATTTTCAAGTTGGCGCTTCCTAGGTCTCACTTCCAATGCTTGGCTTGGTGTTTTCCTTGTTTTACTTGATGCACACCATGTCTCTTGAAACCAGAATCACCATCAACTTGGGCCTTGATTTAATGTGTTCCATTGAGGCCCAACAAGTTCTAAATTACAATTTCAATTAAAAGAAAATACAATCAAAGTAAACAAATCCTAATGATTAAAGATTTCCATGAAATACAAAAAGAAAGAAAAATAACACATTTTTGTGAGCTAGGAGACCTATAGTCATGCTTTTTCTAATCCTCTGAAGTCTATCTTTTGTTTTGTTCTTGCACATGTCAATAAAACTACCAAGGGCTTGCTTTTTTTATTCCATAAGCACTTTTATTGGAAAAAGTAACAGATAAAGAAATAAGCTTCTCTATAAGCTAAAATTAATTAATGCATAAGTTAAAAAATAAATATTTGGGAATATGAGAGAACTTGTACAAATTATGAAGAAGCTTATTTAATTTTTTCTTAGAAGTGTTTATGGAGAAAATTGTCAAAACAAATCCAAATTTCATAACTTGCCAATCAGTACCTCCAAGTACGGAAGCCGCCAAGTTAGTAAAACTCTAGATTACTTAGGAAGGGGAACATAAATCATGTTCTCACTTGTTCTTGCATTTCCCTGTTAGCTTCATTTCTCCAAAATAACTAGTTTGAGGTTTTTGGTGAACACTGGGTTTGTCCCAGGTTCTTCAAAAGTTCCTTGTATGTAAAATTCAGAGGATTTGGTGTATATGGTTGAAACGAAATGCTAGAACCTTCTCAGCACAACATCCTTATATTGAGTTCATTTGGGATCAGCTAGTTTTTCTGGTTTCTTTGAGTTTTTCATTGTCTTTTACTGATGCTGTTTTTTTTGGATCTCCAGTTGAGATTGGCACGCCATATTAAATGTTTTCTTGATCTCTGTTTTTTTTATCCTCTTTATATTTGGTTGTGTTGTGGACTTCTTATACTCTTTTTTCTTTCCTTGCTTATGTACGGGGATATAATCAAATACACCAGAGAACAGTTGCAATAGATACTTCCTCCTCATTTCTTATGCAATATTCAGAAATAAAATTGATGTACTTACGAACAATATCATGGTTATGCTTTCTGCATATAGACAAAAAAATCGGGACATCGTTAGTTTTGGACTGCTATTTTGCTAAACAGTGCATTTTTTTTCCATTTATTTGGTGCTTAGATATTTGATTTTTCATTTTGTTGGTAACTTCATTGTTTATCTGTTGAAACATATCAATAGAAGCTTCAAATTTTGACCCGCCACTGCTTTATGGATCTTTTCATAATGACAGGTTTTGATTTAAGGGGTTTGTCTTTCACATTGCCTTGTATGTGGAGATGTCACTCAATCCTCTAACGACAAGCACCTCTTGCTGGGTTGTTGTCACGTTATTTTCTCTTAGGCAGCAATCGCCACTAAGATTGAGGAGCAAGTATGTGATGGTAGGGTGCACCTTACAGTTGTGACCTCATTGGTGCGGTGGCTCGAACAATGAAATTGTGTACAGACTATCATGTTTTTTTTTTTTTTATAAATGTTCATTTCTTCATCATTTTAAAATACTCAATTTAAACTTGCAGAATGTGATTAGTCTGCTAAGTTCTGAGTCCACTTATTTAATATAGTTGAGGGCTATTGGGTATTTTATTTTATTGTGGGGGATAAATGAGGGCTACTGTTATTTTCTCCCCTTGTCAGCAATATTCGAAGGTTACTAAAACATTAAAATTAGTAGATTTTTGCTTTGTCATGGTGTTATCACTGAATACTTTCCATAAGGACCGCTTTTGATTGCGGATACAATGCTTGGTAGATTTTGTGGCAATTGCTTCCTGTACCGTATCATTGCACCCAATTACAGGGGAAATACCGAAAATACCCTTAAGAAAATGGGATACATATAAAATTACATTCCAGACCCCTTTCTGGAACACAATCCGGATAATTTTTTCCGGAATGTATTACTTTCAGTTTTGGATTTTTTTATCCAGAATGAAATTTTGATTTTTTTTTCCGGATTTTTATATCCAAAACACAAAAGCCTCTTCCTGATTTTTTTTTGGAATACATTATTTTCAATTCCAGATGTTTATTTCCGAAATAAAGGGTATTTTAGGAATTTTTGAAATTATGTTGGGTGCAGGTTCAAAGTATTGGGTGCAGGAGCAATTGTCGATTTTGTTTTCCGTTTCTTTCTAAAAGAAATTTCCGTAATTACAAACAGAATTTTAGCTTTCAATTTGCTAGTTTTTCCTTACTTCTACATGTCATTAAATCCTATGCATAATCATTATAAGAAGTTTTATCTGCAGCTTATATATATATATATGCACATACACAAATATTTACAAAGAAAGTTAAAAATAAAGTCTTTCTTATCTTCCAAATGCTACTCTTGCATATTCTCTACATTTGTTTGTCTAATATATATTTTTAGTAGAAATAATAATAACAACTTAAATGTAGAAAATTATTTTTATTTATCTATTTTTTCTTAAATTATATGATATTTTGAAAGTTATAAATATTCCTAAAAAATATTTTAATAATAACTATTTCATTTTTAATATTTTAATAAAGGATATAATATAAGTTTATGTACAAAAGTTATTATAAATGTATTTATAAACAGATATAAGACAATATATATATATATATATATATATATATATATATTTACTTAATGAAGATAGCTCTTTTTAGGAGTGATTTTATTTATATATCTTTACTTTTTTGAGAATTGATCATGTTTTCACTAATATTATATTGTATATAAGTTAAGGGATAACAGAAAAAGTGACAGTTATGAGTGACTTAGTATGAGAGACACAAGTCAAAAGTGATAGTAAAAGTATTTGTTATAAATAATTCATTATAAGACTACTAAAGCAGGCAATCCGACCTAGTCTAATTTAACTTATAATTTTAAAACATAAGAAATATTACAAATTATTCATAAAAAAATCATGATATACCATTATTTAAAAATTTAAAATTTAATATTCAATAAAAAGATGCATTATACAATATCATCCATCTTAGTCTTGAAAAAAATGTTGTTAGAGTCTCATAGTAATTCATATAAATCCTAAATTCTAAACTCTAAAGATTCATAAAAATAAATACAAATTTATCAAACATTTTCAAAGTTGTACTTTATTTTTTTGTTCAAACAATAATGTATTCTCTTCTTTGACATAAATAGTAAGTTAAATACATTTCTAAAAGATCTATTTTCGTATTTAAGAACGTTGTTAGGTGTTGACATGGTTTTGGGATGAATTAATATCTCTCAATTTTATCATATTTTTTTCTAGATTAATTATATTTTATTGGGTTTGTTTTTGTTTTTATTTTTTATTCTTAGTTAAAAATTATATTTTCTTCATAACATTAGAGTTTTCACAAATAAAACTTCATAAAAATTATATTTTATAACTTATATTTTGCTTGAACCAATTGCCATCTAATTTTGTTGAACAAAGGCCATCTAATTGTAACACTTCAAAACTTTTATAAATAAAGATTAGATGAGATATAAAAGACATGATGATAGATACATATGTAGAATTACATAGAGTTGCATGGTTAGGCACAATAGTGGGATAACTTAGTTTCATTGTTTTCTATTAACAATTTTTGTCAATTCTAGTTCTATACAGATTTTTCATTTTTCTTCTCCAATTTTTCTCGCAATTCTTCTTCTCTTTACTCTTTAAATTCTACACTTGTTCATGAGAGTAATTTTATTTTTATGAGAGTAGTTTTATTTTCATTCGTCCTTAGGGATAACAATGCGGGCTGACTTGTCCCGCACATGCCCACCTCATGTTTGACCCGCAAAATACGGGTAGGATTGGTCCATTCCACATAATGAATGCGGGCTAATTTTTCTGTCCCGTCCCACATAAGGGCTAGCCCGCGGGTCTGCATGCCAATGACTGGGTTGGGTGGATCAGAAACTAGAACCATTGCATTGGATATTGTAGGATTTTTTTTTCTTTGTTGTTCTTTGGTTTTCTCTGAATCTTACTGTCACAATTCTCTTATCTATTTCACTGAATTTAAATAAATACAATAGATTATTCTCCGTAGTGTGATAGTTGCAAATTAAGTACGTCTTGTTTTGATTCACTTCACTTATGAACAAAATATATTTGGTTTAACATGTGATAATAACTTTTATTCACCAAAACACTGTTCAGATTCATTATGGTTTAACATATATCAACTATATCAACTAACTGGCTAATGTTAGTGGACTATTTTAACGTGTTTAGAACACAAAATATCATTAAGGATAAATGACATGTTTCAGGCGTAGTCACAAAGGGATGATATCAACCTGTAACATGTGGGTATGCAGCCCCATAAATAGATCCTTACTAGTTATTGACTTTGTAATTTATTATTGTCATCCTTTACTGATAGTATAGGAATTTTTTTGCTTTAATTTAATGACTGAATAGTCTTGTCTTAGATAAGTTACACAATTTATGTCTGTCTTAACATCTTAAACGAAAGAGTTGAGTTTAATCCGATTTAGATAAGTTACACAATTTATGTCTGTCTTAACATCTTAAACGAAAGAGTTGAGTTTAATATGAATTTTCAAATATGCTTGTCTGACTAAATATATTAAAGTGTTGAGGTTGCATCTTCTCTTCAAGCATAACTTGTTAAAATGTTTAGGAAAACATTTTTTATTAAATTATTTTAGTTCAATCTTTTGTCTACTTAAGTTCATTGGACGAAACACTTATAATTTGTCATCTTAATAATAAGTGTTGTTTGAAGACGTAGAATGGACCGTGTTCGCGATAAGTTTTTAGAAATTAATTAAATCATAATTCAACCTTTTATTATTGTAATTTTTCAGTTTTTCACACATTTTTTCATAAAACAAAAAGGTAAAGTAAGGATTTTTATATCTATGGGAGTGCAAAAAGAAATCCATTGTGAATGAAGAAACTTATTATTATGTTTGGATCCAAAGAAATGGACTTATGGTGTATGGATCTCTTTTACGGTATCACGGCCCATTACTTTGACACAACTATTTGATGACTGTTTCTTCCTGCACCTCCATACCTTCTTCTCTCACCTCCATAACTTTTCAAATTTCCAAAAATGCCCCTTTATAATATTTTGGATTACGTAATCCGGAAGTCATTTTTCAAATTTGTAATTAGCTACCAGATTACATAATTCGGAAGGCATTTTTTAGATGTATGATTATTCTCCGGATTACATAAATCTGGAAGTCTTATTTAACTTCCGGATTATGTAATCCGGAAGTCTTTTTTCAAATGAGTTTCTGAATTACATAATCCGGAAACTACTCTATGGGGGTGACACAAGAAGGACAAAAATGTATTTTCATGTTGTGTATAAAGGTGGCAAAAGAAGATATGGAGGTGCAGGAAGAAACAATCCTATTTGATATTTCTCCACCCCTAAGTTTTTCTAATATGTTTTTCTGCCCCTACCTTCACACTTCCTTACCGCACCCCACTCTCCTAACCGAACTTCCTTGTTTTCTCATGTGAGATTCCACACTCTCATTGCTTTGTCAATGGTTTGTATGATTTTATTTTGTGACACTAATATGAAGGAGGTTTTATCTTTAATTTCACATACTTGGAATTAAACCTTAGTTGGAACATGTTTAAAAAACCATGGTTTGACATCTTTCTTTGTTGGTCAACCATGTGTAAGGTATGTTTAGTGGATATGATATGACGAAATAATTATCCTATTCTTATCTAATTAGATATGATTTCTTTATTCTCATCATTGTCATTATTATTTTCATTTGATTTTCATTGTAGTAACTATAATGCATAATAATCACTGTTATACCTTTATTGTCTTAGACATTATCACTTTCATATCTTGATTTTCAACATCATAGTCTACATGTAGATCTGTCCTCTTATGCAGTGTATTTTTTTATTATATTAAAATAATACAGTTTCAATATATTTAATTTTATAAGAATATTATTAAAAATTAATAAAATAATAGAGTTTAGAAATATATATGATTTTGTAAAAATAATATTAAAAATATGTGATGATTAATTTTAAGGAAGTTATGTATTTATTTTTTAGTAAAAGAGAGGTTGTTTAATTACTTAATTAACTAACTAACTAAATTATTTAATTTGAATTAAAGAGTATTTTTTTTATTATATAATGACAACAGTGTTATCAATTTTCAGTTATGGCAACGCTATGGCGAAAGGCGGTGGCGAATTCTTTTACCACCGTCATAACTAGGCGGTGACTATGCCGATTTTCCATGACGACCTATGATTGTTTTTGGAATCTTAGAGTGGTAATGGAAAGTGGAAATATTCCAAAAAACAGAGAAAAAGACTGTGACAGCAGTGGCGGCGCATGTTGTGACGACGACGAAACATGAAGAAGAAGGAGCTGCGACGCATGATCTAAACTTAATTTTTAAGAAATTTAAGTGTGGGCCAAAATCTATTTCAACTTTAACCTAATAAAACTAGAATTAAAATTTAAATATAATTTAAATATTGAATGCTCTGTGTGATGTGCCGATGAATCCTAATTAAAAAAATCACAACTTACTTAAAATTAAGCCTTTTGCACCTATTTTGGGTCCATTTAAAATCTTATAAATATTTCATACACACCACATTTTTTTATCTATGCCACAACCAATACATCTTCTCTTGATTATTTCTTCCTACCACCACTACTGGTGTCGTCGTCATTGTTCAAGTGATTTTTTTTTTCACTTGTTATTTTTTTTTTCTTTCTCACTCCCAATAAAATTACTTTTAAAAAATATTCCTATTTTTCAACATAATGGCCAATGAACAGGACACTTCAAGAATATCCCACTAATCCAAGCTGGAAACATTGTCATCCATTAGATGAAACAAAATATATATATATATATATATATTACTTCTTTTGACCGCAATGCTTCTGCCATAACCTGTTATGTTTTTCGTTATAACTCTAATATTGTGTTTGGATTGAGGAGGGAGTGGATTTGTGAGGATTAGAGAAGATGTGTAAGAATGTGAGGTTGTTTGAATTGAGGATGATAGAGTGAATTTGTGACGATGGTTTATTGTAAGTTTACAAATTTATGCCTGTTATTACAAATTATTTGAATAATGAATTATTTTTTTTTGTGTGTAGATTTGAATTAATTATTTTTTTAATATATAATATCCATAATTACTTGTATTTTTTAATAAAAGATTAAAAAATATAATAAAAAATATTTTTGTGTTAAATTGAAATAAATTTATTAAATATATTAAAATTTATGAAAATATTATTTATTATTATATTCATTTGTTATTTTATATAATTATATATGTTTTGTTGATATTATAATTTTATTTTATTATTTTTATTATTTATAATTATATGTTGTTATTAATATTATAATTAAATATTTTTGAAATTATTAAATAAATTTATGTAATATTTAATTTTGTATATCTATACTCATATATCTATATCTATATATAAAGGAGATTCTCCTCTTTAACTTCCCCCAATTTTTTTCCTATTTTATCTTTATATTAATATTTGATTTTTTTTCATTATTATGGACACGGCGTCATTTCCTATTTTGTCAAAAATTTTAAATTTGAAAATTTGAAAATTTTCAAACCCTAAAACCTTTTCGAAACACTTCAAATTTCGAAAAATTTTAAAATTTCAAAAAAGAATTAATTTTTTTAAATTTTCAAAATTTAAATTTATTTATTTTTAAATTTTTTTTAACTATATTAGGTAAAAATTGGAAACAAAATTTTTATTTGAAATAGTTTATGAAAATTGTACGTAAGAATAATTTTCAAATTGATTTAAGAAGTAGTCTTTAATCCCTATAGGATCTGAATATCTTCATTACGCATAAACCCACGTACCCACTCTACTTCCCACTTTCTTTTCTATACCCTATTTCTCATTTTCTTTTCTCTTTCCTTTCCTTTTTCATGTAAAAGCTTACTTTCATTCTCACTTCTCTTTCTCTTTCTATGTTTTGATTAATCTTTGTGGAACCCTAATTTCACCTTTGTCTTATGTAATTGTAATTGAAGTTTGTGACTAGAGGGAGGGGAAGGACTTAACAAAAGGAGTTGCGGGTACCATCACAACAATCAGTAATTCTCTTTATGTGCATTTCAATTTGTGAAACACTAATTTGACATTTTTCTTATGAAATTATGATTGAAACATGTGACTAGGGGTATAAGAAGAACTCAACAAGAGGAGACAGAAGATAAGTGATGAAAGTTCTTTGTCATTAGACGTTTTCTGGAAACAATTTTATGGATTTAAATAAAATCATATAGAACCGTGACTAAAATATATTCTCATTTCCTCATGTTTTACGAAACAGTTACTTCCAATCTAATTTACTTATTCACAATCTTCAAACATGGAGAAAATCAGTTAGAAGAATGTAGAAAGAGGAAGACGCTAACCCCAAGACACTATTTCCGTGTGTGTTCCTATCATTGTCGTGCTTACCCCCAAGCGCAAGGTTCCAATGTGAAGGAACATTGTTAAGAGCAATGTGTAATCTGGATTCGGTACGTGTTGCATCCTCGAAAAAAAGTTGCATGCGCTTCTACATCCACTAGAGAGTATAGGGAAAGGTTGGTATTTTTCCTATTTTATCCTTATATCAATATTTGATTTTATTTCATTATTATGGGCATTGCGTCATTTCTTCTTTTTTCAAAACTTTTAAATTTTTAAATTTTCAAACCTTAAAGCCTTTTCGAAACACTTCAAATTTCGAAAAATTTTAAATTTTCAAAAAAATTAAAATTTTAAATTTTCAAAAAAATTAAAAATTTAAATTTTCAAATTTTCAAAATTTAAAATTTAAAATTTAAAAAATTGTTAAAGAAATTTTATTATGTACTTCAAGGTAATCCTGGAAATGAAAGAAAATTGGAGAGGTGGAAGAGGGAGAAAGAGGAGAGCATAGAGACTTAGTGTGTTTATTTAGGGGATTTACAAATAAACCTTATCATTGCAATTTGATATTAACATAATACTATATATTTCACAGATTTTGAGAGTTTTGGATTGCTTAATGAGAAGGCGAACATTTCCAGTAAGGTTGTGCTTTAGCAACTTCACGCTTCCCACACCTCATTTTAAAAATTGAGGATGAATTTTTGGTTTATTGCTTAATGGTGTCACATGTGTTATAATGATAAAAATAAAAAATGCGGATACGCGCTTGTGTCCACCGCTAGTTGTAATAAAATGCATGCACAAAGGTATTTGGGTAAAATACAATAATCCACATGAATGAGCACAAATATCTTCATTTGTGTGAAGAATGAAAAATGCCTCCACCCTCTCCCCAATCCAATCCCTCACTCTCAAAACCATTGAAAGAAACACAAAAAACACTCACTCCCTCCTCTCATACTTGGATGCAACATAAAGGATTTTTGAGGTGTCCAATATGATCTGTTATTCGATATCGATAACATTGAACGACAGTAAAGTATATTCTTTTTATATCTCTGAATATATTTCTATTTCCATGTCGATCATTTTTAATTTCGTGATTATTATTATTTTTATCACTGTACACATGAGTGCTAAAATTAATATTTTTCTTATTTTTTTTATCCTGATTTTATTTTACTTTTGTATCTTCTTCTATCAAATTTTTTTAAGGGTTGTTCATATCTAAATTTTTATCATTTCATCTTTTAAGACATAATTGACTTGATTGAATATTTGAAATTAGTTTTCTGAAACATTTTTTTTAATTGATAATATGTTAATTCGTTTAAGTATTTTTGGAAATATAACTCATAGGAAAGTTTTAATTTATCTAAATTCGTTGCATCTACTTGTGTGTCGTTGTCACCTAAACCCATGAACCATGTAAACTTATAATCACCTATGATTAGAGTAATTGACAAGAACGGAAAAGATAGTTCAGCACTAGATGAATCTACAGTTGCAAAGAAATCTCATGGTAGACCATCCGCCAAGAAAAAAAGGTCCTTGCAAAATTTATTTTGGGTGAAATTAATTTTGTTAACAAATGGCTTGTTTGTAATTGATTTTTAGAGTTTTGACCATAAAGATTTTCAACAAAGAATAGTTGGATGTGAGATTTTTATTGCATATTTTTAGAACTTGATAATGTATTTAGGAACTATATGTATACCTTGAAATGAGGATGAAGTAAAAAATATAATTGATCACATATGAAAACTTAGAGTATACTTTACAAAACATAAACAACTTCGTACCTTGGACTTTATTTTTTTGGTCAGATGGTCTACCGTGAGATTTCTTTGCTACTGTAGGCCCATCTAGTGTCGGAGTGTCTTTTCTCTTCTTGTCAATTAGTCTAGTCATAGGTAATAAGAAGTTTACATGGTTCATGACTTTAGATGGCACCGACGTAATGCAACGAATTTAAATAAATTAAAACTTTCCTATGAGTTATATTTACTTAAATAAATTAACATAATTTTTTAGCATTTCCACGTTACACAAATGAAATATTTGAAATTAGGTTAATGAAGTGCTTTACAAACAGTCAACCTATTGGTTCGCATGACATGTATGACTAGGATTGGAAATCAAATCCTCCAAGGAGTTATCTATGGATTCAGAAAAGTTAATTTCATGGAGATTTCATTTGATAACCATCCAGAATGAATATATATCTTTTGCCATATCTAGTTATAAAACCAATTAAGAAGGGATCATATATTTTGTCTCAAAATCATGAGTTGTTATCACTGAATAAGTTGCAACTGATAAGGTCTACTACTAACATACAGGGCAAGTTCTATGCATTTGTACTATTACTTAGAAGTGATGAAATATATTATTTATTCGTTTTGTTCACTGACATACTGTAAAATAAATAGTTTTTTCTTTGTTAAGATGCCAATCTTCTATGAAATTCATTCCAATTTATTGCACTATTCAAATTATATGTTGTTATTAATATTATAATTAAATATTTTTGAAATAATTAAATAAATTTATGTAATATTTAATTTTGTATATCTATACTCATATATCTATCTATTATACCTATATATAAAGAGGATTCTCCTCTCTAACTTTCCTCAATTTTGTTTTCTATTTTATCCTTACATCAATATTGGATTTTATTTCATTATTATGGACATTGCGTCATTTTCTATTTTGTCAAAAATTTTAAATTTTTAAAGCCTTTTCAACCCTATAACAACCAGATAATAGGTTTTTTGGGAGAGTGGATGGACACACGAGGATATATCGATTTATACACAATGTTCAGAGAAGGTAGATATCTTTGTAAAACCATTAAGATCAGGTATCTTCTGGTTAATGCAAATACTTCTTATAATATATTGCTCGATCGATAGTCTATTAATCACCTCAATCGTTTCATGTTGACCAAAAAATAGCTCAGAGTGCTATGTAACAAGTTTGAAAGTCAAACCAACCAATTGACTTCATAGAGCATCACCACGCGGTTGGTTAAGCGGGAGAAGAAGACACTCACCAAGGTCGAGAGGGTCGACCAGATATCAGTCTCGAGATATGAGATCTCCAAGAAGAGAGCATATGGTGGCATTAGTTGACTTTGATCCTTCACTAAGTGAACTCGCATTGAACCAGATGAAGATCTCCGCCCATTACTCGTACGTAATGAGGAACATACGTAACATATAGGGACTTCTTCTTTAAAATCGATCGAGAAAAATTAATAAATCAACATTAATTGACAATATCGATTTATTTAATTAAACAAACTCATATATACCTGGATGAGTCAGAATATTAATTGTGAGATTTGATTTGTTGAAAATAGAATTTTCCATTTCAATTCAGAATTTCCAATATGACCCACCATGTAATCAACAATAAATTTGAAACAACAAATAAATTATTAATTTAAATTAAAAATGGTTAACTTGACAAGAGTGTTATGTTGAGTCAAAGCTCAAAAGCAATGCTCATAGTGCACAACCTTCTATAAGAGCAACTTTTATCTTTGAATTAATTAATTGGTTTCCTTCAATGTTCTTCTATTCGACATTCATGCACAAACACCAACCCACCTGAACCTTCCTTTTAAAGTTTCTTAAAATTGTATCATCCTATGTTAACCTGAAAATTAGGTAGCATCCATGGTAAAGGAAAAGTTTCCTTTAAAAAGCTGTCTCTATCTTACAAATATTCTACTAAAAAAAAAACCCCAATGATGGTGATGATGACATTAGGGAATTAAAGCAAGAAGCACAACAACATGATGCATGATGTTGAGTCACCACTTTAGAAAGTTCATTTTGGTATCTCATAGTTTAATAAAAAAAATACATATAATATAGTCATATCTAGAAAATGGTGCAAGAAATAGAGAACAAAGAAAATGCATATGCCAACTTTAGATTTTCCAAACCCATGATTGAGATATTATTTGGGTATGTGAAGGTGAATAATATCATGAGGAGATCTAAGTGAAGATAGGAGAGATGAATATTTGTGTAACCTCTTGTCAACTTCAGTGTGAAGCCAAAGGATGAGTAATAATTAATTACACTGCCAAAGTTTAAAAGTTTGGTCCCAGCTACCACAACTTGATCAAAAATAGCTTTATATCATTTAAAAAATTAATGGATAGGAGTATAGGGAAAATGACACAAAGTGTATATAACTTTTTCATATTTTTTTTAAGAAAAAAACTAGATAGGTTTGAGATGGATCAATAGTCTTATAGTTAATATTGTTGCATTGGAATATTTTTTAAAATAGGCTTAATTATCACTTTAATTTTTATATTAAAGATTAAAAGTTAATTTAATTTTTTAATTTCTTAAAAAAATTAATATAATTTTTATTTTTTAAAAACAATTCAGCGTGTTTATTTCTGTTATATATATCTTTATTAAAAAAATTATTTTAATAATTTTCTACTGTATATTAAATATTGAATGAATTATTTACATTTATTATCATATTGAATCCTCTTCAAAAAAATGAACCACTATGTTGAATTGTTTTATATTTAATATTGAATTATATATTTTATTATTATATTAAATCATTTTAAAAAAATTTGGAATATCATGTTGAGTTATTTTAAACAATTTGATACTACCACCTTTAATTGTTTTAAACAAATTAGGATTATATTGAATTTTTAAAAAATAAATGTGATCAAATTCATCCTTAAAATTTTTTGAACAAGTTTGAACTTTGTAAAATTTAAAATATAAAATTAATTGATAACTCTTAATATAATAAGAACTAAGGAATAATAAGATTATTAAGCCTTTAAAATATTTTAGAATTAACCATTTTTACATTTTCGATAAAACACGTAATTTAAACTTACTGTTTAGCTTTAATTATTATATATGACCTTTATAATAATCAAACTTATACCCTTACTTTTTAAGATAATTTTTCTTAATATCCCTTCAAATATAATTTATTGAAAATCAGTTCATTGAAAAATCATTAAGTTTAATATTGAAAAGTAAAGTTTTTGTCACTGTATATGATGTCACACATATAAATGTAGCATGTTGAGATACACATATAAATGTAGCATGTTAACATATAAATTTTAAGTGATTACTTACTAACACAGAACAAGTTGAGATACACTACATGACATAATAAAAAATCATTTTAAACAATAAATCATAAAAAAAATAAAGACTAAAACCAAGATTAATCTTGTTTATAAAAACTTAAAAAGTATTTAAACATTTTATATATTCTTCCTGTTTCATTATAATTATAATATTCGTTTAAAGCTTTTTCGCCTTATCAAGAAATTATTTAATATTTTATTTTTAATATGATTTTCTAAGCAAGTAACTAAATTCTAACTACAAAAAATACTTATAATTTATAAGAAAAAAAGCCTTTTAATTACTCACTTTTAAAAGTAAGTTAATTAGAGTGTTAACTATACTATTTACTGAAAAATAAATAAAACTTTCCTATGGGTTATTAACATATTATCAATTAAAAAAATTGTTTCAGAAAATTAATTTCAAATATTTAACAAAGTCAATTAGGTCTTAAAAAGATGGAATGATAAAAATTTAGAAATAAACAACCCTTAAAAGAATCTGATAGATGAAGATGCAAAAGTAAAATAAAAACAGGATAAAAAACAAAAAAATATTAATTTTTTCACTGATGTGTACAATGATAAGAAGAATAATAATAATGATTGTAAAAATGATCTTAAAGATGGAAATAGAAATCTACCCTAAGATATTAAAGGAATGAATAACAAAAGTACTCTTTAATAAAAATTAAATAATTTCTTTATTTATTTAATTAATTAAGTAATTAAACAACCTCTCTTTTACTAAAAAATAACTACATAACTTCTTTAAAAAGAATCATCACATATATTTTTAATATTATTTTTACAAAATCATATACATATATTTCTAAACTCTATTATTTCATAACTTTTTAATAATATTCTTATAAAATTAAATATTTTTGAAACTGTATTACTTTAATAAAACAAAAAAAAAACACTGCATAAGAGGACAGATCTACATGTAGATAATAACAATGACTATGATGGTGAAAATCAAAGTATGAAAGTGATGATGTCTAAGACAATAAAGGTATAACAGTGATGATTATTCATTATAGTTACTACAATGAAAATCAAATGAAAATGGTAATGACAATGATGAGAATAAAGAAATCAAACCTTGCCTATCACTAAATAATTGACACATGGTTTAACAAGAAAGAAAGATGTCAAACCATGGTTTTTTATAAACATGTTCCAACTAAGGTTTAATTCCAAGTGTGTGAAATTAAAGATAACTTCCTTCAATTATCTATACCTCAAAAAATGTTAGCCTTTAACAATAAACTTGACACACAATGAAAAAAACCAGATAAAGATGGGAAATTTAATGCCACTTCACTTCCTGAAGGGAGACATGTCTATATTTAATATTGTTTCATTCAAGAACTAAGCAAAAATGGAGAAAAAGAAAAAAGAAGCTGCTGCCAAACTAATGTTTGTTCCCTCAATGTAAACTATATTACAGCCCTACAGTTGAAGGGAAAGAGGGAAGTCCATGACTAAAAGGGTGCAGCAGAAGGGTTGACAACAATGTGCCTAAGGGGGTGAGCAACATCCCCACCACCAGCATGCTTAACAAACTCAGCTGGAGAGAGGAAGTTTCCATGGCACACACACATGATTCTCACTTCCTCTCCTTTACCATATTTGTACAAGATTCCCTCAATCCTTCTTCCATTAGGACCATCCCCTTTTGTAAACACACAAGGCATGTCTTCAATTGAGTTTGTCCCAATTTGCTTTCCCATTATGTTTTGGGAAGGATGGAATTTCTTAGATGGATTCTCCACCTCAGCTTTGGAAGTTCTAGCCACATTCTCAATTGTCTTAGCCCCTAATCCCACAGCTTCCTGGCTGATTCGTTCTTGTGCTGAATGATTACTGCCAGGGCTTGCTTCACCACAACTACTCGATCCTGTCATTTCAGCAAACTACATAATCAAATCTTGCTTTTCTTAACTTTGGTGTTATCATTTTCAGTTATGTTATAGAATATATACAACCACAAATTCCATCATTCAAAGAATAGGCACACTTGCTCTAATATCATGAAGTAACAAATTCCAATTGCATAACACAACTGATGCTTCAAACAAAAGGTCAGTTCAGAAACAAATCTACCTAGAAATCAAATGCAAGAAAAAGTATATTTGCTCCTTTTGATCCTTTGTTGTTCTTAAATTTTGTTTTGTTTTATTCTGCAATAAGTGGTGATGAATCATGAACATCCTTTTAATACCATGGAAGGGTTTAAACATCAATCAGTGCATATTTAGAAAGTAAATGAATGAACTTGAGAAACAGTCCAGAGAAAGGTTAAGTTCATCTCTGATCATTCCAGACAAATTATTTATTGTATATCTGACACACAAATCCAGCAAAAATAAATTATTCTAACAGAACCAGATGCATGCACACATTGGATTCAAAACAAATGCAGTGTCTAGCCACAAACATGTCATTTATCCTGAATGATATTTTGTTTTCTTAACACGTCAAAATAGTCCACTAACATTAGCTAGTTAGTTGATATATGTTAAACCATAATGAATCTGAACAGTGTTTTGGTGAATGAAGCTATTATCACATGTTATACCAAATATATTTTGTTCATAAATGAAGTCAATCAAACCTGACAAGACATACTTAATTTGCAACTATCACACCACCGAGAATAATCTATTGTATTTATTTAAACAAAGTGAAATAGATCAATAGAATTGTAACAGTAAGATTCAGAAAAAAAATCAGAGAACAACACAGGAAAAAGAAAATTCCTACAATATCCAATGCAATGGTTCTGATTTCTATTCCAGTCAATGGCTCCCGCATATTGCATCACAGGAAGAACAAATGAGGAAGAATATAGGGAAAAAGGACAAAGTAATCTTTTTCAAACAAGGCCAGCAATTTAATATTGAAGTGAGCTAGCAATATCATGGACATGCACAAACACAAACCATCTAGTACAAACTAACATGACATTCAAACTGTTCTCTTGATGCTCAACAGCAAAAAATAGTGCAAGAAGTAGTGTCATTGTTAATAGAAATGTTCTTGCCACACAGATATACAAAAATTTAAGAATTAAGTATAAGTTTCATGAATTTAGTCAAACTTCAGATTCCAACACATCATCCAATCATTCCAATATAGTTTTTTTAACTTTCATGAGTGAGCATTGTAAGGGCATTTGACATCTAGAAACCAGGTCAGGATGTAGAGTCCAAACCTCAGTAAAACTCACATAAGAAGATATTATCAAAAATACAAAGTGTACTGAATTACTATTTTTCCCACCCAAGTATAATAAATAGTTCACTCTTATATTAGGTATCTTGAATAAGTTTTTAAAAGATAACCATTTACTCCTTGAAAAATAAACAACAAATTCCAAATATCTTAACAATAAGAGGAAAGTTAATCAATAACTCAATATTTAACTGCTTATCTTAAAATACCAGAGCTTAAAATGGAAAAAAAATAAGATTAAGAGGTCATGACTTCAATATAATTGATTATCAATTATCTGTCCAGCAACCAGTGATGACACAATTCAGTTCAATGCTACTATAAAAAGATGAGCATATTATCAACTTGAAAACCCGTAAAATCATACCATTGCAAACAACATTTACAGTGACAATTGATCTCAACTAACATCCAATATATTCAAGAGCTTTATTTAGTAAAGCTAGCTAGCATCTTCACTTCCATTTTGGTATCATAGTTAATTCAAATATGAAGCTTCAAAAAATGGTATCATGTGCAAGAGAAACTCCCTAGTAACAAAATAAAAGTGACGGTTTCACTGTGCAAGAATGGTGAAAAAGAAAACCTCACAATCACATACAAAAAATAATTCCTTTCAGTGTGTTGTGGCTTCTAGTTGATTACTAGAATACAGAAAGGGACTAATGCATTAAATGAGAGACTAAAGGGGAGAACTGAAGGGAATCGCCCCCAAGTTTATGATCATTCCAAATTTCCAAACATACAGTAACCAAATAAAATGAAAAACCACACAAAAGGAAGAGATTAACAAGTTAACAGCTTCAGTAAGTAAAATTCAATCAAGTAAAGACACTCCTCATGGTTGAATCTTCAAAACATTAAGTCCCCTTACAAGTAGCAAATAATAATAGTACTTTGGTCACATACGTACTCATCAAAGAAGGAACAAATGACAACAAAATGAAATATTTTGTGCTCTTTCCATCCTCATTCTTGTAAGCAACCATTAACAGAATCAATTAAAACTTTAAAACAAGCAAGTCACATATAAAAGGATACACAAATCACAAATACACATAAGAACAAGCCCTCATGAACCATCACACAGTCAAACATAATCACCATCAGAACCACATAAAGCAGCACAATGACAAACTTCAACAGGCCACACCAAAAGTTGACATTCTATTCTAAACAAGACAAAACTCAACTCATATATACAGTAATCAAAATTTACCTAAAAAAGCCTTGCTATCCATTTCGGACAACGATGAAGAGCTTCCACCTTGTGAATCGGCCGATCCCTGAGAAGATGGTTGCCCAAACAGACCTTGAAAACCTTTTCCCTTCCCCAACACATCACCAAGAACAACCTGCTTCGGCGCCGCCACACCCCACCCCAGTGGGGGTGGAGCCAACGTGGCAGAACCAAATCTGGTCAACCCCATTGTCGCCATACTGCCACCCTCAGTCTCTTCGGGGGCGGCGCTGCCGCCACCGACTACGCCTTCCCGGGAGCCCTTCTGCTTCTCAGACCGGCGTCTCTTGGCCTCCATCCGGCGCAGAGTCTGCATCTCCTTCCTCCTCCGCCACTCCTCCTCCGTCTCGGTGGGCAGTGAGGACGTCCTCATCAGGGAAGGGAACGCTGCGAGCGGCGGAGCCACCGCATCGTCCTCCCTGAACAGAGGCATTGTCCCCACCACAGAAGAAGAACGCATAAGTTTCTTCTTTTTTGCGTTCTTGTCCACTCCGAATCTTCCTCCGAGAGATAGACCAAGGTTCAACTCAAGTTCTTCATCCTCTTCCTGGTGTTGGGGTGGTTGTTGCTCATGCTGATGGTGATGATTATGCTGGGATGTGATAACGTTATTCATGTTATCATCCCTAACGGTAACACCTCTCATGACAAATCCCTGAAGCAAATCCCTCGGGTACCTATCCATCCTCTCAGAGTTGTGGTTCTGATTCAGCTGTTGGTGTTGCTGAAGATGGTTTTGTTGATACTGCTGCTGGAGGTGACGGTTTTTATAGTCCTCCATCATGAATGCCCGTTACAAAAAGACAACAACATAGAACATCGTGAAGTAGTAACACCTGTTCTAACGCATGTTCTTCACACAACCCGCGTGTGCAGCAGAAAAGAACAAACCTTGGTGGGGTGCCGAGTAGCAGTGATTCAAATCAGCAGTAAAACCCATGACACGAAACATGCCTCCTCATCAAATGAGGCCAAAAACAGCACACAGAACACACCTGGATTGCAAAAACACTTTCTTTTCTCTCAAAAACAGTCGAAATTTAATGCAATTAATTGAGAAAGAATCCTCTTTAATTCTTCCAGCCAGCAATCAATCCCCACCCAAAACAAAAATCAACAAAAATCAGTTTCCTTTTACCCTCTTTCCTTACACGTGTGAAACCGATCAAAGAAAGAAAGAACCAACTAATTATGAATGATTCAAGAAGAAAAGTGAGGAAAAAAAATGGAGAAGAAAGGAGAGAAGGAAAAGGTGTTGTTTTGTTGGAAGAGAGAAAAAGAAGATAGAAAGTGAAAGAGGAGGAATAATATTTATTTGAGGACAAAAGTACCCCTGGGATGTGATGGATTGAGTGAGGAGGGGGAGACAAGTGGGTAGGGTGAGAGAAGGGCGCGTGGGTGCCATGTGGCGACAACGACATGATTTTTTTAATGTAAGATGAGATTGCTGTCGAGAAGGACACATGTTAAAAGGAGGATGGAAACAGACCAATTGCCACGTGTCGGTGAAGATCCCGGCAAAGGAGGATGAGACACGTGGCTCCAACATTAATAATGATTTATTCTAGTTTGATTGTCGTGGTTGTTGCAGTCTCGGGTTATGTTGTGTTGTGTGTGCATTAAGTCGTGTCGTGTTCTCTTAGGATAGGTCTTTTGCGGTTCCACTTTTCTTCAATTTGTCAACCTCTTTCTGTTTAGTCACTCACTGCCACCCATGTGCAAACCTCAACTTAACTCACCATCGTTTTTTTCTTCTTTTAGCTGTACTCCATCATTATTTAATAATTTTCCAATAAATCTCTTATTTAATAACTTGTCAAAATTTATACACGTGGTTACTTAAGGGTGTATTAAAATAATAACACTATTTTCTACTACAATTCTTGTTAATAATGGACATGTGTATTCAGTTTCTTTCTATTGTTGTTCTTCCTTAAATTACAATTATTTGTGTGGGTATGTAATTTATAAAGTCAACTTTATTGTATTTGGTAATGTGTAATCAAATTATAATTTTCTATTTTGTTCATTTTTATACATTATTAGTTAAAGATAATTTTTAAAATAATTATTATAATATTTGCAGGTAAAAAAAAAAGGATAGTTAGAGAATATTCAAAATTGTTAGTAAGGTTTTCTAGTGGATGAATATTTTGTATTAGTAATATAATTATAAAAATGATAATTCTAAAACTAATTTTGTGATATACGACAATGTAATTAAATTATATTTTTTTTAATTTTTATACATTTTCAATAAAATAAAATTATTTATATGTTTTTTAAAATGATTATCATAAAAATAAACTTTATTATATATAGTATTTTAGTTAAATGATTTCTTAATTTTTATACATTTTCAGTCAGTTAAAAATATTTATGAATATTTTTTAAAGTTGATTATAGTTTAATTTAATTTTATTATATATGGCCGTTTGTGATTTAATCATAATATTTTATTTTGGTTTTAGATGTTAATAATTAATAAAAAATTATTAATTATGAATGTATTTAAGAATTTTGTAAATATTGAATTTTAGTTTAATGATTAGAAAAGTCAACTTTATTATTTATTATATATGGTAATGTAATTAAATGTTTTATTACTGTCATAACAATTTAAGGAAAAATTAATGGAATTTTTTAAAGTAATTATTATAAAATTTAATTTTATTATATATGGTCATTCTTATTAAAGGATAATATAACTTCTTAAGTACGTTTAATGAATTTAAAATAATTATTGATAATTTTTAAAAATAATTATTACAGAAGTCAACTCTGTTACCTATAGCCATTTGTAAGTAAAAGACAGTCTAGAAAAACACTTACATTCTCAATACATATGGAGTTTTCTTTTGTTTGTTAGGAAAAGCCAAATAAATTTCAGAAATAAAACATCCATTTTTATTTTCTTCTAATTCTTGTTTCAATTTTTTTTATCTCAAGCTCTTTTTCACATCCATTAGTATTGAGTCTCATTGAAAAAAAGAAATTTAACAATGTTTAAGTTTATCAATTAATAAGTGTGGCATAAATCTATCAAAGATTTATTAGAATGTATATGATTATGGGTCTAAAAAAAACACAACATCTATTTTTTATTTAATCATTTTAAAGACAGTTGTTCATTAATTAAAACATTAAAGACAATTTATTTATTTTAATCTCTCTTCTATAAATATTTAATCAAAATTACTAGAGATGATTTTCTCATTAATGTTTTATTATTATTTTAATATATATATAAATTTGTTTTGATAATGTTTTTAAGGAATTCATTGAACCTAATATACTTATTTTATTTTATTTTTTACTGTTTTATCATTGAAATTAATCATTTTTATTCCATCTAACATAATTGTAATATAATAATTTTATTTATTCATATTCAAAAAATATAAAGGTTGCTTCAATTTTTTTTTTTCATAATATAATTTTATTTGTGATGTTATAACTAAGAAAGTATGGATGTAACTTTAGTTTAATGTTTCGTACAAGCATGAATATGTGCATCTTTGTGCATGTGATGTAATCACAAATGTCATCATATTTTTTTTTTTAATGTGTTAAACTCTAATAAATAATTGTTTGAATAATAAGTTAAACTCTACTAAACAACTGTTAAATATGTAATGAATTTGTGTGATTGTAACAATTAAATTTAATAAATATTTTATTTGAAAGTTTTATCCAAAATTTAAATTTATGCTACAATCCTATCCAACATCACAAATATAATTAATAAATAAGTGTTAGATATAAATGATTTATCACAAATATAATTAATAAATATTTGTTAGATATAAATGATTTATATATGGATATTTAATTATAATTTTAATAATAATAAATAATATTAAGTAAGTTTTGATTATGGTTAGAGTAAAACAATAAATAAACAAATAAAGCTTAATTATATATCTTTTTAAACATTGAGAGGTAGGATACAAATTCAAGACATATTTTAAAAATATAACTCTAAGTTAGTTCTAGTTAAGTTCAGGATGTTTTTGTCCGAATAAGATAAAATTTAAACATGAACTTCAGTTACATGGAAGATTGTTTTATCCAAAAGAGAAATCTCATTGTCATTAAAGAAGATTTTGACAATCACATAATTTATTCATGATTATGTATGTTTAGTGTGGTGTGGTTAGAATAGTAAAGTATCTACAAAGAAAGATAGGTTTTCTTTCAATAAACAAAAGGTGTCAAATAGTAAAAGTATTAAAAGAGAAACACCTTCTAAAAAGACTTTTACTCAGAGGGACAAACAAAGACATTTAATCACAATATTTTTTTAAGGTCAATAAATACAAGTAAGGCTATGCAAAAAAAAAGTAATGAAAGAGGTATCTTTGTAAATCCTTCATTGTTGTAAAGTATTATGAAGTGAACTTTGAGCTTAACTCAAACTCATAAAACCGACTTATGAGGTGAGGTTTGCACCCACTTATATACAATGAAATGTCCTAATAACATATTATGGGTGGTCCGATAACGGTCCGATAGCGGATGACCTGATAAACCCAACAAACACTCATTATAATAGACTCAAAATTACTCTGATACCATATTACAAATGGACTTTAAGCCTAACTCAACCCTATAAAACCGGCTCATGAGATGAGGTTTGCACCCACTTATATACAATGAAATGTCTCTAGTCGATGTGGGATCTCCAACATAAAGTTAAGTTCATGTGACAAGAAATGTGCTAAAGTCTTTGCTACAACTATACTAAACTAAGATAACACTTTTATTGCTTCATTCATGTAGCATCAGTACTCAATATAGAGGAATTGCTTTTGGGTCAAAAGCGGGTCATGTGCTATTAAACGAAAATACATGCAAACTAAAAGTCCATTACATAATATGCCACTAGCTCATCACATGATAAAGTCTTTCATTTATGTAGATTTGTTCGATTGCGTGTGAGCCTAAAGTCTTTCATTTATGTAGGTTTGTTCAATTGCGTGTGAGCCTACTGGTTCATGTTGTAACATCACCTTTTAAGTTGATTTTGACTATGTAGTCAGTCAATGATGGTAAGTGAGTGATGAAGTCCATAGATAGGTCTTCCCATAATTGAGTTAGATTGGGAGCGTTTTGAATTAATCCTTAGGATTTTTGTGGCAGTATTTGTTACGTTGACATGTGGAACATTGCTGAATGAAATTTTAACATCTCTAATCCAGTCGAGCCAGTAAAAAGAGGTTGCAACCCTTGCAAGAGTGAGTTTAAGACTCGATGACCCGCTGTGAGTGATTCATGCAATTCGCGAAGGACGCAGTGGTGAAAGTCTTGGGTAGGTATAAGAAAAAATTGGTGGTGGAAAAACAACAGGTCGTGGTGCTTGGAGAAGAGATTGTGCAACAGTTGGTCATGGGTGCAAACTCGGATTAATTGGTATCCTTCACTTGTGGACAAAAATTGTTGTAATTCTTTGAAGATGGTTGGCAAGGAGAGGAAATGGTGAGCAACAATGAAAGAGTTGTGGATCCTTGGGGGGACAGCGAATCGGCTACAACATTGTATTTTCCAAGTTTGTACATTATCTGAAAGTCATAGCCTTGTAATTTTTCCATCCATTTTTTGCTTTTCTGGTGTCTGAATCGTTGGGAAAGGAGAGTGTTGAGACTCTTTTGATCTGTAAATTTTTTAAAATGATTTGATTTCCAACAAATACCGACGACATTTCTATACTACTTTTGTAATTGCATACATTTCACGGACATACACTGATGATGCTTGCAAAGCCACATTTTTTTACTGGGAATGACTTTCTTGCTTGAGCATTGCACCCACGTTTTAAATAATAATAATAACAATAGTAATAATAATAATAATAATAAATAAGAAAACTTTGGTATGTATAATAAAGTTCCCAAGTACGAAATATGTATTAGACCTTCAATAAATGTCTTCAGTTTTGTTAGATTTTGTCCTCGATCAACTTTAAACGTGACATGCAATAAATGACACAAGTTTGGTAATGCAAAGCATGCTCGGTTGGAAGTAGCTACTTTTGGTTGGATGCAACAGGCACAACAAAACAACAATCTAAAGTTTAGGGCAACTAATAGGATGTTTGTTATCAATGGAGTTGAGACTTCACAATCTAAGAGTTTGGTTAGAAGTATATGATCTATAACAAAAGCACAATCATCATTTTTGTTTGATTATGAGACAACCAATTCTTTAAATATTCTATGAGTTGAAAGACTTAAGTTGTCTATTTATGAGTTAGAGTTTGATTTGTTGGTGTTTACACTAACTTATGGTGTTATAGTAACATCATTTATATTGCGGAATGTCTGGTGGTGGTGGTTGATCAAGGTATAAGATCAATCTTATATTTATGTCTTTGGAAGGTCTAGAAGTCGTCCTGGTTATGGATAAGTCATTTTTCAATTATATCCTTGTAGATTGTGGCCAAAAGAAGTTTATCTTTCTTGGCTTATGAAAATCATCTCAGGTCAGCAAAATTGAAAGTGATGTACAAGACTGAGCATAATGCTTTATGCTTTTGACTTGTACTAAAGAAACATATGTTTATGCATCCGAGCATATGGATGATTTTTTCGAAAGAGATTCTATGACTTCCATCTAAAAGAGAGATAAAATTTGCCATAGATTTGGTTCAAACAAGACCATATTTGTTAGGCAATATTACATTGAAAAAATATGTGAAAATTGTTTTCCTCATGTTTCTTAGTAAGGAACACACAGAACACGTAGACAAACCTTTGTACTAGATCTCTTTATCAATGGCATTTTATTGTGCAACAACTTTCAACAAATCAAAGTTTTAGTAGGAGGAATAAAATTTGCCCAAATGAACTTCCCCATCATAAGAAACATAAGAATTAAGAAAGAATTTCCTAGCAACTTTTTTACTTAGCAAACCAGAATCATCCAAATATATTAATGTCAGATGAAAGAATTTCACTCTCACTGAATACTAGATATTAATGCTAGACCAGATGGAAGAAGACTTATACAAAACCATATTCTTATATTTAGTTTTTAAGAATTTAGTTCTTACCAGTAAAGTTTAAGTCATAAAGCTATAAGGAAAATCTCAGGTGAATCTAAACAAGTAAGCCTTTTTTTTTTGCCTAAATATTCAACACAAATAGACCACGTTTAAGTTTACTAGTGCACAATTGACTTCATTTAACAATAATCAAACATGACTTATTAATTTCTTCAATCCAAATAAAGTTTATAATCCATCTATCCACCTCTTTAAGAAGATTGATTCACCACTTATAAATATGAAAACTATAAGGAAAAAACATCAATAATATTTGAATTTATAAGTTGAATTTCATCCATCATACTAAAAGTTTTACATTTCTAAGAAGCAAGCTTCGAATGAATGATATCCGCAAGAGAGTAAATTTTGTGTATAATCTAGTTAAAATTATATTTTTATAATTTTAAAAAAATAATATATAGAGATTCTACATTTTAGAAAAAAGTGATATTAAAACATAATTTACACTATATCTTAATACTCTTTAATTTATTTTCTTATATCTACTAAATATTGGATGTAATTATAGTTTCTTTATCTTGTTTTCATCATATTTCAGTATATATTTTTCTGTTAAATTATATCATGTTTATCAAACGAGTCATTAAAATTGTACCTTTTAAATTGAGTATTTTATTTAAAATATAGAAATAATTTTATAAGAAATTCGAATTAAAAATATTTAAATATTCTATTTATGAAGATATTCATTAGTTAACATGGTTTTCTCCACCATAATGTTTACTAATTATCTTATAATTGGAGAAAAAAAATGTGGATGTGTTTTGAAGAATTTAGTAGTTAACCCATTCTTCAAAGTATAGATGATTTCAAATATTCCATGAGAACTCCTTTGAAATAAACTATGTTTATACCATTCAAAATATGACACCTATAAAATAGAACTTTCTAGTGATGCTTATGTGGGATTCTTCTTATGTAGTCAATGCAAATTAATTGAAAATTTCTCATTTCAACTTTAATTTTCACTTTATAGAATTAGATGTGGACACATAGCACTAGCCTCTAATCTATGCCTAGACCATCATATTAACAATTTTAACATCTATCTTGCATTTATTTTTTTCTTTCAATTTATTTATCTCTATCTATATTTAGTCATTTTTTTATCAACTTTTTCTAAAGATTATTTTTCATTAGAAAATTTGACTGCCCATTTTCATTTTGATTTCTTTTTTTAATCACATTTTATCTCTATTTTATAGACTATTGAGAAAATAAATTAGATAAAATGAATACAAATAAATAAAAGTTTAAAAATAAAAAGCTATATATAGATTCCACTATTTTTAACCTATATATATGTATTTACACTCTTGTCTTGAGGAAATGGAAGAGATTGGGTCAAGAGAAAGAGTAATAATTTTGACGTGGTAAATAATTTATAAAGATTTTTTTATAAATTAATTATAAAATATTGGAATAAGTAAAAAAAAAAAAATTCATAAATTTGTTTATCATTGTTTAGATCGAGCCAGCAAAAGATATAAAAGAATTCAAATTAGTTTCATAAATTCTTTTAAACAGTTTCGTAATTATCTATATTCTATTAAATTCAAAATCATTTTTCAAAATGTTTGTTGTTCTACCAATTTTTAAGGAATAATAGTTTATCTAACGTATTATATGGGTATATTTAAAATAAAAATAAAATAAAAATAAAATAAAATGTAACATAATATATAATTGTTATTAAGAAATAGTAAAATATTTTATAAAGGAAAAGTAAACTGTAGTGAAAAATATATTCATTATTAATAATGAACGTTACATTTTATTTATTGAAAAATGAAAAATGAACGTTACGTTATTTATTAATAAGTTTGGAGACTGAAATTTTTTAGTTCGAAAAAAATTGGTGAAGAAGAGAATAAAATATAGTTTTTTATGGAAAAGTAAAAAATGAAGAAAAAATGTTTTTGAAAATAATAATAGTAATAATATGTAATAAAATTTATTATAGTTAATCATATATTTTTAATAAAAAATATACAAGTTTTAATA
Source organism: Phaseolus vulgaris (assembly GCF_000499845.2). NCBI lineage: Eukaryota > Viridiplantae > Streptophyta > Magnoliopsida > Fabales > Fabaceae > Phaseolus > Phaseolus vulgaris. The sequence goes on from NC_023757.2 coordinate 4,839,004, forward strand.
TGTTATATACTAGAAAATTTATTTTTTGACAACCAAGTTTTCTATATCACAACTTTTTTTAGTAATAAAATATTATATTTAAGTGAGTTAACTAATAAGCCAATAAAAAACATGTTATTTAAAATAAAAATTACTTTTATATTAATAGTATGTATGATAAATTATCAAAATATCATAATTCAACAAAAACACTGCTAAATTAAATTTATCAATAAATAAACTATAAAAATATAAAAAAAAAGTAATTGATATTTATCTCTAAGCAAATTCAGGTAAAAAAATGAGAGAATATCCCACCAATAATTTAACGCATGTTTAATAAGACAAGAAAATCAACATATCTATTATCCTCTATTTTTATACACGTTGTGAAACTTTAAACTCTTAGTACAAACTATATAGTTATAAAAAATCTCACTACAAGCTACTCCCAATGAAGTACCATTAATTCCATTTAACCTAATTATACTAAAGGGATTTCCAATTAACTTGAGTTTGAGTTTTATGGTATAGAAAAATCTCTAATAATAGCAAATTCCTAAATAAAAGAATGCATGCTTTCATTAGATTGATTAATAACTATATTAAAGTAGGTATATATAATTGTATCAATCAAATCGAGACTCTTAAATCACAAATAATTAACATTAATTAAACTCTCACTCCAACACTCTAAAGCAAGATCAAAATGAGGACTTGAGACAAAATCATACATGTTGTCTGAAGATTAACCGTGAAAATCATGTTAATACAGGTCCATGAACTTAAGGGTCCGACTTATTCTTATAAATAGGTTGACCAACATCATACCAATGTACGCATTTATTACACTCAACTACCTAAGATGAGTACTAACTTGACCATAAGAGAACCTTTTACAAATATCCTTCCAACGTATCGACCGAAAAATGAGACACATGACGAACGATAACCACACGTATAAGGAGAAAAAGACCTTCCCGATCCGAATAGAATCAATAACATTCAAATTTTATTTATATGACCTACCAACGTCATCAAATCTAATAAAAAATTCTATTAAGCTAAATTTTAAAAATAACATAAATAAAAAAAATCTATACTTCTTAGAATCAAAGGAAATTTGCAAGAACAAAATTATTGAATTGGACATTTATTATTAAACCAAAAGTCAGAAGAATATAAAAAAGTTATAAGTAAATTTTGTAGTTAAATTAAGCATTAAGAGTGTGTATCATACTACATATCTCTTTGAACTATTACCAATTAAGAAATCTCTCTAAAATTATCAAATCTATTGTTATAAATAGAATCGGACACAGTAAGCTCACCATGTATCATAAATCAGAGAGAATAACATGTAGATATTTATTAAATTAGAAATAATGTCTAAACTCTCAACTAAAGTATTATTAATTCATTCATTTAATCATAAATTATTTTTTTATTACCATTGTTCCAAGTGCATTATCAACAACTAATATCCTTAAAATTTGATGTAATATCCTTAAAATTTTAATGAAATATTTTAAACTTTACATAAAGTCTAGTCCAATCCTAAATTTTACATAATAAAAGACTTTACAAAATAGTTTCATCTTTAAACAAAATTTCACTTTAACTAAAGCAGATATGTAATAAATGTGTACAAATTCAACACTATCAACTAAATTTTAGCTTTGATTAGTATTATTATTAAAATATAAATCAATATTTTTCTTTATGTATCAAATACAACCAATCATAGTTGGAAGAAAAATAAATACACAAAAAAATATACATATTGTTGGTATCTCATAATCCATTCATATTCAAACATTATAGATTCGTAGTAAATCTAGACACACAAATAGATAATAAATTATTATAGATTCATAGTAAACACAAATAGATAATAAATTATGTCTTTTGAAATATTTATGTTAAAAACTAACATTCAACACAGTCTAAAATTTTGATCAACAAATATAGAAATAAACTATTAGGATAATTTCACTCCATCAACTTTTTCTTATGATAAAATAGATTTCAAAGTGTGCAAAGAAAGTCTTTCTCCCTCAACTTCTCATCATATAATATTTTAATTTATGTAACTTAAATTATTATTATTGAAGTAAAGAATTTTTGTTATACCACATGTTCCTTTACTTAATTACTCAAGAATGCATAGACAATCGACACTTCATCCACAAATATATGACTAAATCAGTTCTAATTCATTTATATTATATGATATTGATATATACTCATATCTACTATCAATACTTAAGAACATCTATTATATCTAAGTAAATTAAAAATAATTAAAATGGTGTGTAAATTCTATATACATGATAATATTAGAAATATAACATTATTTCATAACCAATTAAATTTATTTTTAATAGATATTCTTTCCCTTTCAAAATAATTGTAGTTTTGTTCATAAAAAAGTTAAAATAATAGTAATTTCAAATTTTTAAGAAATATTATATTTATTTTTTATTTTTTTCAAAATAAATTATATTAAATTTTTAATTTATAACAGATCAAGAATAATATATTTATCAAGAAAAAAATTATTTTAATAAATTACATCAACAGCTAATATATTTATTGTTATTCTTAATAGTTGAAAATTATTAAACTAAAATGATTTTAAAATAAATAAATATAAAATTAATCAATTTTTATATTTAAATTGTGAAAGAACTGTTTTTAATGAAGAGTTCCTCCCTTGAATTTTTGGTTTTACGAAAAGAATTTACAACTTTCATATTTTAAAAGTATTACACACACACACTTATAATTTTAAAAAAAAAACACTTTACATTTCTTATATTTTTAATTAATAAATTTATATATTTTTAAAATGATAGTCATTTTCTCTTATCTTATTTATAAAAATGTGTTTCCTAAATTTTCGTTTATGAAACTTCTTAATTTTAAATTTTTAAATTTTATTAAATATAATATTTGTAATTAAAATAAGACAAGAATAAGCTTTAATTTATTAATAATATAAATTACGTAAGTATTGTTTTTAAAAAATTAATATAAAACGTGAAGTAGCGTGTAAAGAAGAGTATGATTGACCGAAATGAGCGTCAAAGAAGAGAGAAAATGGCAAAGATAGGGTCAACGAATGTGGCAGAGCGTAGTGGGGGTGGGTGACCGGGAGAAGCGGTGGAGAGAAGGAGGAGGTGACACGTGACATGGTCCCAAAGGGAGGGTCATGATGGAGATGGGACCCACATGTCAAGTTGCGCTTATTTCGATTAAATGGAAAAGGAAAAGGACATGCAAAAGGACTGGTGTACGTGGGAATGCCACGTGTGTGAGAGGCAGAGGGTGACACGTGGCGCTGCGGGTGAGGGGAGTGTTCTGTGCCACCGCACATCAATCAACTACATCTGAGAGCGACCCTTCGGTGTCCCTTTGAGCCACCCTCGTGACGTCAGCATGCGCACGTGTCACCCTTACCTCACGTTTTCCAACAAACTATAAAACTTTCCTTTTTTTTTTTCTTTTTAATCCAATGGACTTTCTTTGCTTTGCCATATAAAAAGAGAGAAAGTTTCATGGAGCTTCTCTTGTGTGTGGTAAAAAAATTCAATTTAATATTTTTATTATTTCCATGTATCAACAAAAAAAGAAATAAAAAAATAAAATACTATATTAAAATTATAGAATTATTTTATAACTTCATCTGTTATTACGTCTTTCATTGTCCAACAATTAAAATTTTATATTAAAAACAAAAAATTAAAATGTTTAAATTATTGAGATAAAAAAAAATATTATTTTTTCTAAGGTCTTCTTAAATGGCATTTATATACCAGGTTAAAAAAATATTATTGGTCATAAGTCATATTATTTCAATTTATCTCATAAGATTTAAGTAGTAATTTGATTAAAAAAAAATCTTTGTTTTGCAATGAATATCCGTTTAATTTGAGTAATTTTGTATATTATTTTTTGTGTGTGTTTTTTTTTTTTTTAGTCTTTTATCTTATTATTAGATTATTAACAAGTTTATTAGACTTAAGTTTCTATTATAATTGAAATTTTAAGTTATTTTTTATTCACATTTCTTAAGTTTTTTCTTTTCAGGTTTTTTTAAATTTTGTCTGAGTTTTGAGAATTTATTTTGAGTTTGTTTTCTTAAAAAAGTTTTAAAAAAAAATCACACAAGTAGATTGATATGTTGTTCGTATCCAGTCCAAAAATCAAATAGTAAAAGGCAGAACATTTTTTGTCCAGAAAAACAAGTTTTAATGTGATGTTGTTCTCGGTATAAAAGTTACTGCACCTTACTCCTTGAATTTTTTGATCTGAAATGTTTTACCAAACATTGTTTGATGTGTTTCGAAGCCAGGATAAAAATTGTAACCTCAAATTCTTCATACATTTTCTGCAGTAAAGTTTTGAATCATCTTTGTCAATGTTGAAAAAATAGTTTCAATTTTTGAATACTGGTGTGTTGTGATGTTTGATTTATTTCTCTCAGAATACACATCTGTTTGACCTAAAATTTGTTTCGTTTGATCACATATTGTGTTGAGATTCTCATATGAAAATTTCTTACACAAAATGTTTCTTGATGAATATTTAGAAATTTTGGAAGTTTCGGTGTCTATTTATTTAGTCTAGAATTTTTATTTTGAAATTCATTCTAGTGTTATTTTTAGGTTTCCATTTTGTGTGCTCACTGTTTTTTCAAACTTCATTTCTTGTTTTGTGTTTGACATATTACTCTTTAAAAATTTCAAATTAATTCCATTTGAGTTTATCAAATTTTAATTGGGTTTTTCTTGATTTTTTACTTGTTGGTCTTCCTAAGGTGAATTTCATCTTTAGTAAAATTTAGGTTTTGGAGTTGTGAAGCTAATTTTTCTCCTTGGTGGTTCATTGCTAAGATTGTGCTTATTTGGAGAGTGCAACAATTGAGTTTCAAGAATCAAGAAAATACCAAGTGAAGGAAGAATTTGCCAAGTGAAGAAAAAAAAAAGATATTTGTAATTTTGGCATTGTATCACAAAACCTTTTAGTTCATTTTGTGTCTTTAATTTTCTTGCTTTCTTTGTGTTTGAGAAAATTCTCTCAAAGCAATCCCATTAAGACATTGAAATAGTTAATTCGCACATTAGAAAGTGAGAGTATGTCAAAGGGCTTTAAGTGTCACTGCAATCTCACCTAGGACACGAATAATTTAGTTTTTGCATTTTTTCTTGCTTTTTTTTTAATTTGTGGTACGTAGGATCTTTCCTTCGATTGTAGTTAATCTTATTTTGATCATTAGGAAACCTTGCACACATACCACAATTAGGAAAAAATGTATTGAAGTCTCTTTGAGGCAAATTGGTTAAGACTATCTAAGGTAAGCTCTGGCTAAGGAAAAATTTGGTACTTAAGTGGTCCTAGTGACTCACCTCTCTTTCCTGAGAATGAACTTAGAGAAATATTGACTTGTGGATCTTATTTGAAGCTTCCCCAAAAAAAATAATTCAAAACCTATTTGTGAAAATCTTTATCATTCAATTTTTGAATCAAATTCTTTGTGAAAACCTTTTTCTTTTAATTAAAAAATGAGTGATCATCATCATTCATCTAGTATCCGTGGTAGTAGAACTTCAATTTTTTATGGGTGGAAAGTAGAACTTCAATTTTTCAAGGAAAATTTAGAAAAACAAATAGAGAAGACAAATAGAAAATTTGATGACTTTAGAAATGAAATTTAAAAAGATACAAAGGACTTGTTGACCCAAATGGTTCTCAACCAAAATAAGGGCAAGGGACAGGAAGAAGAAGAACTTAGGCGTAGAAGAAATATTGACTTTGATGAGCACTCTAAGAGGAGGTTTTGTATTAGCTCCACAGACTTCAACAAATAGATAAAACTATAGAAGAATACAGATAGAAAATGAAGTTACTTATGTTGATGACAAGAATAAGGGAAGAGTCTAGACAAACCATTGATAGATTCCTAAGTCGTCTAAACGTAGAAATCTGGGATAGGGTTAAATTTTTACCTTTTGATGATTTGAATGTTTTGGTTCATTTCTGTGTTAGGATAGAAGAACAACTCGAGAGTATGTATGATTTTAAGGAAGATTATCCTAACACATCCTATTCCAGGAGAGAGTTTAAGAGGGAGGGTTACCCCTCCAAATTCAGATATGAAAGGTCACGAGGAAGAAAGAGAAAGAAAAATAGAAAAGTTTTTGTCTGGAGCTTAATCAGATATTGATAACATTTTACCTTCTATTAACAAACCTTGTGAGGAAGTGCTTAAAGAAAAATCAGTGTCTGGAATTGAACCAGATATAGATATAAATTGTTCCTCCACAAAAAAGATAAATGAAGATTTGATTGAAAAAGAAGAAGAAGAGGAACCAAAAAGGAAGAAAAATCTCTTATGACACCCCTGCAAACATAACCAAGAAAAAATCATTAAAGAGGGATTTCAATACTTTGAATTTTTTTTTTCAATTAGATAATGCTAATTCTTCTTCATAAAAATCTCAAAAACAACACTTTGATGTTGTTGCCTAGTTTAGGAAAAGAACAACATAAAGTGAACAAAAATATTTTTGAAAAGGACCCTATTTTTCAAAACTTGTATAAAAATAAAGGATCTTATTTTTGTTCTATTTTCTTTTTCTTTAATTTTCTTTTAAAGAAACTTATTTCATGTTTGTTTGATGTTTATTGTGGGTGTATATTTGACCCTGAAGGAAAATAACAAATAATCAGATGCTGCTGTCATTGAACATCATTTAGGACAAATCCTTCTCAAGAGTGAGGGAATTATGAAAACTCATCCAGACTCAAAATATTTGGCTAAGAAGATTGGAAGCAGAAAAATGAGCTAAGAAGACTTTAATCTCGGGGAGAATTAATTATGGTCTGCTCTTCCATTTTTTCTCTAGTTTTATAAACATTGTATAGAGTAATATAGGCTTTATTTTGGGCCATGTTTTGGAACAATTTTCATGGGCCATGTATTGAACCAATTAGAGTAGGGTGTGTAAATAGAAAAAGAAAGAGTCTAGCTAGAGTTACAATTGGGCTCCAATGCAACTATATACCATCTAGGGTGCACAAAAAAATTAGTAGAGTGCAAATAGAAAGCATGAAATGACAAGGAAGGTCCATATGTCATCCCCTCAATGAATAGGATTCCTACCAATACCAAAAGACCATTTTTCTTCATGGGAATGAGAGGATTCTCTCCAATTAGAGGAGGATACTTGTCAGTCTCTAATTTGAGAGGATATGATCCAATTAGAGAGAGTAACTTGTCCTTCTATGAGTGGATATTTTTTAGAGTTAAAGCTTGCACCTTGGCGGCCCGTAACACTATAAATACAAGTGATATACCCCTTGTAAATTAACTTTGAATAGACTATTGCATTGCTGCCAAATTTCAACCTTAACTAGTCTCTTAGCTCACTCCTTGCTAGTCTTATTTCTAAATGTTTTAGCATGGAACCTCTTACGAGTTGACCTAACCTCTCTTGAGCTTCATTACCATTCTCTACACATCAATACTTCACGATTTCTTCCACTCATTTTAGCCACCAAATCCCACCAAATTTCACACCCAAAAAATATAAAACAAAAGACATAAAACCATGCAAACTAGGATTGCATCACAAGACTTCAACACACGCTTCCTTACTTGTAGATGAAAGTCTACTATCAGAAGCTTTTGATCCGACACAATTTACTCAATGAATGAGTCACTATCACTATATGACCCAAAAAAAAAAAAAAAAAAAACACATGCTCCATGAAACCATCTTATACAACAAAACATCAATTTTACTATATCAATTTTTAACATACTACTTCTTTATGTATAGTTGTGTGTAGTTCTTCTAGTAAATTATAAATAGAAATACTAAATTATTTAATATCATATTTAAATAAACATATGAAATAAATAAAATTACTAAATTATTCAAAATTTTAAAGAAATATAAATTTTAAATTATTTAATATTATATTTACATAAAAATATAAAATAAATAAAATTGTTAAATTGTTAAAATCATAAGTAAATACAAATCGAAAATCATTTAAGATCCTATTTAAATAAAATTTTGAAATAAATAAAATTTCTAAATTATTCAAAATTCTAAATAAATAGAAATTTAAATTATTTAATTTTTTATTTAAATAAAAAGTTAAAATAAATAAATTTCCTAAATTATTTAAAATTCTAAATAAATATAAACCTTAAATTATTTAATGTACTAATTATCTTTCTGATACGAATAAACATGTGGCTTTCTTCTTCATTTCACTTCACATCCTAAATCATGTTCATCACTTTTTTTTCCTTTTTTTCATGCTTCCATTTAACACCAAAATAAACAAACTTTTTCTTCGAAATCAATTTCGGTAAAGAGTGTTCATTTGAAAACAAACACAACATTATTTTTTTTTTTAATGTAAATATTTATAATATAGTAATAATAATAATTTTAAAGAAATTTATATATAACAACTAACCAATAATATATCGCTCGAGACTCTGAGAATTTATAATTCTATAAGAAAATGATACGAGAAGAGGGTAAGAAAAATAAAGATGTCTTAGGTCTTGTATGCCTCCATGTACAATAAATATATATATATATATATATATATATATAAAAGTGTACGAAGATTTTATCTCTACAAATTATAACTTAATTAGGGTAGGATTCACTAATCATAAGATCCTATCATCATTAAATTAATTACATCTAATTGCGTACAGTACAATAATTACATATAATAATGACGTATAATTTGACAATTATTATTTTCTTAATAGATTAAAAATTCAATTTATAAGGTGAAAAATTTTGTAAATTTTTGTAAGTTGTGTTGATTTTGTTCAAATCAAAATTGTTACTTCAATATCTCACATTCAGTTATTATTTTTAACTTTAATATTTATATTTATATTATAGTAAAATAAAAGAATTAATTATATAATATTTTATAAATAATTGTTATTATTAAAATAAATAATAATAATATAGAATAAAACAAAAATATTAATAATAAAATTATAAAATAATAATAATAAGATAATTAAAATAATAAATAATATAACTTTCTCTCGCATCCTTTACAAACTTTAATAAACTTTCTCTTCAATTTTCAGTCTATTTACCTTAATCTCACTTTCATATCTCAAATTGAAAACATCACATATAACTATTATTTATTTATATGACTAGAATGCCATATAAAATTCAGAAAAAAAAATCAGAGGATATCGATCTAACTTAGTTTAATATTTATATGGTGAAGTCTCACTTCAAATTTAAGATTTGAATACTAACATCTGAGGGAAGAAAAAAACGCTATGGAGATGAATATTTTACAAAATAGTTCATACACGACACGCACCATGATATTTTATTTTCACCAACTACATTCGTTATTCCTCAATATTAACATAATTTGGAAATTTTTAATATATTAATTTCATGGTCAGATTAGTTAAATTTGTCAGTGTGTTAAATTTTATACTAATGACAATTGATGTCTCTATGATCCAAATTGTAGGATTTCATTGAAATAAATCAAAACAATCTCTTGATCTGTCTTCGAATTAAGTCCTCCACAATTATAGAAGGATTTCTCAGATAAACCTAGCAATTATCTAGCAAACCAGTACCAGAAACTTTAAGTTGTTCAATTTTTAGAGCATAGTCAGATTGCAGGTTCATGGTAATTTTGCTTTATGTGAGCTCCTATTATACCCAAACACTGTTAAGAGTTTTGGTATAATTGGCTTTTAGTCCAATAATTGAATGATTTCTAGGACACCAAGGGAGAGTAAGAGAGAGAAATAATTTCTCAGTAAGTGTCAAAACCATTAAATTTTCGATGATATAAAGCACTTTGAAGAGAAGATTGGCTCATATAAAGCTCTAAGATACGTGTTCATTGCCATGTGATCAACCCTATGTACCTAAAGATGGTGGTAAACTATAAACAAACGGGGCATCTGAATTCTGTAAAAGACCCCTCATCAGCAACAATTGGAAGAAGGGTTCCATGGACAAGATAAAGAATGGAACCAAGTGGAATTATTGTCTTTTGAGTTGGAAGGCACTTCAGATTCTTCTTTAGTTTGGATGACATTAGTGTCCCTAGTCATTCCTGATTCTTGTTTATCTGATTCATGTTTACCCGATTCTTGTTGTGAAACATCCATCTTCGTAGAACCATTTCTTTCTGCTTCTTCTGTCAAACTGCAATAATTCCAAAACAGATTCAAATCAATATGCTTGTACTGTTAGAGATGAAACTAAAAGAACTTTTAGAGAATTTCAATTATAATGCCTCAAAGCATGTGCAAACATCAAAACAGATAATACTGAATGCGATCAGAAGAAATATGGATAAAAACAAGGTAATTAGAATGTAAAAGGAGACATGTAGTAAGAACCAAAGAACAACTTTAAGTTGTTTAACTTGACGTGTAAATAATAAATGTGACATCGGTGAAGAGGAGGAAACATACATTTGAGAGGTGTGATGATGATACTCTGTACGATTACAAAGCCCACAGCAGAAGAATGGTGAGCAACAACTCAAACACTTGCAGCTCGAACACAAATTGCAGAACACCCAGCTACAACTATAAGAGTAGCCTTTCCGTGATCGCTTCTTTCTGCAATGCACATAAGGAGATATTCCTCAATAATTGGATTTAGCTCTGAAGTTTGAATATCTATAGATGAATGTCCTTGTAATTTACCATGCTAATAGTGAATATATTCTTGTCTATAAATTAGTTGTAAAGGATGAGTACAAATATAAGAATTTCCAAATGGACATGCATGTTTGCTTTCTTGGTCGATAGTTTTTTTTGTTAGCAGGTTTGGTTTGGTCTCCCATTTTGTATTTTCTTTTTCTTTTTTTTAATATAGTCTGAGAATGATGTAGATGATTAATGCTCGTTGAGATGCTAAGCAAGTCAGTATTGTAATCAGAATAGTGATGCTTTAACATTCTTGTTTTTTTTTTTAATTAAAAAGGTACTATCCATAGAAAATCTATATGGTTAAAGAATTAAAGACGAAAATGAACTCACAATGGAGGAACAGGTAAAATTCCATTGTCACTATGAGAAAGAATAGACACATTGGACTTGGATGATTTCACACTTTTAGTTCCATGTGAAGTCTTTGTTTCGTTATTGTCTTCAGTGTCTCTTTCTCCTTCAAACTTGAAAGATCCATATGATGTTGGTGCTTGCAGTTCCTCTACATCAACATTCTTTTTGGTAGTATCTATCTCTTCTAGAATAACTGATGGGGCTTGTTTATTTAGCTCAACAGATTTGGTCAATTCTTTTGATAAGCATAAGTCACCATACTTAAGCGCTTTTTCTCTGGAGAAACTTGGTTGTATTTGAATACTGAATAGTGATTCGTTAGAAGCAATACTCCATTCTGAAGGATTAGTATTTGGTTCAAAAATTGAAGATGGAAAAATAGATGCATCATAGCTTCCAGATCGATCCATCACTTGGACGGAAGGACTAGCAGTTGGTGACATATCCATTTGGATGTGGTTCAAATTGTTAACTTCATATGTTGATGTTGGAACTAGAAAGTTGTTTTCAACTTCAGACTTGTCAGAGCTCTCACAGCTAGGAACATTATCTTTCGCAGATTTGGTGTACTTAAATGCTTCCTCCACTGCAATGAAATCTTCTGAGGATGATTCCGATGAAGAGCAAGAACTTCTCTTTCTAGCTGATGAAGATATGCTTTTAGTGCCATCAGTATGTGTGTCAGAGTCTTTAGTGTTATCACTTTCAACTTCACTGATGAGATATATTTGCTTTTCTGAATCACTACTGCTTCCACTCTCACGGCTTGAATCTTTACTTCTCAGACTGTCATCGATAGTTTCTGAAAATACTTTTTCTTGCTTATCTTGCTTGCTATGATCAAATTTCTCTCCATCCATTTGAACACTTTCTACTTCTCTTCCTTCACAAGATTTCGAATCCTCAGAACTTGGTCTGCAATGCCCCAAATCCATTATAAATTTTACTTGAGTACACTTGACCTACGTTATACTATTTCTCCACATTTCAGTGTCAGGATATTGACATGTAAACTTGAAGTACATTTCCATGTGTACTGCATGAATAAGCTCAAAAGCTCGTATTTTCCGAAAAAAAAAACGAAGATATTATAGAAAGGTGACAAAGAGTAAATGGTGTTTCAGAATTAATAAATACCACATGCTAATAAATAATGAATTATGTCACGTAAAACATTGAAATTTTGGAATTTTACATGTGGCCTAATAATTATAGAAAAGCCAAAAGACCTTGCTTGATAATAATATATTTGTGCAGACTAGTGCTAAATTTTAATGACTTCAAAGCATATCAGCAAACAATATATGAGACATTTTTCCATGCAGATCCACCCTAAGATTAATGATTAATAATCACATTAACAAGACACCTTGAACATCTAAAACTTAATGTAAGTTCCAAAGCTTCAAAACCCAAACGGGGTTTTAAAAATAATATTGAAAATCATATATCAACTAGTGATATGTCAAATCATAATCTATAAGTGAAATGCAAATCCCATCTTATAAGTTTATTTGGTGAAACTGAGTTAGATAAACTCACTGATTAAGATAGTATCAAAAGTCATTCAAAGCTTATTCTATAAGTTTATTGGAACTAGTGTGTCACCTGCTATTGGACCTCTCTTAGGCCACCCATAAATATATGCTTGAGATGTCAATTCCTTGACGTGAGGAGTTGTGTTAGTATGATCAAATCATAATATATAATTGGATACAAATCTCACCTTACAAATTGATTAGGTGAGATTAAGTTAGACATAAACCCATGTCCTAAGAAAGGATCACAACGGTGATTTCAAGGTTTTTGGGTCCCAAAGGCTGCAACACAACTTCATCGGTTGTATTACCTGCAACTTTAAGCAATATCAAGGATTGCAACAAAACCACAATTAAAACCTTGAATCCTTAATCTCATTATTCCAGCGTCCAATTCCAATATACGTTTCAACAACTCAATAACACTAAATTCAATAAAACTGTTATCATCCAATGTCTTGCTTCATTTCTCACGTTACTCATCTCCAAAATAAAAAACGTGTTCAAACTCAGATACCCCTTTCCAAAATTCTAGCTCCCTCTCCATTTCTACATCCACATTGATTCATTCGGTGGTAAAAACAACAAAAAACAAACACAGAGTAATCGAAAAACAAAATGCATAAAGAAACACACACAAAAAATCTAGAATTTACATAAAAATTTAAAAACTGTTAAAACCCTAGATAAGAAATTAAAATGCACCTGAAAAATCAGACGACTGAGAAAACAACTTTGTGTCTGAAACCTTCGTCGTTTATTTGACGTTGACGATTGCAGCAAGCAACAAAGAAGTTGTTGAATTTGAAAGGTGGTGGCGAAGAGAGGGATGAACAATTGATTAGAAAGCGAATCGAAATGAGAAATTAGGGTTTGCAGAAGAATCAGACGATAAGAGGGTTGTTGCGAGAATATAGGAACTGAGTTTTGGATTCCATTCTGTGAACAACTATTCATTTGTTTCGCGCCAAATCTCCAACCAATTGTGTTTGGCACAGTATATGTCAGGTAACTTCCAGTGTTATTCTTTTATTCAATATTGTAATTAATTTTAATTTATTTTAGTTTTATGGTTGATATATATATATGGAAAACGAGAGAGATAACATAAAAAATTATTTAATTAATTTTTAATCCATGATGAAATTTAGGAAAAATATGATTTCTACCTTTTTGATGAATTTTATTTTACTCTTTTAAATTTGTAAAATTATTATTTTAATTCCTTAGTTCATTAAATTTAATATTTAGGGACAACAAAGTGTACCCAAAATTTATGTATACCGATGTATGTATAAACAAGTTTGTATAAAAGAGCAAAGTTTTGGTTGAGTTGCATTCTTTTCTTTTGCTTTTTACTACAATTTTTCTTCTTCTTTTATTTTCTTGTTCTCAAATTCAAATAAGGAAGTAACTAAAAAAAAAATCTCTAGTTGAAATTCCAAATATCAAAAAGCAATTGTATTCGCATGAGCAATTAATTTAACAGAAAGAAATGGAAAAGGAAGATTTATATCCACCAACACTAGTATAAGGAGGAAAATTGTTTTAGAAACTTGATAATGATCTAAAGTAAATCAAGAACTCAAATAAGGAAGAACAAACGAAGATGCTCATGATTTTCATAATTTTAGATGTTTAGAAAATTTGCAAAAATTTTAGGTCTATTTATAATGGAATGAGAAATCTGTAAATTATCTTAACAAGACTCTAAACAACTTGGAAACAAAATCAAAGCTAGACTATGATAGCTAAGTCACAGAACCAAAATTAGGTATGGTAGGTAAGTGACAAAACCAAAATTAGGTAAAGATCTTTGATCTGGAAGTAAGGTGTTATTTATGAGGTTCATACATTTCTTTTTAAATGGTGTATCCGTGTCGAACACACGTATCCGTGTTGACATTCGTACGACACTCGTATGATCTTTATCGGTGAAGTGTTCAATTCAAAAAAATATTTGTTGGATTTTTGAAAATTCTAGCACGGTTCTAACACAATTTTAAAAGGTATAAATACAATAACTTTCTAAAAACTCAAATTTATTGTATAAATTTTTATTATAATTATAAAAATAAGAACAAATTCTTTTGAATCAGTCATGAAAAATATCTTTCTGCTCCCAAAAGAATCTTAAACATACTTTTGCATATAAATATTTATTTTCAATTTATATAATTCAAAAAGGTATAAATACAATAACTTTCTAAAAACTCAAATTTATTGTATAAATTTTTATTATGATTATAAAAATAAGAACAAATTCTTTTGAACCAGTCATGAAAAATATCTTTCTGCTTCCAAAAGAATCTTAAACATACTTTTGCACATAAATATTTATTTTCAATTTATATAATTCAAAATTATATAATATATAGATCTGTGTCCTCGTATCCTACATTTTAGAGATTATACGTATCTCTGTGTTCGTATCCGTGTCGTGTCAGTGTCCGTATCCGTATATGTGCTACATATTTTACTTGTGAGATGTCATGATGATGATTGCCTCTAAGAACAATGTCATCAACATATAATACAAGATAGATACACCTAAGACTCGAGTGACGATAAAATACTAAATGATCTGCTTCATTGCAATTCATACCAAATTGTTGAACAATATTGTTAAATTTTCCAAACCAAGCCCTAAGAGACTGCTTGAGGGCATATAAGGATTTGCAAAGACGACATACCAATCTAGAAGACTTCCCCTGAACAACAAAACTGGGAGGTTGCTCCATATAAATTTCTTCTTGCAAATCTCCATTAAGAAAGACATTTTTAACATCTAGTTGATAAAAGGGTCATCGTCGAAGAGCAACCAGGACTATGAATAAGTGAACAAAAACCATATTTGCCACTAAAAAAAAAGTATCAACATAGTGTAGACAACAAATTTGGGTATAACCCTTAGCCACAAGACGAATTTTGAGACGACCAATAGTACTATCAAGACCAACTTTGATAGAAAAAATCCACTTGCAACCAACAACAAATTTCCTAGAACATAAAGGAATAAGTTCCTAAGTTCCATTATTCTAAAGTGCATCCATTTCAGCAAGCATGACCTGACGCCAACCAGGATAGGCTAAGGCATCACCTACAAATTTTGGAATGAAGAAATAGACGAAAAGCAAGTATAAAAAGCTTGAGATAGTTTATTGATAACTCAAAGAGGTATAATGTGGAGAGAGATTAGAAATAGAACATATACCTTTACGGATGACAATAGGAAGTTCAGGTTCAACTGTCGGAGCCAGAGGGGGTGGAGGTGTTGGCACTAGAAGAGAGTCATCTGATGGATGATGGGACGTCTGACGACGACTATACACCTGAAGAGTTGGTGTCGGTGATGAATCTTTAGAAGCATTGGGCACAATAAGAGGAATATTAACTTGATTAGACGAAGACACATAAGGAGAAGGACAAAACTTAAAGTAAAGGGAAGACTCACTAACATTGGTTGAAATAAAATAACAGTTAAGAGAATGTGAGAAACATTTATATCCTTTTTGTGATCTAGTGAACCCCAAAAAGACACATTTGTGTGACCTAGGAGATAATTTATCAAGACCAGCACTAAAATTATGAACAAAGCATGTGGACCCAAAAACTTTGGGAGGTAAGGAGTGGAAAGAGTCATGTGGAAACAAAATAGAATGAGGAATGTTGTTCTCTAAAACAGAAGATGACATGCGATTAATGAGATAACATGCACTAAGAACAACATCACCCCAAAAACGTTGAGGAACACCATCATGAATTAAAATAGTATGAGTTGTTTCAATAAGATGTTTATTCTTGTGCTCAGCTACCCCATTTTTGTTGAGGCGTATAAGCACATGAAGTTTGATGAAGAATACCATGAAAAACCAAAAATAAATAAATTAAAAGAATGAGAAAGATACTCACGCCTATTATCACTGCGCAAAATTCGAATGAAAAATCCAAATTAATTTAATTTCATTGTAAAAGATTTGAAATATCGAAAACAACTTAGAACGATTTTTCATTAAAAACACTCAAGTACATCTTGAATAATCATCAGTAAAAATATAAAAATATTTTGAAATTCTAATTTATACTTAATACAACTTGGTCCCTAAATGTTAGAGTGAACTAAGGCAAAAAGAGAGGAAACACATTGTGAGACACTACTAGGAAAATAATTATGGATGTCTTTCCCTAACTGGCATGACTCACACGATAAACTTGATACATTAGACAAACTTAGAACAAGTTGTTGCATCTTGACAAGACTAGGATGACCCAACCGAGCATGAATGAAAGATGGAGAATCCATAATTGTGCCAACATGTGTAGAGATTTGTAGTTGATAAAGTCTATGAGACTCACATCTGGTGTCAATCCTCCGTCTCGAACTCTGATCCTATAAGGAAACATAATATTTGGTAAAAGAAATAACACAATCAAGGGAAAAAGTGAGACGACTAATGGATAATAAGCTAAATGGAGACTTAGGGACATAAAGAACATTATCAATAGATAAAGAAGGAACTCTGATACATTGTTTACTAAAAATAAATGAATTTCATCATATCTAGTTGCAACTTTCAACATATCTATTGCACCACCATCATTAACTAAAACATGCATTCTATCTTCCAACACAAAACAACCTCCACGTGAATACCAAATCTATTATACTATTAAAAACCTTATCTCTTTCACATTGCCTACTATTTGAAAGTAACTCCATCTATCATAGTTACAAGATCATGGTGGACCACAAGGTCAAAAAAACATTCATACATGATACCGAATTTATAAAAGGTATCCCTGTAAAATATATATATGGACAGAAATACCAAACAAATTATAAACCAATCCTTCATTTAATAAACTAAAAAGCAAATGTTGGACCACACACATACAAATTTTGCATATGGGGGGACCATAAACCCTAAATTATTGTAAAAGTTTCCTTAAAGTAATCAACTACACAACATACAATATATAAAATAACCAAATCAAATAAATAACATTTCAAACCCACCTTAAACCCCCAAATCAACCAATTGTTGAACATACACGGTGAAAACAAAGATCACCTAAGCTTAGAAATCACTAAATTGCCCCACAAACGCGTGAACACCAACACCAACACTACAACACAATCAATAATCCAAAATACCCAAATCACCGTAAACTCAAATCACTGATTACAATTAAACAAACCATAATCTCCTAAACAATCTCGTTCCCAATTTTGTTATCTTTAACACTCTCCCAAACCCTCCAATTGCCATGTCAGAAAACCTCATTATAAATTTGTCCCATTTTCTTTTTGTAACTCTTAAAAAGATGGATGTAGTAAAAATTTATTTTCTTATGTATTACAAGCTTTTATCCATCATTATAACAAAAGTTTAAAATTTATTTAAGAAAACTATAATTTTTATGTATCTTATTGTTAATATATTTGAAATAAAAGTATGATTTTTTTTTGGATGATTACATTAATGATATTTTTATTTGATAGATAGTAGAAAAATATACTTATATACATCTTATTATTATAAAATTTAATGATTATTATATTATTTTATACTAAATAATTATGTTAATTTGTATGAATCATATACGACAGAAATCTTGCATTGCCTGAGAAAAACATTGTATAAATCTACCCCAAAATATTGTTTCTCTTTCCTGAATACATGTTAATGTATTCTCAAAAGGCGACACCTCATCTAATAAACTTTTGGGGTAAAAAAAGTGCAGAAAAAATCATTCAATTAATTATTTTTAGTTATTCTGTTTATTTTTAAATCTTATTTTTATTATATTTTAATATAGAAAATTGAATTATAAAAAAAATATTAAGAAATTGTTAACATTTAATATAAATGATTTAATTCAAACATCTTAGAAAAAATATTTATAGAAAATTAAGTAGAATAAAATTAAATTTTAAGTGTCTATTTAAGCATTAAAGATTGAGGATTAATTAGAAAAAAAATGACTGTTTAAAGTGTCTACGTACAAAGTAAATAAAATTTGAGGATCAATTAAAATGAAATAAAAGTTTAGGGTATTCATTTTGAAAAATAAAATTTATAAGAGTTAATGTTATTTGCCTTTAATAAATTATATATGTATAGTTAATATTTCCCTTCATCATTAAATTAAATAGTTAATTTTATTAAACACTTATACTTTAATTAATCAATTTATCGACTTCAGATTTTATCTTGGGTTTTTTGTGTGTACATTGTTGTTTAAAGACTAGTTATACATAAACTGGTAATTAACAATATCATAGTTGTAAAAAATTATAATTTCTCAACTATTATTAGTTTCCATCTTTTAATTAACTTTTAGGCTATAAAAAGGAGATAGAAAAGAAAAATAATTCATAACCTTAGTATATACTAAGAATTGCTGGAATTCTTTATTAACCTGGTGAAATTTTATCTCTTAATTATTTAAATAGGTAATTTAAAAAAAAATATTGAGATAGATAAATATGAAGATGATATGATATAACTTTTAAAATTGAAAATCGAATCATTTTAAAACATATTTTCACTTTATTTACTATTTTTAAATTTTACCCATTTTATTAATTAAGAGTTATAAAAAATTCAGTATTTATATTTTATGAGACAAAACAAACAACTTTAGGAATCTTCAGACACCACAAGAGCAACCCTTTGGGAACAGGATCACAGATTCACACGTACAACTTATATATAAAGCTGTCAAGCTGTTCTGCTCTTTTTTCAAAACAAATAAAAAAGTTAAATCGCAACCCAAAGAGTTCATAATCAAATACTTCAAGCAATTCACATGAAAAGGGCTTTGGTTCATAATTTCTGGTAATGCAGTGTTCGTAATCTTCTTCGTCTCTGTTCTCTGAGAATAGAAACCTGTTCGCAATCTTACTGCAACCCATCTTCCAACTTTCGAAGTTTTCTGCATATTGTTGACCTTCAGGTAACTTATTCTTTTATGGGGTTTCGATTTACTCCACTGTTTGAATCTAATTTGATAGAAATCTTTAATGGGGTGGTGGTATTTATGCAAAAGATGAAATCTTGTATGAGAGTTGGGATTGGTGGGTGCTGTCAGTAGAAGGTTAAGGAGTGGGGAGATGGGTGAAGTTAGGATTCTGAGTGTGAGATTTAGTTCAGATGATGGAGAACTTAAATGTTTCATTTTGTTTGAGTTGTGTTGAATGAATTGAAGGACTCTCTAGTGTGAATAGTTATTTTGGCACAACGTTAGTGTTGACAAGTTTCAAGGAAAGTGGATGAAACTCAGCTACTAGTATCTGGCTGAGTTTACTGGTAAAGCAATTTTTTGAATTTGAAGATATACTATGCATTGAATCATGGTAATTATCAATTTATCACAGCATTGGGTTTTTACCCCTTCAGTTTTGTTTTTGTTTAATTGATTGCTTCCTTTTTTTATTCATCGGTGATTTAGGTTAAGTTTTTATTATTCTATTGAATTGAAACTACTTGCTTGCTCCTTCAATTAAAGCGTGATATGTTGTTAAAGTGTAACATTCTTTTTCCTATTTGTTAGTTTTCTTATTTGTTCATGCGTCACTTTGTTAGTCTTCTTATTGGTTGCATTCAACTCTCCTTTAAATGGAGTACCTGATTATGACCTCTTTCTGTACTTCTTATTTTTTCCATTGTCCAGTACTTTTCTTCTGGGTGCTTGTTCAACTAACTAGCACATTGGTTCTATCTCATCTTCCAATTTCAGATTGTATTTTGTGAAAGGCACAGCGTATGGATCACCTCAGGTGTGGTTCTTGATACCGGTTATCACCTGTATATCAAGGTTGTGGTGGAAATGAATGCTGAATAGTGAATACTGATGGAGACTACCTCAGTTCTGTATCAGTATTGCAAGTGAGAAAATTATAATGCAATTGCTATGGATGAAACACAAGATCATTACTATTCTTCCAGTCTACCTATTTCTTTGTCTCATGATGTCGGTGAGAGATCTTATTCCAATGCGCAAATAAATCGTGGAACTGGTATATCAGGCCTGAAGAAGAGAGGTCATGGAAGTCGCTCTTGGATTAAAATTGGTCGGGATGGGAATTTTCAGACTGTGAGACTTGACAAGGCAACTATAATGAGACATTGTTCTTTGCCTTCTAGAGATCTCCGGCTATTGGATCCTATGTTTATTTATCCTTCTGCAATATTAGGACGGGAGAAGGCTATTGTAGTCAACCTTGAGCAAATCCGATGTATAATCACTGCTGATGAGGTCATCCTGATGAATTCATTGGATGGTAGTGTTGGTCAGTACAGGTCAGAATTATGCAATCGCCTTGAGAATGAAAAAGCTGGTAAGGAAGGATTGCAGCTCATATTGATGTAACATATACATTTAGGTGCAAGGAAGACTCATGTCCAAAAAATGTCTTATATTTATCTAGGTTTATTATGACGATTTGAACTTACCTAATGGTCTTTTCTGTTTGGACACTGTTAGGGAATGGATGAAGAATGATAAGGATAGACATTCAGTTTTTTTAGCTGTGAAGTCTTGTCTTCGTAATACTTAGATCTGCTATATTTCCGAGCTATTAAGAGTTTTTTTAAGCTTTGATGGAGTAATTACTGCATAGAATTTCTTACTTTGTCTGTGATTTTGGACAGATGATCTACCTTTTGAATTTAGGGCACTGGAGTTGGCTCTAGAATTGACATGCACATCTTTAGATGCTCAGGTATAAATTGACCTAAAGGTCTACTTTCTTTGTGTATATGATCTTATATTTTCTAAATTTTTCTATTTTACATTGAAATGGTAGCGATGAGTTTATAAGCTTGCCAGTATTATGGTTAAATTACTTCAGGATTTATCATGTTGGAATTATTTTCATCATCCACTCTAAGTTTTCCCTGCAAATTCAAATAATCCACATATAACTTGACCGTGATTACACTTTATTGACTGCCCACAATATTTTCCACCATTCACTGCAATCAAGATTCAGGCTGGTTAAAGCCCTAGGAAGCAATATAGGGAGACAAAAGAATGTGCAAAGAGATCTGAAATACAAACAAAAAGGTGGTGGTCTTCTAGCTAATATCTTAGGAATATAAGAAAACTTCTATTTAAGGAAACTAAATCTCTTATTACAGCCAAGGGATCTATTTGTATAGTATGAAACCCATAATAAAAAAACAAATACTAACCCTTAGGTCTATATCCAAATCATCTAAAAACCTGTAGAAACTAATAGGCATAAATAGAATAGACTCAGAAATCCATGGTAGTGACTAGTACATGTCTCAGTGAAGGAAAACACTTCTCAGAAGAACTAAGGCAGCATAACTAGGAAAACACAAGAATCCAATGAAAGAAGAGAGGAAAAGAGAGGAGAAGAGAATTTCTGGTGTATGCAAAATCTGTCTTAAAAGAGGTTATTTATAGAGTGATTATGTGGAATAATTCCCATTAATCATTAAATAAGAAATAAAAAGGAAGATAAAATGTTGAATACCAAAACATTAGTACGCATTAAATTGAAAATATATCTAACAGACTAATGGCTCAAAACCATAATGTGACACTTCGAATAATGGTAATATTTGAAAACGTAATCTGACTCAAAAACCAATGCAAGATTTAAAATTAACATATGAAGTTTCACAATGTCCCCCAAGAAATACGTATGAGTGAACGTTTATTACTGCTCTCATATCTTAATTTTATATTAGGACCTAGGTCATTTTAGTGTAAATTTAAAGGGCTCAAGACTAGGTATAGTCGTATAGCTTGTATTTTGTAAATGGTTTTTTCAGTTTGGAATTCTGACCATTGTGTTTATGTCACATTATATGCATAGCTGAATGCATAGAAAAAGATGTTGTATAAGCTTCCAGCCTTATGCAATTAAATTGTCATCTTGAATCCTGTATATTAAGAAGGATTTCGATTTGACAGGTAAACGAACTGGAAATGGAAATATATCCTGTGCTAGATGAACTAGCCACATCTATCAGTACTCTAAATCTGGAACGTGTTCGGAGATTTAAAGGTCACCTGCTTGCTTTGACTCAACGAGTTCAGAAGGTTGATCAATGTAGAATTATTATCCTTGATTATTATTCTCAATTTTCTATCTTTCTATCTCCTGCAACTAGTAAATTATTGTTAATTCCCAGGTTCGTGATGAAATAGAACATCTTATGGATGATGATGGTGACATGGCTGAGATGTGTCTAACTGAGAAAAAGAGAAGATCTGATACTTACACTGTTAATGATTATTTTCAAACTAATGCATCTGGTAGAGTGATTTCAAAGTCAGCTCCTGCTTCACCAGAGCGAACATTTAGTGGAGTCCAGATGTTGCAAAGGGCTTTCAGCAGCATTGGAAATTCTAGTAAACATGGTAGCTCAATGAGCTCAGCTGATAATGCGGAAAGGATTGAGCCACTGGAAATGTTGCTTGAAGCATATTTTATTGTCATTGATAATACTCTTAACACACTATTGTCGGTATGAGAAGTTTGACCTACTCAGCTGCAGTGTAGCATTAGAATCTACCCATGTTGCTTATAACATAGGGTATTGGATATCATAGTCTTTGGTAATATAACTATGGTACTTATATTAACATTAAATTACCTCAGGCATGCCTTCACCCAATCAGCTGTTGCATTATGATTTTTTTTGTAATGAGTAGCAGCCACACTGACATTTTATGTTAACTAAATAGCATATGATTTCATTATTTAGGCATGGTGCTTCATGCAAATACTAAGTATATTTTCTTTTCTGCTGGTACTGCAGCTCAAAGAATACATTGACGACACAGAAGATTTTATCAACATAAAATTGGTATGCTGAGATTAACAATTTGCAATATTGTGCTGAACTCTTTTATTTCTTTGATGCTCTAAACTGTGTTCACAGGCAACATTACTTTTCACTCTATTTATTACAGGGAAATATTCAAAACCAGCTAATACAGTTTGAGCTGCTTCTTACGGCTGCTACATTGGTAGCTGCAGTATTTGCTGCTGTAGCAGGTGTATTTGGAATGAACTTTGAAACCACTGTTTTTGACTATCCATCTGGATTCAATTTGGTTTTGGTAATTACTGGTATTGTTTGTATAGCATTGTATTTCGCTTTCCTATTTTATTTTAGGTACAAGAAAGTGCTTGCAGCTTAAACTTCAACAGCAATAAATTGAGTGTGCGTTCTACCAAAGCCATATTGGTGAAGGTGACAGCTTGCAGCCGAATATAACATCTATCTGCATGTGAAATAGAATTTACTCATAACTCACTGCTTCAATATGGCTGGATACATTGAATCTTTCACCATTTCATCAATCAAGATGCCATTGTTATACTTGGGCAACTATCCATGGTGCAGGCCAATATGTCTCTATAATCACGTGATATATTGAAGGAGTCATAAACCTTCCCATCTCGGCTCTTCTTGTACTCAAACAACAAATTTGAATGATCAAAAGCAGTTAATTTTACAAACCCATAGTCATAGTCCTTAAAGATGCTCCATTTGGTTTTGAGGGAAGTAAATGTTGAGAGGCTTGCTCCACCACCACCAGCAACAATATGTATTGTCCCCTTTAAGGTTCCCTTATAGTGGTGTTTCTCTTCATTAGTGCAGATATTCTGTTGCAAAATGTAAAAAGGTACTTGCTATTAGAGAAAACACGCATTCTCGTTCCAATTTTCAGGTTTAAATTATGCTATTTGTGGCATGTAAAATGGTGTTTATTTCATTTTTGTCAATAAGAGCACAGTAGGGATCAGGGAACTTGACATTTTTTTTTCTTAACGTTTAATTATGAATGTTGTGTTGTTACTGCACGTATTAGCTTTATATAAAAAAAAATGAATGGAATAAAGCACAAGGTTGAAGAAACCTGGTATATGGGGCATGTCCTCTGGTAATTGTGCACGTGGCCATATATGGCAATGTCCACCTTGTATTTCTGCCATAGCTTTTGAAGGCTCTCTCTCCCCATTGGTTCAGCAAATGATCCCTCTTCTGCATAACAGATACAAGAGGAGTATCCAAGTACCCTATGTGCAAGGAAAATTAGCCACGGCTGTTTTTGTCTGTCAACTGAAGCTAGACAATGCTCAATGAACTTGTATTGTTCTGTCCCTTCCCTCCAGTCATGTTCAGTGTCAGCAATACAGAAGCGGAACATGCCATAGTCAACTGAATACCTAGTGAAAGTGTGTAGAATTGTATCATGTTCCAAATACCTGATGAATTATGTTGAATATTCTCTATTACCTAAAGCTTTTAAACCAAAAGCAACCATTAGTGAACTTTATTATAAAATTATGACAATGGCTCATTACTTCAACCTTTCAATTTTTAAAAACTGTTTTTTTGCCATAACTAAAATAAATGATAGTTCCGTATCACTAAGCTTTACATATTGAACCTACCTCATAACCTTTTGATACTTCCAATCTAAAACTGAGTATGAGTGAACCGTTAATTTTGATCTTGATGCAGAACAACTCAGACTAATTAACTGCATATTCTAGGAACTGATGATAATATGTACAAGGTGGTGGTTCTGTTTGCTCTGCTATAGTAGTTAAAAAAAAGTAGCATCATTAACAAAAGTTGAAAGCCTCAATGCTATATATCTTTCCAGAATTAATTTGATTATTTACTCTTCATTCAATGACATTGTAATTATTTTGTTCATACCCAAATCATGAAAAATCATTAAACCCAACAGAAGATAAACTTTCTACACGGGAAAAATCATACAATTTACAAAATTTATTATAGTGATTATCATCTCAAATAGGGGGGTCATATTATCATACCAAACCTTAGCCCTGTTTGCAGCAGGGGTGTAGAACATAGTCTGTGCCAACACACCACATTCCCCTCCAGAATCCTTGTTCTCATAAAAGGATCCTGTTCCAGGCCAGTCTCGCTCATGGTTCCCACTGTAAGGGCAAAGACACCACAAGAGTATCATTATTAAAAATAAATAAAATAAAACACATCCAAGGCTAACTTTTTGGTAAGCTGTATAAATACCTTGCAATCATGTAAGGAACAGCTGACGCAATTGGCTCCACCTGTTCTGTAAATTGATCCCATTGAGAAAGGTAACCATTTGCATAACATATATCTCCAATATGGAAAACAAGATCAATGTTTTTCAGGTCCTGAATAAGCTGCATAGTAGTGTTAATTGAGCCATGCTGGAAATTGTTGTATTCGTTGGAACCATCAACTTCGTGCTGCATGGTTAACAATGGATCAAATACTCAGAATTGATCTCATAGGCACAAGGTTTTAAATTATAGTCGTGTTTAGTCTCATTAAGATTGTTGATATTGAGGGAAATTGTAGAGAAATATGGTTGATGCAGCCACAATTGCAATTTGCAACTATTTTATTGTTAACAATATATCTTACACCTAAACAATTATACACTTAATATGCAGAACACGTGAAACTATGGCTGGCTCTAGAAGAATGAGTAAGGAAACAAGTCTTATCATAAGCATTCATGCATTCCATAGTGTATTCTTTGGTTTGAGACCATAGACTAGAATTTTGAATGGCCAAGAAAGATAGAATTGATATAATATACTAGTATCAGCATATATCACAATTTTAGATATCAAATTATTAGCGTCGTCACTGAGAAACATGACAAATGCTATCCATCGAATATATGCATGCATACTTTTTCATTATAGTTCAAACCTTCCCCATATCTCCAAATATGACTACACGCTGTAAGGACTTCTGTCCAGGAAAAGGAGGTGCTTTGAACTGATAGTTTCTGCTCCAGATAAGCGTAGCATTGTTTAATTTGTGTCCTATCTTGTACTCATATCTGCTCAAACATCAGCATGCACAGTTAAATTATCGTGACTTCACTATAACAAACATAATTTAAGTAGAAAATATGGTGCAACAGTATAGGTTTTACCTAGTTAAGAGCTCGATAACAAAAGGACAGTTGTTATTTTTCATTGGCTAATAGGTCTAAATCTACCTGAAATCTATAGCATATAGTGACAATGCAACAAGATAACAAGAATCTACTAGGTGGTGTTCAACCATAGTAGATAACAGTATCAAATAAAAATTGATGGCTTCAGAGTGGTGAAGTTCTCACAAAATTAAGGGAAAGGTAAATGTACTATAAAGTAAAACAAAATCTGAATATCAGATTTGTGGATATGCTGTACACCTTTCCAAGGGAAACATAAAATTGAAAAGTGACCAGGCCTAAGCTAGAAATAACATACATTCTATTGGGCCACAGTTCTTTTAGATGACTTGTGTGTATGTATCCAGGGTCACGCCATCCCACTGTTCTTGCTGGTGCACCTGTTCATAAAAAGATAATGTTAGTGTGCAAGAAATGAGAAATCTAATCCATCAATCTGAATGATGACTGTATAAATTTTACAGGTAGATGACTTCCCTTACCGCACATGCTTTCGCTAGTTAAAGTCAGTGTCTCAGCAGGTGAATGCATATGATCCCCTCCTTTTGGACCCCATTGAACAAGAGGTTCAGCATCATTGATCCCGTATCCACTTGTCCAAGTTACACTCATCTGATTTAAGTCCAAAACGATATTATTTTAATCTGATACAATGAAAGAACCATTTGAAGAAAAGTAGCAAATGTAACAAAAATAGAATTTAAAGAAAAAAACAAAAAGAGATAGTTGCAGCTTGCTGTATGCTTTTTTTCTTCAAAAGTTCACATAAACATTTCCTTACATAGGGAAATTTTAACTGTGTAAGTTTTATGCAATCTAGAACTGGAGAAAATGAACTAACCTCATTCCATGACTTTCCTTGTGCCAGGCGAGGGTAAACTGGAGCATTAGGATTAGCAAAAGTTATTTTATTTGACACTGCCACAAGCTTTGGCTGTCATGAGGTAATTCAAACTAATGAGAAAAATTGCATTTAGATATTTCACAATTGATGAGCAAATTAGGAGTTTAGGAGGACTTCAAAATTGTTACTAAATATGTGGAATTGGACACTGTAATTGAAATTACTAATTAGGATTATCATGTAAACATACACAAGTCCACAAGAAATGTGTGTCATCCATAATACCAGTATGCAAATGAGGAAAATGAGGTGAGGGAGCTGGTTTTTTTGCGTAAATGTCAGTCAAACTGTGAGCATGAACTGTCTTTGTGTGCGTGTGTATTTGGTTGGTGTTCTATGAATATGTCTTAAAACTACTTTTGATTAGTTGAAAGGTATGACATGGAATATATTGGTTGCCATTGTTTGTATAGCTAAAATAGGGTGGAATAGAATGAAATCTGTTCCATCCAATACCTGTGCTTTCTCTCCTATTTGGGGATGGAACCAACTTGCTGTTTAATAGTCTCCTTACCGTTCTGTTCATTTCTTGAACAATGGAATGGCATCTTTCCTACATTCTGTTCACATATTCCACTAGCTTATATAGAATGCATATCAGGTGTGAAATGAAAGCATAAGAGGAGCTAATCTTAACAATTGATGTATGCATAGATAGAATGTGAATAGAAAAATCTGAAAAGAGGTAATGCTAAGACTTCCACAGTATCTAAAGGAAAATATGACCGCTACAAAAGCAGAGCAGAAATGAACAAAAAATGCATACTGAGAGAAACAAATAAATATGATAATTGATACTCATCTTTCGAAGCAGCATGTAAAGGAATTTGTTTAATTGTATTCACTGTTCAAAATAAAAACAAAATATGGCAATATTCTCATGGACCAAATCTACTTCGAAATGATTTGTCAATGCAACTTGATTTGTAGAAGAATAAAAATCATAGAATATTAACATCCACTTGATCAAACAAGTTCAAACTAATGATGACATACATTTGACAAGCCACCAGAAAATAGTGCAAATGAGAAATCTGATCTCTGATTGATCAGCCGAAGCTTCAGAAACCCTTTTCCATGTTCTTTGTATAGGGGGCTTGAGTAATTTGCATATTGATACTGCACAATGGGGTAAACATTCATTAGACCTTCACTGCTACTTTTTCTTTCATAACTTTCCCTAACTTCAAGAAAAGCTACGGGAAAAAACAGTTGTGGTAATGTCATTACAAAACATAGTACTGGTCACTGGTACCTTAATGGGCGCAGAACACAATAGTGGTGGATAGACTCTACCATTTTCTTTTGGACATGTGGAAGCACTGAAATGCACAAAACAGGAGTAATCAATTAAAACTCAGCAGCAGGGTTTGGTTGAAAAAGGCAAGAATTTGATCGAAACAATCAAATAGAACCTTCAAATAAAGTTTATTTGACACTCTAATAGTAATAACCAACCCTGTTTTAGAATAATATTACATTATAATATTTTTTTAGGTGTCAAGTGGATGAAACTGTTGTGAAGGTATCATTAACCAGAACCTTTATATGTGTCAAGGTATCATTACCCAGAACCTTTATAGGTCTCCAGGGCAAGATTTAGATAGAAATCTATTTTGAATGTTACCTAAAGTTTGCAGGAGAGAATACTCCAATCCAATCATCAATTGATGGAATTGGAGAACTGTACTCCAGGGTTATCCACTCAGCAGTTTGCCCCTATAAAAGAATCCAGTAAAACATACATCAGCAATGAGGCAATATGCACTATAGCAATAATATGGAAACTAAAAAAAGTTTGTTACCAACGAGAGAATTTACAAGTGACACTCCTGATGAATTTACAGTGTGAAAACTTACTTCTTGTCCAAGAATAGCAGGAGAGGCTTTGATGTAAGCAAGATCAAGAAGTGACACTGTTGCCTTATGAACAGAAACTTTTGAAAGAGGCTGATCTCCATGTGACCACACCCTTTGGAGCACGGAACAAACCAATAGAAAAGTCAAGGAGACAAACTTGGATTCTCCCATTTCAGATAGCTGTTTGAGCACAAGCTCTGATTAATTACACCACATCCTATATATGTAGTCACAAAAATAGGCTATATTCTTGTTGCAAATTCTAACTCTAGTTTCATAAAACTTGGTCATACACCATCAAGTATCTCTTATAATATATACTATATGCTGCTTATCCTTTCCCCAACTAACCCAAAGTCATAAAGTAGAAAAACAAAAAAGATAGTGGCAAATTATAGAATATGAAAGGCAACTACAACTTTTTTAACAAGTAGATGAGATTAGAGTTCACTTGCCAGTCAAAAATCTTAATTGGTTTGTTGAAAGTCAAAAGGGTGGCTTTTGAGGGAAAGATGTTTCACAGGACAATGGTTTGAGAGAGAAATCCTGGGAACAGAACCAAAGATGCCACTTTCACTAAACAACAATGTTTTAACACCTAGGCACACGTGGACCACATATTTTATCCGTCAGATATATTATGTTTTTAATAAATGGCTGAAATTTGTGATCTGCAATTTGTTGAAAGGGTGAGGTGTGTGTGCTATTTTTCTGAAAATTGCTTACTCGTCCCTAATCAGAGTTGTATTTATCATTCATCTCATCATTGGAGACTAAACTCCTTAAATGGTTGATCTTCCTTCTTTCCTTTTTGCCATTTCTCAATCAAACACACACAAAAAGGTTCTTTCTTTTAGCTGAGTTGGGTTGATTGCGTAGAAAGAAGCAATGGAAAAGGTAAGAGATTTGAAGGAAAGGTGAGAAATTGTGACAGCTTCCACTAAAGGATTGGCCTTGCCATGCACAGAGGCTTGGTTAGGAGAGTGCATCTATTGTCATCTCTTCCAGCAATAGGTTCAATTTTCTGTTTCTAAGCTCTGTTCTGATGAAGTTGAAGTTAAAGTCTTCATCTTTTTCTCTTTTTTTTGGTTTAAAAATAAATCATTTGTCTGTATTTGGATCACAATAGTTAAGATTTTTTTTTCCTTTTCATTTCTTTGACTCATCTTTCTAAGGAGAGAATAATTTTAGTAAAATTATTTGTTAAATAATAAGTCTTTCTATAAATCTACTTGTAAAAACTTTAGATAGAAAAAAAAAACAAATATTTTGTATAAGCTACAAATAACTTGAATAACCTTATTTGTATTTTTTATATTGGTTTTTTAAAAATATTCTAATTTATATATAATATAATTTTAGTGTACAAGAAAGTTTATTTATTTAAATTTTCCCTAACAATAGTTGGTATAAGAATCATGTTGGAAGAAAATCATTATAATGTTTTTGTAGTAAATATGCTTGAACAAAAAGTTTATGCAAAATTATAGAAATTTATGGAAATATTTTGATTATCTAAAATTATATAATTTTATGTTTTTAAAAAAATAAAATTTAAAATTCTTCCTGCTGTTTTTTTTTTATCTTTACATGTCATGATATTCACTACTTAACATGGATTTAAAGTAAATTTTTGGAGAAACTTTTCTATAAGAAATTTTAAGAAGAAAAACAATAATTAATTTTTTTATAAAATTAAAACTATTTTATGTATAAGTTTTTTTTATAAGTTTTTTATTTTTTAAATTTGTACATAAACTAATATTAACATAGGACTAAGTTTACCCTATTTTTTCAAATCTAGAAGTAATTACCAAAAAGTTTATCATGAACTTTATCTAACAAATATGGAATTAAAATCCGAATCACCTTGACAAGTTTGTACAAATTTGTACGAATAATATCATATCAATCTAATAACATTAAATTAAAAAAATCATTTGCGACTAAAAGTCATATATCCTATTTCATAAATATTCTATATCAATTATTTACTGAAGTGTGTTAATAATTCTACTACTAATAT
This sequence comes from Phaseolus vulgaris, assembly GCF_000499845.2. NCBI lineage: Eukaryota > Viridiplantae > Streptophyta > Magnoliopsida > Fabales > Fabaceae > Phaseolus > Phaseolus vulgaris. The sequence continues at coordinate 4,870,413 of NC_023757.2, forward strand.
TTTAGCTAAATTTTTAAAAAAAAAATACTTAGCTTTTGTCACACTAATAATGATTATATTAAAGTCTATATAATAGCATTCTTATAAAAAGGAGTAATATTTCATATTTATTTTCACTTTCTACATTACAACTACTCAATTTCTTTAAGAGAGAGGAGAGTTTATAGCTTGAATGCCATTTTTGAAAGCTAAATTTTGTTGTTGTTTGGAGCTTGGTGCAAGAGTTTTACCCTTCCAACAACTTATATAGATACACTTTGTTTTTCTTTTCTATAAGTGCATTTGGTGTTTATCATAGAATCTTGGTAATTAACACAGAATGTTGTGATGAAGGTGAAAAACCTTTGGCCTCACTATTTGCAACCGATATAGTCCACTGCAAATAAATTCTTAATTACTACCAAACAGTTTTGAGCTATTCAAGAAAAAGAACAAGACTGAATCAAAATAGTCAAAATATAAAACCTGAACATAATGTTCAGGGAAAAAACCAATCTCCTACTTCAAACACTCTTCATTTTTAGAGCTTAAACATAATGATTTAGATAAACATAATGATTTTCTTTAAACAACTCACTAGAAACACACACAAAAAGGGGGAAAAATTGATCTCTACTATGTGTGATGGTATTAATTTGTGCCTTAACTTACAGGTTACTTCATCCTTTCACATCCTATCCTATAAGCACAAGAATGAGAACATAAAAGAATAGCAGTAAAACAATTGTTAGCCTGATACTTTAACACCAGTGGAGCGTTTTCCTTCCACACCATCCTTGTACCAAAAGGCAGCACAAAGAATGGAATTTGCAAGAACAGGGAGGGGCTGAAGCAAGGTCAAACTGGCACACATCACATACGAAAATGCAAGATTTGATTCTTGAGTTCCCATGTGTGTTCTAATCTGCAAAACATGCCAAGTATTGAGCATTTATGAACAAGGAACGTTTGTATCAAATTAATAGCGAATAACTCAGTGTATGCTTGGCTTATTTTGTATTTAGAACAACTTATAAACAAAAGCTTCTACAAAGAACTTTTGAGAAAATTAATTATGTTCTACAAAAAAAACTCCAAAACAATATTCTCCCCTCTTGAAAATCCTATTTTATTCAATCAGTCTAAACTTGATAAATGAAGGCAAATCACCTGATTTAGTTTGCTAAAACATAAAAGTTTGGTGTAATTGCCTTTCCAGTCATATGTCCAAGAAGACAGCTGAAGACCACAATCAACCACCAAAAATGGGGGACACCAGAGAACAAAATGGAAGAAGAAATTAATACATTTAGCACAAAATGAAAGAATTGGCTGACTAAAAACTCACTGAATGAGTGTCAAATAATTGCTTTCTGTAACATCAAGGCAAAAAAAGGAGAAAAGAACCTTATTGAGAAGAACCCTCCAAGCCTAAACTGAGTGTTATTATTCAAGTAAATAAAAAATTGAAGTGTTCCAAAGTTGGTGAAATTGAAGCTCACTTTTTGAAAGAATCTACAATATTGAAACCATCCTCAGCCTTCATTTTGAGTTATTTCTTTCAGACATGATGGTTTAATCCCTGTGATATGAAGTAGCCACTGTAAAAGGTTCAGGCATTTAAGCCAGCCCAGTTCTTGAAAGCGATAATTGCTTCCATTTTTCTAAAATTCTTTCTCCTTAACTTTGCCACCCTGAGCTTTTTATGGGTCTCCATGAATGCTTGCTTGTATCTCCACTTATCAACAAATATTTTCATCTCATTAGCTTTCTCCACAACTTGCATAACAGCATCAAAGAAACCACCCTTGACCATAGCATAAAGGAATGCATCAACCAAATTCTGGTCAAACTTGATCCCCTTCTGCCCATCCATGGATAGCTTCCTCTTAACCTCGTTCCACAACATCAGCACAAGAAAATATTTCTCTGCCAAGACATATCCATTAATCATAGACAAGTATGTCTGATCATTTGGCTCAAACTGCAGGAAAGTCATCCTTCTAAAAGTCCTTCTCGCATCTTCTAGTCTCCCAGCTTTACAGAAAGCATGGATGATAGAATTCCAATCATGAGTACCTACATCAATCCTAGGATCCTCAACCACCTCATCCAAGAAAGCTGCCATCAACTCCGGCCGATGCTTCTCCATCAAACCTGTCATTATAGTTAAGTAACTCCCTTTCAAGTCAGGAATCCTTGCTTCTCTCATGTCCCTAAACAGTGAAAACGCTGACTGAAAATCTTGGCTGCACATGGATGCTTCTATCAAAGCATCATAGCTTTCCACATCCAACTGAAGACCTGAATTACTAATCTCCATCACCAACTGAGTAGCCTCAGCAGTTCTATTTTCTTTACAGTAAGCCTTCAAGATAGGTATATAGACCCCAAGACCCGCAGAGGCCCCCTGAACATTCATCTCATCAAGAATACTATGTGCTTTATCAGATAGTCCAATACTAACACAGGCATTAACAATACCATACCCTATAGACCTATCAATCACAATATTTGAACCCTCTATCTTCTGAGCATCAACAATCAAATTGGCCAACCCCTTGACATTTCCCTTCTGAAAATAAACCTTAATCACTTCACAGAAAGTTTCAACATCAAAACCCCAATCCTTCCCACCTCCATCATTCAGATATCTAACAATAGTTGCCTCCACAGAAGCCAAATTCTCTGACTTAACGTAACCCCTAATCAAATTACAATAAAAACCCTTTTTGTTTAAACAGCCAAACCCACCCATCAAAACTTCTAACTCCCTAATCTTCTCTTCCAACCCTTTGAGTGCATACAAATACCCCAGAAACCCAAAACTGGACTCATCAGGCCTAACCCCTAAATTTGACATTGTCCCCACAACCCTCTCAGCATCACTTACAGACTCAAGCTCAAAGCAGCAACCTTCCAATGCTGCATTGCAAGCAACAACATCAGGCTTCATGAACTCAACTCTCTCCTCAAGAGCTACCCTACAATTCTCCTCAAAGAGCCTCAAGAAAGCAGCAAGGTTACCACAGTCCCTACTGATCTCAACAAGCACAGGCCCCCAAATATGAAAGGGAACAAAGAACCTGAACCTGAGCATGGACCTGACAAGGGCAAAGGCAGGGGCCGCAGTGTTGGCACCCTTCATGGAGAGGAGCATGTGGTGGAGGGTGTCATGTTGGAGCAGCAAGGGGTTCTTCTCCATGAGAAAGAGAGCAGAGGCAAAGGCCCTCTTGAGGTTGAGGGTGTCACCAAGGGAGGAGAGGTGGGAGAGGAGGGAGTTGGTGAGGGGTTTGGGAGGAAAAGCTTGGTGGGTGGTGAGGGCCTTGAAGGACTTCCATGCCTCATCAGTGTTGCTGCTTATGAGGGACTTGTGGAGGGTGGTTTGGAGAGTGGAGAGTTGGGAAGTTGAGAGGCAAGTTGGGGCCTTTGGGGAGGCTTCTGAAATGGGTTGCTGCTTGTTTTTGGTGAGGGCAAAGATTGAGGGCTGAAGGAAGGAGTAAAGGGTGGGGGTTTCAGGAGTGGAGGAGAAAAACAAGGCTCTGTAGGGAAGAACAAAGGACACAACTCTTTTTCCCATTCTTCTTCATTCACCCAATCTTCATCCTCCTCCTCCTCCTCATCATCATCATCACTTCTCTTTTCTTAATTTTCACATTCTCAAATTTCATCAACCAATGTGCTAGTTAGTCGATCAAGCACATACCCCCAGAAGAAAAGTACTGGACAATGGAAAAAATAAGAAGTACAGAAAGAGGTCATAATCAGGTACTCCATTTAAAGGAGAGTTGAATGCAACCAATAAGAAGACTAACAAGTGACGCATGAACAAATAAGAAAACTAACAAATAGGAAAAAGAATGTTACACTTTAACAACATATCACGCTTTAATTGAAGGAGCAAGCATGCAGTTTCAATTCAATAGAATAATACAAACTTAACCTAAATCACCGATCAATAAAAAAGGAAGCAATCAATTAAACAAAAACAAAACTGAAGGGGTAAAAACCCAATGCTGTGATAAATTGATAATTACCATGATTCAATGCATAGTATATCTTCAAATTCAAAAAATTGCTTTACCAGTAAACTCAGCCAGATACTAGTAGCTGAGTTTCATCCACTTTCCTTGAAACTTGTCAACACTAACGTTGTGCCAAAATAACTATTCACACTAGAGAGTCCTTCAATCCATTCAACACAACTCAAACAAAATGAAACATTTAAGTTCTCCATCATCTGAACTGAATCTCACACTCAAAATCCTAACTTCACCATCATCAATAACACTCATCTCCCCACTCCTTAACCTTCTACTGACAGCACCCACCAATCCCAACTCTCATACAAGATTTCATCTTTTGCATAAATACCACCACCCCATTAACGATTTCTATCAAATTAGATTCAAACAGTGGAGTAAATCGAAACCCCATAAAAGAATAAGTAAAGTTACCTGAAGGTCAACAATATGCAGTAAACTTCGAAAGTTGGAAGATGGGTTGCAGTAAGATTGCGAACAGGTTTCTATTCTCAAATTTCATCAACCATCATAGTTCAATCGGAATTGCAGGGTTAGGAAGGAGAAAGAGCTGGAAGTGGACTCCATTGCCCAATCTCTTCTCTTATGCTATTATTTCGTCGAGTACTCAAAACAAGATGAACAAGCGAGAGGACAGAACCTCACATAAGCAAGCAGTTCGGTCTACTCGCTTTTGGCTTGAGCTTTGCGAATGGAACTTGCATTCTCGAAAAACAGGGCTTCTAACTTCAGAATGCTAGAGGAATGGTTGACCTAACGCATGAACCAACCGAGATTCTGCCTTCCGCTTTGAAATGACCTTATTTATTTTAATTGTATAAATTAATTTAATTAAAGTTAATAAATGTAAGCTGGAATAGCTCAGTTGGTTAGAGCGTGTGGCTGTTAACCACAAGGTCGGAGGTTCAACCCCTCTTTCTAGCGTTTATTTTTTCTATTTTCATTTTACATTTTCTATTATATATGTAAGTGTAAAAACAAAATATCATGTCAATTATTCATATTTTTATAATATACGTCCCTAAGTTTCTTTGTTTTTATAAAATATTTTTACTCTTTTTTTTTCATTGATCATCATTTCTAACCTTGGTTTCAACAAATTTGGTTCAATAGTTTGTGATATCTAACAAATTTACGTGTAAAAAAATAACGCAATTGGTTCATTGACAATAATTTTAAAATATTTCATGAACATTCTTTATTACTATTAAATTATTAGATATGTTGGACTAGTAAATGTTTCTCCTTAGAAAAATTAATATGTGATGTTAATTTATTAAAAAATTATGAATTTAAGCTTTAACGCAAAAATTACCTCTATGATTAAGAATATTTTAAATAAATAAAAAAGAATGTATAATAGTGATTCTTATATTTAGAAAATTATTGTTAAACTAATAGATAAATTCAAAGTTGGATTTAGACTTATATTAAATATGGGTTAATTTTATTTCTAGTAGATAAATTCACTTTACATAGATAAAATCTATTATGAGTTCTCATATATATTGTAAATTGTCAACTACGTATAAAGGATCTATATAATTAATAAAATTAGAACCTTAAACTTTATACACAGTTTTTTATGGAACTTATAGAGAATTAAGTGTGGAGATGGAAGAAGAATTTGTTTTTAGAATAAGTAAAATGTTAAATAAAAATGCTAGCTCTAGCAATGATATTTGAATAAAGTTTAAAATGCTTGAAAAAAAAATTCAAAAAGTTCAATTGCAAACTAGTAAGAGTTCATATGATGATTTTCAAACAAGTTCAAAATAGTTTCCACAGTCGTTTAGACGATAATTCAGAGTAGAGAAACTTGTGTAATAAACAACAACAGTGAAAATGTGGATTTATACTAATTTATGTCAATTGTAGGCTACATCGAATTCTCTTTTACAATCAGAAAGGTTTCTTTTATTTCATTGTTGATTATAAGCATTATCATTGTCACTTCTAGCTTACATAAGTCACTTCTAGTTATTTGTTAATCTTTCTCTAAGATTAAGCATTAAGCTCACACACCTCTCAAGCTAAATACACAGAGTATCTCTATGATATACAACAACAAAAATATTTTATATTTACAAAAAAAAACTCTCAGAGAGAATATTATTAATAAACGTTTATTTCTTCTAGAATCTTAACTTCACTTGGTGGTGAAAGATTTACAATATGAGTTCATTGTAAGGTCATCTCCATTGTTAGAGTCATTATATAAGGTCTTAATTTATTTTTTGTAGGTTCCATTGTGCCACGTCATTTTTAGGATCTTTTTACAATTCTTACTCCAATGCAACAGTCTTACCGAGACTCGTACTTTAATTACTATTTTATTGGGTTGTGTTGCAAAAATATATGCTTTTAAGATAGGAAAATATCTTTTAATTATTATAACTCATAGTCTTATTCAATGTCTTACATTTTATGTCATGACAACATACTTTAAAAGAAAAGTATTATAATGTCTTACATTTTATGTCATGACAACATACTTTAAAAGAAAAGTATTATAAGACCCAAGTCTTAAACTTATGACCCTGAATATGACCCCAACAATGGAGATGTCTTAAATAGTCCATGGAAAGCATTATAACGGCTTATTACTTACAAGCTTTAAGACTTAAGCTTTCATGAAAAAAGTATATGTAAGATGTGTGTTTTTCAATTTTTTTTTTATTAGTCGTATATGTATGCAGATGTTTCCTTTCATATACATCCTAAATTGTTAAAACTCGTGAGTTGTTGTTTGTCCTTGTAATAGAGTTTTTTTAGAACATGTTTGAATTTTTACTAACATCTTTTGTTGTAACAATTAGAATGTTGTAGAAACGACAACCATTTTATCTATTACTCATCTACTAGTCTAATAGCTCCACTTTGAACATACAAACTCATACGTACAATATTATAATCATCCTTGGGATTGCATCATATATTAAGATTAAATTGTATCTAAATTTTTTCCACACTCAAGTTGTTAGATACACAAAAAGATGTTATTATTATTATCATCAAAATATGAGTGTATTGGACATGACATATAGATTAAAATTTGAATCTTATCAAAAAATACCGTTTACCCTTTAACAAAAAATTACCAAACTGATGATAGATTTATAGCACAGGTGATATGTCAATGAATTTTTTTAATAAAGATTATGTTCAATGAAAATATGTTAGATGCAATTTTAAGTTTAAAAAACTCACTCAAAAATGTTTTTCAAAATACATTAGACTAATGCACATAATTGATAACATGTAATATAAAAGAGATAAGGAGAAAGAGAAAAACACAAGATATTTTATATTGGTTCATTTGATAAAGCATGTTACATCCAATTCTCAATCAACAAGTTATACTAAGCAAACTAATGCAAAGTACAAATCGAGAATTATTTTGACTCGTAGCCACTCATAACTAACTCGTTGAATATTCATCGAGCTCGTAATCGCTCCTGGCTAACCCCTTCAAATATTCTTTGGAAACATAGTCACTCCCAAATAACCTCTTTGAGTATTTTTTTTGGCTTGTAGTCACTTTTGACTAAGTATTATTTGACACTTAGCCACTATTGACTAAAATCGAGTATTCTTTTCAATTATACTTACCCCTTTCTGATTCGTTTAACAATATTCTTTGAACATCAGCCACTCCTAACTAATAATTGAGTATTCTTTGTCAAACCGTCACTCCTTGCCAAGATAAATAAATTATCTTAGTAGTGATCAACAAATTACAAGGTTGCTTCTTAGAGAGGGATAACACCTTTTGATGTATACAAGGTTTATGCTCTGTCTTCTAGTTTGCTAAGTTAACACGAATAATGTTCTCTATAACTTCTTATGGCACAAAAATTTGAGCATTATACAACTTGATCTCTCCTCCTCTTCTTATTCTTCTTAATGAACGACTTTAAGTAGGCGATAAAGAATATAGTCGTTGAAATCATTTATGCTCATTGAGCAACTTAACTCACTTGAATGTCTTTCTTGCATCTGATAAGCTCTGTCGTAAACGATGCATTAAATACACTTCATGAAACATTAATGTTCATTTTACACAATATCTCGATAGTTTGATATACTTATCTCTTATTAGACAATGTGCTCTTACTTGAATTTATGTTTTGAATTTTGTGTAATATTATATATATCCAGTGAAAAATATTTATTAAACAAATAAAAAGTAGACGTTATAAGTTATATACTATTTATGTAAGAATATATAAATATAATTAATATATTAATAAAAAAGTATATAATAAAACTGTAAAACTGATTCCAATTGGTGAAAGAACCCGGATATAATTTTAATGTTATGAATTCTTTAACTAAAATCCGAACCAAACCCTGCCTGAACATCTCTACAAATTAGGCGTAATTTAAAAATAAAAAGTTGTAATGTGGTCAAAGTTCGTATTTGTGAGTCGAGTTTTGAGATTCCACAGACAACCTGCGAACTGCAAAGTGATCAAGGTTTGGGTGGCAATTCAACTCTTTTATCTGGGCATGGAACCATCTTCATCTGTGTCCAATAAGACCATAACTTTGGAAGAATGGAACGGTTCATCCCCCACAAAGCTCTCCAAGACTTTCACCATCAAGGCTTCTTCTTCCTCTGTCACCATTACAAGGTACTTCCCTTTTCCCATCATCACCAATTCACCATCTTCAACACCCTTCTTTCACCCTTTATCTTTCTCCTTATTCACAGATCTGGTGCCCGCTTTAGCCATGTTTGGAGACGCTTACTTCAAGCTTTTGTCCCTGAGGCAAGCTTCTATTTTACTCCACATCTTCTCTTAGAAATGAAAAAGAAATGAAATTTTGTATGCCACTGCTATTTCATCATCCGGGTGTTCTTTAAGTTCATCGTTGTTAAAAAGGGTTTCTTTTTTTTTCTTGTTGCTGATAACATACAGGGTTTTCCAAGCAGTGTGACTGCAGATTATGTTCCTTTTCAAATATGGGACTCATTGCAGGTAATACCAAATGAGAAACATTGTAATTGAGTTATTATTTTGAATAAATAGTGTATGTACTGAGGGTGCAAAATGTAAATGGTTTTAATTGTCTAATCACAAATTGTGGTGTATGACAAGTTTGTAGACTTTAACAAATCGCCTTAAAAGTCAAGCTTACCATGATTTTTTATTGGTTGATAGTGTAAAAATGTTTATACTTGCATTGCACAGAAATTAAACTCTATCATTATATCAAAATCATGTTCTTGAGTTAATCATGGATTCACTGTGGCAGGGCCTTTCAACGTATATAAGGACCATGCTTTCTACCCAGGTAAGGCCCTGTTTAACTGATTATTTGGTTATAGTGTTTGTCATAAAAGACATAAGTACATGAGTGATCAATGAAATTCCTTTCAGGCTCTCCTGAGTGCTATTGGAGTTGGTGAAAAATCAGCTACTGTCATTGGTGCCACTTTTCAGGTATTAGCTGTTATATTCTGTATTTACAAATGATTGAAACCTAGTTTGTTAGATGGGGCTTGTGAGTTCAAGTTCAAGCCTTTTGTGTTAACTTTATCTTGTTTTGGTAATCTTCTGGGTTTCTTAGGCTGCAATTTCTTATGCATTGACAGTAGGATATTGAACTTTGAAACTGTTTCCAGTGGTTTTTGAGGGATCTAACAGGTATGCTTGGAGGAATCTTGTTCACTTTTTACCAGGTATGCGTCTCCCATACAAACATTTCCATCTATCCTTAATAATTTTGAACTGAAATGTGTGGTGCTAGCTTTATGTTTACCATCCGATTGGCTTATGCTGGTTGTGTCATTTTGAATGATTCTGAGACCATTCGTTTTAGTTATATTTATATTTATCCTATATGCTGCAGGGATCAAATCTTGATAGCAATGCAAAAATGTGGCGTTTGGTTGCAGATTTTATGAATGACCTTGGTAGATTCTTTCACATTCATCTTTTAAAAAAAGTAAAAATATAAATAAATTGTGCAGGCATTTTCTACATGCACTTCTGCTCTCTCTCTCTCTCTCTCTCTCTCTCTCTCTCTGTGTGTAGTAGAGACATATAGCCAAAATAGTTTTACATATAGTAGTCTTGGTTTATTAGTATGTTGATTCAAGGATTGAGATTGGGTATAATTAAAGGGTTGGGAGCAGAAGTATGGATAAATTTGTCAACAAATACTTCAAAGGAGTAAACTTCCCTTAAATCATTTGAGCACAAAATCTATTTGAATGTTTTAATTTTTTTCCAGGTAGATTGAAGGTTGAGGTTCATACTTGTTTCATTCTCCACTTGCCACAGAATAACATTGTCCGTTACAAGTTACAAACTGATACTTTAAATGTAACCCCAATCCATATTTGATATCGTGTCAGAGTGCATGAGATTTATTATATGTGGAAAATACTAATCAAAATGCTCACATCACAATTATGCCATATATCTAGTAGAGATAGTTATACATTGTCCAATATTTAAGAGGAAACGTTTAGATTTGCAGGATATGGCTGTTGTCAGAATGGAGTCAGTCTCTTCTCCTTGGATAGTGAAGGAGGAGAGACTTCCCTAATTTCTTCTAACTGTTACTATTTTATTTAACAAATTAAAAAACAGAATTAAAGAGTTTATCTTCTAAGAAAACAATTTGAGCTTAGTTTTGTTTTTTCTTTTGGAAACTTATATTAGAACTACTATTTTTTTTAATGGAATGATGTTTTATGTGAACATTGACCTGGTTATGCATTAGCAGTGTCTTCCAAATTGGTTGACCCTGTTGGATGTGATTTTTTATGTTCTCAACTAATATGAATATTGCTGCAAATTTGCATTCATTATATCTTTGATTTCACATAGGTAGAGTTGGATATGCATTTCTTGTGAGCATATTGATAATATACTGAGACTATAAGTAAAGGAGAAATTCTACTTGAAACATACTTTACTTTGCTACTAATGTCTAAATTTCTTTATATTTTCTTTGTTAAACAAAATTTAATAGTAGCTCAAAAGGGTATCTTTCCAAGAGGCTGCTTTGTGTTAAATTTGATCTTTCATATTTGTATATCACATGATTTGTTAAGATTTTTTCATTATTTGCAGGAATGTTAATGGACCTCATTTCTCCATTGTTTCCATCAGCTTTTGTGTTTGTTGTTTGCTTGGGAAGCATTTCAAGATCTTTCAGTAAGTTCCTATATTGCTGGAAGTTCAAAACAATCACTATGCCATTTAAAGTTAGTTGGTGGCTGTAGGTTTTTTTCCCTCTTTTTCCATGTAAGAAATATAAGCTAGTGGGACATTACGCGTGATCTGTCATTTCCTAATAAAAAAAGCTGTTCTGCAGAAATATATGTTGAGTTATCTAAGATTAAGACATTTTTATCTTTTATTTCCTGATTGACATTTTATTTGTTACTAATTCCATTTTGTTTATATTTCTCTCCAAATATGATTTTGAAATAGCTGGTGTTGCAAGTGGAGCCACTAGAGCAGCTTTGACTCAGCATTTTGCTCTTCAGGATAATGCTGCTGATATATCTGCTAAGGTCCAAGTAACATTTATTATGAGAGTTTAGATTATTAGCTGATAATTATGTCTTTGTTCTGTTGGACATATTCTTTATATATGTATATTTTGACTTGTTAAGATTTACCTATAGGAAGGAAGTCAAGAAACTATGGCCACAATGATTGGCATGGCATTGGGAATGCTTGTTGCTCGCATTACCATTGGATACCCACTAGCCATTTGGTTTTCATTTTTATCTTTGACAGTGTTTCACATGTACGGTGAGTCTCTAAATTGTAATTTGTTTCATGCATATCCTTTGCATTGTAGAATTGTGAAGAACAGTCTGATATTAGGTATAAACCTATCTCTGCGATACTGCTATGGTTGTACAAAGTACAAAAAAAATGAGGGGAATCCATGGGTACATTTACCATTCCCAGTAGTAAAAGGAGGTTTAAGATAGATGTTATTAGCTTGCAAACAGTGATATAATTAATCCATTTTCTTACCAGTGTGTTTGCGACAAATTTGTAATCCATTTCTTTCTTGGATAGACTACAGTTGGTTTTTATTGCAACTAATGTTTTAAATCTTGTGATGTATGTTAGTGGTTTGTGATAGAATGAAGATGGAATGAGTATTTGCTGCTTTCAATCTGATTGTGCTATATTACTTTCTCAGTTAATTGAAACATTATCTGCTCATCTTAAACTATCCCATTTTATTTCTGATGTTAGAGAACTTATAATTTCAATCTGAAGGTATATGACAGCCTTTTTCCATGCGTACTCTCCTTAACCCAAAATACACCAGCTAAATCTGATTACCAGCATTATATATGAATACCTGATAAATACAAATGGTGTCCCTTTTCCATGCAGCAAATTACCAAGCTGTTCGATGCCTGGCATTGAATTCAATAAACCCTGAAAGAAGCTCTATTCTTTTGCAGCATTTCATGGAGACTGGCCAAGGTATTGTCTGTTTCCATTCTTCATTGCTAGTATCCACAACATGCCTTTGATATTTGAGAATTTATTCTGTTTTTTATTCTTACCATAAATTTGGCCACATCTAAGAACAATTTTGTCACCTTGAGACAAGGTATAGTCTAATTTTTTGTTGGAGATCCCACATTGAGGTTTCTGTCTGGTGTATCTTTAACCCATTCCTCAACCATCTCCTAAATTTTGCATCTTATACATGGAAACATAATTCCATCATTTTAATATCCATATTAATCCTTTTTAGTTATTGCTATGTATATTAATACTTGCTTCTAAACTTCTTGCCAGTTCTCTCCCCTGAACAGGTCTCTTCACAGGAGCATGTTTTACCTATAAGGTTCATTTCATGGAGCCCAAGGAATACTACTTATATGCATAAGAAAGTACGTTTAGGCATGAGGATTTCTTCATTCGATAACAGAGAAATGTGAGTGGCTAAAATTTGGTCTGACTCCCAATTTGTTTAGAAAATAGAGTTGTTCTTAGTGCACAGCTATAGTTTTGCAGTTATGTTCTGTATTACCTGAACACCTGATCATTAGTAGTCTCTTTTACATTACCAACATCCCAATGGCATTTAGGTAAATGGTAAACCATGTTTTGTTCTAACTTCTAATAACTCAAGTCATAATATTGCACTATTATGTTGTCATCGTTAGCTAGCAAAGCGCAAGCGAGTAACCTATTCAATCTGAAAGTCTCTTGGCCTGCCTATATCAATGTTATTGACTCAAAATTTGAGCTGTCCATGATTGAGACTTGATAATTGTGCAATAGAGCCTTTGAAATGTCATTACCCGGGCTTAATGATCAAATTCTTTTTCCATTTGACATTAACAGTAAGGAGCATTTGCTTTCTGCAGCATCTTACTACACAAAAGGTTGAGTTTGCCTCATTATTTTTACTTTTGATTTTCTCCATTCCATCTGCAGTCTAAAATCTTGTATCACTCTTTGTTGTTTCTGTATATAGCCAAGTATATACTTGTGGAAAGGAAGGGAATCATTGATGTTATTGTGCATAAAGATTCAAATGCTGCTGATGTCTTGAAGTCATTCTTTCATGCTCTTGTCTTGGCAAAGAATGCTCATAAAAGCAAATCTTTGCATTCAGATGGCCAAAAATGGGTAGATAATCAATATGAATTATTTATTAAGAAGGTAATTATTTAAGCTTCTAGTTGAATTTGATTTTGCTTCTTCAATATTTTTGGTATTTTAACAGTACGATATACTAGTATTTTTCCTTTCTTGATATGATATGGGAATTAAACTAAAAATTGATAGCATGTCACCTGCTCTTACTGAATTTCATATCCTAAATGGTATATTAAGAACACTCCGTATGTTATGTGCAGCTCAAGTCATTAGGTTGGAAAACTGAACGGCTTCTAGCACCTATAATATGGAGGGCGTACTGGAGCTATGAACCATTGGAAGAAAAAAATGATTAGGGTCATCACATTGTCCATTAACATTAGCTGTGGCTCTGGATCGATTGAGATTATTTGATTAGGAGTTGAATATAGGGCCTTTATTCCAAAATGGAATGATTATTTATATGTTTGACAAAGTTGGTGAACTTTTATCAAATTTATGATTTCACCAAAGTTCTGTCAAGGTTATTGCTGCACTTGCACCCCATTTATCTCCTGTACTAGTACCAGTTTTAAGTTTAGAAAGAAAACATGGCTTTTATATATACATGTCTCAGGTCAACAGAAGTTCCCTTTCACATTCCTGGTTTAACAATTTTTCTTGTGATGGATGCTAAACCTTTTCAATTCTTCTCACTTTTAATTATGTTCTGCTGTATAAGAGAATCAACTGTGTTAGGTATGAAGCAACTTATATGGAATTTGGTATGTAGGATTATTTCATGGTAATTCAATTTAGAAGGACACCAAAAGCCAAACAAATCATGCTTACCGTGCTGAAGTAGTTAGGATTTTCTTTTATTTTAAAAATTTAAATAATCCTCTTAGAATCTTGGGATAGAAACACCAGATTCATCTCATTTATGTCTTATAATTTTATTTTATTTTTATTTTCCCCATATCTTTGAATTATAACCAAAAATTTGTTATTTTTCTTACGTAGCTTAAACTTATTTATAAAACGAGTATTATCACTTCTGCTAAAGTACATCCTATGTTTCATGCCTTGATGTTCTTAGTTATGAAGAATGTGTACCAAAGAAGGAAGAGGAAGCATTGACAATCATGGATTGTATGGCTTTTGACATGTTTTTACTTGAAGGACCATTGATTCATCCCAATTTTTAGTCTCCTTTTTGGTTATGTGGTTCAGAAGTTGGATAAACAAGCAGCATTCCTAGTTGTTTAGGTTACCCAATTCAGTGAACAAACATCCATTTTCATCTAATAACTGTTTATCATTGGATCACAGCCTAGTTAAGCTAAAAAATATCCACCATTGCCAACCACTTCTGAACTTTATTTAACCATGTTATAGTTTATTTTTAGAAGTTTGTTTCTACATGTTTTTAGTTGTTCATATTAACCCAGGGTATTGTTTGGCCAAAAAGCAAAGACTATTTTCTTGAGGTGATGTTTAAAAAGATAGTCTGGCAATTACGTCACAGCATGTTTATTTAAGGTTTCTATTTCTATGTTGAACCAAAGACAACAAAAGTTGGGAACAATTGTAAGTTCGAAACCAAGTTAACCATGTTAAGTGATGTGAGGTATCCAATGCCAACTTCATTAGGTTCACCAGATAACCCGCAAACATAACGTTGAACAAGGCAAAAGAGATTTGTAAAACAATTAAAAGTGACCACGTACGATCTTGCAGACAAAATTTATCAATTTTTAGTTTGAGAGTATAGTCAGAGATTCAATCCAAGATTTCCATAATCTAAATATCAATATTATATGAAACACAACACGTCTTTGACACATTAATTCGTTCTATTTATCATTGTTGACAAATATAATATGTGAAAGATACTGCTGATTGAAGAGGCAGCATATAATGACATATATTCTTTACAGCTAATATCAAGAAACTCCTAATATTCATTTAGAGAAAAGAAAAGTGGGCCAAAATTGAACCTACAATTCTTACAGATCATTGGATCCTTAACTTACTGTACACTCACATCAGAACTATTTTTTCTT
This sequence comes from Phaseolus vulgaris, assembly GCF_000499845.2. Classification (NCBI taxonomy): domain Eukaryota; kingdom Viridiplantae; phylum Streptophyta; class Magnoliopsida; order Fabales; family Fabaceae; genus Phaseolus; species Phaseolus vulgaris. The sequence continues at coordinate 4,886,088 of NC_023757.2, forward strand.
ACATGTCTTTTCTTGTAGTACTTCCAAAACTCATCTTTCTGCCTAATCACTTTCACACGCGTTCTACTTTTAACCTTAGTAAGCAAGGCTCTCCAATCCTTGTTTTTCCGAGCAGCTCTAGCCTCCAGAATGGCCCGAAGAGTCTGATAAGAACTGACATCCATAGTCTGTTTACTCTTGACCATCTGCGTGTGATAAAAAAATGCCCTCCTAAAATCATGAACTCTGACAAAGGCAAAAATCATAGTTGAGTAAGTTACAGAATCTGGTTGTAAATTAAGAATTGCCATCTCTTTGAATAGCTGTGGCAGTTTTGAGTGTTGCCCTCCCTTTGCATGTGCATTCATCAGCATATTGTATGTCACCACTGTTGGTTGCATTCCAAGCTTTCCAAATTCAGATATTACACTTCTTGCCTCCATGTAGAGACCTTGCTTAGCAAAACCATCAACAAGAATGTTGAATGTCGTCCGTGTTGCTTCGATCTTGTCATTCTTCATCAACTTCCATATTTCCATCAGTGTTTGTGTTTCACCGGCACGCCTAAGCACGTCTAGTAAAGTATTGTAGGTTTCTACGGAAGGTTTAATACCTTCCATTTTCATGTTTTCAAATGCTATGTAAGCTTTCTCGTGCAAGCCATTAACTGAATATGCATGGATTAGTGCTGTATAAGAATGTGAGGTGGATTTTATACCAACTTCCTTCATCCTCAAGAATGCATCTGCAGCTGCCAGGTCAGTCGCGGTTTTTTGCTTACCATATGCACTGATTAGACAAGTATATGATTCGGCATTTGGCTTCAAGCCAACATCTTGCATTTCTGCCATTAGCTTTTCTACAATCTTGGGTTGCATTCTTCTGCTGTATGCAAGCATTAGAATGTTGAAGGTAGCTACAGTAGGCTTAATCCCTTTAGCTCTCATCTCCTCAAAAAGGCCTTCAGCTGCTTCTACATGGTTGTATTTACAGTATGAATCCATCAAAGTGTTGTATGCAATTGCATTTGAAGAAACCCCTTTTCTATCCATTTCAGATTGAATGACAAGAGCTACCCGCATCAGACCCTCAGCACAAAAAGACTTTATTAATGCACATAGGACTTCTTCACTCCATCTGACCCCTTTTCTATTCATTTTCTCAAAAAATTGCCATGCATCTTTTGCACTATGGCCAAGTTCTCTCATAACGGTAATCATAATTGAGCATGTCACATGATCTGGATGAATATTCTCTGTTTCCATTGACTCATACACCTTCCAAGCATCTTCACACCTAAAATAACAACACAATATATTGTATTGAATTTCACACAAAAAGATGCTGCCCTAAACAGTGTAAGATCATATGTAGTAGGGAGATGAAATAACTTTTTCTAAGATCAAGTTCTTGGTAAGGAATTAAATGTGTATATTATAATTTAATAAGTATTTTCCCAACGTAGAACAGTTTTATGCTTGAAAGCAGTACCTAAACAGGTGAAGTGATGTGAGATGTCATAACTTTTTAGCATGTACCTAACTAAGCTTCATAAACTTTACAGTCATTTATAACCTTCTTAATAACAAAATAAGCAACAAGTCATAAGACCAAGCAAGCCCAACAAGTAAAGAACAAGATTTTCATCTGCCATAAGTGAAAAACTAAATCAGTAGAAGAAAAATGGGTATGATTTGCTCAAGCCCTAAAATAACCAATACTAGCCAAATCTTCAACGTGGTAACCGACTAATGATTAACATGCAATTAAAATTTTAAATTATATTCTATCAAAAACCAAATTAAAACTATATTTCCACAATTGGACACTTATAACAGAAATACAGAAACAGTTAAAAAAAAACAAACATTTGCGAAAATATGCACTTCCAGTTCTGCCTTAATAGAACAATATACAGCAACTATGGTTTCCCACCACAGAATTAATAGAGTTTTGAAGCAAAATTATACCCCTTTAAGAGAACTTGAAAAGAATATAGACAACCTAAAACATCATGCCAAAACTGATGCACTAGTATCAGTACAGGGAGCGAATATTCATGTCATAAATCACAGCATTATCTTGTTTGGTCTTAGTTCAATTTTCTAGATATCGGCATTAATAAGAATTACAAGACAAAACATAAATGAGATCGGGCATCATGCTTTAAAATAATGCTTGCTCAGATAACAAACATGTAGCACACAAGTATTTTCTTCTTTTCCCTGGAGATGGGAGAAGGACAATTAGAAAAATTTTAATAGTGACACAACTCAAATAGTATGCAAGGAAAATGTGATATATCTTATCTAAGCAAAAAACAAAGGTTTTAAAATATGATCCAGGACTGATTGTGAAAGCAATGTCAAGGATTTTGGGGTCTCCACAATATTCAACCACAATTGAAGTCGTATATCAAGGATTTCAATCAAGCTGCAACACAATTTAAAAAAACCTCAGAAAAAGGTACAAGATTTCTAATTTTAATTAGAATCCTTGGTACTTTAGCTAATCCTACCAGTCATAGGACCCACAAACCATATAATTCTGCAAGAATTGTATACCTGCTACCATACAGAAGTCCTGAAATTGTGGCATTATAAACATGAACATCTCTGAACTCCACGCTAGATGGCAAGTTTCTGAACAAATCCATCACCTCATCACCCATCCCTCCTTTTCCCAACAATGGAAACAACACAATACAGGCCCTAGGTGTAACAAACGTTGGCTCCTGCAACCTCATCCACTGAAAGAAACACACACAACACAGCAAGAGGCGCTCCTCCCCAAGTATTTCTAGAACCTCCCAACAATCTTTCTCATTGACCCTTCCTTCATACTCACCCAAAACCTCCTCCAGAGTCAGATTTTGAGGCAAGTTCCTTGCAAGTTCTACAATTTCCCCCACAACGCCCTCAGCCTCACGCAATTCCCTCTTTTGACAACACCCCATTTCTTCATTCTCCAAACTCATTTCAGGTTCTTCATCGAGGTGCCACGAGGTAAGAGGGTTCTCCTCAAGGTACAATTTTTCTTCGTCTTGAGGGTCTTGGGAGGAAACCCATTCGTCGTTGTCGGAGAAATTGTAGTTTGGATCATCTGGGTCATGACCTTCTTCATCTTCTGTGTCTTCTTCTTGTTGTTGTTGGAGATGTGAGAGGGAAATGGGGGTTGTAGAAGAGTGACGGGCACTAGATGGAGATGCACATAGAGAGAGTGAGGACAAAGAGGTTTTGGATTGCAAGAGAAAGAAGGGTTTTGAAAGAGCGTGAGTGAAGAGTGAAGAGGAGTGAAGGCAGAAGATAGAAGAAGAAGAAGAAGAAAGGGGTTTATGGTGGAAGAGGCTCAGAGACATGTTTCGTCTCTATGTAAATGCAAAGGTTATCTTGTTGTAGTTTTATTCCAAGTTTAAAAATCTAATAAACTTAAAGGATTGGAAAGAAATATAATTAAGATGGAGTTGTAATTAAAATGTGCATAAAAACATGTGTCATTTCGATGGAGTTGTCTACCTTAATCTTGTTTCCAACATAACATAAGACAAGAGTCAAAATAAACGAAAATGATGTTTTGACATACATAGGATGAAGCTTTGACACTCCCAAAATTCACATAGAGAACGGAATTGGGTTGCTGTGAATCCAACCACTTGAGACACTCACACTCTTCCTTCCACAAATTACATCTCATTGAACCAAATTTGCTCTTTGAAGTTTGATTAAGGTGCAACTCCAGTGGGCCTATGGTGTATAGTTTAGGAAACATTGTGGAGAGTGCATCCAACATATCATGCTCCAAGGCATCAAAAGTTGGAAGAATAACAACCCAAGCTTCTGAAGTTGCTTCAATTTGTTCTGCCACAAAGATCAAAAGTATATCAGAGTGATATCCTGCAAGCCAGGGAGGTGTCTAGATGCCCATTAGTACAATAGCTTGCATTTGAAAAACAATACCATAATAAAAAAGAATATATAGATATTTTAATAATAATTTGAATGAATTTAGAGTGAAAATTGGAAGGTTCCACGAGATTCTTACATTTTTTGAAGCTCATGAAACTGCAAGTACTGTGAGTCCAAAAGAGTATGTTTGGTAGCTTTGAGTGTGAAGGACATCACATCATCAGATAAAATGCAAGTTTTCAAAGGAACATCACTGAGAGTGATAAGTGTTGAGATAAGGTTGTAGAAGGGGACCAAAGAATTCTTTCTGGTACAGTCACACAAGGTTGGGATGATTTGAGTTGCATCCATGTTGGTTTGGAAAGAGACCATTAGGAATGGCTTTAAAGTGGAAATCTGTGAGGCTGTTGAGGGCATTAAGGCCTCTACACTTGAGGAGGTGTCTGAGGTTATGTGGAAGCCTTTGTTGTGGAGGAGTTTGCTAGTTTGAGAAATGGATTTATGTGACCTTGTGATGGAAATGGGATCAGAAGAGCATGTGGCTAGTTGGTTCCTCCTAGTAAATCCATCTTTGAGATGAATTAGTTTTGGGAGAGGATCTGTAACACATTTTAATTGCGATCAAAATTTATGTATGTCATATGATCAAATGTGTATTATTATGGACATTGAATACTATTTACTTGAGTGTATGTTATGATTTTTTGTTTCTTATATAATACTTACCAATATTTACTTGAATGTTATATATTTTGAAGCAATGTTGACATCGTAGTATGTCGACAATCTTAATACTCTTTGAGCCTATGAATAAGTACGGAAGCTAACCAACTTGCATGTATAATTGTGAGGGATGTTCAAGTGGATTAGTTTTATTAGAACAGTTGTCACCCTTGGAACGTGTTCCATGTCATGCGTGATGGACTTGCCAATGTCATCACGAAAGTTTTGCTTACGTGAATAGTGTTTCGATGGGCACGATCCTAACACAAATTTAGTGGATCGGGTTGCTTTGGATAGTTATCACCAAGGTTATCAGACTCGAGAGTTTACTCAGTAAACCGACTCGTAGACTTGTAAGAGTCTACTTCAGATGAAAAATTTAATAAAAAAATATTCATATATCAATTTCATATTATTTTACAATTTTTTTATTATGCTGAAACATCAAATCAATAAAAAATAATTTAATCTTAATTCCAATTTTATTTCAGCCATTTTGAAAAAAAAAATCCCCAAATTAGCTTAAAAGTAACTCCCAAACCTAAATCCAATCAGCATAAAAATCCCCAAACCCAACTCAATCTAGAAATAATTCTCAACCCTAAACTCAATAAAATAAAGTTAAAAATTCTCAAACCCAACCTAAAAATAACCTAACCCAATTAAGTTAAAAACTCCAACCCAACCCAGCCCAAACAGGTTCAAAATTACTGACCCAACCCAACTAAAAAATCACTCTCAACCCTAAATCTAACCTTCCCCCAATTAACCCACAAACCCACCTCACTCTCAACCCTAAATGAAGAAGACGCGACAGTGCGGCGACAACGTGGCGCGACGAGGCACGACGACAGCGAGACGCGACACGGTGAGGCACGACGACAGCAAGGCAAGGAGGCGAGGAACGGTGATAGTGAAGCGTGACGACAAACATCTCAATTGTTTGGGGATTTTTTCATAACTCGTTGACTCGGCCTCGAACTCGCGAGTTTACACCGAGTTCAACGAGTCTGTCCGAGTCAACACCGAGTTTGCCAAAAAACGAGTTTACTCACGGGTTCACTCGCCAGGCACCAGTCAACTCGTAAACTCGAACGGGTTTAAGGGTTCACCCGCGAGTTTGATAACCTTGGTTATCACCCTTGAAATGTGTTCCCTACACGCGTGAAGGACTTGTCAATGTTAACACATAAGTTTTTCTTACTAACACATGTTAAACATGTGTATGCTAACACACCTTACACCAAATGTCACTTCAAACACGTGCATATTGACACATCTTACACCACATGTTACTCAAAATGCATGCATGTTGACACATTTTACATCACATGTCAGGCAAAACACACGCATGCAAGTTATGTTCTCATTCCCAAGTTATGATAAAGCTTCACAATAAATTTTTGTTTGGAGTTCTCCATCTTTGATCTTCATGTGCACACTAAGTATTCAATTTCTTCTAAGCAAATGATTTTAGTATATGTCATTGTGCACTACGACGAGATAATGATCGAGTGTCCCATTGAAGTTTTTCTCATAAAATGGACCATATACAAAGGATGAAAAAAATCATCCTCAAAAGACTCTAAGGAACTAGAAGAAAGGGTGACCACGATGCACTTCCACAACCTGAACGAACTCAGTGGGGGGGGGGGGGGTGGTAAATCATTACACCGTCATTGAGATGATTGAGGACGATGATATTGAGGCATTCTTTGATATCTATGACTCCATTGGACTCCAAACCGAACTCGATTTATATGTCACATTTCAAACATTTGCATCTTCATCTACACAACCAAACCTACAGACTACTTCCCATCACCATCATTTCATTACAAACACTTACAATAACTTCAACCCTCATATGACCACCAATCACAACTCTTGTCCCACCAATCACTAGATCGTTCCACATTCAACCTCAATGCACCCACTTACCTATATTTGTGGGACTGGGAAGACAACATTGTTGAGATCTAGAAGATCTGTCTAGACAGTCTATTAAGTCCTTGTTCAATTTGATTAACTTTAGACAGTCTATGAGTCATGTCTTTATGTTTTGATGATAACAAAAACTGCTTGAATGACTTACTTGTATAATGAAATATCTAAACAATATTTCTACAACTACAATATTCGTTAGGCGATCATCTTCTAGTGATGGTTAGACGGTCATCGTCTAATGGTATATTAGACGGTTTGTTGACTAGGATATCATATGTGGAATTTGTGTTTTTATGTTTTTATTATAACTAACTGGATGGTTAATAAGTTCTTAAGTTTAGTAATTTTTATAGATAAAAAGGCATGTAAATTATGTAAAATATGTACAAAAGTTAGTGTGAGAGACATGCCAAAAACCTCTAACTATAGCTGCAAATGAAGATGAAGAAGAACAAAAGAAGGGAATTACATAAATTCTTATAGAAAATTGCAGAAAAACAAATAAACAAGAATGGAGCAATAGAGCCAATCTGCCCAACACATGTAGAATGGCTCAACAGATTGAGTCCAGAGAGCAAGCTCCATGTAAAACACTTAAAAAGCTAAGTGCCTTTACATATGTTGAGCGGATTGAGACCAGTACATCAAAGGATTCCAAAGACCAAAGGGAAGAACGAAAACAAAAAGGTTTAAAAAATTAGCATACTTAAACATGAAGAAACCAAATTTCACTCAAAGAGGGCTCAAGCCAGCATGCATCAAATTTGGGAAGAAGGAGATTTCACTTGAAGCCTAAGCCAAACCAATCTTGCTTCATGATTAAGAAACCTTAAGGATGGAGAGGATTTGAGCGAATCTCTAACAAATCTTTGACTCTAGAATCTCATGTAGCCCAAAAATTGAGGATTGAAGCCTAAAAAGATTGTTTAAGGATGAAGAAAGTCAATCCATTGAGCAGATTGGCTTGCGCTAAGCAGATGATGAATCTCCTTGAATCCTTTTTAAACCCATTCATAGAATCTATAAATAGAGACCTTGAGGCAGTATTCTAAGCATTAAGAGGCAATAAGGGGCATTGAGAGATCTCGAGAAATAAAAAGACATTGAAAGATATAGAGATTAAGAGGATCAAGTGAGATCTTTAAAGAGGCTTATATGTAGAGGTTATGCTTTTTAGGCTTAGAAAGTTTGAACTTCAGAATCTAATTAGGCTATCAGGCCAAAACCTCATAAGAAGTGGAGACTGATATGTGGAGAAGGAAACCTTGAAGTCAAGCTGGCCATAATATTCAGGGATCCATGTTTGTTGTACTTTAGCTCCTCATATTGAATTTTCACTATAAGATCTTATCATAAGTTGCTAAATATATCTTGTTGGGATGTCAATCTGATCTTTTTGGAATTATTGTAGTTTATAGATGCATGTTTCTCTTTTATATTCAAATTCCCTAGGTAGTGTGTTTAATGCTCAATGGTGAAGAACGACTATTGATTGTCCATAGGGCATAAATGAGGTCAGAAGGCGATTTCATGTTTTTGAACCCTATTTACCCAGCCATAGGATTCAATGGTCACAGAGTGTAGAGTTGAGACTATGGTGAATTGTTCCATCCTAATGCATATTTAAGTCATAAGATTGACTTTTTTGTTCTAGATAACCTTGCACGAGGAATCAACTTGGTTTGGCCAAAATAGGAACATAGATTTTGAATAAACATTGTATTTATAAATAATAGTAACAAAAGAAATTTACAAAGTTATTTTAATCCCAACATTTGTGTCATAGTGTACTTCATTGCTTTAGTGATTTGTCTAAACTCCACCTCTCAATATAAATATCTAGTAGTATTATTAATTTATGATTTGGCCACTTTTGGAAGTTGTGGTGTACTTTGTGCAGGTTCAATTTGGTTTTTTGGTTCCCTCTCGTAGGGTCGGTTTGTTGGTTTAGGCACTTGGATGTTTGGTGTACTTTTGGTTCTGGCAAAGTTTTTGTTTAGTTGTTGGCTTTTGTATCCTGATTAGAGGGTGCGTTTTCTTTAGGGCGTTGTTGTTCTGTGTTTGTTGGGATCTTGTATCTTGTTCTGGTTTGTTATTATGATTATTGTGTTGTAATGTTTATCGGTTCCCTAGCTGGTTGGGTGTTAGGAACTTGATTTGGGTTTTTGTATAAGGGTTGGGACACCTCTGAAGTGTCTCATTTTATTTTATTTATTTTTTGTTGATAAAAAAATATATATTTATAATTGTTATTTATAAATATGACATGCAAATTATCTCCAATTTACATATCACTTCCTTTTAAAAGATAATTATTCTTTGATATTATTAATTCTCTATGGATACAACAACCCTCAATTGTACTACAATTGACTGGATTTGCTTGTCGAGTAAAAAAAGTGGGATTTAACTGAACTGAACTTGATTTAAATTAGCCCATCACCATTGGTTTAATTGTGTCATGTTTAAGCTAATAACATTTTGAAACTACAATATAGAGTAGACCCTTCAAGCTTCTACAGTTATGTTCACATTAGACAGTTTGACAAACGTGTTGAAAGAGTAACATGTTTTGATTACTTAAACAAAATCTTCTGAAATCATATATTTACTAAAAATGAATTCAATCAAAGAATTTTTATGTAAAAGAAAAGCAAAGATTTGACTGAAAACATATACTCTCCGTTCATCCTTATTTTTCATATATCTTTTAAAATTCATCTTTTCTTAAATAGTTTTGTTCGAATAAGTGTTACGAATATCTTCTTGATATATTGTGAGTATCTTCGAATCTTCTTTAAACATAAACAATTTGAATAAATTGAAAATCTCAAAATAGTCTATTTTAGTATCATGCGTTATCTAGAATCAAATAATTTTCTAATTATGTTTTGATTTGTTCATACTTACTCATATTGCAAATACTTTTGAATTAGTTTCTTAAATAGATTTGAAAGTGAAAACAAATAAGAATAAAAAGAAAGTAAAAAAAAATATTCACTACAAATTAAATAAAAACTATTTAAAAAATTAATTAATTAATATATTAACTAAATTAGATACTATTTCATAAACTATACCAACAGTGTTATCTAAAGTAGTTTTAATTATTAATAAAAAATAATAAATTAGTTTCTAAATTGATATATAACTAACTAGTAAACAAAATTTTAACTATTAATTACTTTATATTATAAAAATGTGAATTTAAAACTAGTATATAATGTTTTATTAATAATAAAAATTACTTTAAATATCAATAATTTTTTAAAATATAAAATAATTATTATTTTAATTAATATAATAATTAATTGTTTTTTATCTCTAAAATTATCTTATATTTAAAAATTGGTTTAACTAGAATATAATTTTTTATTAGACTTTAAAGTCAACATTCAACAAAGAACCCCACCACTAATTGTATCATTGGAATCTTGCTAATTTATGTCTTTTAGAGAATCTAGTTGACTAACATTTGAAATTAGACAAAAATGGCATCTTGAAATTTCTTCAAGTCCAATCAATAAATGCCAATAATTAACTTTCAAAACTACACCAATATTGCAATTATTCAACTCATTGATTATAAAGTCATGTATTCCAACAATCCTGCAGAAGTTAAGTTTTCTTAATTTCAATTTTGTTACATGTAGTTGCGTTTGATCTTCGTCTTCACTCCGTTTTATTCATATTAATTTCTTTAATCTTCAGATAATTTTACAGTAAGAATATTATTAATTATTTTGTGGTAATGAAAATTACATTTTATCCCATTTTCTTAAAGTATTTAATTATAATTATAACTAGAAGTAAAGTCGCAAAAAAAATCATCCAGAATAAGACAACTTTTTCGGTATCTTTTTTGCAATATTTTATTTTTATTAACGGAAATGTTTCACGGAGGCTTAGTGAATACCATTTTAAAACTTGTGACATTGTTTTTTATAATATTATTAATTAATGTTGAGTGATGAGAAATGAAGCTCTGAGTCTCCTCTTAAATGGAGTGTCGGTGTTTGTATGACACCTGTAGGACACGTATCCATGAAGTGTCTAATTCAAAAAGTATTTATTAGATTTCTGACAATTCTAGTACGGTTCTAACATAATTTAAAAAAATAAAAATACATCAATTTTCTCAAAATTCAAACTTTATTGTATAAATCGTTATTATGATTATAAAAATAAGAAACAAATCATTGTGAACCAGTCATGAAAAAACATTTTTCTGCTCTAAAAAATAATTTGGAATATACTTGTGCACATAAATCTTTATTATCAATTTATATAATTTATAATTATATAATATATAGATCCGTGTCCCCGTGTCTTACATTTTAAAGATTTTACGTATTTCCATATCCGTATCATATCTGTGTCGTATAAGTGTTAGTGTTTGTGCTACATAGGTCAGGAGAGTCACTTCTTCTCTTATTGAAGAGGATTTTATTTATAAAGGAAAGAAAGAAACTAAAAAAGGAAGGACTGAATTAAGAAATAACGAGCAAAATGATAACTGGGACGATAAGTAGAAAAATAAATTTATTTAGTTAATTGCATAATTATAATCCACTTAATTACATTTTAAAATTATGTTAATCAAAGTTTTTAATAGTCATCTATAATGATATAATGAATATAAAAAATGTCAGGCTCAAAGTCCCAACTATTAATAATAATTAAATTATTTTTTTCAAAAATTATTTAGTTAGTTACTCATATTTTTTTAAAGAACAATGTCTATTTTATCAATTTCTCAACATAATTAATTCTTTCTGTTTTTTCTTTGTTTTGTGATTGTTTTCTTTAATCTGTCTTGTATTTTAGGGTTTAAATGATGTTACAGGTGATAAAGCTTCTCAGTTAAAAGCTGAATGATAAAAATGTTTTATTTTCTTTTAAATATTTATTTTAATTTTATGTAAATATTTAAAATCTTATCAAGAGACTTTTTTTTTTTTTACAATACGTTGAGATTGGATATACAACATTTACTACTTCCACCATATCTCTTTTCCTAATTCTTTAGTATTTTATATTCTTCATTCTACGTCAAAAAAACATTTATTTTTTATAATAAAAATAAATTCAAATCTCTATGCATTGAATATATTAAGTGAGTATTTGAACATATCTTGATGTACTGTATCATTACTCTTTTATCAATTCTCAAGCTTCTACTTCAAACTTTATCTTATTTATATAAATTTTGTCTCTAAGATATCTTCTACCACTATAATGAAATAACAAAAAAAAAAACCCTTTAAACTAGGATTAAGAAACTCGTAGTTGTAGTAAGAAATATAGTGCAATGTATAGTTTTGACATGCATGCACGTAATTAGCAACAACAAAAATTAAGCTATAATTAGTAAGAAAATTTAGATTATGTTCCTATAGTTTAGTTTCTTGGTCAAATACACTCTTATTCCATATAGTTTGCTATGTTGTCTCTGATCAACATCATTCAACTTTGGGAATACTGAAAACATCTTATGTTTTTGGAACCATAACAAATACCCTTTGAGTACTGAATTATAGTGATTTCAACATCCTTAAAGTGTTGATCATTTTCGATGCCCTGATGATGCCATTAGAACAGAAACAGCGACAATGAACATAAGCAACATGCTCCCAAGTAGTGCATATGTTCTTTTTGATGATTTGCGATACTCCCCAAACAAAACAATGCCCCAGAAGGTACTCACCAGTGGAAGTGCCTACCAAAACACCATGTATCTTTAGTTTCTATGAATTGGTTGTTTGAAGAACAAAGCACTCTTGTCAAGTGTTTGGTTTCAGTTGAAATGTGCTGGTGGCAGTTCAAAATGTAAAATTGAAAATTTGATCAAACTATAATGAGTTTTGGCTCAATTTTTTTTTGGAACTTGAAAAGAGAGTTGCTTATGGAAACTCAATTTGTAAAATGCAGTTAAGTTTGGAAATTTGAATCTAAAGATGCAGTAGTTTATGAAGATGAATGAAAGGTAAAAACTGACCTGAACAGCATCTGCTGCTGCATATCCTGCAGCCTGACCTCCCATAAATTGGAGGCCATTGCCGAAGCCACAAAGGAGACCAGCCAAGAAAGCCCAGCCTCTTCCATTCCAGTCTCTCAAATAAGCCTTCAGTGATGACTTTGGTAAATTTAAGACAGGGTGGTAAAGGAAGGTGATGTTAAGAATGATGGCAATAACAAAGCAAGAGACTGAAAAGTAAAAGAAGGCAGTGTAAACACTCAGATGGTGAACCCCTTCCTTCAGAGTGTGCCATTGGTCATTTGTTGCCAAATTGAATGCTGGAGAGAAGAGAGAGAAGCAAACTCCAGCAAAGAATGTTATAGCCAATCCAATGAAACTGTTCTTCCCTAATACCTGCAAAAAGTTTTACCACAACACCATTATCATGTACATCATTCTTCATCACCAATCACACCAACAAATCCTTTTAAATTTGTGCAGTATACTTTATTATTGGTACATTTTAGACATCTTAGCATTTCTCCATTCTTCATTGTGCAATATGCAACATAAATGCAAAAGGGTATGTGAAAATTGGATTTGATTTGACTCTTCCAATGTGAATAAGTATAAAGTAGTAATCTCAGTTGCTATGCATGTATACTTAATCTGTACCTTTCATTTTCTCATTCATGATCATATTTGCTTATTTTATCCTATAAAGTGAGCTACTCACTTTAGTGAAGATAAATCTGTGAAAACTGTAATGCATAAATTCCCTGAAGCATAGTACCACTTGCCTTGATGGATCTTTTTTTCTCAAGTTCTAAAAGAAAAGCTGCAGTTCCTGCTTTGGCTTTGTGTACAGCAGCAGCACTTCCATCCTCTAGATCCTTCGAATCAACTATATATATGTAACAAAGGAGACGAAAAATTCCAGCATTTATCAAATACAGCATTTCCATTTGGCTAAGCTAGCTAAAGATGGCTATAGTTACCTTCACTTGTTTCTATCGAAGTGGTCATAGTAGTGGTCCTGAGAAGAACAAAATTTGGTGGTGAAATCTTAGCTATAGATTCAAAAAGAAAGCTCAGTAAAAATCATTACCCAAAACAAAATCAGCAGTAATCAAGAAACTATGATAACCATTCAAACCAGAATTCAAAACCAAGTTAAATGCTTCTGCTCCAAACTTTGTTCCATGTCTTAAAATTGATTGAGCTAATTGTGAAGGAGTTACACCTTCTAATCTAATATCTGCATTGATCAAATTATCACCTAAACCTAATGTCCATGACAAAATACACCAGCAGAGGTCAATTTCATTAACAAACATAAGCCAAGAAACATTTTCTCTCATACGTTTAGGAGGGTGGAGCAGGAAAATTTGGCGGGAGTACCAACAATGGTCAACTGTCATATCCCAAATTAGATTGTCAACAAACAAACACATACTTAGCTGCATCTTTGTAATCAGTTGAAAAACCATTGAGCTTGGCCTTGTTATCAGCAGTGTTAGATGAATGAACAGCAGAACCTAGACATACAGCTATCAAAAAGCAAGCAACTCCTGGGAAAAGAATCTCAGCTTTGTTGATCTTGTCATCCAGAAAGTAATTCAAGGTTGTGCCTGTTACAACCACAACAGAAATAGTGCAATGACGCTAAGTATTAGTCCTTAGCAAGCTATAAACCAGAAAGATATTGAAACTTCTCTATGAGTATGTTAGGATCCATTGCAAGGTCACAGGAGTTGAGTCCAGTAATGGTTAACTTTTTTGCTGTGTTTCTTCCAATGTTCTTATCAGAGTAAGCAACACAGCACCAGAATCTAAGAGGGTCATCTTTGGTGGTATACCTATAACAACAGTTATGCTTGATGTGATCACTTCTACAACTGATAAGCCAACAAAAGCCCAAGCATATTGTGTTGACAGATTTCCAACACTGAGTACCACTCCACCCCCCATGGCAAACAGAACTGAAGGCCAGTTTTCCTGCATCAAATATCATATTAGGTTGGTCACATAGTTCGATTTGATTGAATATTTGATAACTGGGAAATGCCTTCCCTTTTCTTTGATTGAACCATAGTAATAATTATTCATAACAATTTGTGACAGGATAGTAATATAAAAGTGTTTATACTATAAAGAACTAATTTACAATAACTCATATGTCATATACACTTATCATAAAACTAAACCATACATCATAGATAAGAATGTAAAATCCATACACTGTCAGCAGCTTTGAATAACTTTTTCAACACAAAACTAATTGAAACCTGACATGAGGCAAAGTAAGTTGGTGTACAAAATGTTTGTCTTCTTCTCCCTAGAGAAAGAAGAGAGAAGAGAAGCACCTGATGGAGCTGAGACAAGAAGTTGGGGGCAGTGTTGCCAATCTCTCCAAAGGTGAAAGCAATGATAACAGCAGCCATGAGGTTGGTGAGTGTGTAATCAAGGTAGGTGTGCTGAGGAAGACGACCTCTCCTCTCCAGCATAGTCATCACAGCAGGCCATGTCCCCAAGAACAACAGGGACACCAGCATGCACACTATGGCACCCCCCTTGCTCTCCACCAAATACATTGAAATCAACTCCAAATCAATCAATCAATGAAACTCCAAAACTCACTTCACAACACAACACACAACACAACACAAGATGCTACGCTAGCTGATGCTCTCATATTCATACACCACTCCAAGTCAACCACACCACAGGGCACGAATCTTCAAAGCCAGGTCACATTCTCAATAGTTATATAAATTTACTCAAAATATTATTAAGTACTCCATTACGTGCTTCATTATAACCAAGTATCCCAATATGATTACAACAGGCTCAAAATCCCACATCGCTATCTATAATATTTAGATAATTGATAGATCTATAAATACCTAATACCTCAGCTAATTGAATTTTATTTCGCCCGGTTGAAAATTTCTCATTTGTCTTTGTTGCAACTTGTAGTAAAGACTTCAAAAGTAGTACAGTCAAAGTAATTTATTTTAGTTTATTCCTATCTTTATAAAGAAAGAACAAAACTGTCACGCATTTATTAATATTTATATGAATTAAATTACAATAAAGTGTAATCAAAATCTTTAAATTTCCTAGATTCTTGTGACAGTGCATCCTGTAACCTCTGTGCCTGACAACACACCGACTAAAATCTAGCATTTTTTTTATCATATATGCAATAAAAAATGTCTACAAACTAACATTTTTTTTATCATATATGCAAAATTAGAATTAAAAAATGTCTACAGATTAATTTTAATTTCTAAAATTATTTTATTCTTTTCTAAAATGTCTACAAATTATTCTTTTCTAAAAAATTCTTTAAAAACTGAGGTTGTCAAAGTTTGTTTGAGTTGAAAAATATCCAAAACTTTAAATAAAATAAATTTAATTAATTTAATTTGCATCATCACTTCATGAATATCCATACTTTCTGATTTGTTAAGAGCACAAATTTATAACTATAACATTCTTTTTATGACTGGTTATTTTCAAACACTATGGTATCTCTTTAAGTGAGGATTTCTCCACATTTATATTATTAATATTTTGCTACAAGAGAAAATCAAATACAATTCTCATCAATATACATAGAACTTTCATGAGAATTTTTAATCAATGTACCAACAAAATTGATATATATTAATAGTATATAAAATCTTTGGGACTTCTTTTTAATTAGTTTTTGTTTTATCTTTCAAAGTGAATTAGGTGTTATGAAAGTGAATATAAGACTAATTCACGTAGTGATGTAAGAGGATAAGAGAAAATGACCAAAAGTAGTGTCATGCATTGAAATTTTTGAATTGTTTTATGTTTATACTTAGCTAAGTCTAACAAGATTTAGAGAGTTTTTTTTTCTTTACTGCTTAAAATAAGAGCAACTAGGAAAAACGTGTGACTAATAAACTCTTTCTTAATTTGTCTATTCTGTTGGATTTGATAAGAATATTATTATTACTTTTCATTTTTTGATATTATTATTATTATTTGAAAAGACATTGTATTTTATTATATATATATATATATAAAGCTTAATACATTAATAATTAATTTTTTTTAATTTATTTTTTTAATGTTAGTTGCTTGACTATTACTTGATGGATTTTTCATATGATTTAACGTCTGAAAGCAAATTGGTCGCTAGATATAAATATATCAATATAAGTTAATGATTTAATTTTAATCGTAAAATTTTTATAAATCAGTGATTAAATTTGATTTTCGTCACTATTTTTTATACTTAGCGATCAAAATTAAATTAGTCACAAAATATAAATATATATTTACAAATTAACAACCAATTTGATTTTGATTGCTAAATCTCTACAAATCACGGAACGAATTTGGTTGGTTTCTATTACTAATTTACATTGATTTACTGAATTTCAATGGATCGCTAAATACAAACACATTACTACAAATATATTAATAATAATAATAATAATAATAATAATAAAGTATTATTATTATTTTTATAATAATAATTAATATTATTATTATCACAAATATTATTGTTAATATTAATAATAACATTAATAATAATAATAACAATAATATTAATAATAGTAATTCTGAAATAGTCACTAAAAATTATTTAATTTTAATTATTAAATTTAACTTCATTACCAACTGAATTCTCATTAATTTTAGTTACTGAATTGGTTTTCTAACATTTAGGTGACCAAACACTCTATGATCAAAATAACAACTAATTTGTAACTGATTTTTACTAAGTGGTGTATGACTAAAGTTTTTGCTATCACTTATTTTTTTTTATATTTTGGTTGTAAATTAGTTTAACGATCAATTTTAGTGATTGTTAAAAGACAATTTTTCTAGTAATATATGCATAATTTTTTTTAATATATTTGAAAAAATCACGTAAGATTTGTTGATGTTTAAAATGATATTTTGATTTTGTATACTATATAATTATTAGAAAACTATTATGCTAGTACATGTTAAGATATTCATTTCTTTAAAAAATTCAATATATTTATAATTTATTAAAAGTACATTATAAACGGCTCCTCTTCTCTTAGGTAATTTTTTTTTAGTCACCAAACTTGTTTAAGAAACTAATAATTGTAATTTACTAAGAAACTAGTTTTATTTTTTTTATTTAGCTAATAATGTTTAAGAGGAGAAACGACTTGCTTACTACGTCTATTTTATCAATTGCAATTTATTTTTCAAAATGATTATGCTGATCACATGTATGTATACTAGAAATATAATGGGGCCAAAATAATGTCCATAAGAAACAAACAATTTTGAAATTATTATCGATGTAAGATTTCAACTTTTACATATTATCTATAAAAATATATAAAAGTTTATCTTCTCACATTTCTCCCCTCAATTTTTTTATTTTTTATAATAACTTCTTAGTTTCTTCTTTCTATAATTTTGTCCATTCTAACATTCAATATCGTGATACACGTTCTTATTGCAGGTGACATTAATTGTCCGGTAACAAAAATCAAGTGGTTAAGTCACAATTGACTAATGCACTTAAGTTATTACACTTTTAAGTATAAAACTTGTTCCTGACTATTAATTATAGTTTTTGACTTAGTGATAAGTGTTTAATCCAATAACTTCGGTTAAAGGATATGTGGACTTGCACATTGTGTCAAACAAGATGCACGATACGGATGTTTAATCATGCAACTTCCTTCAATTGAAGAATGTAACTGGAGCATGTAGGAAGAAGTATATGAATATGGTGAATCCATTTGGGGATGTTGTTGAACAAAATGAGTTCTTAATGTTTAAAATAATAAAATTGAGTATTACGAAAGAGTGAACTTTAAGCCTAACTCAACCCCATAAAACCAGCTCATGAAGTTGAGGTCTGCACCCATTTATATATTATGAAATGTCCTTATCTCTAGTCGATGTGGGATCTCCAACATTGAGATTAATAAATGGTATGTTAGAAGTGGACAAGCTAAGAAAATTAGGATTATAGTACAACAACTTGTGGATGACCTTAAATTGACGAAAGTGTCTTTTTAAATTGAAACATGATTAAATGTTAATATATGATGAAACTTTATAAGTCAAATTTTGAATAATAATAATAAAAGGAAGAAAAAAAGAGTTCTATGTCCTGAGGCATCACAATTACAAATAATGCTTCAATATTTAAGTTAGTAAAACTGTAACGAAAGCGAATATGAACTAAAATGGAGTTATTATATAGAAAGATGTTTTTATAAAAACTCTTAATTTTAGAATTAAAAATATAAATAAATTACCCTCTTACTTATTATGATTAATATTATATTCAAGATATTATATTTTAAATATATATATTGAATACGATTCCAAGTCCTTATCTAATCCTAGATAGTTTTCAATGCTTATCCTTGCAGAGCACCTCCTTATCATCATAAACTTTGCCTCCTTCATTCAAAATTTGCAAGGTTCTTCCATTGTTAAACTTCTTGATAAAAAAATCTTATCATAATTCATTTTTTATATTTCTTATTTCTTCCTATTAGGGTGAATTATAACTCAATGTTGTTGTTCTAATGGTACACTTGAAAGATAACATAATCAATAAAATTAAAATCTAAAGAGGCTAATATATGATATGATAACAAGTTTCATTATTAAAAAATCATTAAATAAAAATAAATTTTAAGAATAAAAATAAATTAATTATTATATTAATTAAATTAGATATTATTTTAGAAACTAAAAAAATTATTGATATCTAAATATTTAAAAACTATTTATTAATAATGATAGAAACTAATCTAGATACCAATAATTTTTTTAGTCTATCTAATTTAATCAAATATAATCAATTAATTATTTTTTTTTAAATTATTTTTTTATTTAAAAAAAAATTAATATTGTTTTCTTCAAAAACTCAAAGAGAACCAACTGTGTAAATTAACTCAGTGATTAAAAGAAAAAAAAAATTCCCCGTAGTAATATTATACCGATTTTTTAACTAAAGCAATTCATTATTTTGAAAAAATCTCATGATTTTGACAATATTCAATTATTAATCCATTTTAGATGAGTTTGAAAATTTTCAGAAAAGAAAATTCCAAAAATAATGTATATAATTATTAAATATATTAATAATCATTAAAAATTCAATCACTCTTAACAAAATCGTCATGTAATAAGAAAATATTGGAATATAAAAAAAAAGTTAATACAAACCTCACTATTAATTAACCGTTACCATTAAGAATATTTTTTTAAAAAAAATTAGGCTTTTTCAAACATGTGCTCCATACGTAATTGCAGTGATTGCAACCTTTATTGTTCATTATGAAAGGTCTTTTTCAAGGAAGAATTCGAATATTTTGGAAGTTTTATGGAAAACTGGTGGAATAATTAATGGGTGGTATTTAAAATTTATATTTTAACATATTTTTAAATTTTAGAATTTTTGTTGAAAAATAATAACTATTATGTTTTTTATGGCCAATAACTATTATATATGTTATATTGAACTAAAATCTTTATGTTTTTTTTACTAAACACGTCTTATAACTATTTAGAAAAGCACAAATTCTTAGGGACATTTTCACATAGTGATATAAGTTATTTCTAAGTTTAAAGAATTAAAGGAGGTTGCGTGATGAAATTTGTTCGTAATATATATAAACAAGTAATTTTAGTTTTTAAACATTTTTCAGGAGGTAATACAAAAATGGATATAGATAAATGGACACGTATAAAAGAGATAAAACACCAAAATGATTAAAATTAATATCAACAAAATAATTCAAAATATTACATCAATCCTCTTACTAGAGAATGTTTAACAATGCACAATGTAAAAGATTTGATGGTTGCATAAAAGTAGTATATATTATCTTCCCTTTAAATCCTCTCCCATAAAAGGGGTCATTCCATTTAATTTCAACTTTAATACTTGTTCTTTATATATTTCTTCAAAATTGTAATTTCTACTACTAAAACATTTATTTTCAAGAAACAACAAAATAAAATCAGTAGTATAATCTAAAATAAAGACAATGCATGATAAAATAAACCAAATAATGTAATTATGTATGCAAGTGAATTAAACTAAATTTCATATATTGACATGATGCTCAAGCAAAAATGTTGTGGATTGAGTGAGGAAGGTTCAATAACCTCTCTCCTATTTTAAATAGTGAAGGTTGATCAAGTTATAATTGTTTATTCAAGCGACCTTAAAGTGAAGTTAATGCATCCAATTAATTGTGCAAGTATGTAATTGTTTGATGTTGTAATATTTGAGATTCTTAAGCTTGTTTTTGGGTAATTATACGAAAAGTTATTGAATGGATGTATGTATTTCTGAATTGAATTATTTGAGGTCACATTCCTAAGGTAATATGTTGAGCTATCTAAAGTTTGTAAGAACCCATTATTGAAAGGAGATATCCTTATTTTTCTAATGGTATAAATAAAGTAGATTAAGACATCAAGTGGCGAGAAGTTGCAAAAGAGTTCTTGCATCAGTGTTACATATGTTTGATTGCTCAGTTACTAGTGAATTTACTTTGACTTATAAAGTTGAGGTCCGAGTACAAATCAAAAGTGCTTAGAATGAGTGAAATCTTAGTCTCTAATGGTAGTGAGATATAACTAATACAAGTTCTATGGATGACTTACGTTTTGTTATTCTATATTAATTGGAATTGAGATTTTTAGACTAATTTAATTTTGAAATGAATAAGATGGATTTGGATTAACAGGGATGTATATTTTCTTTATAAAAGCTTAGTAAATTTGATGGATATATTATAACTAAATTTTATATATATATATATATATATATAAAAGAATAATGAAATTTTTGGTGTATATATTTTGAAGATAGTATGAGGTGTTACATTTTACCTATTTTATATTTAAAAAATGTCTCCTTCCGTAATATATTTTTTAGTTGTGTATTTATTGTATTAATTATTTTAAAAAATAGTAAATATTAATAATTAAATATTTTCTCTTTATTGTTAGAACTGAATAAAAGATATAGTTACTTGAAAAAATGGGGGATGATTTATTTAAAAGTATTAAGAATGATTTTAAAACAACAATACACAATATTAACAAATTTAATGTAAAAAATTAAATCAATCATTTTTATAAAAATATGTGAATTAAATAAGAGAGTTTTATATGTTAGGACAGAAGGAAGGTGTTATTTTATATTGATACCAATTTTCTTTATAGAAATATATTTCTCTAAGAATAATATTTAAGATACTTTTTAGTTAATTGAAAATTAATATTTTTAATTCATGTATCAACGTTGATAACTTTCCTTCTTATTAGCATAAAAAAGTTCTTAATTAAGATTCATTCATGCATATGTGTTAAAAGAATGTTACTTAACATTGATATGTAGTATGAAAAGAATCTTAATTAACATTGATTATACATAAGATGTTTCAAAATTCAGATTCGATGGAATCTAATAGATCCGATTCAAAGAAAGTATCTCTCGAATTTCCCACCATAGCTGGTTACTTTTAGGATTTGACGAAAAGAAAAGGCACAAAACAGTGTATTTTTCTTCATCCAATCAAAAGCAAAACAATGATGAATCATTAAATGTTATTAAAATGTGCAATAATTGACTTTAGGACCAAAGAGTTGGAATCATCCTGTGCCAAGATTCCAGTTCACGATATCAATGAAGTGTTCTAACAGTTCAAAATTCTCATCATTTTGGTAGATATTTTTTCATTGGTATGTCACAAAGAACCATTACCATTCACACAATCACACCCTCTCTTCTCTTTTTCTTTCTTGTTTACAGTGTCCGTACAATTCTTGGTTAAAGTACTTCCAAAAATGCAGATTGGCAGAGGTGGAGTCTTCTCACCCATGAATAGATTTTTGAGATTATGAAACCATTTAGTGCTTCAAAGTTTCAAACATTTCTCAATCATTTGGCCCACTATTGGTTTTTTTGTGTGGCTAGAAGCAACTGGGTGAATTTGTATTCACTGTTTGAGCTTTATTTAATGCATGATTGGGTACCACAGAGGCTGTTATCTTTTGACTTCTCTTTTTCTGACTACCTCTTCTTTCTGATCCATGGATTCCAAGGTAGTTGGTTGCTTTCCCCCATTCAATGTGCATCTCCATGCTTGACTTTCTGAAGATTCTTCGTCTTTTACTTCTCTTGTTACATTTGGGTGCTTCATGGTTAACTCAAAACTGAATTTTTACTCGTTTATATAGTTACCCCTTTCTTCATATCAGTGGAGAGGATCAGCTGACTTGTTAAGGTTTCAATGACTTATCATGGATGCCCTGATTATCAGTCTCTATTTTGAGTTTTTTTCTTAAGCAATCCTATTTGAAACACTGTCATCTGTCAACAATAAATGTAGACAAGACACTCATTTAAGGATTCAAACCTTATTCACCAAATTGTTGGAACTTGTCCCTTCTGCTAGATTTACCCCCTGCCGATCTAAGACCTGATGGTTGTGTTTGTGTGCACAATTTATCACTCCTGTTCAAATTGAGTTTTTCATCATCAAAAAGTAACTTTTAAGCCGTGTTTATGCAGTTCTGCACAATTTTCTTACAGTCTCAAAGAGATTCACCTCCTCCTTTATCAACTTGCATGGATTTCTAACCCCTTTTTGTGTGGATGAACTTTTTGCTTCTGGCATGCTAGTAATAGCTCATTCCAACTTGTACTTTTCTGAAGTGTGACTAATTCATGCTGCTTTCAGGAGTTTTCTGGTATTTGCTCCTTGGTTCCCTCATTATCTGAGAGCAGTTTGTGCACTACTGGATTGAAAATGTATTTGGTGGAGAGCAAAGGAGGTGCCATAGGATGCATGTTCTTGGCTCTTTTCTTCTTGGGAACATGGCCTGCCCTTTTGACCATGTTAGAGAGGCGTGGTCGTCTTCCTCAGCATACCTACCTTGATTACTCAATCACCAATTTCTTTGCTGCTTTACTCATTGCCTTTACATTTGGTGAGATAGGCAAGGGTAAACCTGATGAGCCAAATTTCTTAGCTCAACTTGCTCAGGTATATATGAAGCCTATTTTCATTGTATTTTTGCTGTTGTTATCATCATAGAATAAAGGGTAGATTGCGTTTTGGTCTTAGACCTATGCAACTATACTTTGAAAATGATAATTTTAGTCCTTTTCATTCATTTTAGAATAAGAAAAAACTTTGATTCAAGCTATTTCCAAGTAGTACCTATCACTAATCAGAACTGAAGTTTATTCTCTCAGTAGTACGAGATAATATTTAATGGGATATTCTATAGTTTTCTTAATGTGAAATTTTGATTTTTACAAAAATTTAATTATACATTTGGTTTTTCAATATTCTAATATTAAACAATTCTAGTCCACTACTAATGTTTTTTTCAATTCCAACCGCAAAATGCTGATCAAATTATAATAACAAACTCCTTCCTTCACTGCTTGTACCAGGTTTTCCACAATCCTTCTTTCTAATTTTGATAAATACACTAATCCTTTTCAAAAGTGAAGAGAGCATGTACATGTAGGAACGATCACAAAAAACTAGGGAAGGTTGGAGTATTTAGCTTAATATTCCAATCATTTAAAAGAAAAGTTGTTAGGTGACAATGAAGTATCTCGATTTCTGCTATATAATCAATGTAATGGATTTTTTCTTGTCAGTTGTAAAATTTAAAGATTTCCCACCTAAACATTAGTTCAGAATCTTCTAACAATTTCTTCATTTAAATTTAAACTCTAGTAACATCTACCATGTCTAATTATAATAATCTACAGCTAAAATATATGTTTTTGACTTATTTATTTGGCTTACCATTAAGTTATTACATGCAGGATAATTGGCCCTCAGTTCTTTTTGCAATGGGGGGTGGTGTGGTCCTTAGCCTTGGGAATCTATCCTCACAATATGCATTTGCTTTTGTTGGGCTATCGGTTACTGAAGTGATCACGGCAAGCATAACTGTTGTTATAGGTAATTCAATCTCACAACCACTCCATGATAATTCAATAACTATAACAACAACAAATGGGGTTGGTTATTATCAAAGACATGATATCAAAATCATTTAAAGTTTATCCTAGCGAGAGTTTGTTAAACACTCGCTATCAGACCATTATCGGATCATACATAAATGTATAATCTCGTGCACGAGTTGGAGAGTCTCGACATTATAGTGGGGTGTGTTGGAGATTCCATATCACTAGAAATACTTATAAAATTGAGTTGGACTTAAAATTAACTTCTTAATATATAGAAATCAGATTATGCCAATAAGTTTACAAACATAACTAAATGTTCAAGAAAAAATACACTCCATGAGGTGTGCATAGGTTATCTAATAATAATTTCTGACTTCTGTGATGATTTTCAGCTTGTTCCATTACTGAATTATAGCACTATCTTTGTTCCAATTGTAACAGGCACAACCGTGAATTACTTTTTGGATGACAAAATCAACAAAGCTGAGATCCTTTTCCCAGGAGTTGGTTGCTTTTTGATTGCAGTTTTTCTAGGTTCTGCCGTTCATTCATCCAATGCTTCTGATAATAAAGCAAAGCTCAACAATTACTCAAATGATTATAAAGAAGCAGCCATGTATGTGTTGTTTGCTACTGATAATGTAGTTTATATTGAGAGATGAATAGTAGTTAAATTTACTGTTAATGCACCTTACTGATTCTCTATTATTATTATTATTCTTATTATTTTGTCAACTTGCTTTTAGTCCTGTATGTTTGTTTTAATCCTATTTTTTCTAGGGAGGGGGTGTGTTTTTCCTTGTTTTGAGCCCCTTATGGATTCCAGTCTTATACCTTGCAACTAGATCCTAACTCACATTATGTCAATGATGTATATTTTGATGTTGTCTTCTTTTGCCATCTAAATTTATCTGTGTTGCTAATTCTATCTGCAACCTTTTTTTTGCCAGCAGCTCTTCAAAGGAAAGAGATTTAGGTAAGAAGCTCTAATATGGTTCAATATGTGAGAAGGGAATTGTTATGTTTGAAAACATGTCAACTTATTCTACCTTTTCAACATATATTATTGCAGTGAAATCAAAAGATCTGGAGAGGGGAAGTAGTTCTGCAGACAATGTTGAAGCAGGAACTGCAGTTTTCCTCATAGAGCTTGAGGAAAGAAGAGCAATTAAGGCATGTAACTATACTTTTTAATATGTTTAATGTGGTATGGGATAATGACTTAGTCATGCATTCTACTAATCAACCTTGCATGCCACATACACTTGTCAGAAACCAAATCCTTGGCCTAATATCTCACCTAAATTCTACTTCAGGTGTTTGGGAAAAGCACTTTGATTGGATTGTCTCTAACTTTCTCTGCTGGACTTTGCTTCTCTATGTTCTCACCAGCATTCAACTTGGCAACAAATGATCAGTGGCATACCTTGGAAAAAGGGATTCCCCATTTGACAGTTTACACTGCCTTCTTCTATTTTTCAATCTCTTGTTTTGTTATTGCCATAATTCTAAACATCACCTTCCTCTACCACCCTGTCCTAAACCTACCCAAGTCATCATTGAAGGCTTATTTGGCAGACTCTGATGGCAGAATGTGGGCCTTGTTGGCTGGTCTCCTTTGTGGGTTTGGGAATGGTCTCCAATTTATGGGGGGTCAAGCTGCAGGATATGCAGCAGCAGATGCTGTTCAGGTTAGTCTTGTTACTTCTTTAAAAAAAAATGAATTTAATTGAAATGCAGTGACATTGTAAAAGTTGTTTGCATTGTCATTGAATCATATATTGTAGTGTATGATAAAATTAACCAAACATCAAATGACCTTAAAACAATGTAGCACTTTGTTTGTTATAAATACAAGTTTAACAACTGAAAATGAAAGTAAAAACCAGCCAAAAACCACCAAATGTAATAAATTATTGAATCATTTCATCATCTGAACAATGTGTGTTGATCAAACAGGCACTTCCACTTGTAAGCACTTTCTGGGGTGTTGTTCTATTTGGAGAGTACAGAAGATCATCAAGAAGAACATATGCACTGCTAGGAAGCATGTTGTTTATGTTTATTGTGGCTGTTGGTGTGCTGATGGCATCATCAGGGCACAGAAGCAGTTCTCACACTGCCAAGGAATAATTGGCAGCACATAAGTTAGTAAAATAGTGCCTAGTCCAAAGGGAGAAGCATTCTCTTTGTTCATTGGTGTGAATAAGAGAAGGGAAAAAGGGTATTATAAGAAAAGGGTGTAGAAGAAGAAATAAAGCAGGAACATAGTTGTAATATTGTTATTGAAATATATTTATCTTTGTTTTTGCAGAATTTTTGTGAATATTTCAACTTTCAAACTGCAATTTGTACCATGAAATATATATTGTTGTTCTGGTTGTATTTTATTGTTTATTTATTGCCTTATTACATGCTTTCAAAATACTAGTCACTACAATATTCAAAGATAAAAAATATTAAACAGAGCATCTATATTGGTCCAATTGAAAAAAGTCTCAATTTATCAGACAAAAATGAACAAATCTTGAGAAATAAGACGGAAAAACATTGTATCCAAAATGAATTTCTAACACAACATATTATCTACATTCTCATTGTCCATTGTTGAAGAGAAGTAGAAGACTGGTTTTGTAATTATTTTCCAGTTAACATGACATACTCACATCATTCTTGTATACTTACTATTCATTTTCTCTTTGTTTTTCAAAGCAAATTCGAATATGCCAGGAGGCAAGTTATGATGAAGAGAGCACATGATTATAAAATACAAGAAAATCACGAAATAAAAACCAATTTTAGAGACAAAAAATAATTAGTTGCTATAGTGACTAAATTTTTGTAGAGACTAATTTTTATTTTTATTTTAAATTAGTTTCTATTATTGTTAAATAATTTTCAAATTGGTATCTAATTAGCTACCACGGTTTTAACTACCAATTATTTAGATTCTAAATTTGGGAGCAAAAACCTTGGAAGCTAATTAGATACAAATTTAGAAACAATTTAACAATAATAGAAGCTAATTTAGAAACCAAAAGTTTTTTTAGTTTCTAAGTTGATCTCTAATTTAGTCACTATAACAACTAATTATTTTAGTCTCTAAAATTAGTTGTTAATTATTTTAGTCTCTAAAATTAGTTTTTATTTCATGATTTTTCTTGTTGAGGTAGTGTTGCAATTGGTGAGGGATTATGGCACAAAAGAATAAGAGAATTTATGATGAACTAAATAACCTATTACTATTTAGATTAAATAGGACTCCTATTATTTCTAGTGTTACCTCTATTAAGCTTAACACTAACTGAATTTAAGTTTGGATATATTAACATTTAATTCGATTAAAAAAATGGATTGAGCTGAGTTGTGTTGGATTTTTGTATTTATTTTCTTAGATTTAATCCAACCCAATTTAAATTGGATTATTTTTAATTTAACTAACTCAACATCTGAAAGTAAAAACGATTTAATTTTACTTGTTAATCAAATTTAACTTGGTATTTTTTTTTTGTTCTATTTAATTTGGTTTGGTCAAGACAATCTAAACTCAGATAGTTTTCTCACAAATTGGGAGAGAAGAAATTATTGTCTAACATAAAAAAAAGATATTATTTTTCTTATCCTTATATTTATCACTGGAGAAGGGAAATTGTGAAGTTAAAAACCAAATAAGCAAATGGAGATATTGTTTGGTGAACTTAATAAATATTGTACATTTTTTATTGAGTTAGTTATAATGTCTTTGAGTACTTTTCACTCACATGTAACCAACGTCTTGTACCACTGATGAGGGGATGTCTACAGTTGTTGCTGGGAGATATGTACTAAGGAATCATAACAACATTTGTACTTGCTTAAGTGTGAATATTTGAGATCTTCTTTGATATTTATTCTAGTTTTTTTAACTTTTATGATTTTTGTCTTGGTGTTATTTGATATTAATATCGTACTAGTTCTTTTATTATTTTTAAATTTAATTTGTTATTAGGTAGAGATGGTAGTGTGGGATTGACTATGTCGATCGATCCGCAGTCTGTTATTAAAAAGTGAGACTGACTCACTAATCTAACTTGTTGATCTGTTTAGGTCGACTCTGCATATCTTGCAGTCCGTGGGAGCCACAATGGGTATGGTGGATTGACCCACATAAATAAAAAAAAATTATTTTATTTTTTCTGCAAAAAAAAATCATACCCCACTTACTCATTATTATAGTGTCACCTTCATTTTATTTTATTTAGAATAAATAAATTTAATGTACTAAAACATGTAACGTTTTATTTTAACCATCTAATGAGTTAATATTAAGAGTGGCGTTAGATTTAGTTTTAAGTAAAGTCTAATATTTAAAATTTTATAATAAAAAAATAATATAAAAAAGAAATTTCAATAAAATACTCTTTAAAAAATTATTCATCTTTATTAAAATATTTATAGAAAAACTTTGTTTTGATAAGATACTTTAATACATTTATATATATAGGGAAAATAAATGTAAGATAAAACTTTAATTACTTTTACCCATATTAGTAATTTGAGAATATAATTGCACCAATGTTTTTATGTGATTATATAAGTATGTTGTGATAATTATTTTATTTACAAGAGGTTGCAAATAGAAAAAAAAGAAAGTCTCTTTTTAATTTGTAAAATATAATTAACTACTATTTTCTTTTCCTATTTTATCATTCATGTTTTTCTTTCTTATTTTCTTTAAAGTTTCCACATCTAATTATTCTTGCTTTTTATGAACTCCTTCCAAGAGTAAACATAGAACACCCTAACTTGATGCTTGATTTGCATGCAAGGATTTTGAGGTGTGGAGAGAGTTGATTTTGATTCTTGAAGTGTTAAATGAATAGATTTTATCTCTGTGAGGTGATTCCTTTAACCTAATGGTTTTAGTGTAATAAAATTGGCTTGTTTTTTTGTTTGGGTTTTAGGCTAAGATAGTTTGTATAAGAATAACAAGAGAAGAGATGGTGAGCTTTATGTCTTTGGTATTGCGGTTGGTGTTGAGAGAATAAAACTCATTATCTTTGCTAACAATTACATTTATAATACTTACAGTAATTGATTCTTAAATGCTTTTATGAGCATTTATTTAAAAATATTAATTCAACAATTAAAACAGAAGAATAAAATATCATGTGCACTTATGTGCATTTATGTGCAATTACAAAAACACAATATCTAACACTCTCCTTGGTTTTTGAATTGCAAACTCCAATCTTCTTTCTTAAGCATTCAAATTTGCTAATTGGAAGTGGCTTGGTAAACAAATCTGCAATTTTTTTTTCTCTTTTCATCCTCACTTTGCTTAATCTCCATTCAACACCTTTGAATTTGACATAAAGTGCAAATTCAGAAAGACTTTTGTCAAAGCCTAAACTGAGAAGATAATCATCTTATACCATGCTCTGAGAGCCTATTTTAAGCCCTAAAGAACTTCAGACAGCCTACAAACTTTGTATTTTTTTCCTTCCACAATGAAACCTTTAGGTTGCTCAACATAAATTTCCTCTTCAAGAAATCCATTTAGGAGTGCTGACTTGACATCCATTTGATGTACCTCTCTATCTTGAGGTATGTCAACAAGCTCTCAAGTTTTGTTCTTCTCAATCATATACAACTCCTCCTCCATTGCTTTTTTCCACTTTGGGTCATTGATAACTTCTGTCAGGTTCACATACTGCAAGGTTACATCTCTGATATATGTCAGAGAGTAATCGAGTGCCTTTAATTGGTGGATCATCTTTCATTTCAGATTTTTGCATCGTGAGAAGCCCTTGACCAAGTTTCTTGTGCCATAACTCAACAGTATTTTTCTTTGTTGAAAATATTGTTTGCTCCTCTTGAAATAGATCTAATGAGAAACTTTTGCCTCTCATTTTTACCTTGAACCCATCTTGTCTTATAGCATCATTGATCAAACAAACAGTGGTTATCTTCAAAAAAAACACCTTGAAGCCTTTTTGTAGCAACTGACCAACACTCAATATAACACATCAGTAATAGCTTTAGTGCCTGAATGTGTTGCTACAACAATGGTTCATATTCCTTTTACTGGAATGTGACCCCATGACCCCATGGCCTATCTTGACCTTTGAAACTTTTGAAGGCATCAACTCCTTGAAAAGTTCTTTGTCATAAGTCATATGATTTGTGCATCCACTGTCAAATAGCCAAGATGCACTTGAAATATTGTTGGAGAAACCAGTAGCAACGAAAATTTCATCCTCCTCCTCATTTGCAATTTGAGCATCTACGTCTTGTTGCTGACTTTGGTTTCTACAAATGACTGCCTCATGCCTAAGTTGATTGCACTTGCTGCACTTAGCATCAATTCTTCTCCAACATTTGAATGTTGGATGGCCTTTCTTTCCACAGTGTTAGCAAGGTTGATAGGTTTTCTTTTTATACCTGTTGTAATGATTTCCTGTTAAGGCTCTTTCTACTAGTCTATCTTGTCTCATGACTCTTCTTTGTTCTTGTGCTTGTAAAGCATTTAAGAGTTCTGCAAGAGAAATCTTTGATAAGTCCTGTATGTTTTGCATGATTGTTATGGTGGCTCCAAACCTCTTTGAAACTGTTACAAACATTCTTTTTTCACAATTCTTGAATCATTTAACATAGATTCGATTAGTCTATCAGAGTATTTTTTTTACGGATTCTGATATTTCATTCTAATATACGCTAAATATTCAATAAATAAATTAGTCAAATAATTCAATTAGTCAAAAGATTAACACATAAACTATTTGGATTAGTTAAGTCATGATTTAATGATCATGCTGATCCGCTGACGTTTCACAAAATATAATAGATTTTTTAGCTAATTCATTATAATCTTAATAAAAAATTAAAAATTATCCAATTTATTCTATCCATTCAGTTTTTCACCCGTTAACTAGTTTAGAATTAAACTATGTAAATTTCATCGTTTTTCACAATTTATTAACTATTTCTTAAAAAATATATTATCATGATGTAAATCACGTTTTTAATATTATTTTTTCTATTTCATGACCATTTTATTACCGATTAAATCCTTAGTTAACTTAAAAATTATATTATCTAAATAACATTTTTTATTAAACTTATTTTTTCCATTACTTTAACAACATATTTAAGTTGTGTGATGCATCCACGAAATTAGTTTAATGTCTTTGTCACACGTCTATATCATCATATAGAAGAAAACTTCAAATTTTAAGAATTAAGAATTTCTTGTTGATTTGATATATTGAATAGTTTGACACTGTTCATGATTTTTATATTATTGTTTTCGGTTAATTTTAATAAACAAATTACACACAGTACAATAAAAAAGAGTATATTGCTTTTGGTTCCAATAAAAAATCAAGAATTCATTTGCACATTTGATAAAAGAAAATATATTATTCTTTAATCATTCTTAAGAAAGTGTCGTTATTTTGTATGAGAGATTAGACGTGTTATCAAATATCTATCTTCTTGATTAGTAAATTAATTATGATTTGTTTATTATTGAATCAGTATCAAATATATGGGTTTTTCACATAAATTGATTATGGTTAAAAGACTATTGATTTCCTGAAATGAAGAAATATGGTTTATGTTATAATTCGAGTTTAGATATAATTATTGAGTTAGTTAAAGATAATTAGGGGAGACCTTGGTAAAAATATAGAAAATTATAAGTATATAAGTGAGTATGAGAATTGAGGGAGTACTTTGTATAAAATTGATATGTATTTATAGATTTTTTTTTGGGTTTGAATTGTGGTGCTCAAAAAATATGTAAAATAAATAAGAGATATTTATAAATATATCATTCAATCCATTATTGCTATATAAATATCTAAGTTATATGATTGCATATGATTTGATTGGATTATATCCAATTTTATTACAATAC
The DNA here is from genome assembly GCF_000499845.2 of Phaseolus vulgaris. Lineage (NCBI taxonomy): Eukaryota > Viridiplantae > Streptophyta > Magnoliopsida > Fabales > Fabaceae > Phaseolus > Phaseolus vulgaris. The sequence goes on from NC_023757.2 coordinate 4,918,505, forward strand.
ACTTGATTTGATTAGATTTTTATATTATTATGCATATCTTCATGCATTTCGGATATAAGTAGGTAGATAGGTCCTCCTTTTTTTTTAGCAAGGATTCAAGTGACATCATTTCACACTTGAGATTTTTAAAGATGCAATTATAACTGACTCAATGACTTTGATACCAATTTTGGTTTCTATTTCATGATTTTCTTGTAGTGTAAAATCTAACTCAACCCCATAAAGCTCATGAGGTGAGGTTTGCACCCACTTATATACAATGAAATGTCTTAATCTCTAGTCGATGTGGAATCTCCAACCGAATGTTTGTTTAAATTCGATTTGTATGATTTGATTGAATGTTTAATGCTTGATATGTGAGGAATCATCATTCATTCCTTTAGAACTTGAATTATGTTCGGAAAAACATTCATTTTCTTAAATCTTTCAAATCAACCAAGCATGTCAATGTTTAGGAACGAAATTGAGTAATTGGCTTAAATTGTTCCATCTTAATGTAGAAACAGACTAATTATAAGTTAAGAAATTGATTATAATAGTCTGTTGTTCTAGAAAACCATGATTAAGGGATCAACTTGGTTTGGCCATAAAGAACAATGAACTTAAAAAACAAGCATTTGTAAGTAACAACATCAAAATATACTTACAAAGTGATTCAATCCCAACACTTGTTCTAAATAGATTAACTTCTTCTTTTTACATCAAATTTTAATCTCGCTATTTATATTGTCTATAATCTATCTATCAAATATCACCTATAAAAATAAAAAATCATTATATCTTTACTTTACTTTGAAAGATATTACTATCTTGATTATTTGTATTTCATGTTGATAACTAATCACTTTTATCCATTGTACTATCTTTTACTTAGTCTATCGGAGAAAACTCTGATAAATCAATCACACCAATAATATTTGTTAATATCTTTTCTAATGTTGACTTGAAAAGCTTTTGACCAGTATTAGTTAAAAATAATAATTCTAATGTTAGTTGGAAAAAAAATTCAACAAACATTGATAGAAAAATCGACAAAAAAAAATACTCCAACCAATGACAGTGCAAAAATAATCATAATCAATGTTAGTTTAAATAATTATAATTGACATTAAATAAAAATAATCTTAATCAACGTCAAAAGAAAAATTAACAAAATCTTGATAAATTTGAAGTAAAAAACAACACTAATCAGGATCAAACAAAAAACAATATTATTATTTCTAAATTATTAACAATTATTTAATATTTAAGTATTTTTTTATTTAGTAGTAATTAAAATAATTTTTTTAAAAAAAATAAATTGTCTTATTCCAAATAAAATAATTGAAGAATGAAATAATTTGAAATAGTTAAAATGTTCTCTCTAAACTTAAAATTAAGGTCAATGATAGAAAGAAAAGAAAAGGAAAAAAAATTAAGAAAAATAGATAAAAAGTATAGGTAAATAAATAAAAATTGATTTAGAAAATACATAAAATAAAAAAGGAGTAAATAAAAATAGATCAAATGTATAATACAAATAAAATTAGATTTCTTTATTCCCTCATATTTCTATTATCAAGTATATAAAAAAAAATATTTTCTTGGTACCTTCTCCTCCAACCTATTTTTCTTCTAATGAATAAGGAGTAAAAAACCTTTATCTATTCAAATTAAACATAAAATATATCTTAGAACAGCAAAGAATATTTTTATCCAAGTGAGAACCCTAGAATTTCACATAGTACTTAGTTGCCTATATTTAGTAAGAGAAAATCAAAGAAAAAAAAAATATTTAGGTAACAGGAAATAGTATGATTGATTTATTACAAAGTGGACTTTAAGCTTAACTCAACCCCATAAAACTAGCTCATGAGATGAAGTTTGCACCCACTTATATACAATGAAATGTCCTAATCTTTAGTCGATATGGGATCTCCAATATACCCCTCACGTCGAGAGTGACAGTTCGTGCGTGGGATAACATATTATGGATGGTCCGATAACGACCCGATAGCGGGTGGCCTGATAAGCCTAACAAACACTCGTTAGGATAGACTCGAAATGACTCTGATACCATATTACAAAATGGACTTTAAGCCTAACTCAACCCCATAAATCTGGCTTATGGAGTGAGGTTTGCACTCACTTATATACAATGAAATGTCATAGTCTGTAGTCGATGTGCAATCTCCAACATAATTAAATTCAAAAAACTATTTTTTTATTTTATTTTTTAACTTGACCAAACATTAATGATCATGAATATTACTTATAAAAGAAAGACTTAAACACCATTTTTAACTCAAAAATCTTATAACAATAATTATATGTAAGTATTTGTTTTCTAATATATTATTTTATAAACTCGTTTTTATTCCATAGTAAAACTGAAACTTGAAATCTAACCTTAAAAATGGTTAGGTTTTCATCTTTATACACACAAACACACACAGAAGATGAAGCATGTACTTGGCCTATACCCTAAATGAAGATTTTTTTTGCAGAGAGAAAGACAAAAAGTTAGTTCCAGAAAATAAAAAAATAAAATTCTATTTTATTTTATTTATCTTCTATATTTATTTTATCTGACACCACCACATGGAGTTGTTGCTATAACAAAACAAGGGAGCATCCAACTTCTTTAATAGTATAAATTAAAAATGGCAAAGAACAGTGAAACCTAGCAAACAAATATGTATAAATGGTAAAGTACAAATACTCGTATAAAAGACTTCAATTGCCATACATGTCTTTATTCTGAAATTCTCATATTATTTTCACTTTGCCTTCTGTTATTAAACATTTCTATCAAAAAACAGAAAACAATGTGTTTTTGTCTATCTTATATATATAGTTCTTTTTATAACTAATGTGATGGGAAAAGACACAAAATAAAAATTCAAATAAATGTACATTTTTTCTTTGTTGTTCTCAAATTACTCATATTACATACTTTTTGTTTTGAGTTTGTTTGTGCAGGCACTTGTAGAAAAAATAAAAATAATTTTTTTCATAAATTGAACTAGAGGAACTACATGTGTTTAAATAAGTTTTGGTTTTGTAAGAGAAATTATGAAGAAAAGATATCCAAATCAAATATTCTATAATTTATAAAAATAATCTCATAAATTTATTTCATATTTTTTATTCTTAAAAACTGTATGGGAAAATTGGTCTAATCTTTAGATAATTTTTACAAATGAACTAATTTATAAGTTAATCATAGTTTTTAAAGAAACTTACTCCACATCTTTTATATATTTTTTAAAATGTTTATATATAAACTCCTCTTATGGTCCAAAAACAATGTATCATTAATGTAATTTCTTTGATATTTTCAATGACTAAATTTGAATATAATTAATATTTTTTTATATAGATCTATGACTAAATAAAAATGTTTAAATTAGTAACAAACACCAGACATTAGTCCAATCAAACACAACACAATCACATGTAGCAATAAAATACTGAATCCCCACAAATCAAACACAGATGTTCTTTGAAGATGTCACTTTTCCTTGTCACACTTGAAAGTATTTTAACACAAAAGATTTCTTCATTTTTCACTTTCTCTGTACTTTCTTCAACCGTATACTGAAAAGTGGGTGTAATGATAACAATGGACATTTTTCCAAACTGAAACGCTTATGTACAGAAACACAGCACAAGTTTTGTGGCATTGCATCATGTGTCATTAAATGCAGACAAGAGAAGCATTTGAACAGAAATTGGGGTAGATGGAAGTTATTTCACTATACAATAATAGTAATAATTATCACTATTGACACAACATTGTTCTTTGATATTGAGTTGGCAGACTAAGGTGGAGAAGTACCTTAGGGAAGTAGCCACCTTTAACAAGGGTACCTACCCTACAACACTCCTTCCATAAACACCACCCCACATGAGCTACCACCTTCCAACACGTAGTCTCAACTCTTAAGCCACTCCACAAACAAATTCTGCATGTCTGACACTGTGACTGAGTGACTGTAGCATAGCATAAGAAACGACACCGCTTCATCCTCCTCTTCCTTGCTGCGCCCGACCAACATGTTTTTTTCTGTGTCCATTGGCTCTTCTGCGGCATTGCGTTTTCCACTCAGATGCAACGCCAAAATCTCTTCTCCCCGGGTTGTTGCTGCTGATGCCTTCCCTTCCTTTCTCCCCAAAGAGTTGCACACCATAGAAGACCCTTTTGCCAGAAAACTCGCCATGCGGATTCAGAGGCTACCTGTGCCTGTAAAAATATTTTATCTTTTTACTTTCTTCCTATTTCCCTGACTCTTTGTTTGATCTTATGCACAGTGTTATTTGCATCTTCATGGTGTAAAGTTAAAAGGGTATCTGAATCTTTTGTCCGTTTCAAGGAGGAGAATTTTTTTATTTATCTATTTATTCACTTTATGCTTTTTTTAGTTTAGGAGAGTAAATCTTTGTTTCTAGCAAAACCAGTAATGTACTAAAGCTTTTGTAAACGAAGATTTGAAATTTGGAAGGTTTTATTTCTTTTAGTTTCCCAGAATTTTATTAACACAGTCATTTTTAGGCACTATCAGTCCTAATTGTGATTTGAGAACACCTCTTCGGAAAAGAAAGATCAAAATTTGTTGTCAGAGGTTAGCTTAAACCCATTTTGATTTGGTTTTTACTTTTTATTTTGGGTCCCATTCTCTGGATGTGAGATTTGCTTTAGTTTCAAAATGGTTTTTGCAACGAAAACTTGTTGGGTGGAGTTATATTTGGAGAGGTGGAGCAGATTGGATGGGTTTGTATTTTTTTGGATTTGGTCCAAAATATTTGGTAGGATAATTGCTGTGTTGTGGACATTTGGAATTTTTAATGTTACTTATGATTAATTCATGGTTGTTGTGGATCCTTCCACACACTCCAGAGTATCTTCTTGGCTAGGACTGAAAATTGTATGTGCCTCTAGGATGTGTCGTTTCTTGCGTAATTTATTGTGTAATACTATTAATGGAAGTATTTTGCATTAGAAAATGATCTTCATTTCACTTTCTGTGATCTCTTAATTCCTCTGTTTAAAATTTGTAACTGGTCCTAACTTTCTTGCATGGACACAGTGTGATACAATCAATCAAAAGCTTCAGAAAATATTAACCTAACTTTCAACATAGATTCTGTTTTTTTGTTTATGGACACTGAACTGGTAATTGATCCATCCATGAACACAGTTTCAAGGTTTGTTCCACTATGATGCTTCTTACCTGCCTCACTTAGAGTACCAACAAGTGGACCACGCTATTTAACCTTGTTCACATTCAAAAGTTGATTAAGTGGTGCCCTTGTGCTTGTGGTCATCCATTATGGCCCATTGAAAGTAGACAATGCAAATCATAGGGCCTCACATTCAAATAAAATGTCTGATTTAATTAGGTTAGGTTCTCAGAAAATCCCATCATGAGTAGTTGTGTGAAGCCAGTGGTGCAGAGCAAGGAAACTCCAGTTGTTCTTCTACATGGTTTTGACAGGTGCTCAAAATATGCAAATTTATTTATGCATTTTATGCTGAAGTTACCCTGAAACTCACGCTGCATTGTTATTCAGCTCTTGTTTAGAATGGAGATATGTACTACCATTGCTTGAGGAATCTGGTATTGAGACCTGGGCCATTGACATTCTTGGTTGGGGTTTCTCTGATTTAGGTTTGGTTTTTATTACTTTGACTATTGTATGTTATTTATTACTCACCCTTTTTGTTCTGAGTTTTTTAAGATGCTTTCTCTTCTCGTTTTTCATTTTTTGTCCATCAGAAAAACTTCCTCCTTGTGATGTGGAATCCAAGCGTGATCACTTCTACCAGGTACAAATGTATAATGTACTAATAAATGTTGTATCCCAAAGTTATAATTAAACTTGAAAAGTGAAAACTCAGTTGGAGTCTGCACAGCTATAAGATGGTGTATAAATCTGAAAAATCTACTTCACCTAGTAAATTATTTCCCTAAATTATCTAACTTAATTGGAGTAATAGATAGATCAGTTAAATTATAGGCTTTGACTAGTTCATTCATCAACTATGGTCTAAAAAAATGGAATAATGGATGCCTTCAATAGTAATAGTTTCTTTCTGCGTCTGTTTTATTTCTTTCCATTTGTTGCATACTGTGTTGAGACTGAATTAAATTTATCTATAACAGTTTTGGAAATGCTACATCAGAAGGCCAATGACATTAGTTGGACCAAGCCTTGGCTCTGCTGTTGCCATTGATTTTGCGGTCAATTATCCCGAAGCTGTACGTGCCATCCAATAATTTAACTTCTAAATGCCCACCATGATCCAGTTTGCAAAAGAGTTCTTCATCAAATGACTCTGGTGTGCTGTGGTTATTTATTTGCAGTTCATCTTTTCAGGTGGAGAAGCTTGTTCTGATTGGGGCTAGTGTATATGCAGAAGGAACTGGAAAGCTGGCAACCTTGCCCAGAGCAGTAGCCTATGCTGGGGTGAATATCTTTCCAACTTACTATATTATTACTGGCACTGGAGATTAACCAAAAAAACAAACCAAATCCCATCTCTCTCCATGGAGTGTTTCTCTAGCTGAAAAAGTTCATTTGTACATTCAATTAGGTAGAAAATTATTTCAAATGTTCATCAGCCCCCTAAAGTGAAGTCGATGGAATTTTTCTGCTTGTTACTTTTGGCTCTTTATGATATAAAGTTTCTTAATATGACATTTAACTTTTGAAAATGGCATCTTTGTTTCTTCATTTTGGTTTAAATCGGTTGGTGTAGTTATGAGAGGATGAGGAAGTTAAGGACTTCAATTACTCAAGTTACAACTCATCACTGGTGTTCTTTTGGATCAGGTTAATTTATTGAAGAGCTTTCCATTACGCTTATATGCCACCTATTTGACCTTTACAAACATTTCCTTCGGCACTAGCCTTGATTGGACTAATGTGAGTTGCCTGATTCTAGAATTACTGTTTTATTTGTGTAACCTGGTGTACATGTTTTTTATGCATTCTTTGCTTCACAATGGGCCATTCGGCACTTTACTTTTGGATAACTCAGTATCACATGGTCAAGCACTTTGTACTAGGTTGGTTGTAGGATGGCAGAAAATTCTAAGGACTATTACAACCTGTCACTGTTAAGAGCTCAAGATTACATGTCTATTGTGTGATCCCTATGTGCAAAGACCCCAAAAAACATAACTGTAACAACATTTTCATAGGAATTGTTGGTAAGAATGAATCTTTGAAGGATAGAAGAAAAAGAGATAAAAAAGAAAGTTGTGCATCATGTCTTTAAGGCATGGATAGGCACTTTCTTTTAGGCTATGTCTTTCATGAATAGTTGATGTCTATTCATGCTCTTATTCCATGAATGGTCACATCATTTCACTTTATCAGTAGAACATGGGTTGAAAATATGCCTTAATATCTTTAATTTGAAAATGAATTATTGAGTATTTTAGGAATCTGTTTATTAAGGCTAGGAGCAATGTTAAAAACATGCCTAAATATATCTATTGTTTTAAATTGAACAATTTAGTCTTTTTTAGGAATTTTTTGTTTATGTTTCAAATCTTTAAGATGTGTAGATTTGAAGATATTAATTTGTTTCCAAGATTAGGATGTTGTAAGTATTTAATTTTGTGTTACACTTTAGTTCTATATATAGAGCCCAAGAATAAAAGTTTAACAAGCTCCTTTGTGTAACATATCTTCTCTTTCTCTAAAAATAATTATTCTAACAAAAAAATCTCAGCATGTTCCTAGAGTCAAATGATGTTTACAACTAAGTTGTATGAAGCATTATATTTATAACCATTGGATTGAAACTAGAAAAGACAATTCTTCATCTTGAATGAATCAAGAAAACTCTTTAATTTAAATGAAACAAGATGAATTTTCATGTTTTGGAAATATCCCACAGGAGAATTACATGCTTGGTATCTCAATAGTTATCTCCTGTCAAGGCATCACATGTCTGTCCAAGGATATATACAGAAGTCCCATCACACAATGAGCTTCTCGTACTATGTGATTTTGAATGTACAAGAATGAATAATGCTAACAGTCTTCATATGTTCTGCATAGGTGGGGCGATTGCATTGTTCATTGCCTTGGTGGAATGATGCTACTGTGGATTTTATGACAAGTGGTGGTTACAATGTTGCTCCTTTGATAGGAAAGGTGTGTGAAGCTTTCCAAGTTGTTGATAAGTGCTGTATTTATTACCTTATTTTTATGTCATTTGGACTATAGAAGTGGTTTAACTCACATGAATACTCTGAAATGTGAATCTTCATCTAACCTTCTGATTTTTGCATGAGATAATATGACTGTTCATCATACCCTTTTATCATGCCATGATCTGCTTTTGGGTCACTTAATTTTTAGTTCTCTATTATGTCATGTGCTGATTGGCTGTTGTTCACTTCTCAATGTTGTCCTTGCAGAGGAGCAACAACTGTATCTGTGTTCATAAGCATCAGTCATATTTATTAACTGCCTTATGGCTTCAATTTGTACTGCAATTAATTCCTTAATCTCCTGGAATGAGTCATTTCTTCTTTATGCTTCCTAAGAATAGGACTTAAGGTTCACATGGCCATAATTTCAAATTTTCACTTACAATTCTTTATATATATATGTATACACATATTATAAGGAAAAAGCTTATGATGATTAATTTTACATAGCTTTTTCAGTAAAATTTAGAATGAACAATTCTCAGATGGAGACTGTTCTGCAAATTTGTCCATTATTTGAGCTTTGTTAGATTTAAATGCTACAGCTACATATACCGAAAGGTTTGGAAGGTTGTCTGCATTATTTTGATCACTGTTTAAAATTTGCTACTTTGACCATTTTTAAAATTCTGGGCATACACACATTTATTTATAATCATATGTGCAGGATGATTAAGGTAACAAAACAAAATAAAATCACTACATATCTACTAAATATATCTTTTATCCCTGTTTACATTCAACCTAATTAAATCATATCTTCAACAAGACTCGATCAGAACCATTCTTTCCAGGAAAACAAAGTAAAAGTAAGTTTTTAGTCATTGGGATGAAAAATGGGCTTGGAAGACATATCAGTTGCATAGAAAACTAAATATTTTGATGAGGTTAATGTAAGAAAACATAACACTACCTGAAAAAACCATTGAAGGTTGAACCACCCATATATGCACAACTCCTAAAATCCATTTGTTATGAGCAAAGAAGTTTCATTTCCTTATTTGCCTACACTACCCTAACTCAAATGATGTTTGGTCTTTCAGACACCAATGAGCCCATTAACCAACCCATATAACGAACCTGACACTACCCTGACTCAAAACCTTAAAATAATGAGTTTGTGTGTCTTTTTCTTATATATTACTTAATATTCTTAAAACCTTAAAATAATGAGTTTGTGTGTCTTTTTTCTTATATATTACTTAATATTCTTATTGCTTTTTAACATGGGATTCAGACTCACTTGAATTCCTAAGAGATGGATCACCTTTTTCAAGAAACTTGGTTTCATTCTCATTAAGATGTTCTGAATTTGTCTGACAGGTAAAACAGAAAACACTGATAATATGGGGTGAGAATGATCGCATCATCAGCAATAAGTTTGCAGTGGTAAGTTACCCTGTGGCACTATTGTTCCAACATTGTGATCATATAGAAATGTTCAAAATTTGTTTGACATGCTGGAAAGTCATGATCAAGAAGCATAATTCTCTCTCACTTTTGTTTCACTTTATTGGACTGCAAGGGAACAATATTCCATGCTAATATCATAACTGAAGTTGGCTTTTTGAACTTTTTCACCTGCAGCAACTCCACTGTGAATTACCTGATGCATCTATACGCCAAATACCCCATTGTGGCCATCTTCCTCATCTGGAAAGACCAGATTCTACCATCAAATTAATTGTTGAATTTGTGCAGCAGAGAGAGGCTAAGAAATTGAATCCATATGTTGCACCAGTATGAAGGTTAATAAGAAATTCTCCATAATTTGGCAAACCTGAAGGTTATAGAAGTAATTCAGAATTTGTCCTTCCCCATTTAGAGGAAGATAGAAACAATGTTGCTAAAGTAACATGATATTGTTAATATTATATGTCTCTTTCTCATATTCTCATTTTATATACACTGATTCACACTCTTTTGATATTGAATTGTTTTCAATGATTAATATTCTTCATGGCCATCTTTAAGTAGCTTAGCACATAGCATCATCATCTTTGATTGTTCCAAGTGATTTTCATCAAAAATCATGATTTGCCAAGAGTAAAGTGCTATCTTTTTTTTATAAGAAATAAACATAGCAGTACCATCACCCTGGAAAGCAACCCAAGATAGATAAGCTTCTTCTGGTGCCAACATGATTGATTATTTCTTGATTTGATAGTGATAGAACAATGTTTTTTTTCTTTTTAATTTCTTTATTTTTCAATATATTATTGATTTTTGTAATGATTATTTTCTGTTAAGAAAAATTTAGTTGATCACTGTTGGAATTTTTTCTTTCTTTTCTGGTTTTTTTTTTATTATTATTTAGAAGACTAATATAAAAACTTTGTTTAAAATATTCTTACATTGTTTTTTTCAATACTTATAGCCTCGATTAGAAGTTAGATAATTATTTGACAGGTATAGTTGCTTTTAAAAAAAATAAAGTTAAAATATATAATATGTATTATCAAATTTTATTTTTATTACAATAACAAAAAATTAACCTGTCTTCATGTAACAATTGTAATTTTTGTGTGGGTTTTAATCGCATTTTAATTATCAATTAACGTGCATTTTTGGTTTGAAGAGAAAAAATTATGTTTAGGTTTCTGCTTATGTTTAGGTTTTATTCATATATGTTAACTACTCAATTAAATGTTTATTTGTACATTTTCAAGTGTCATGTCAGTTACTTATCTATACAATTAATTATGTGACTTTTTTTTGTATTGTTTTAAACAAAATAAATTCTTTAAATACAAAATTATTTTTTCATTCAATTAATTTTTCAAATACTTTTTTAGAATTCAAAACTGTTGAGACTGGAACATATGAGAGAAATAGGGGGAACAACAAAGGAGATTTCAACAGTTTTGAGTTATTAAAGAAGGAATGTTTTAAAAAAATTAATAAATACAATCATGTTTTTGTATTTATATGATTTATTTTAGTTAAATATAAGTAAATAATATATCATTTATCTTTTCAACCTGAACATATTTAAGTAAGTAGTTAACTGATCAATTAATAAATGTGAGTTAAACCCAATCCAAATTATACTTATTATTCTATTAAAACTAGTCAATTCTTTTACCATTGTATTAAAAACATAGATTTATTCCCTTTCTTTTTTTAAGTTATTTTTCTAATTTTTTTTCTCTCACATCTCTTTTTCTAATTTGAAGATTTAAAATTGTTTAAATATGTTGATATTTTAAAAAGAAAAAGTTGAGAGTGATATTCTAAAGAAAAACAAATAAAAAAATTTATATTCCTTATTAATGTTCTCTAGTTTGATAGCTTTCTGAATGAAAATTAATATAATTAGTACTTTCTTCCTTTCTAAAATCTCACTTTTAGTTATATCTTCTTTAAAATATCATAAATATATTTTAAAAGACAACATTCTGAATATGTTTATGTTTTATTCTTATTTACTTTTTATGACCTACAAATATCATTTGTTAAAGATAATCTTAAGTAGATAATATTATGAAAAGTGCTACCTTTTCATTTAAATAAAATCAATTAAATTAGTTGGGATTTGAAGGTTTAGGTATTATTCAATTTATATAATCAATTTAATTTTTGAAAACCATATCCTTTTAGAAATAAGCATCGAAATGTTAATTTTTTTCAAAGTTGATTGTTAAACTAAATTTTACTGTTTTACATAAAAGCTTATCTCAGTCATTACAATTCACAACACAACACAAAAATAAGGGTAAACTAGTAAATTTTATAACATACACAATACATGCAAAACAACAAACCAAATTACATGGGTCAACTTTTTAATCAAGATTGTCTTCATTTCATTCACACTAACTACTCATGTCTATTTTCATTCACAATACTGTGATTTCCTTTCAACCCCCAATACTTTTGATTTCATTTCAATCATAATGATTGCATATAGATTTTATCGTCTTCTGAAAGACTCATTAAATATGTCCTTACTATAGACTAACCTCTAACTAACACTTCTAGGATTAGGGTAAGTCCAAACATCCAATATTGTGTGTCTACATTGGTTACAGTATGTATGAAGTCTCTCTTCAACTTCTCATCACCTGATACCTCAGTTTACATGACTTAGCTCATCAATAAAGCTAAAGAATTTATGTTAAAACATAGAATTTTCATACTTAATGTATCATCACGCAACATTTCATGTTATCCCAAATGTATGGCATCAATCTCATACAAGTTTCACCATACAATATCATCCAATCACATAACATTCAAGAACTTTTATAACATCAAAAAACAACAACTACAATTTACAAAATGTTAAATTTATAAAATCATGATTACAACAAATACACAAACCACTCGTGGTTACATTTCTTAATCTCCATGTCAAGGCGCTAAGGAAGATTCCTCTCTTAGAAATGATAAATAGTTTAACTTTCTCACAAGTGAATTACTTTAAAAAGTGAAGGATACAAAATTATCACACTCTCACTACAAACAAGATACACAAGATAGTATAAACTATATATACAAAGATTATAAGTAGAATGTAAAATTTGATAAGCTTTATGTATATTATAGGGAGTCTCTTCATATTTATAGTATCCTTGGATATGATCATTGCTTGAGAAACCATCTCTTGATATTATTCTTCATAATTTTGATAATGTGATCCTTAAGATATGTTGTGTAGATTTATTTCAATTAGTTTTTTTCACTTATGGTCTCCTTATAGAAGGTTTTGTTTTCTTTTTAAGTATAGGTTAGATAAAGATAAAAACATATTATTGATATTATTTTTTGTTTCCTTTATATAAGTTGTTGCAAGCATTTAAATTGATATTGTATAAATTCTTTCTATGTTGAGTGTATATAGTCATTATTGTATCTATTAGACTCTTCATATAGAAAGTATAAATGTGTAGAATGTTATTGCAATGTTTAGCTTAATTCAGATTGTGTGTATTACCAAATATGTTTGATTATAGGTATAATTACTTTATTCGTCCCTACATTTAATGTCAATATTCAATTTAGTACAGTGGTTTTAAAAAAAAAACAATTTGGTCCTTATATTTTTTAAAATGTATCCAAATTGGTCATTTTCGTTAAGTCACACCTTACTGCGTCAAGTGTTGCTTATGTGACAGAGAGAGGTGGGATTGAGAGATGTGAGGTGTCAAGTGGCGGCATCCCTAAGGCTATAACCCCCGCATCGTCACCGGCGGCATCTCCTCCCACTGTTGTGGCTCCTGCTCCAGCGACCAAGCCTCCGGCAGCGTCTCCTCCGACTGCGGCGCCAATGAGCTCCCCACCGACTCCAGTTCCGATGAGCTCTCCCCTTGCGCGTGTGCCTACAGCTGCTCTCGTGGTGGTGGATATGGACTTATAACAACAATAAATCACAGATCTTATGCACATTGTACAAAATCAGCATTGAAAGAACACAGTAAAGATAAAACATATCTCATCGTTGGCAAAAAATGCAGGTGTAGGGGAAGAAGCATCTTCGCTAGAGAAGGGGATCGAGCAATGATGGTAAAGGTGTTGGAGCACCGTGCTTCTTACCCTTCTTGTTCTTTCCTGGAGCCGGAGCCGGAGCCACAAGGGTGATGGGCGCCACCACGGGAACAGTTGTAGGCACAGGCGCAGGGGAAGAGCTCACCGGAATTGGAGCTGGAGGGGAGCTCACTGGCACTGCAGCCGGAGGGGATGCTATGAGAGGCTTGGTCACTGGAGCAGGAGTCACAACAATGGGAGGAGATGTCGCCGGCAACAATGCGAGGGTTACGACCTTAGGAGATGTCGTCGGCGACAATGCGAGGGTTACAACCTTAGGAGATGTCGCCACTTGACACCTCACATCTCTCAATCCCACTTCTCTCTGCCACATAAAAAACACTTAACGTCATAAGGTGCGACTTAATGGAAATGACCAATTTAGATACATTTAAAAAAAACATATGAACCAAATTGATTTTTTAAAAATCATTGTACTAAATTGAATATTAACCCTAAATGTAAAGACGAATAAAGTAGTTATACTTTAATTATATATATATATATATAATTTTACATTTATTTATAATTTAGTTGATCATTTAGTAGTTAAATGATTGGACTAATTGATATTTTATTTTAAATATAACACTCTTGTGAAAACACGTGATTTGTATATTTGATCAATGTAGTAAAAATATTATATGGTATAAACATGTAAAAGATAACTAATTCACCAATTAGTTATATTGATATCATCAAAACTTCAATTAAAAAATAATCTAGTGTTTATATTGGATTGTCTAGGCCTTAACAAGTTAAAACTCAAGATCCTTTAAGAGAGATCAATTTAGGTAATAAAACAAAAGATTATAAATGTATACTTTAAAATGTTCTTATAAATGTATACTTTGAAATAGTCACATATTACCTTTGGTAAAATAAAAACTTGACATCCAAAGATTTAATGTTTCTAAACTTCAAATAAAAGCATGACATTTAAACTTAAATATTTGATGTTTTTTCAACACCAATATGCTATGTTGATCAAACTTGTTTACAATTTTGATCAAAATAATCTAATAAAAATTACTCATTCTATTGCTAAACAATTTCATATGAAAATTTTAGTTTTTATATCTCATAATTCTATAAAACTCTAATAAAAGAGAGTAAAAAAAATCAAAAATCTATCTGGTTTTCTCTTTTTATTAGAAATGCACTATTTTTGAAGTTAAATTTACATGTTCCGTCTTAACCATGATAATAATAATTATTAAATTCTTAATTAATTCCCTCTAGTCTTTCTTTAATTAACAGGCATTTAATTTTCATTACTTTTTTTAATTTTCAATAATAAGAAAATCATAAAATAAAAATTAATTTTAAAAATAAAAAATAATTAGCTAATTAAATTAGAAATCATTTTAAAAATTAAAATAAAAAATTTATTATTATTAAAACTTTTAAATTGATATCTAATTAACTATCAAGATTTTAACTATCAATTATTTATATTTTAAATTTGATAGAAAAAATTTAGTTACTAATTATAATTAAATACCAATTTAAAAACTATTTAACAATAATAAAAATTAATTTAAAAATAAAAATATTTTTAGTATCTAAAATATCTCTAATTTTGTAAGTATACCAACTAATTATTATTTTTCATAGTAGTGTTTGGATTAGCTTATCTTTTATATAATCATTAAAATCTAATATGTATAAATGGAATAGAGAATACATTAGATGGTATTGATTCCCATTTCCTTATTTTGATTCTCTACAAAAGGAATGCAATTGAGGAAAAGCATGCATCATTATTTATTTCTTACATATGTCGGTCAAGCAATTATTCATTCTCTTTGAGTCATTCGGTGCCTCTTCACATCATCAACTCATAAAGTGGTCCTCATTATCATCAACTTCAAAACAAATACTAAAAATGCTCAAATATTCAACTTTCAAATTATCTCCTATTATTACTCATATACTAAAATATTCAACTTTTAAACTATATATATACTATTGTGGATCGAATGATAAAACTAAATAAATGTCAATAATAACATTTCAATAAATCAAATAATATATAAAAAAATTAATATAAATATAAAACATTGGAAAAAAAAATAAAAATGGTATTCCATTCTTGAATCAACTTCGAGCAATTTCACATTTGTGGAACAAGATGAACACGTGGAAGAAAATGCATGTTTGGAGTAAAAATGGAACAATGAAACATATCAACTCATACACTAACTCTCACATCAACATCTTTTTTTTCTTTCACTCAAGTGTTTGTATATAAATTAATAATCACATAAAGATTAATCTAAGAAAATAATTTCTGATTCTTAAATCTTACGCCACATTCCATCCAAATTTCTGAATTGTTCAGATCGATGACTGAGAATTTGAAAATCGTGCCAAATCATCAATGTCCAATGGAAAACGACGAACGAACTCACGGACTAAACATTGAACATATATGAATATCATCATCAAGTTTGTGGAGTTATGAAAACGTTGAGAAATGGTCCAAAGTTTGCAAAACCATTGTGAGGGAAAAATAGTTCAACAAAAGAAAAAGTGTAAACATCAAACACATGAATTAAATAAAAAAAATAGTGGCTATTAGATAATAATATACAAAAGGAAACCGATGAGGTTCCACCCCATTTGCAGTCACATATCAAATATTCACCACTGAAAAGGAACCAAATTCCCTAACTTTTTTTTTTGCTTAGGAACATAACAAAAACAAGAAACAGGAGGAGGCTAAAGTGGGGTTTGCTTCTGGATGATTCCAAGTGATGAAATGACATGAACACCCCTTCTTCTGTATTTGCAAAATCTCATCCATAGAAACCACAAACCCCACAAGATTTCCCATAACTGCACCATTTAGACCCTTGACACTAACAAAAAGGTGAGAAGAAAGGACAGTAGCAACATGCATGTGTCCTTCAAGTGAACCACTCCTGTGTTTGGATCATTGAAGCTTGTTCCAGTTGAAGATGTTGGACTAATTCCAAACACATTAGGGTTACCTGTGGTGGTGCCTGTACCTGTGCCTGTGCCAGTGCCAGTGGGAGTGGTTGGAGTTAAGGTGGATGGTGTGCCTGTTGTTGGTGTAGTGGTTGTTGGGGTTCCTGTGGTGCCTGTTCCTGCATTGCTGCAAATGGAAGCCAAAAAAATTAGCTTATGATCTTCTTCACAAAGACCATAATAGTATATTAATAATTTAGTAAACTATATACTAAGTGTGGAGTTGGTTTCATTAAATATTATATGACCTTGGATCTACAATCTACAGTGTGGGAATGAAGTGGACAAAACAAAAACAATTGTGGAACATCATAATCATGACAGCTAATGTTTCAAAAGGTTCATCATGATGTCATGGCTTGTGAGTAAATCTGATTCAGGCGGTGGATACATGGAACCCCAAAAAATGGCCTTTTGGCTAATGTAAACTAAAAGTGTGTTGTGTTGTGCCAAAAGAAAGATAACAGATTGCTTTTGCAAATGATATAATTGAAGTTGAATCTAACCAATTCCCTCTAAGGGCACCAAAGTAGGCAATTGATTAATGAAAAGCCAATTAGAGAAGAAAAAAATGGCAAGAAGGGTCAGGGTCACCTTCATGTTCTGTAAATGGGAAAAAAATGGTTTAATACAGCATGGTAGCAACCAACAACTTGGCATTAGCAAAAAATTAAATTGAAATTGAAATTCAGAGAAATGAATGAATGATTGTGGAATAATTTAAACAAATCAGCAAGATCCATATCAAGAACATACCCAGGACTTGAGGGGTAAACACATGAAGATGTTGAAGCTGCAGATCAAAGAGGTAGGGACAACAACAGACAGAAAAATTAGAAGAAAAAAAAGGAATTTTGTCAAGAAAGTCCAAATTTTTTTAAGGTGGCTAGAAAATGGTGGCCACTTACTAGGTGGGTTTTGGCTTGGGGTGGCAGCACCAGCAAAATCACAGCTTCCCTGACCCTGACCCTTTCTCTGGAAATAGCTATTAACAGCATAGTTGCAGTGATCCTTGACAGTGTTGGGTTGGAAACATGCTCCATTTTGGAGAATAGGGGTGCAGTCAGCTCCTGCACCACATGCATAATCTATAGCTTTCTGAAGAGCTTGATCACCCACCCCATCTTTACATACACAGTAAAGAGCACCTATTCAAGAACAAAAATGCAAAAAAAAATGTGAACAGAAACAGAAGATCAGTCAGTCCACTAAAAATCCCATCTTTCCTTAAAAGCAGCAGCCTGAAGTAAAACAGAACAAAAATAGAAAAGATCCTAAACAAAATCCATCTCAAAATCTCAACCTTTAGTACAAAACAACACAGAAAAAACAGCAAGACAAAGCCATCATGACAACAAATCTGAGAGTTCAGATATCATGATTAAAAGCCCCATTAAACCACATGCTGAACCATGAAGCTTGAAAAAAACACAGGAAAATCCAGGAGCTTACTTGAATGGCCAGTGAAGGCAAGAAAAAGCACAAAACACATGAGAAGAGCCATGGTTGATGGCGGTGATGAAGGATGTTGAGAGGGTATTAGAGAAAGTTATGTGAAGGAATTTGGAGGGAATAGAAGATGGTTACTCAAAGGGAAAAAAGATAGAGGAAATTGGGAAGAGTAGAAGCAGTTTTGCAGAATGGAGAGACAAGAGGTGAGGTGTGGGGAGGCTGTCTGGTACACTTTTCAAGCACCTTTATGTGTTGAACATTATGTGCATAAGTATTTTATAATAAAGGTTAATAAATTAATAGAGTATTAAGTAATAAAACTTTATGTATTCTTCACTGGGGAGTGTGTTCTGGGGAATTGTACAAAACTCAAGCTTTTATTATTTTTGTTATGCTTACATTACAAAATATAATATAATAAATATATATATAAGTATTTTAATTTTAATTTTAATTTTGTCTATATTTTCAAACGGTCAAAAACTCAAAAGGGTAAGTGAGGTGGTGGCATTGTGAATGGGAAGTAGACAATTTCGATGTGGGCCTAGTTAGTGTGGAGATTCCCATAGATCTTTTCCTCTGGTTTTGTGTTGGCACTAGAACCATCCATTAGTGACAAGTCACTTTGGAGTATGGAACTTCTAGTGTAGTTTCCATAGATTATCATTCCCTCTTTTGAGTTGGAACTAGTTTTTTCTTTTTGTATAAATTTAATTAATTATACATTTTAGCAAATAAAATTGTATTAATTGTTTGAATTGGTATTTTCAGATTAAGTTGGAATGGGGTTTAGTTCGACTAATATTATTTAAGATATTTTTTAAATATTAAATTAATGTAATAATTAAATGTATTTAAAAGAATGATATCGTCCCTCAATTTTGGACAGGTGGTAATTGAAATATTTCATTGTCTTTATAGCAGATGTCACATCTTTTTAGTCATATCATGGTTAGAGAGAACAATATATTCCTAATTGGATTTTAAATGAGTCTGATAATTTCACTCTTAAATCGGCTATGATTTTTTTCTTTGATCCGGTATTAATACTCGTACTAGTAAAGTTCTTCGTCCTTTTCTTGTTAGATGTGAGTTTCCTACATCAGATTGGGTTAAAATTAGCACTGATGGGACTGTTAGGGATATCCTGGTCTTGCTACTTGTGGAAGTATTTTTCGTGGGAGTATGGGAAAATTTATTGAAGCTTTCTATGCATTTCTTGAAGTTCTGTTATGATTGCTGAGTTTTATGTGGTTATACATACTATGAATGAAGCTCAAAAGATGGAGTTTACTAATGTCTGAATGGAATGTGATTCTGCTTTGGTTTGTGCTCCGTTTATTGTTATGACTAATGTTCCTTGAATGTTTCGTAATTGATAGAATACTTGTCTTAATTACTGTGGAAAAATCAGATTTAGAGTTATTCATATTTTTCGTAAAGGAAATATGTGTTGGTAAGTTGGTTAATTTAGGATTTATTCATAGAAAATCTTTTCATTGATATAATAGGCTACAATAGTTTGTTCTTAAAATTCTTTATGAATAAATATAGTCTATCTATGTATCGTTTTTTGTTAACATATGGGTTTTGGTTAGTTTCCTCATATTTTTATCTTTTTTTTTTAATAATATTTTTTCATGTGATGACATATTATTGTTGTTGTTTGAAATGTTAGCATAACTGAAATATCAAGTTGCATTGTCATACCTAACAAAGCTTTTAATTTTTTAAAAAAAATTATTTAAAAAAATTCAGTTTTTCTACAATTCAACTCAATAGTATTAATTTGGTTCCGTTTACATATTTGTTAATAGCCGGTTAAAATGGATGAAGTGCATAATGACTTAAATGAATTAAACTCGAATGCATCGTGATTTCAGTAAATTAACTAAATTGAAGTAATTTAAAATGTTTAAATTATATGAATTATTTAAATTATTATCGGTGATAAATAAATTTTGAAGTATATCTTTTAGTCTTATAAATTATAGTCCAGTTCAGTCAGTTCACATAGTTACATTTAAGAGTAATTAATTCTTTAAAATTAAATTTAGATAATAATAGTCCAGTTTACTATTTAAGAGCAATTAATTTTTTTAAAAATTAAATTAATATAATAATTGTAACCTCCACTTACACAGCACATCAAGAGAACATTTTTCTCTCTCTAAAATTATAATCTCTTTTTTTTTAACTCTTTTTTTCTCATTACATCATCTCTTTCTTTTTTTAACTTTTTTTTTCTCATTATATCATCTCTTTCTAGTGAATGCACTCATTTCTTTATAGTGAATGCACTCAATGCTATGTTAGATAACTTTCTTTATAAAGAGGTTGAGTTCAAAGAATCCTCATTTTTAGCTAACCAATAATGATTTAATCAAAAGAATATTCAGTCCGAGTCAGGAGTGAGAGAGTCTAAAAAATACCAAGTTATAGTTAGTAGCGGTTGAATCCAAAGAATATTCAGTTCTAGCTAATAGTGGTTGGATCCAAAGAATACTCAATTTTAACTAAAAATGATTGGGTTTTAAATAATACTCAATGGATTAGTTAGGAGTAGTTACTGTCAAAATAATACTCGAGACTTTTAGTCAATAATGGTTGTGCACCAAATAATGCTTAGAGCTTTAGTTAACAGTGATTGAGTGTCAAATAATACTTGAGTTTTAGCCATAAGTAAGTGGGTTCAAAAAAATATTTTTCTTGTACTTCGACGACATTAGTATTATTAGTGAAACTTTGTTAGTTGGTCAGAAATTAGCTATATTATGCACTATCAAATGAACCAGTATTAAACAAAGTATAAATCTCTCTAACCCTTTATCTCTTAAATTTCGTATTATTTAATTGTAAAGAATATTAGAAGAATAAATTTTACAAAAATAAGTTTTGAAAAAAAATAATTAGACAATCAATCTATTTGAAGTTGTGTCTCGCATATCTCTTGAGATACATTTTTTGCTAAAAATGTTGAGAGATGGTTTGTCTTATAAAACTGCTATTAGTATCATATGATATTCATGAAAATTTTAGAATGACAATTCAATCATAAGATATATTTTTCTATTTCTTCACAATTCTATAATGATTTAGAGGAATTGAATTCAATTACATCATAATTTGAGTAAATTAAAATAAATATAAATAACATAAAATACTACATATATACATATATTGTTTAAATTATTGCAAATATATATCTTATTTTCATATATATTTGTCAGTCTAATAAATTATAATCTTTTTGATACAGTAGTATAATATTATATTATAATTTTAATAGGTATGATCTGATATTATAATAATAATAATAATAATTTTTTATATTCTGTATTATAATTAAATATTTAGTTTTTTCAGTGAAAAATTGTTTACAAAAAATTAAAATATGAAGACATGTATATCCTAGAATAAAAAAATAAAAATAAAGAAAGGCAATTTTTTTCTCTTCTTCTCCCTGATAAAATGTAATAATTTAACGTTCAGACTAACATTCTTCCTTGTAATTATATCAATTCAACAAATTTTAATTTTAATAATTTTTTTAAAAAAATTAGTTGAATTTTATACATTTTTATATATAAATATTATTCTTTATAAACGTCTACACAATTCATTTACCTTAAATTGATACAATTATTTTTTTTAGTTTTAAAATGTCTTTGAAAAAATGTAATTAATGTTTTTAGTTATTCAAATAAAAACAATAAACAGGGATTAATCCTCCAAAACGTAAAAAAAAAAAAAAAAAAAAAAAAAAAAAATTGTAATTATCATTTGTACATTCATCACAGGATCTAAGTTTGAGGGATAGCAGATTCAATGATTATAGTTCACAAAGATAAAATTTATTCAAGGTTTTTTTTTTTTGGATAAAAACAGTAAAATCATATAAGGAAAGACTTTTGTTGGAGATCCCACATCGACTAGAGATAAGGACATTTCATAATATATAAATGGGTGCAAACCTCACTCCATTGAGTCGGTTTTATGGGGTTGAGTTAGGCTTAAAGTCCACTTCGTAACATGGTATCAAAGCCATTTCGAGCCTATCGTGCCACCCGCTATCGGGCCGCTATCAGACCACCCATAATATATAGTCCACGCACCCACCCTAAAGTCGGTTTTATGGGCTTCGTAATAACTTTTTAAGCACTAAGCACCGTTTTTTTTTTAAATGTGACTATACTATTAACAAAGAAAAATAAATATATGCAAAAATATCAATTATTTAGATTTAGATAAGAAAATAAGATGATATAAGTATGATTAATAATTATATTAGAATGAAATATTTTTGAATTTATTCTTATTAAATAAATTTAACTAACACAAATATTTTAATAAAATGAAATAATAATAATTAATAATAATAAAAAATAATATAAATATATATATTTATTTATAATAAACAAATTATATAATATTATTATTATAAATATAATAGTACTATTTACATTTAATACAAAAATATTTTTTATTATAATTTTTGAATTTATGAATATTTAAATTATTTATTTTTATATAAAAATTGTCAATTTTTACATGTATTCAAAATTTTACATGTAAATTATTTTCTGGTCAAGTAACTCGTATTTTTTCATAAATTAATTATTGAACTATATCATATTATAATATTAATAATTTTAATTCATCCAAATTTACAAAAAAATACCTAATATTTTATTATTTTTAAAGACAAATGTAGATTTGTAATCTTACTTTTACACCTTTAAGAAAATAAAAATATCCTCACAACCATCACTCACAAACTTCAATAAACTTTCTTCACAAATTCACTTTAACATACCTCAATCCAAATACACTAACTTTCTTCACACTCTCCTCTCAAATCTTCACACATCCACACTTTCTTAAATCTTTGCACTTTCACTCCTCGATCAAGATAGAACCTAAATGTATGCATAATGTTAATCCGAGCACTATAAACCTTTTTTTTAAATAAAGTGTCACTAATGACTAAAATGGTCATTTGCAAAAGAAATTTCTAAAAAAAATAAATAAAAAAACTATGTCAAATTAGGAGACTTAAAATGCAATCATTCCTATTCCTTTTTATCAATCACCCTTTTTCCTTTATCGTCTCTCAAATCTGTTTTTTTTTTACTCTTATTTCTTCATATCTCATTTCTTTTAGAATTTGATTACACCTTGCAATAATGGAGAAGTTGAAAATTATTTCTATTTGATTTCCAAATAGAATAAATTCCTCTTCACACTAAATATTTTCTATTCTTTGTTGTTCTTTATGATTTTGTCATCGATTTTGGTGGAGTTAGTTGATAAAAGTGTTTCTCTCAATTGGTTGAGTCTATACTAAAATTTAGTGATGTTTGGATATCTTGTTGTCTTTAGATTTTGGAGTGACTTCTCGCTTGAGTTTAATTTTTTTAAAAATAAGAAATTATAGATAAGGGAAACTACTTGTGTTTTTTATAAAATCTTGAGATAGTTGATTTAGATAAAAACTTAATCTAGTAACTTATTATGCATGTT
Organism: Phaseolus vulgaris; assembly: GCF_000499845.2. Taxonomy (NCBI): domain Eukaryota; kingdom Viridiplantae; phylum Streptophyta; class Magnoliopsida; order Fabales; family Fabaceae; genus Phaseolus; species Phaseolus vulgaris. The sequence continues at coordinate 4,942,210 of NC_023757.2, forward strand.
AAAGTATAAAGTAAGTTAAACCGATATTTGATTAAAGTTTGATGGATATGTGAGTTTGAATGATTTATATTATATTGAAATTATTCAAGGATGTTGTTTGAACAAATTATAGTTTGGATTAATCAATCTGAAATGTTTAGAAATTGTATTATTGAAATCTTTATGAAAAGATACTTGAAAACTCATTGAATTTGTTGTTGAGGTCGATTTTATGATATTTTCGCTTAAGTGAGAATAGTCATGCACTCAAATTCCATGTTTTCGCTCAAGCAAACAAATCTTCGCTCAAGCGAAAATTAACCCTCTTGGTACTCAAACAAGTCCATCTTTGTTCAAGCTAATAAAAAACTTTTTTTTCCCTTGTCTCTTTGAATTGGATTATGCATGAATACTTTTATAAATGTAAAGAGAATATTAGTTTTATATTCAATTGATTTGTGAAATTCTTTATTGATATAGGTTGAATGAAAATAGTTACTGAGGATGGTGAAATTTGTATGAAATTTAGGTCATACATTTGAGATAACATGTAAGTCATTGTTTAGTTGTGTATTAAGTATGGACACTTATGTTCTAACAAATATTCCCTTACTTCACTGACAATCTAAGTTACATAAATTAAGATATAAGTTGGTGAGAAGTTGAAGGGAAATTCTTATACACCATGACATATGTAGATGTATTACCTGAGTTGTATTAAACTTACCCTGATATGATGACACTGAGATTTTCTTGTGAATCTAAAAACTATATTAGATAAGATGTTAGTATCTGGTAGGACATACTCAAGTCGAATCTTTTAGAAGACGTCAAATGATATTCCCCTTGTTGAATATTCTCGTTATATAAATTCATGTGTGGTATTTATAGTTGTTGAATGTTTTAACGTATAGATCCATGTGATCTATATGTGGTTGTTATGTTATAGTATTGGAATTAAATTAAATTTGTGTGGTTAATACATGAACTTTGTATGTCTATGTTTGATTGAAAAAAACAATGAATTATTTATAAATTACTAATCTAATTATTTATTTTTATATACATTTTTGTGTGTTAATAGTTTACCTTCTATATATTTACTTGTATTATGAAATGTAATAACTATACTACCTACACAAATAAATATATAAATATATATGATAAATTTTGATTTTTTTTTTTAAATATTTGTATTTTGATACATAAATTATTTGTATGTTTTGGATTATAATTTTGAATTAGTATAAAGTGTTTACTGGATTTTTCATATGTAATTCTTAGCTTCTTAATTGGTGTTCGTTACAAATAAAGTTCAACTTCACTTAATATCACGGTAAACAAAATTTATACCATTAATTAATTAGAAATTAAATATGTTTTTTAAATTAATTATTATGAAGGTCAAAAAACTTTCAACAATTTAAATTAAAATGATAACGTCAATTTTTTTATATATATCTTAGTATAATTTTAAATGTTATCAATGTAAGAATTTATTTGAACATTTTTCTATCATTGTTACTTTTTCGTGAAATTCAGGTATAAATAAGCTTTCCTTATAAAAAAACAAATTTGAAAGACAAATGCATTTTCACGATTTTTTTAATAATATTTATATCATAAAGAAAATAGATTATTCGATAATTTCATTTAATTTTATCTTTTCATTGAATAATTTTTGTTTTTAAAAATAAAAAATAATTTATTTATCTAATAAATAATAATAATTTTTTTTTATTAAATCAATATTTTTCTTAAAAGTTATTTTTACAAATATATATATATATATATATATATATATTAAATTGTATTACTTTTCTTTTTTAATTAATCATTTATAAAAATAATAATATAAACTATAAAAAAAGGAAAACTATAAAGAAGATACATCATTTGCTAACTTCTTTGTGTCATCTTTTAATTGTATAATTTTATCCTTAATATCACTAAAAAATATTTTATTTTTTTAATTAACTAAACAAGTAATTGAATAATTTCTCTTTATTTCAAACTAATTAAATAATTTATTTTAAAAATATTTTTTATAAAATTATATATATTATAAATTATATTATTATTTTTAATTAGTCATTTATAAAAATAATAAAACTACAAGAATATACCTTTGGTAATTTTATCTTGTGTCACCTTTTAATTGGACATTTTACCTTTTAATGATTAAAAAATAATTTATTGAATAAAATAAGTATTGAATTTTTATTTATTTCAAAATAATTAAATAATTTTTTTTAAGAAAAACAAAAATTACATAATTTTTTAATACTATTTTTATAAAATTATATATATTTTTTAAATTTTATTTTTCGATAAATATTTATAAAAGTAATAAAACTATCAAAATTATAAAAATTATAAAATTTTATATATTTTAATATAATAAAATTCTGAATACACATGAAATTACATGTGTTTTTGCTAACTTAAGTAAAGAACATGAAATAATTTTATAAATAACGTGTTATCTGTTTTGAAAAGTGTTGAGGTGGGTGTTGTGCTTTTTTTTTTTCACATAGTTAATTATTACCAATAATGAGATAATGGATTTGTTATACTCTGTAATGAAGTGTGGTGAGGACTTCAAAAGGAATAAGGAACTTTATGCTTTTTGTTGTAAGAGTCAAAGGAGCATTCTTTGGAATTTTATGATTGCTTTTAGGTCATTTTATTATGTGTCTCTAAAGTTCTTAATTGGGTTTAATGAAAAGTAGATGATGGAAGGGTTCATCACCACCCAACCCTAACTGTCAAAAGTCCATACCCACTTTTCTACCTTCTTTTCATCATCTCTTTCTTTTCCTTTATTCTTCTTCTCCATTTTCATATTTCATATTCCTTCATCAAGTTTTATAACTTTATGTTTTCTAGATATAAAAATATGATTAGTGCTTTGTTTGGAATACAAGATAAAAAGACATAAGAAGTAGAAAAAACAAGGAAATATAAAAGAGAAAAGAAAAATAGTAAAAAGAATGAAAGTAAAATTTATTTATTTATTATTAATATTTTTACTCTATTTTATTTATTTATTTAATATTATTGTTTTAGTTGTTAATTTTATTATAATAAAAATGTAATATATATATATATAAATAGCATGATTAAAAAGAATTACAACTATTATAAATAATTTATTTTTAAACTTTGGAGTGTTAAATATTATATGGAACATTAGCAATCATATTCAAGGAATTTTAGAAAATACTTATGTATTTGATTCTTTATTAAAAAATGATTATATATTATTTTTAGAATATAGTGTTTGATAGTTGTAGAAGTCATTTATTAGTCAAAACATTTTATAGTTATATTGAAGTTGTTTAATAGTAAGTCTTTTGATAATTATGTGTTGCTCCCTTATTGAATTAGTAGTATTTACGTTTTGTTATGGTAATTAATTGTCATAATTAATATGTTTTTTTTTTTATAAGGGTAGATTGAGCTTTAATTTTTGTGTGTATAAAATGATTTTTATAAGTGTTCGACTTACCATTTTGTTGTGGGCAGGTGTTAGCAATATCTCCATATGTGTGGTGTCTTCATATGTGTGGTGTCTTCATATGTGTGGTATGTGCGGTCATCTTATATGTGTATTGGGTGAAGGTCTTCGTCTAGCTCGATACAAGTATCATTCAGCTAGGGATCGAGATCCATTAAAACAACCATGTACTCCTTCATGGAAGTTCTTGGTTCTCGGGACCAGTCTCTGCTCGGCCCTCGAGACCTTTACGATTGTTCTCTTATGCGATCACGGATCGTTTGCACAATGAATCTGGTGCATGTCTGCCATCTCGATCCTTTTCTTTTCCTTTATCTCCACCAGTATCCACTCGAACATTATTGTGATACTCATGCAGTTCTTCTAGTTGCATAAATTTGGTCGCTCGTTGCCTGAGTTCGCCAGGGACCTTTGCTGGTTTTTTACATAGACTATTGACAAACGAGCCAGACCGAAGAGCGGTGACTAAATGATGCATGACTATTTTTGGGCTAAGACTTATGATGTTCAGAGACAATTTGTCGAACCTCTCCATGAATTTTCATAGTGATTTTCCTTTCTCTTGTCGTATATTGACAAGCGCTATGGATGTTAGATGATGCGGTCAACTTGTTGCAAATTGAGTGCCGAATTTGGATAAAGGAGTTTTGAAGCTATCCACTGAGTCAAATGGAAGTCTTGTGAACCAACTGAGTGTTCCTCCTTCCAACGAGGTGGAGAACACTCGGCACCATACTGGTTTATCTCATGTATAGAGACTCATTTGGGTTTTATACACATCGATGTGTTCATTCTGATATGTGGTACCGTCATACCGATCCACATTCAATCCCTTCCAATTAGGAGGGAGTTGTGCTTCCATAATTTCATCTGTGAAGGGATGTCCTTTCGGATCTTCCTTTATGACGACAATGCGCTCTATGTGTAGTCTGGAAGACTGATAAGTCTGAGTCCTGGTTGTAGTTCTCTGAGGAGAAGGTTATCTTTGTTGTCTATGCCCAACTCTATGCGTAGGATCAACTAGTTGTTGCCTCGTCTCTTCATTTTGTCTGTGAAGATTCACTTCTCCTTTTCGTTCTTCTTGCGGATAACCGCCCCCTCTTTGCTCTTTTGGCGCATTTCTTCCATCTCTTTCTATAGAGCTTGGAACATAGTGATCTGATCTGCCTCCAAAATTCTGTCATTTTCCATTTGTCATGTCGAAACCATCGTTGCTTGCTGTGATTCTACTCGGTTCATAGTGGACACCAATTGTACTTGCATGGACAAAGTGTGCCTAAATAGTACCTAAGATTGGTTGTAACTATTGTTGTCAATGTTGGTCGCTAGGTCATGCTCCCTTGTATTCTCGTTCCTCAATTATTTGCTCCTTCAGACTTCAACACTTCCTCTCCTTAACTGCTTAGTGCTCATTCAAGAGTAAACTTGCATAAGGTTATCTGATGATCAAGTAAGTACTTTGTATTGAGAGTATGTATTGTAAAACTGATAAAAACGTACCTTACTCCATTGTAGATGGCTTACTTATAGTGTTTGGTAATGAGTTATTTGTTTAATGGGCCATATATGATGCATATCATTTGGGATTTAGAGTAATTTGTTCAAATATTTATGTATTAAGGTGATATTTGAATATAATATTTTATTCTTGATTGATGATTGGTATTATCATTTTATTTGTAATGCTTGTTTCTATGATCTAGATCCTTAAATTTGACTCAAAAGTATTTCTAAGTTTTTGACTCAAATGATAATGCTTAACATATTTGAATGCTAGGAATAAATTTGAAATTTTAATTGATATCAATGTCTAATCATAATGATAAAAAGTTTTTTTATAAATATGCGAGCAATCAATATTTAGGAGACTCTCTTAATAATTTTATATGCGAGGAATCGATATAATGATTTTTATACGGGCATCGATATCAATCAAAGGATAGAATATTACCATGCTAATCAAAATACACAAGTGTAAGAAGGATGAACCCTAATCCCAACAAACTCTTTGACTAGTTTTCTTTTAATTACTGCAATCATAACAAACTCCCAACAAACTTTATTATTCTATTTTCTATTTAGTGAATCTTTTACTTGATAATTCAATTGTTCCTTGTGGGTTCGGTATCCGTCCTTAGGGACAAATTATTACTTTTGACAATATGGTGCACTTCTCGTAACATAATAAGAATTATGATTATATTGGTAGGGTCGCCCAACATAAAATGATTTTTTTATAATTTCCTATGGTTACAGGCACACTTACTTGGTTCTTCGTTATCATTCCACCCTCTTGACTTATCTAATCTAGCTTATAGGGATGAGGATGTGGGATAGTTTCCAGGGATAACTTATTCACTAGTTCGGATCTACAACAATTACAACATGAACCATTATCCATAATTACAGAACAAATTTTATAAAAAAAAATTACATATTGTATGGAATAGGTTATCTCTCTGTGATTGTTCTAATTCAACACTTTCGAATTATGGAGGAAATTGCTTCCTGCAACCAACACTTTTGAATTTGCTGCCAACACTTTCGAATTTGCACCCAACACAATTTCAAAAATTCTGAAAAATACCTTTATTCTGAAAATGAAAATTCAGAATTTAAAATAATGCATTATGGAAAAGTAAATCCGGAAAAGATTATTGTGTTACGGATAAAAAAATTTGAAATTAAAAATAATATATTCTGAAATTTTTTATCCAAAAGACATTATTGTGTTCTGAAAAAGGGAGTCCGGAATGTAATTTTATATGTATCCCATCCTTTTAAGGGTATTTTTGTCTTTTCGCCTGTAATTGGGTGTAGTGGTATGGTGCAGGAAGCAATTGCATACTGTGGATACTACCAGGAAGAGTTTGATTCGGGCCCAGCCCAACATACAATACGTACTTCCTTTGCAAAAATATTCAATTTACCAATCCTACCCTTCACCCCTTCCAACTCACCAAATCTCAACCCTAAACAACCAAAACAAAACCCTAAACCTGAACACACACACTCTCTCTCTGAGTCCATTGATGGCGTCGCAAATGGCGATCCTCTTTCGCACGCGCTCCCTCCTCTTCCCAAAACCCTCTTCCCTCATCAAAACCATATCCACATTCCCCTTCCTCTCGCAGGAGCCTCAGCTGGTGGATCCCACCCCTCTCCCGCCCAACCCCGCCTCCGGCAGCCCTCTCTACCACCAAAACTGGCGCACCCCTGGCCCCTCCTCCCATCCATCCGCCCACGCGCTCGCTCCCGTCGGATTCTACAACCGCGCCTCCTCCGACTCCTCTGACCCTCAGGCGCTACTCGACCTCTTCGGCGATTGCATGGCCTCGCACCAGTGGACAGAAGTCAAGAACCTCTTCGAGACCTGGGTCCGCGCCCTCGACAAGACTGGCAAGCCTAACCGCCCTGACGTCAACCTCTTCAACCACTACCTCCGCGCCAACCTCATGCTCGGTGCTTCCCCCTCCGACCTCCTCGACCTCGTCTCTCAGATGGACGAGTTCAACGTGAAGCCCAATACGGCGTCATTTAACCTCGTCCTCAAAGCCATGTGCCAGGCCAACGAAACCGTCGCCGCGGAAAAATTGCTCCAACGGTTAGTCTTCTAATCGCACTCGTTCATTGAATTGAATTCGATGCAGTTCTTAGCTCTGAAGGTTTGGGACTACGATTGTTGAGACTAGAGATTACTATATTTCATATAGTATATGAAATATATAAATGGGTGCGTTGAGTTAGGCTCAAAATCCTCTTCTTAAAAGGCTTAAAATCCTCTTCTTAAAATGTTATTATTTTCGTTGTTTGGAAATTAACTTCTCCTACTAATTTGTAGAACTTTATACTTTTTCTATATTTTTATTTTTAAATTGTGCAGAAGTTTAAGAAGTTTTTTTTATATATTTCTCGTAGAGCTTCTTATGGTGAAGCTCGTTCTAATAGACTCTCTGTGAAATGTTAATAAGTTTGGATGGAAATTTGCTAATTCTTCTTGTCTTGTTATTCTATTAGGGGCAGTTCTCCATAAGCACATTTAACAAAATGAAAGTTCTGAGAAGAAGAAAATAAAAGCATGTTCTACGTGAACTGCACACATAAGTTCAAAGAATATATATTCTTTAAATATGTTAATAGATGACAGAGCTTCTATAATCTTGTTTATGCATAAGCTAATTTTGAGTTACGGATAAGTTCATTTTCTCAGTAGTACTTATTGAACTCTAAACGATTTTACAGCCATGTGAGTGGTCAAATGACCCTGATCAAAATGAGCTAATGAGAGGGCGTTGAGCATTGACTTGTGGTTAGTCCAGTGAACGGTATTGTGAAGTTCTTAATTTGCACAAAGTTAGATCAAATTAAGGTCTTGGATTAACTTTTATGTAAACACTTGTAGGATTAGAACAATAAGAAAATAAGAATGAAAAGTAAAATAAGTTTCTTTCTTAAATGATGTAGCTTCTCCAAAGTACTGAAATTAACATGTGGATATGAGAGAATTTTATGGGTTTTGGGTTTGGTTATGGGAAATTAATGTTCTGGAATTGCTTGCAATACTGCTTACCAGGCAAGAGGTAAGTGTGACAGAAGAACCGCCAATGGTTTAAAATATTACATGTTTAGTTAATTGTTATTGGATCGAAAAAAGATTGGTTAGAAGTTTTTAAATTGTTATTGTTAATCTTGGTGTAGCGGAGAGCCCACACTTTTTAAAAGCCAAACTGTTAAATGACAATAATTTAGAATTTGGAGTTGTCTAATTTCCTGTTGATGTGAGATTCTAGCTTCATTGTCAACTCATCGGGTTTGAAAGATCAGTCTGTAAACACAAGAGGGTAGACAGAGTGGGTTCTATGTCATTTTATTTGATTTGATTTGAGGTAAGCCTACTCTTAATATCTAGTCTGTTACGAAGGCAGGCTCTGTACTTCAAACAAAATTTTGTTTTTTAACGCTCTACTGAATGGACCTCTCTTATAAAACACCAAGTTGAAATGCCAATAAGCACACCAATGAGAATAACCACTTCAAGATAACTCATTAGTTTATAAGTCAAATCTGTCTGTGGTATTTGTACAAGTAATTGGGCACATTTTTTTGTTTATGTATCAAGCTTTGCTTTGTTATTATGATATCATCAGGATGTTGCAGACAGGAAATGACTCTCTCCCTGATGACGAATCATACGACTTAGTCATTGGAATGCTCTTTTCCACAGACCATATTGATGCTGCATTCAAATATATAGATCTAATTTTGAAATCTGGTAACGTCTTGTCAATGAAAGTATTTATGAGCTGTGTAAAGAAATGTCTCAGTAAGGGAAGGCTTGATACACTGGTGACAATAATTGAAAGGTGCAGGGTGAGTAATTAATCTTGTTGACGCATAATAAACTTTGTCTAAATTGTAATTTTGTCCCTATATTTTTTCGCCATTTTATCCCCATATTATAGAAATTCTGTAATTTTGGTTCAATCCTCAAATTTCCGTACATTTATTTCTTTTTCATTTTAATTAAATTATTTCTTGATGATACTTGAAATGAATATATAAGGTTTAGCGTTCAATTAAATAAGAAGTAAAATATAAGCAAAATTGAAATGAAACATATCTAAAATTGGGGTCTTAAATATCAGAGGAAATATTGTAGTGAGCCCAAAATTGCAATTTAGCCTTAAATTTGTCTGTAACAGATTTACTACTAACTTGATGCCTGCTTCTGTTAATGTTCTCAAATCTCTTCGTTGTTTCCAGGCATCAGATAAGAACAAAGCTCTTTGCCCCAACTGGGACTTGTGCAATCTTATTGTTGAAACTGCAACTGGAGAGGATAATAGCAAACTAGCTTTTTTTGGCCTGGAGTATATGGCCAGATGGATTGTAAAGGGTGAACGTCAAAGACCCCCTATATTCCTGTCTGTAGATGAAGGTTTAGTTCTGTCAGCAATTTTGACTGCTGGTAGATCCTATAATTCTGAGTTGCTAGGAATATCATGGGCTGTTTTGGACCGCTCACTGAGTAAAAAGAAAGCCCCTAATCCTGAGTCATATCTTGGGAAGATATATGCCCTTGCATCATTGGGAAATCTACAAAAGGCTTTTAGTACTCTGAATGAGTATGAGTTGGCTTATGGAGACGCAGGTCAAGAAGCTGAAGAATTGTTCTGCCCATTTACTTCGTTACATCCATTGGTTGTGGCATGCTCCAAGAAGGGTTTTGAGACTCTAGATAATGTATATCTTTCTCTGTTGAACAAAATATTTAATACTACCTAACCTTTCACATTTGTTACCAATCCAATCCTTTTCTGATGCATATAGTTTTTATTGAATTCACTTGTTAATGTTTAGAAGTTATCATTTGGAAATAGATTACCCAGTTTTTCATTTTTGACAATATATTTAAAAAGGCTTCCATGTTACTGTGACATGTTTGCAACATAGATTATATTTAGTGTTTGTTAATGTTACATTCAGCTTCATCTAATCATGCTCTGTTCTATTTAGGTTTATTTTCAACTGGAGAGTTTAAACCATGCAGAGCGTCCTTATAAATCTGTTGCTGCACTAAACTGCGTCATTTTAGGATGTGCAAACATATGGGACCTCGATCGAGCTTATCAAACTTTTGAGTCAATTGGATCTACTTTTGGGTTGAGCCCTAATATTCATTCGTACAACGGGCTGATGTATGCCTTTGGGAAGCTCAAGAAGGTGATGATTCCTTTTCTCAACCTACTTTATGTATCTTGTTGCTCATCCTCTCCACTCCTTTCATGGACCCCACCTTTAGAAAGCCTACACTAGACATTAAATCAAATTTTCTGAGCTTTGAATGCATGGCAGTTGCATTTGCTACCTCCATCCCTTTTTATAGATGTCTTTTGAGAAACTTGTTCGTCCCTTTTCTATAGAACCCCTTCCAAATTGTCTTTTTCAATTATCTTTTTTTTATGAAAATACCCGTAATTACTTTTAACTTTTATTCAATACACAAACAATGTCATATGAATAATAAGATAATTTTTCTCTCTGGTATTCGGATTGAGAAAGATGACTAGCCACAAGATTGTCTAGTGTAGCTGTTAGCGAATAGGTGGAAAGATTGAGTTGACAAGTCACAATATTTGTAAGTATAAAATGTAAGCAAATTTAATGCCACTGACTATATGAACCGACTTTTAAAGTTGATTTAGTTAAAATGGTCGTATATATATTGGTAGTATATTGGTACCACTCAGTCTGGCTTTTCTTTATTGTTTCAATTGTTTTGGGATTGCATGGGTTAATAAAAATGGATGCGTATATTTGGTTGGAAGCTTATGTAGGAGGATTGGACACGTTTTCTTTATAGTTTTTGCTGCTTAATTATTGTGTGCTTCAGGCTTTCAAAAAGTTATGTACTGCTGCAAGATGTAGTGTATCAAAAAAGGAAAACCCACTTATCTCTTTAATTATCTTGTGGCAGACACATGAAGCTTCGAAAGTGTTTGAGCACCTGGTGAGTCTGGGTCTCAAGCCTAACGCAAAATCATATTCTCTGCTAGTTGAAGCCCACCTGATTAACCGGGATGTTAAATCTGCTCTTGCAGTGGTTGATGATATGGTATTCACACTTTTTCTTAAAAAAAAGTATATATTTGCCAGCAGCAAAGGTCATTGATGTATATAAAATTCTTTGGCAGATAACTGCTGGATTTGAACCGTCAAAAGAGATTCTGAAAATGGTCAGGCGGCGATGCGTGAGAGAATTGGACTACGAAAGTGATGAACGAGTACAAAAAGTGGCGAATTCCTTGAAATATATATTGGGTACAGAAGCCCGGCGGGATATTCTGTTTAATCTTGACTACAGTGCGGGTTATGCTTGAATGGTAAGTTTTGACAACTTAAGATAAGTTGACACTTACAAGATGATTTTTTTAGAAAATTTAAGGATTAATTGATACTGGAAATTTTCTTTGTTTTCATTTCTCGTTTTCACTGTTTCTTATGCAAACTTTTAAAAATAGGAAACCAAGTGAAAATAAAAATAAGAAAGAAAAAACTCAATTCAAATGGTCACATGAAAATACTTACTATCGGACTGTAGTATTCACACAAATACACCACAATTATAAAGGAGTGTCTAAAATTATTGTTTGTTTTCCCCATTGGATAACCTAGCAGTAGAATGTTGTTTAGCACTAAACCCACTCTTCATATTTGATATTGTATAGTTCTTTTTGGGCAGGGCAAGGCAGGTGCATTGTCTTTGATGTCCCAATGAATTATTGGAATGATTTGACATATCTTTTATTGCATCCATCCATAACCAAGGGAATCACTTTGTATATAAGTGGATGCTGTTCTGGTTGCCAGGTCTGGATGAAGTAAAATAACTCGCCATACTCTCTATTTTTGTATTTGTGTTTGTGAAGTGGGGAGATTATTGAAGATGGAATTCGGTTTCCTAGTGAAAACCAAAGCAGTGGATTTAACAGCTAGGAATTATCCAATTTTAGTAGAGAGGATATAATCAAGGTCTACCCTTCTGGTTTTTTTGTTTTTTGACACTACCTATTTTCAACAACCTAGTGTGGCATCGACTTCAAGCTGCAAGGATTTGGTGACTGTATTTATGGTGCTGTGGTTGTACTACACTCTACTGCAAATAATGGCAACATTTTCAATTTAAACAATCAATCCATTTGATAATGTCCAAAATATCTAGACATAAATGTCTTTCTATAAAGAATGTTTTGCTCGGATGGTGTTTACTTAACAGAGATAAAAGAAAAGAAGTGGATGGATGAGTTTGTGTTGTGAACCAAATTTTGTGAGCATTTCTAAATTATTTTAACATTACATACAAACATATTAAACTCAAGAAAAATAATTAGTTATAGTTTAATGGAATAGATGCTGTCTTAAATTATAATTATCTATTTTTAAGCAATAAAAGTAATTATTTTGTGAACTGTATAAATTAAAATAAAGTATGAATTTGTAATTTTAATATTCATTTTTGTTACTGTGAATGCTAAGATTACATGTGTTTGACTTTTTTGTTTTTATATTACTTTTGTAATAATTAAATTTATTTTTAAATCGTTTTGTAGATTCTAGTGTTGTTTTTGACATTGTTAATTTTTAATTTGGACTCCTTTAGGAATACTTTTAAATCTGGATTTTACTTTTTTTATTTAAATTTGTTAATCTCTTATTTTTAAAATAAATTATTTATCTATAAAAACTATTTTGTTCACAATTTCATCTCTTATGGGTTAAGTATTATTTTTTAAAAAGATTATTCTAAAATAATTGTGTATATATACAGTAATCTGTTTACTTTCTATATCCTTATTATTTAATATATTCTCAGTTTAAATTTTATTTTTTAATAGCAATTTAATCATTAGAAAGATATTTTTAATTGTGACATTGTTAAAACTTAAACTTGTTAATCACGTCATGATATAAGTTTAATAGTCTATCAGTGCAATTAAATGTCTATTCTAATTAATTAAATACAAATGCCCTCAATTATTTAATAAAATATTTGGAAAAGTTAAGTATTAATGTAATATTCAACTGTTAATTATATTTATAAATAATTAAAGACTGAATGAAATGAAAAATAAAAATATTAAATATTTTTTTGCTTGAATACTAATTATTTGTAAGGAAAAAAATAGCTTTTCATTACAGTTATAGTTATTATTACTTTATACTCTTTGTTGGAATTGCTGCATATTATAAATAAAATGTGACTCCTTAATATTAAATTATCAAAATTGTATGTAAATATATGAATCTACATCAATTCTATATTTAATTTCTTACAATTATAAATTATAGTAGGTTTAACTTTTTTGAAGAATTATCATTTAAAAATATATTCATCTTTATAATTGTATTAAGCAAAAGATTAATACAAAGCTTCAATCACATGATACAATTTGTCTAAATAACTAAACAGAAATTAAATGAATTACCATGCATCAGTAATAATCAATATTATAAAAACCAAAACTCAGTCTCATCCTAAATTCTGAAAATTTAGTTTCAATTGAATAATTTTTTTTATGGTTAGTTGGTAAATAATGAAAGGACAAGTCCTCCATATCTCTAAAAATGTAATTAATGAGATCAAACGTGAGATGTTACTAATGGAGTAGCAGAAAAAGAATTTAATCTAATAGAATGTTACTAACGGTTAGAAGAAGAATTAAATTCATGATGTCTTCTTGAAAGGGTAAAAAATAAATGTCTTTATAGCAAAAGATATTTATTAAAAAATAGAAAAAACATAATTCTAATCAAATAATTCTGTAAAACCAGAGGAAGGAAAAAAAGAAACATTCATGTCAGAGATAATACTTAAAACAAACTAACTACAATAAATCAATAGGATTATTGGAAAAGATTTGAACTTAAATGCAGGGTACCCGAAGGTAACCTTTCAAAAAGTGGCGTATGCCGCTTAATGTGACGCGAACACGGTATTCTTTAGTAAAAGGCGAAAGAATAATTCGCTATGTACTCATCACACGGCTCCGTGCCTTCCAATGCTGAAAACTCACTTTATTTATCTTATAATTCTTTATTTACTCTGAACAGACTCTTCAATGTGGGCTTAGTAAGAAACACAGACAAAAACACTGAACTCCTCCTTTATGTTGTGTGACTTCTGTGGGTGTCTTGTTGTGAAGCACTGAAAGTCCTCTCTTACTCTCACTGCTTCTGAAATTGCACTCAATCTGCTTCCAATTTTAAGTCCCTTAGGTTATATCCAATGAATGTTACTCAATTTTCAAAAAAATTTGGTCATTCATAGATACAGTCTTGTTTTTTATGTTTCTATACATGAAGGTACTGATGCCATATCCATTTTCACAGATGTAAGAAGTCCTAATTATATTATTATTATGTTAAAAAGTTTTAGTGCTTTGAACATTTCATGCAATGAGGTAAACACTTTTGCAGTATTATAGTTTTAGCAGTGACATTGATGAGCCATCAAGCACAAAGGTAAGTTCCATTTGCTGCTAATTTTCTGTCTAAGGTTCAAATCCTGGGTCCAAAAAATGTTCTCAATGTAAACACCTACTGCTTAACAATTTGATATTTTGGGAAAAATGTTCCCTAAGAGTTCTGTATATCTTATTAAAATTATTCCAGAGTTGATTTTTTTCTATAACTTTGTAAAAGTTAGTGAAACTAATAATTCTATAGATAAATTGATAATACTAGATGTAGGATCGAAAGATCTAAATCAATATAAATATATTTCTATTTTCTTTCCTGACTTATTTTTTTACAGTATTGTTGCACCAACTTTTCAATCAATTTTGATTTCACTTCTAATTACATTTTTCTTTAAATATTAAAGAAAGTAAATTTTTGATAAAAAGTTTTAAAAACTAATTCACTATCTCATCTTGTGCCAAGGCTTCCCCCAATGCCTAGTTTTGATGCATCAAACATTAACTCAAACATAAATGTTGAATCTGGAAGCTAAATAATAGGTTTAGTGGCCAGAGTCTTCTTCATGCAATCAAATGCCTCTTTACATTTCTTTCCAAACTCAACTATGGAATCTATTTGGCTAAAGTCCTAAATGAATATGCAATAAAAACAATGTCCAAGAAAATATCCAAGTTCTCACATATAATTAGAAGGATCTACCTTTATGCCCTTCCTAGAGATAATGTGGCCTTAGACTGTATCATGCTCTGCCATAAAATGACACTTTTCATAGTATAGAATAAGGTTAGTCTCAATGCAGCTATCAAGCACTTTACTCAAGCTATCTAAGCATGTATTAAAGGAGGAGCCATAAACTCAAATTATCCATAAAAGCATCTTTGCAATGCTAAAATAAACCAACAAAAATACTTATCATGCATCTCTAAAAAGTCCTAAGAGTATTGCAGAAACTCTCCTATTGTGTGCATCCTAGTAAGAATCAACATGTCATTCTCACTCTTTACCATTATTAACCTGAATTTCTTTAGTACTACTATGAGATATGTTACGTCTCCTTCATATTTATGTAATTAATATTTAATTTTAAAAGCATAATATTATAAACATATTATTGACTTAACATTTCTTAACTTCATATCTTGTTAGACGCAAGAGTTCCTTCTATTCTAAGAGACAATGACATGTTACAAATTAGTTTCATCTAACTAAATAGAAGAAAGTACATGTTACTGTAGCTTTGTGTGGTGAGTCAGATGTAAGCACATTCATGTGAACTCTTCGTCTTATGGAATATTTGGCCTACTAAATGATTAGAGCTAAATCTACATTTTTTTGCATTAAATCTACATACTTTATGGAGAAATTTATTAATAATATGCCTACCAAGTATTTTTCTGCATTTGTTAAACCAACATTCATTTCGTCATTAGAATATTTCATATTGTCCTTGTATATATTTTATATCGTTGCATTTGTATAAGAATTTCATTCACAAATATACATATTTACATATATTTATACAGTTATATATATATATAGACGTACATATAATTTGATTACATTTTTCCTAAGAAAATTAATCCAGTGATATAGTAATTAACATGGTGGTGGTTATCTAGACAATAAAAGTAACTCTAATAGTTCATGCAATAGGAATGGTGGTGGTTCCATTTAACAATTAACAATGTTATTAAAAATGATACTTGTCTTATGAAGGTGTTCACGCTCCACTGAAATTCAGGAAATGCAGCATGAACAACTTCAGTGAGAACATATGTGAAAGCCATTTATGTATATTTATGAAAGTTTTTCTAATTGTTATTATGAAGAAAAGACAATAAACATTAAAAAAACAAGAATAAATATGACAAATAGTTTATATGACAAAAATAATACTAATACAAGGTCAAATGTACTTTCTAATTCACCTAATAAAAAAGATACATTATCTTCGTAATTAGGAGGATAAATAAGTTCCATAGACATAAATATAAATAAAGTTATCTCACTTTGTTCAAATTTACTTCTTTCGAAGTCAAGTTTACCGATAATTATAAATCAAACAAAAGACTAACTTTACAAGAACTTAATTTAAAACTTAAATAATATACAAAATTCAATATAAATATATATATATCATAACAATATAACTAAATAAATTGATAACAACCCTGAAGAAGGGGAATTTGATTGAAAAAATTTTGAACTTACATGCAGGGCACCCAAAGGTAACCCTTGCAAAAATAGGCGTATGCCGCTTATTGTGACGCGAACACGGTATTCTTTAGTAAAAGGCGAAAGAATAATTCGCTATGTACTCATCACACGGCTCCGTGCTTATACTTCAGGAATACTCACTTTATTTATATTATAATTTTTTATTTCGGGTAAACAGACTCTTCAATGTGGGCTTAGTAAGAGAAACATACACAAAAGCACTGAACTCTCCTCCCTTCATGTTGTGTCACTTCTGTGAGTGTCTCAAAGTCCTCCCTTACTCAATCTGACACTGCTTCACCACTTGCACTCAATAAGCTATGCCACCAAACGTTTTCCTCTCTCCCATTCACTTGTATATTCATTCCTTTTGCCAATTATATAAAATTATTGAATTGAAAATTCTGATCCCAGAATAAGACAAAAGCTGTACCGAACCTGGTACATGCAAAACAGCTACAACAGCTGCAAACACTCCACACTCAACCAAAAATCTGCAGCAGCTTGAAACCAAAATCCATGCACTGGAACATATTCTCTATGCAAATAAAGGTGCAAACAACGAGATGCAGCAGTGCTAAAAGAAAGGGCACAGAACATGCAACTCAAAACTGAGAGTACCAAAATGTGCAGCAGCAATATTCATGCGAAAGCAACAAAGAACATAGGGGTTTCTGTAGTACTATGATGAAGAAAACCCTTCATTATTCAGATATGCATGATGCATCCTTTGGCAAGGATTATTTCTACAAAATATTATGGTCTCACATGCAGCAGGAATAGATACGTACTTGCTATGCCACGTGAAATGCACCTGCGACTCCTTCATCTTATGAGATTTTGCTTATATAAACTCTAAGAACACTTCATGTACTATGTAATTAGTGCTAAATCTACATAGTTTTTATTAGATATAATTTTATTAGTAATATATTTACCGATTATTTTTCTACGAACATTGAAATTTTTCTTGTCATTGTAACATTTCATATTATCCTTATTCTATTTATATATATATATATATAGAGATACAAACAGTTTATTTCATTACATTATTAAAAGAAGAAGACAATAAACACAAATGAAAATAAGATTAAATATTATAAATAATTTGTATGATACAAATAATATTAATATACACACAGATAAACTTCTCCATTCACGTGATAAAAAATGTAATTATCTTTGGAGTGATTAATTAGAACAAATGAGTTTCATCACCATATATGCACAAGATTATCTCATCTAGTTCAAATTTACTCATTTAAATTCTCAATGGAAGTCACCAACTACACTTAATTTAATTTTTTTGTTTAAATGAGTACCATGTTAGATGTAAGGTAAGAATAAAAATACTTTATTCAAGTCTAAATTATAAATCAAATAGAAGAATGACAATATGGACAGTCATCAACAAAGAAAATTATAGTTTTAACAATATACATATAATATATATCTCTCTTATCTGGATATTTTAGAATTAGGATATCTAAGTTCTTTCTCTTCTCTTTCCTTTTAAGAGTATGGTTATATATTTATATTTAATTGTAAACTTTTATTTGTAGTAAAAAATCATTATTCTCTCGTCTTTTAAAAGTATGGTTATATATTTAATATTAACATACAAAAAATCAGTCTTCTTTTTCTTTTAGGAGTGTGATTATATATTTAGTTGTAACATCCTTTTTCTTATAGCCAAAAAGTCAGCCTTAAATGAATTAAAGTTTTGATAATTAATTGGTAAAAAGATAATAAAAGCTCCACATAATTCTAAAATTGCAATTAGGAAAATAAAAGAGAAGAAAAATAAATTAATTTTTTTTCTTTCAACATTTCTAAAATAGGACCAGAGAAAAATGAAACATTCTTGTCAGAGCTATACTCCAAAACATAGTACCACATTGAAATACAAGATTATTGAAATAAATTTGAACTGAAATGCAGGGTACCCAAAGGCATCCTTTCAAAAAGTGGCGTATGCCGCTTAATGTGACGCGAACACGGTATTCTTTAGTAAAAGGCGAAAGAATAATTCGCTATGTACTCATCACACGGCTCCGTGCTTTTCAACATTGAAAACTCACTTTATTTATATTGTAATTGTTCATTTACTTTTAGCAGACTCTTCAATGTGGGCCTATAAGAGACACAGATAAAAGCACTCAAAGTCCTCTCTTAATCTGTTTCAGAAGTTGCGCTCAATCTGCTTTGCATGCATATGGATATTTTTTATGCTTCTATACATGAAGGTATGAATGTCATATCCATTTTCACATAAATGGAAGAAGTCCTAATTATTATTATTATTATTAAAAGTTTAAGTGTTTTGAACATTTCATGCAGTGAGGTAAACACTTTGTAGTATTATAGTTTTAGCAGTGACATTCATAAGCCATCAAACACAAATATAAGTTCCATTTGCTGCTCATTTTCTGTATAGGGTTCAAATCCTGGATCCAAAAAATGTTCTCGAAATAACACCACTGCCTAAGAATTTATATATTGTAGAATAATTTGGTATATAAACACTTCTTTTTTATAAAACAGAACTAAAAAAAAAATAGATGTATAGTTGGAACTATTTAAATCGAAATCGTGATTAATTAAATAATATAATTTAAAATATAGTAAGGGTTGAATTAACCTAAATACTTGTCCAACATAAATTAACTGCAAATTCAAAAAATTTAGATAAACACAAAGGGGTTTGTAGTAATCTTTTATAATTAAAAAAAATAGAATTCAAAATTTAAATAAAAATAATAATTCAAAGAAAAACATATCAAAACAATTGATTCAATCATTAGTTAACAGAATAGCAAATCTTTAATTTTTTAATAATTTTGAATTAAATATCAAGCATCAATTAATTCTTGAAAATTACAAGAGATTAAATAACTCTATGAATCCTAATGTTTTGTTCTTGAAATTAAGCAAACTTTATTTGTTAAGAACAAAATACAAATTGAATTAAACAAACACCCATTTCTCATATCAAAACCCAGGTTTCAAGAAATTAAGGAAAATAGAGCTTTAACATCAAAACTTCAAGAATAATTGTGAATTACACTAGAGAATGGAGATTTTAGCTTTCCATGAACGATGAAGTATAAAATTCAACATTGTGAAGGAGAAGATGAAAACATAAAAGAGAAAAAAAAGAAGATAAAAAGAATTAACAGATAACATTGTCAATCTACTGTTCTAGATATTAACAAATAAGTCAATTGGCTTAAAATACAAAATTAAATAACAATTATAAATAAAGTCCAAATAATATGTTTACCCACTATTTTTTGTAGAGTTTAGTATATAATGGGTTATGGCATTAGTAGTCTGAATGATAAAAAAATAACTCTAAAAGGTCTTATTATAAAAATGGTGATGCTTGTAAAAGTTACTATATTATTTTAAATATTCACATAGCTCAGAAATGCATAAACTATTATAGTGGAGAATTATCCAACATATGTAAAAGTTATTTATGTGTATTATGAAGGTTTCTTTATCTTTAACTTTTTGTTAAAAGGAAAAGACAATAAACACGAAAGAAAATAAGATCAAACAAATATTATAAATAATCTTTTATACAAATAATATTAATATATAATTAAATGACGTTTTTTAATTTACGTAATAAAAAATTTAAATTTTCTTTGTAGCGATTAATTAGAATAAATGAGTTTCATAACCATATCTGCACAAATTTATATCATTGGTTTAAATTTATTCATTTAAATTCTCAGTGTAAGTCACCAACTATATTTAATTTATTTTTTTAAAATAAGTATCATGCAAGGTAAGACTAAAAATACTTTATTTAAGTCAAAATTATATAAATAAAATAAAAGTTATAAATCAAAACATTATGGACACATAGTGAACAAAGAAAATTATAGTTTTAAAAGTATCTCTTTCTCTTATCAGGATATTTGAGAATTAGGATATCTAGTAGTACTGCAAAGTTATATATTTAATTGTAAACTTTCATTTGTAGTAAAAAGTCATATACTCCTTTTTTTTGTGATTATATATTTAATTGTAAAGTCTTCCACATAATTTTAAAAATGTAATAGGATAACTCATTCTTGTTACTAATGGAATGATCTAATAATAATAGCCTAGAAAATAAAACATTAAACAAATAATTGAGTGCAAGAGGAAAAATTAATTAATTATCTATCAGTGAAAGAATGGTAAACTAATTCTCAACGTAAAATTAAAAATTGAGAACAAGCATGTAATGCAGGAACAGTCATACAACTTTGAACTTAACTGCAGGGTACCAAAAGGCAACCTTTCAAAAAGTGGCGTATGCCGCTTGATGTGAAGAGTCCACGGTATTCTTTAGTAAAAGGCGAAAGAATAATTCGCTTTGTACTCATCACACGGCTCCGTGCTTTAACACAAAGAAAACTCACTTTATTTATAGTCTAATGGCTCATTTCCGCTTAACAGACTATTCAATGTGGACTTCAGCCCTTGCACTCCCTTAGGCTTATATTATATCCAGTGGTTAATGAGAGATGGAGGAAATCCTAATTGTTATTATTATGTTAAAAAGTTTTAGTGCTTTGAACATTTCACGCAATGAGGTAATATAGCATAATAACAAATTTATATAACACTAAATAATTAAAAAAAAAAATATAAAAAAATATAATTATGTATTTTATAATATATATCATTTATAATAACGAAAATTATTTTAATTTTTTAAAAAATTATCCTCAAATGTAATTTTTTTTCACATAAAAGAATTTATTACTTACATAATTACATATAATATCTCACTACTATCATTTTGAATCTTTATCTAAGAAAATATTTTTTTACTTTATTCTTTGACCAAAAGAAGAACTAAATAAAAATAATGGTTTATCCCAACACTCCATGAATGCTAAGAAAAAAAAACATTTCCACAAAATAACTAATATTGAAAGAAAATTAACATTAAATTATAATTTATTTAAATAATATATAATGGACATTTTCTCATTTTGTGTTTATAGTTCATATTCATATTTACATTTAATTATATTTTAAATTATAATATTTTTAATTCAAAAAAATTAAATCAACACAAAGGGTTTTTTTGTGATTTTTTACAATTAAAAAGTTAATTCAAAATAAAAAAAAATATAATAATTCAATAAAAAAAACATCCATCTCTAGTTCTTCCATAATTGATTCAATCATTAGTTAACAAACAACAAATCCTTAATCTTTTAACAAATTTGAATTAAATATTAAGCATCAATTAATTCTTAAAAATCACATACAAAGATTAAATATCTTGTATGGATGATAATCTCTTATTCTTGAGATTAAGCAAACTTTATTTGTTGAAAACAAAATACAAATTGAATTAAACAAACAATCTTTTTTCACATCAAAACACATGTTTCAAGAAATTAAGGAAAATCAAGCTTGCGAGATGAAAATAGAATAAAATTAACATCAAAACTTCAAGAATAATTGTGAATTACATTATAGATCAATCTTTAATCTTAGCTTTCAATGGAGGGTGAAGTATAAATAACAATCATAAGTAAATAAGTAAAGTCCAAATAAGTTCAATGAGATGAATTTTAATTAAAATAATGAATTTAACTATAGAAAAATTAAGAAAAAAATACAATGCAAATACAATTAACATAATTATCAAGATATCTAAAATTTACAACCAGAATACAACATCCAATTAATCAAAAAGTAAAAAAAAAAAAAAAATATTATAAATGATATTCACCACAATCTAACAAACAAGAGAGTTAATTAAGTTAAAAGGTTAATAAAAGATAATTGAATTTTCACAAAAATACTCTTTAACTCTCATGTTTAAATGTGTACATATTACTTTAAAACACTCAAATAAGCACACACTACAGTAAGTTTGACAATACTCAACATCCACAACAGAAACACATACAAAGAATAATCAAGAGGACTTTTTACAAGATGTGATGGGGGCAAGATAAAGGTAGAGAGATAATCAGAAGATAAACTTAAACCCAATAAATTATATGAGAAATTGAAAATAAATTCAAATAGATCTCAATATCACAATTATACTCCTCTCTATTTTTTAAAATCTTAAATGTTATTATTTTTACCACTTTCCTTTTATTTCTTACAATTATAGATCTATTTATAATTATATAAATTTTACAATTATAAATCTATTTACTATTATTATATAAATTATAGTAGGTTTAACTTTTTGTACTTAACCAAAAAAAAATAGAAGGGAATCAGTACATTCTAATTATTAATCATTCATAATAAATAAACACAATTATTTATAGATAAACAGTTAGTTAATTATTATATAAAATAAAACAGTTAGTTAATTATTATATAAAATAAAACTAATGGGTACATTGAAAAAATTTTGAACTTGACTGCAGGGCACCGAAGGTAACCCTTCCAAAAAGTGGCGTATGCCGCTTGATGTGACGAGAACACGGTATTCTTTAGTAAAAGGCGAAAGAATAATTCGCTATGTACTCATCACACGGCTCCGTGATTTTTCCTTTGCAATACTGACTTGATTTATATTATATTGTTCATTTCCGTTTAGCAGACTCTTCGATGTGGGCTTAGTAAGAAACACAACACAAAGCACTGAACTCCTCCCTTCACGTTCTGTCACTCTTTCTGTGAAGGACTCAAAGTTCTTCCTTTGTCAATCTCACACTGCTTCATCAGTGCACTCAATCTGGTCCCAGTTTTAACTCCTTAGGGTTATATCCAATGGTTGTTAGTCTATCAATTTACAAAAAGTTTTGGTCACCATTGGATGCATGTATACAGTTTTGTTTTGGTCATATCTACTTTCACAGATGGAGGAAGTTCTAATTATTATTATTATTATTATTATTATTATTATTAGTGACATTCAAGAGCTATCAAGTAAAAAGGTAAGTTCCATTTACTGCTAATTTTCTGTTTAGGTTCAAATCCTGGATCCAAAAACGTTCTCAGAGTAACACCCCCTGCTTAACAATTTTATATTTTGAAGAATAATTGAGTATATAGTGTGGGACTTTTAAGCACATAACAGTTTAAATTTAACAATTGAAAATAAGAATGAAATTGATTGTATATATCAAAGCTCCGGTCTAAATTTACTTTTCTTTCAAAATTTTAAGCATTTTTCTCTTTCTTTTATTATGACTAATAATAAAATAACTTGTTTATTATTTAAATTATTTAAAAAAAATATATGTTAAATAAATAATATATTGTAAATAGTTTAATTGATTAAATTATAGAAATTTATAATTTTATATAGTATAAGTATAGTTATACTATATAATGAGATGTGAAAGGGGTAGTGACAGACCATTTAAGTTAACTTGATTTTTGTTTCGTATTTAATTGTTTTTGGAATATGGAAGGATAAAGAGTTTCATAATATTGAAACCTTCTTACATTGAGATATGATTTGGTTAATGATGTTATAAAGCAAGAGTTGTCCTATTATAGATATTTGTTACCATTAAGGACTACACCAACAATAATTTGGAGATTTGCTACCACTGAGGAATACAATAACTTGAAATCTATAATCTTCCAAAAGAGATTGACATATTTAAGGAAAATAAATTTTTTGTTTAAAATAATTGTTAAGATAAAAGATTTTGCTTCAAATTTTTGTATATGATATGTTGAGAGATTATTTGTGATGAATATTCAATTGCTGTTTTTGTCAAGAAATATAGAAAAAAAAATTAAGGATGTAAGTTTTATTTATTACTGTGTTGTATGGGTCGGATTTATTATATCAATGAAGAATTATTTGCCATTTATTGTATTTTAAAGTTTATATAAGGTATCATCTTATTATAATTTATTTAATATTTTTTAAATGAGAGAAATTTAATTCTAACAACTAAAATTTAAATCTCTCTTTTTATCTTTGAATGTATAAGTATCCAAACGTAATAATATATTATCATTTTAGTCAGGGGTATCATAACCTATATTTTGGATCAAGATAATCTATAAATAATACAAATAGAACTCACTCACAAGGTAACTTTGGACACATGTCATTCAAAGAAAAATCAACCAAAAAAATTTTTAAAAAAATATTTACTAAATGGAGAAAGATCTGAACCAAGACACCAATGAAAGCATGACAAATGACATCATCTTACAAAGCAACGTTCTAGGATATAAACGCCCTTGCCCTGAACCTCTTCACTTTCTATTTCTCCAAAACCTTTCTCTTCTCCATTCCCTCCAAAAATATCTGTTTTCTCTCCTCAACTTTCACCGATTTGGCCACTGCACACGTTCTGGTCATTGCCTTACCAGCAATTGAGATATCTTCTTTTAGGGTTGTTTCTTATGGTGCGATTTTTGAATTTGAAAATGGCTTTATGAGGTTTATGAGGTTATATAAGTTCTCATAAATTGAAAAACCTTCATTTCTCATTTCGTCTTTCATTATTCCGAATAAAATGTTAGCCTTTTATCATTCCTTTTCATTTTTTTAGTTATTTGTTCTTTTCATTTGACATCGCATGAGGGAATCTTTATACCGTTTCTAAGGTTGAATTCGTGTTCTAGGGTTGTAAGCATGTGTTCATTTCATTTCTCTTTATTTTTGTCTTTCTTTGATTTGTTCATTTCATCAACTTTTTCAGTGTATTCTACCACCTTTTTGTTGAGTTTGTGTTACCGGTTTGTAAGCATGTGTTCATCTCATCCAACTTATTTAGTGTGTTTGTTTTTCATCATTACTCTTGAGTTCAAATATGGCAAACAGTTCCTCCATGCATTCAAACAGGTCCTGCAATATTCGATTCCCCTTTTTCTATTCTATTAGTTTTCTTTCTGACACGCAAAAGCTTTCTTCAATTTTTTTTTTGTTTTTTGTTCTCTGTTTCTCAATATTTTTTTTGTCTTTGGTTCTCTTTTTCTGATAAAAAAAGCTTTCTTTCTAACATGCAAAAACTTTCTTAAATTTATTTATGTTTTTGTTCTCTATTCTCTATATCAAAGTTTTCTCTGTCATTCTTTCATTTTTTGTTTGTCAATATGTTTTCTCATGCTTTTTCTCACTTTTTTCTTGGTATTTGGTTCTCTGTTTCTAATAAAAAAAAACTTTCTTTCTCACATGCAAAAGCTTTCTTCAAAAAATTTGTTTTTTGTTCTCTATTTTTTTATCAAAGTTGCAAACTTTGATCTTCTCTACTATCCTTTCATTTTTTGTTTGTCAATATGTTTTCTCATGTTTTTTCTCAATATTTTTTGGTCTTTGGTTCTCTATTTCTGATAAAAAAAAAAACTTTCTTTCTAACATGCAAAAGCTTTTTTAAATTTGTTTCTGTTTTTGTTCTCTGTTTTTTTATCAAAGTTTCAAACTTTGATCTTCTTTGCCATCCTTTCAATTTTTTGTCTGTTAATATGTTTTCTCATGTTTTTTCTCACTTTTTTTTGGTCTTTGGTTCTTTGTTTCTGATTAAAAAGTTTTCTTTCTCACATGCAAAAGCTTTCTTAAATTTCTTCTTGTTTTTGTTCTCTGCTTTTTTTTATCCAAGTTGCAAACTTTGATCTTCTTCGCCATCATTTCATGCTTTTTCTCAAATTTTTTTAGTCTTTGGTTCTCTGTTTCTGATCAAAGGTAATTTCTTTTTGAATTTGAATTGTCCATTGATATTGGTTTTGACATTTGTCATATTGGTTACTGCTTATATTTAGATATTGGTTTATTAGACTTTATTGTGATGACTGCATTTGAAGAAGAACAGTATGAAGATCAGTTTGAAGAACATGCCCACGCTGTTGCTTATTGTGTAGGCTGCATTTGAAGATCAATGTGTAGGATCAAAGAACTTTCAAATGTAGGATTCATACAAGGATCAAAAAATTCTGTAATTATTTTTTATACTCTGATGAAAGAAGTCTATATCAATGTAAAATCAATTTATTTGATTGTGTAAAAAGACATTTTGTATACTTTGATGAAAGAAATCTATATGAATATAAAATCAAATTTGGATGTAAACTGTTTAGATTAGATTCTATGTCATTTCATTTTTGTGTGTATAGATATGAATATTTTGAGATTGTTTGAAAACTATTTTCTATTGCATTGTGTTTTGGAAACCACAACATGTTAATAATGTAACATTACATTTAGATGATATAAAAATAAAAATATAATGACATTGATTTTCATTCAATATTATTTAAATCATTTTATGAACATTGAATAAATTAGAAGGCCTAAGAATTAATGAATAATAAATAGTAGTATAACAACACGGGTATTCTATAAAAAAAATGACACCTAATAAAAATAAGTAAAAGAAATAATAAAGAAATTTCAGTAAATTTTTTTTTTTACCAAATGTGCAAAATCTGAAGGAAGGAACTAATTAAACTTTGACAAATGGCGTAACCACATGAAGCCACGTAGCGCTCATATAAAGGTTCATTCCTTCCACTCTCTTCATTTTCGTTTCATAAACCCTAACCCTATGCATTCCCTCCAAAACTTGCTCTCACGTTTTTCTCCTCTGTTATGCTTATTTTCACGTTTTTCTCATTTCTTCTTTTTCTTTTTTGAAGAACAGGTTATTCTCTATCATTTATTTTCTACATTGCTTGCTTTTATTTTTTCTGCAGATTATCTTCATCTGTTTGTTAAGTAGAAATTTAATTTTTTGGGTTTTTTTTATCAGTTACTTTTATCATTTATGTCGATTCTTTTAATTTTTTTATCGGTTTGTTTCCTCCATTGTTGCTTCTATGTTTGTTACGTTTTTTGCAACATAAAAATGATTTATTTTTTGGTTTTCTTATAAAGAATTGATTGTTTTTTATGTTTCTATTGATATAAGAGATGGTGCAGCTGCTAAATTTGTGAAACCTAAATAGAATAGAGAAGAGAACTTGAGAGAGAAGAGAGAAAAAGTGAGAGAGAGGAGTGATCATGAGAAGGAATGAAGAGATTGAGAGGGGTGCTTAAATAGTGATTAATGATAGCTAATAATAATAATATAGAAATAATTATTGTTTATAAATAAATTAATAAACAATAACAATAACAAAAGTTATAATATGTCATTTATTACAATATTAACAAATTAAATATATTATCCACAAAATTCTTTTAAATATATTTATAATAAATTAAAATTAAAAATAAAATTAAATATTAAAAAAAATTACGTAAGATTTAAACTATATTATAAAAGTAAAATAAAAAATTAATGTTGGAAGTGAAATCTGAAAAAAAAATAAAAGTAAAATTATAAAACAGTTATTTTATGTATATTACATTACATGGGCAGAACAAATATCATAAAGAAAACGATAAATAAATAGTGTAATAAACATAAACATAATAAATTAAAAATTAAAAACATCCGAATTAAATTAATAAATAAATTACACATTACAATTTTTTTTTGAATTACATACTGTCTCAATTTCTACTTACAACAATAATAAAAAAAATCATACTATCTCAATTTCTATTTATAACAATAAAAAAAAAACTTCATGTCTTCAACGCGGCAAACTCCAGCAAAATCCTGTTGTAAGTGAAATTTGAAAAACAACTTTAATATCATATAACACTCATTTTATGTATATTACATGTGCAAAACAAATACGGTAAAGAAAACCATAAATAAAACAGTATAATAAACATAAACATAACAGTAAAAATAAATATCCAAAGTCCTTAATATAAACATAAAACATAAAACTAAACATCCAAAAACATAAATATCCGAATAAAAAAACATAAAAATAAAAGTAAACATCCAAAGTTATAACCCTAATTTAACAAAAACATAAATTGTTCAAGTTTCTCGCACATGGAAACAATTAGTCTCATTGGCTTTTATAATAACAACGCATAATTAAAAGAACTCTGATATGCGATGAGGGTTTGTTAGAACACTCAAATATTATTTTATCGCCTTCCCGAAAAGAATGTGTTTGACAGAAGTTCTTCCAGTCAGGTCCAATCTTCACACTTTTTGCAGGTAAAGGTTTCCATGAAAGGCGATAAAATAATAGTATTTGACTATTTTGTTGAAGTCAAACGTCGTGAACCACTCACCAATGGTCATTTTCAACATTTCTCTGTAACATTATCTCTTCGTCAAACTCAATCAAGTTATCTGGTGGACCTGACTGGAAGAACTTCTATAGCACATTCCTCAGGTAGATAAGCCCATGAAGAACAATTTTTTTCTGACGAAGAGATAATGTTACAGAGAAATGTTGAAAATGACCATTGGTGAGTGGTTCACGACATTTAGCTTCAGCAAAATGGTCAGATACTATTATTTTATCGCCTTTCATGGAAACCTTTACCTGCAAAAAGTGTGAAGATTGGACCTGACCGGAAGAACTTCTCTCAAGCACATTCTTTTTGGAAAGGCGATAAAATAATATTTTAGTGTTCTAACAAGCCCTCATCGCACATCAGCGTTCTTTTGATTCAGATATTTATGTTTTTGGATGTTTAGTTTTATGTTTTATGTTTATATTAAGGACTTTGGATATTTATTTTTACTGTTATGTTTATGTTTATTATACTGTTTTATTTATGATTTTCTTTACCGTATTTGTTCTGCACATGTAATATACATAAAATAAGTGTTATATGATATTAAAGTTGTTTTTCAGATTTCACTTACTGATTTTGCTGGAGTTTGCTAAGCGGAAGACATGAAGTTTTTTTTTTATTGTTGTAAATAGAAATTGAGACAGTTTGTATTTTTTTTTTATTATTGTTGTAAATAGAAATTGAGACAGTATCTAATTCAAATTTTTTGTTGTAATCTGTAATTTATTTATTAATTTAATTCAGATGTTTTTTATTTTTAATTTTTAATTTATTATGTTTATGTTTATTACACTCTTTAATTATGGTTTTCTTTATGATATTTGTTATGTCCGTGTAATGTAATATACACAAAATAACTGTTTTATAATTTCACTTTTATTTTTTTCCAGATTTCACGTACAACATTAATTTTTTATTTTTATTTTATATTATAGTTTAAATCTTACGTAATATTTTTTTAATATTTTTAATATTTTATTTATTATAAATATATTTAAAAGAATTTTGTGGATAATATATTTATTTTGTTAATATTGTAATAAATGACCTATTATAATTTTTGTTATTGTTATTGTTTATTAATTTATTTATAAACAATAATTATTTCTATATTATTATTATTAGCTATCATTAATCACTATTTAAGCACCCCTCTCAATCTCTTCATTCCTTCTCATGATCACTCCTCTCTCTCACTTTCTCTCTTCTATCTCAAGTTCTCTCCTCTATTCTATTTAGGTTTCACAAATTTAGCAGCTGCAACATCTGCCCTCATCTCTTATATCAATAGAAACGCCAAAAGCAATAATTTTTTTTTATAATAAAACCAAAAAAGAAATATTTTTATGTTGCGAAAAACGTAACAAACATAAAAACAACAATGGAGGAAACAAACCGATAAAGAGATTAAAAGAATCAACATAAATGATAAAAGTAACGAACTTTGATAAAAAAAACCCAAAAAATTAAATTTATACTTAACAAACAGATGAAGAGAATCTGCAGAAAAAATAAAAGCAAGCAATGTAGAAAATAAATGATAGAGAATAACCTGTTCTTCAAAAAATAAAAAGAAAAAATGAGAAAAACGTGAAACATAAGCATAACAGAGGAGAAAAACATGAGAGAGTTTTGGAGGGAATGCAGAGAGCTAGGGTTTATGAAACAGAAATGAAGAGAGTGGAAGGAATGAACCTTTATATGAACACTACGTGACTTCATGTAATAACATCATTTGTAAAAGTTTCATTAGTTCCTTCCTTCAGATTTTGCACATGGTAAAAAATAAATTAGTATTTTTTACTGAAATTTCTTTATTATTTCTTTTACTTATTTTTATTAGGTGTCATTTCTTTTTATAGAATGATTTAGTATTTTACACGGCTAGTATTTTACAAACAGGAATGCCTATGGGGTTGGATAACCTCTATTAATCTAATAATACAAATCAATTAAATAAAAAATTTCCACCAATGATTATAATCATAATCATAGTTTATATTAAGCATATTACATGAGCATTTTAACTACAAAATTATGTGAATCTTACTTTTATTTTTTAATATACAATTTTGCATACGTGCATTTGTGGAACCTAACTAATATGAACTAAACCAATACATCTTGATCGTGTTAATTAGGTTTAGATTATGCAAAAATAGTTGGAGATTCCAAATAAATCTAAAAGATTATTCTATAATTGACATTGTTCCAAATTGGACAGAAACCAACCCTGAAGTCTCATCACTTTCGAAATTCTTTCATTGATTTAAATTTACTGAACCAACCAATAGAAAGAAAATAATTAAGAACAAGTGCTGCTAGCATTTTTTTATATTAATGTTATTTATAGATTGGCTTGTGATGATTACTATCTAGAAGTATATAGGAAGCATAATCATGTGAAGTAAAATAGAAGCAAAGCAAAATGAAGAAAGGATTGTGATGCTTATAAGGGTAAATGTAAATTGTTCATTGCTCCAACTGATCACTTTACTTAAAACAGATAAGGCAATAAAAAGAAAAAGGTTTGAAGTAAAAAAGAAAAGGCATAGATCTTCTGGGTTTGGTAGGATACTGAGAGCACGAGAATTGTGAAATGGCCCTATTGTCTGGTCCAAATCCATTGCAAGAAAAGCTGAAAAATGCCCTCTTTGACACCTTAGATATCTGACTATCGAATCGTGGTCAATGCTGCAGAAGTAGAAGAGTGTCAATAAGGAACCTTAAAAGTGACTAAAGTAAATATATAATGGCTTTGCACACATTCAACAATAAAACCATGTAAAGAGACAACTTATTATGCACCCACCTCAGGCTCGGTAGGTTTGCCTTCTTCAGCTTTTATGTTGTCCTCACCTGCATGATAGCATCAGCTTCTTTAGTAGTTCCAAGTATGAGTATGTTAGTATAAACCAAACAAAAGGAAACACAATCACGCTGTCATTTGAAGACACCACTCTTGAAATTGAGACTTGGATTTTTTTAAAAAGGTGCAATTTCACTTATTAACAATATGTAAAATTTTAAAAAATTATCAAAATAATAAGTTGTGTAAATGTGACACGAATTCGGTTGGAGTCAAGTTGTACCACTTTGGCACAACTTCAGTACAAAACTGAAGTAATAGAGACACAACTTGTCCATTTTGGTAATTTTTTAAGATTTTACTAATTACCTTGTGAAATTTAATGGTAAAAATCCAGTGACTTATGACCTACGTGATAATCTCTCAGAGAGTATGCAGTTTTATTTTTCTTTCTGTTCATCCTAAATTGATTTATTTTCCTAGACAGAGTGGGAGATACTGTTGCAATGATATTGTACAAGTGCACATCAACCACTTTTTGTCTCCAAGACATCATTATTGAGCAACATATGGTACAAAATATTGTTGCTTTCCCTTGGCAAAAGTCAAATGCATCTTATATCAAGTTTCAATACCTCCATCCTCTGGCAAATCAGAGGTCCACAATGTCAGGTTGTCTCTCAACAGCTGCATGATCAAAGTGCTGTCCTTGTATGACTCTTCACTCAGGGTGTCCAATTCTGCAATTGCCTCATCAAAAGCTTGTTTAGCCAAATGGCAGGCCCTGAAAGTAGCAGTAATGACATTCAGACAAGAGCTAGCAACAAATGCAATTCAATGGATCCATACAGAATGAGAGAGCCAATAACTTTACCTTTCAGGAGAGTTCATTATCTCGTAATAAAAGACAGAGAAATTGAGTGCAAGTCCAAGACGAATTGGATGTGTTGATGGAAGATCTGTGTTTGCAGTGGCTGAAGCAGCCTAATAATTAAAACATTTGTGAAAATCAAATGAAAGTATAATGTATAATATAAATAATTTATGAACTAGTTCATTGCTGAAATACAAGAGATAAAAGATGACCTCATATCCTTTCAGTGACTGCTCAGCTGCATCTTTCCTTTCTTGGTCAATCTTGAACTCAGCAAGATACCGAAAATAATCACCTTTCCTGGACCAAAAGAAGAATAAGGAAATCAAAATATCAAAGAAAAATGTGATAACAATAAGAGATGCTGTACAGCAGAATGCAAACAAATAAATCCAGACTCGTTCATTGCATTAGAGTCCCTAGAAAGCCAATCAAGCTAAGGGTGCAGCAAACAGTTCATCAGGGACAAAAAATAGGTCATCAAATCATCATATTCATACAGATTCTAAGCTTCCTAGATTAGTCCAGGTATCTTTTTTTAGACTTAAATCAGAAAAGACAATTGTAACAAGGGAAAAAGTACTCGTAAGAATATGGCGATGAAGATAATGACTCGAAATGGGAAAGGAATTGAATTAATCAAGTGCATAACAAGGAAGTGTAGCAGCATAACTCACATCTTATAGTAGAAAACACTAGCTTCTGCTGATGCAGAAGAAGGAATCAGGTGCTTGTCTATAATAGTGAGAATGTCACCACAAATTTTAGAGAGTTCATCCTCAACTTTTTGGCGGTAACTCTTGATCAGTTTGACATTGTGCTCATTACTCTTAGCCTCTTCCTTCTGCTCAATTGAGGACATTATGCGCCAGGAGGCCCTCCGTGCACCAATGACATTTTTGTATCCCACTGACAGGAGGTTCCTTTCTTCCACAGTTAGATCAAGATCAAGTTTTGCTACTTTCTTCATACACTCAACCATTTCTGCATAATAAGTATTAAGTTTCAGAAGGATATTATTACAAAAACTAGAACAATGATCAAAACACCATCTATATGCATTTAGAAATTCAAAGTACAGATTACTGGCATGCACTATGCTCTATGCAACAGCAATTACGCTCACATAATGTAGGTTCTGAGCATAAATCAGACTTTGTCTACCCGGTTTCAAAATAAGACAAAATTAACTAAATAAATTTGAAAACAGATTAATCTTCACCTAATCAGACAAGAAGATGACACTCTAAAGGTAAAAACTGAACCGGTTTTGCCTCTTGTCATCAAAAGGGTACCAATGCAAATAGGGTTTTCAAGTACAAATAGAAAAGGACGGCATTCTATTCTGAGTTGAAAGGTCTTCCCTCATTGGCCCCCATTACAGTTTGAATATTAGGGCCCATTTGATTACCTTTCCACCTTTTGATTTTAAAATCTATTTTCTAGAATAATTTCACCCACCAATTAATTATTCATCCAAAATTTTATCACTTTATGCAAATTATTTTCAAAATAAGTGTTCTAAGAAACAAAAACAATTTTGGGAGAAGTTACTCTACTTTTTCTTTTGCATTCTCTCATTTTACCTTTCCTTCAATCCTACACTCTTTTTTATGCCTTGGACCACCCTCCACCAACTATCTGAGTAACCTTATTCAGATGCATTTTGAAAACCAAAAACAATTTCTGAAAATAAAAACCAAACACGCCCTAGTCTTTCCGCCTCTTACTTTTGTCCTATCAAATCACCATATTTAACATATGAACATCTACCACAACATAAATCAACAAAAAGTGGGGGGGTTTCACACAGGGAAAACGATCTAACCCAGAAACTGATCCATAAAATAACTGAAAACCCACATCTCAAAATCAAATCTTTCGACTCTCCATCCACATTCCCAACCCAACAGAACCACGAAACCGCTCCAAAAAAACAGATCCATACCAATGCCAGCATCAAATCACGAACCCCATCAAGGAACCATAGAAAAACAGCGAATCAAAATAATAAAAAAAGAAAAAGAGAAAGAAAATCTCAGATTAAAAGCAAAGGGTGCAAAGACCTTCGTATCTCTCAGCCTGCTCGGCAAGTTTGGCCAAGTAAACCTGTGTGTCTCTCTCTTTCTCGGCAGCCATGGTGGTAGAGAGAGATCAGAAAGCGAGGAAAAGGACAAACACAGAAAAGGGGGCAAAGAAGAAGAAGGAGAAGAAGAAGAAGAGGGGAATGTTGGGTGATGCAAGGAAGAAGAAAAAAGAAGATGGAGATGTTATATAGTGGTTTTGGATGGAGCATGTTGTGGGGGTCAAAGGGAGACCGAAATCTCAACCGTTGGATCTCGTTGTTTGAAAGAGAAACCGCGCAAATCGTGAATGACTCACAGAGAAGATGCTTATCTGTGATTTTTGCTTATTATTTCATCTACCACTACTATGCACTTTCACTTTTCACTTCTAATTTTTTTTCATATTCTTTTTTTATCAATTTCATATCATTGCACTCTTTAATCTTTTCAGGCAAAATTCAATAAATGTCATAAATTTCTTTGTTGTAATAAAACAGTATCACAAATATAAATTAATTAGATTACTAAATGTTAATAATGACACATAAGTAAAACTATTCAAGTGATAAATTTGTTTATTTGAGTAATGTTTTTGGTTTTCTCTCTTTTACTCTTTTACCAACAATCCTCTTTTTTAGTATGAATTATAGTTTTACTCCATTTCACTTCTAATTCAGACAAAAAAAAAAATCATTATGAGATAGTGGGATCATCAAAATTAATGATCTTCAATGTAAATTTTGCATTATATTTTTGTATGATATACTATTTATGTATATGGATATGCGGATATTTTGTGAGGAAATGCAAGAAAATAAAATAATTCTCTCCTCGCATGTGAAGGAAGAAATGCATCGAAAGTCATATGAATGTCTTCTAGAATATCATATTACCCTTAACTTTTCTATGTCAAAACCCATGATGTTTTAAGAGCATTGTTTGATGGTGTTTTTTAATAAGCTTTGTTGAAGCATGGTGCATTAAGATCTAGTAATCAATTGTCCTTACCCACAAATTGATCACATTAGAGAAAAGAAAAGATACCATTTGTAAGTTATTTAAATGATCAAGATTATAAGTTATTTTTT
Organism: Phaseolus vulgaris; assembly: GCF_000499845.2. NCBI lineage: Eukaryota > Viridiplantae > Streptophyta > Magnoliopsida > Fabales > Fabaceae > Phaseolus > Phaseolus vulgaris. The sequence goes on from NC_023757.2 coordinate 4,977,846, forward strand.
AAAAGATAATTGATTATTCATACGTTATAATTGATTATTTTTTAAAGTATAATTTATTATCTTTGTCATAATTAATTATGTGTTTTTTTTAAAGTAATCAGTTATTCCTATATCATAATTGATTGATAATCAGTTATGAGTCTAAGTGATATTAAATGTTACTGTTTCGAATAAAAATTATTGTACAACTTTATTGAATGAACATATTAAATCTATTTAAAAATAAAAATTATGAACCTCAATATCAATACACATTTTAATAATGTTCATGAAAGAATTCTGTCTTGTAACATCAAATTAACGACTTTTGTAATTTAAATGATACATATTTTATTATACGATTATTATTATTTTCTAGGATATTATTATAATATTATATATTTTTTCTATTCATATTTTAATTACAAACAACTAATTAATATATATATATATATATTAATTTTAAACACAAGACAAATTAATAATCTTAAATTTTATTAATTAAAAAATAATAATTAATCAAATCATAACTTTCATAATTTTTTTTTTCACCGTCACTTTATTTACTTTAATTCAAATAATTTAATTTTTCTCATATTTACTTCCTATTTTAAACAAAATATTAGAAAAAGTGTTGTTAATATCTTTTTACTTATCTGTTACACTAATAATTACCTCAAAAGTCATGTTAAGTATTATTTTATGATTTATTGATAAGATATACTTATAGTATGTCTGTACCTATATATATATATATAAATATCTATATTTCTTTTAAATAAAACATATATAATAATAAAAATAAAAAATCTGATAAACTGTCACAAATAATTAAAATAAATTATAAATTTATACTTATAATATAAATATACGAATAATGATATTATTTATTCAAATTTTAATATTAATATATATATATATATAAATAATAAAAATGAAAAAAACGAATACTAAGTGAAGAATAATATGCATAAGGAATTGTTATTTCTAACATTAACCTCAACATTTGCTTTACTCAGTAAATGTTAAGTCCCACACACATACCACAAATCAAATGCTTCTTCTCCGGCGAACCGCCATGCTAACATTCTCAAACCCCTTCTCCCTCCAACTCCTCCGCCGCCTTCACCACCACCCCATTTCTCCGGTGAACCCGGACCACCTCCTCCGAGTCTGCACCGTCCTCTACCAGCAGCAGAACTCGACCGAGTCACGATTCACCTCCAAACTCGTATCGTGCGAGTTCGAACTCACCCACGAGTTCTTCCTTCAAGTATGCAACAAATTCCCGTATTCATGGCGTCCCGTTTACCGCTTCTTCCTCTACACAGAGTCCCAGCCTGGCTTCAAGCACACCACCGTCTCCACCAACAAGATGCTCGACGTCGTAGGCAAGTCTCGCAACATCGACCTTTTCTGGGAACTCCTCAACGACGTGGCGTGTCGTCGTCTCGTTAACGACAAGACCTTCGTGATCGCGTTGAGGATTTTGGGGGGTGCAAGGGAGCTCAAGAAGTGCGTGGAGTTTTTCCACTTGATGAATTCCAATGGGTGTGAATACAAGTTGGGGACTTTGAACAATGTGGTTGAGGCAATGTGTAAGTGCAAGCTTGTTGAGGAGGCAAAGTTTGTTGTTTTCAAGTTGCGGGAGTTCGTTAGGCCTGATGGGGTGACTTACAAGTGGTTGGTTGGAGGGTACTGTGATAAGGGTGATTTGGTTGAGGCTTCAAAAATTTGGAATTTGATGGAGGATGAGGGGTTTGAGCCTGATATGGATGCTGTTGAGAAAATGATGGAGGCCTTTTTTAAGGTGAATCAGTATGGTGAGGCTCTGAGGCTCTTTGAGACAATGAGGTTCAAGAGGATGGATGAACTTGGGGTTTCAACTTATGGGCTAGTGATTAGGTGGTTGTGTAAGAAGGGGATGATGGCACAGGCGCATGAGGTGTTTGAGGAAATGCGCCAGAGGGGTGTTCGAGTTGATAACTCCACTCTGGGGCATATTGTGTATGGACTTATGACTAGGCGTAGGGTTAGAGAGGCTTATCAAGTTGTTGAGGGGATTGAGGAGCCGGATTTGAGCGTGTATCATGGGTTGATGAAGGGGCTTTTGAGGCTGAGAAGGGCGAGTGAGGCGACGCAGGTGTTTAGGGAGATGTTAAGGAGAGGTTGCGAGCCGAATATGCACACATACATAATGCTGCTGCAAGGGCATTTGGGGAGGAGGGGGAGGAAGGGGTCTGATCCGCTTGTTAATTTTGACACTATTTTTGTTGGGGGTATGGTGAAGGCAGGGAAGTCACGGGAAGCTACTAAGTATGTGGAGAGGGTTATGAACAGAGGAATGGAGGTGCCAAGATTTGATTATAACAAGTTTTTGTACTACTTTTCAAACGAGGAAGGTGTGTGTATGTTTGAGGAGGTGGCCAAAAAGTTGAGAGAGGTGGGGCTGTTTGATTTGGCAGACATACTTGAGAGTTATGGGCAGAAAATGGCTACTAGAGATAGGAGAAAAAACAGAAGTCCAACTGCTGCAGATACTAAGGACTGATATCAGATACTGATTATCAGGCTGTGTAAATCTATGGACTACGTAAATCTATGTAAAAAGACACAAGTTTATTACAAATGAAGCAGGAGAGTGATGAAATGTCCAAATTTTTAAGCTTTGCAACAGTGGAGAAATCTGTCCTGCAAGGAGCACATGATTCAGGTATACATGCTGTTAAATATTACATATCATCGGTTTTCCAGTTTCAGGTACAAACACTAGCCTCCCCCAATTATTTGTAGGTTTATATGAATACATTCATAAATAATGGATTAGGATGAGAATGTGCCATTTACTGTTACTGAGGATTTTTTGCATACTTTCATTTGTAGTTATGTTTATTTATTTGTTTTTGGAAAAAAGAGAATGAGGGTAGAAAGGCATCTAGTACATTCATGTTTCCAAGATAATCCAACCCTAAAAGATCACTGCAATAGTGCAGGTCTATTGTTTTGTGATTATGTCGGTCATGCTTCACTAATTTTAAGGATTGGACAGCATATACTGTGCTGGATTCATAATTTTGTACTTAAAATGATTAATAACAGGTCCTTTTGTTTACTCCACTTCTCTTGGGGTTGATCTATTTTCCACTCCATTATGTCTTGCTCTTTTGGTGAGCTAATTTTGGAAGTTCATCTTCTGCTTTGAGTTATGTTGAGGAGCAGAATAAGGAAGGGAGTGGAAGATTCTAGCAATCCACCCTCTCAAATTACATTTGGTTAATCATTTCAAAGTTATTTAGTAAAACATTCCATATGCTCATGTATGCTTGAGAGTGATGGTATGAAACCTTGTTTTCAATTTAATATATGGATATTTTCTTTTCTGAATTTGTTGTACACGTCTAATTTTTCTTTATAAAATTATAGATGATGACCAAGCTAGTCTCTTAAGAAATTTAAGACCCCAATTTGCTTTTGTTTGATCTGAACTTCTATGTATACAACTCAGTTTGAAGTGTTTTTGTGATTTAGAATTATTATACCTTAAGAAAGTTGAACTACTTTTGTTATAGCAAGCTTATGCATTGTAAAGGAAGTATAATTTTAGAATGAATTAGATTGACGGAAGTTAATATCAAAGTTTGGAGGTAACATCAATTTTGATAAGTTAATTGTGTTTTTTACCAAACGGGTAATTTTTTTATTTAAATTTACCCAAAAAGTTATTTTTTTTTTAAATTACACAAATGTGTAACTAGTAAACATTGAAATTTAGACTAAAAAGGAAGAATCATGTTTTGAGATTACGATCTTCAATTTTTTTAGTCATCACACGTTGTGTTTTAAATATATGATTCACTTTATTTTTATTATTAATATAATCATGCTTTTAATATATGATTTCTCTTTATTTAATTTTTTATATTTAAATTTTAATTAATTAATGAAATTGTTAAAAATATTTTAAAAAAATATGTTTATAAAAAGGAATAAATTTTAAAATTTTAAAATTAGAAAATGGAAGTCTTCAAGTACGACTTCCTTAAAAGTGAAACAAAATCATGATTTCAAATTACGACTTTTAATTAAACATAAGAGTTTTTAAAGTACGATTTCTTCCTAAAGTGGTGCTTACAAATCAAATCAAAACTGCACAGGTTTAGTAAACAAATTAGTGACAGTTAAAATTATATGCATGTTAGTGAGAAAGTGTGATGTGAAAATAGTAGATATTTTGAAGATGAGATGATGTATCAGTTCATTTCTTAAAAGCCAGCAAAAATTGATTTAGTTGATAAGAATGGTGTGCATATTTTATAAGAATGAGTCCGAATTTCACTTTCGACATCTATTGTTTTATTAAGCTTCAATTAACCCAAACTCTTTACTGATAAAAAAATCTTTTCATAAGCACTCACTGTTATTTAATATGTGCAGAAGTGTTTTTTCTGATAAGCATATTACTACAACAAACATCTAAAATAGTCTTTAAAATTAGTCATTTTCATTATTTTCTCAATCTTCAGTTAATCTTAATTTAGGTGAGACAAGTCATTTATTTTAAATTCATAGCTCATTTAGTAACATTAAATATGAAAGTAAATGATTTCTGCAAAGGTAGAGAAACTGAGCATGGATTTACAGAAGTTAACAGTTATGAATAAATAAAAATGCTCTGCATATGCTGCAACCTCAAAATCATTTTTAAATTTCGTGGCCATTCATATTCTCATAAAAATCATTGGGATTGTTTAACAAGAAGCCATTCACGTCCAATGATAAAAAAGATCATTAGGGAAAAAATTGCTAACAAGATATAAATGAATGAATTAATGCAAACACATCAGACAAAAAACAATGAAATGGAGCTAAGTTCAATGTGAACCTTGACAATTCTTCCACATTTCTCCGACCAAATTGCACAAAAATATAGAAAAACGTCAGGGCTCCAAGCAGTATATACAACATGCCCTACAGAACAATTCACTCCCTGAAATTGAAATAGCAACCAAAAATTGCATTTTAGTGTGCAGACAAAGTGGCAGTTCCAAAAGTACCAGTGTTTCTTGCAGAGTAACAATTATCACGGATGTTTAGATTCCAACTCTCCACACACAATTAATGAAGCAATATAACGAAGCTTAGTTTGACAAATACATTTACACTGGTACTAGTATACAAAAGAATCCATATCAAGACCTATGCAGATTCCATGATTCCATGTCCTACATCACCAACACTAGAGTTTTACAGCATCTGATGATTTTTAATTTTATGTAGAATTAAATGCCACCATCACTAAGTGCAATAGAAGTTAAGAAGAATTACCAGAGCAAAACATGAGTTCATCCGCCAGGGTGAGCATAATGTGGCAAATCCAGTCATTTTTTCAGAAATGGTTTCTGGCAAACAAGAAGTCGCTGGTCACTTCCATTCTGAAGATCAATTACCCTTGCTTCCCAACGTACTTGTGCAGTGAGTGCGCGTGCCATCTCTATAGTTCGCTTGTCATCAGAAAGAATGACCCATCCCTACCAAGCCATGTAATATATCATGTCAATAAAGAATTCAAAACTGTGTATCACCCTTGCTTCATAGTAAAACATTGTGCCTATGGGGTCCTAGTAACTCAAGTTACCACATTGATCGTTCAAAATAGTTATGACAAAAAACACAAGGGAGACAGTGATACCTCTGGACGCAGTATTCTGTCCATCTCTAAGAATAGGTTCATCATGCTGCATCTCTCTGAAGTGATATGAGAAAGAAGTCCACTCCCGTGAAGCATATCATACGTCCGGGGGTACGTAGGGAAAGGTTCACACCTAAAGATCGATCACCAGATCACATATACGAAACCATTTATTTCACTAGTGCACTTACTGTCAAATTCAACTCAAACTCTTACAAGAAAGTTAAGATGCAAAATCAAGAATAATTTTTAAACCCCCGCAACTAACAAAGTTTTTTACTAGGACTCAGATGATCTGAAGAAATTAACATTTTTTATTTTTTTAAATGTTCACACTTTAGAACTTACTTTTCATTATTTAAATATGATTTGTTGTAGTTTGGTAGAACTAATGTATTATCACACTTTATCATTGTTCTTGCTTGTTTGCTTTATAACAGAGTTAAAATGCTAAATCATTGTTGTATTAAAAGTATTATGTAATGTGTAATGTCATTAATAGTTTTTTTAAATATTATTTATTATATTTCAGTCGAGTCTAGCAACCCCCACATGTTTATGTAGACTATTGAGTTTGACAACCTTCCTCTCCACAACTTGCCTAGGCCAAGAACAAAAAGCAACTTACCAGTCATGCATAACACCAACAAAACCTTTATCTAGTATAAGAGGAAGTGAATTAGACACTGTAGCAGGAACAACATTCATGACCCAAACTGATTTTTTCTCTTCCAGAAGGGCAGTGTTCAACCCCCCATATTGAGTACTCATGTCCATTACATTACGAATCATGTTAAATGGAGGTAATGGATCTTCATCTCCCGGTCTCTTTGGATGATCGGAGAAAATTAGAGGTGTAAGCAAAGACCAATAGTTCTTGAGAGTTGATCTCCAGAATTTTAAGTCTTCAAAATAATCTTCAGACTGAACTCCTGCTACAGTAGAGAGATGTCAATGAAAAGGCAAAGCAGTAGCACGGAAGGGGTTGCAACAAAATCATCTGAAAGCATTTACAAACAATACTTTCCATTAATTTTAAGTTCCGCAGAGCTTAAATCCGATCCAGAGGATCTATTCTGTATTGGAATCCAGCGCTTGCTAGAGGTCCCACTTATACATGGTTGAAGAGGCCGATAATATGATTGAACATCATCATATTCTTTGCATAATGGTATAGCATGCTTCTTTCTGCAGTGTAAGGGAACATGTCACTAAAAGAATTATGGCAGCAGACTACTTCAAGAGACCCATAGAACAAGCCTTTACAGAGCTAATGGTAGTTGGTATTAGTAATCTTAAATAAACATTCTATAGTTAATATTATCAACTATCTTTACCGAGATGCATAGCAATTGATGTCAGCAGTTTTCTTCCAGATGAATGTCTCATCTTGCTGAGCTAGAAGAGTCCAACAGAGTTGCTGGGTCAGTTCTTCCATTGGCTTCAACATATTCCTCCTTTTCATTTTTGATGAACTTTCCTGTGTCTTGCTTGGGGTCGAGGTTAACACAAAGTATCCTCCAGGTTTAAGAACACGGTCAATTTCTATGAGGAAAATTCCATCTGTTGAACAAGTCAATGTTAGAGCAAAAATAAAGATAGAAATTCATAAAGACAAAAATCCCCAGAGAAGTCTAATACTCAGGAAGCAAAGACAACTCACTAGTTCACATTAGCAGTAACATAATGGAATTACCTTTTTCATCCCAAAAGATGCCACATTGAGCACAGTGAACTATGTCATATGATAATGAAGTAAATGGAAGTTGTCTTGCAACAAAGTTGCCAATCACAGCAGGAAGGCCCCTCTCAAGGGCCAACTGAACCTGGCTACCTGTTGCCTCATATGCAGCAACGCAAACTGTCCTTATATTCAGTGATGCCAAATGAGCTGCAAAGCTACCAAATCCACAAGTAATGTCTAGTATAGTGCGAACCTGCAATAAAGTGATCAATATAGAGCAGCCATATCTATTATGCAACAAAGACATAAAAATTCGTAATGAGAATCAAATAGAGACTTTACTACACACTATATCATTTTCCCCCAAAACCAGCTTTGTCAAACATTATGATCCCCAAAGGAGAAGAACTTGTGAGTGAGGATAAATGGAAGACTTACACCAGCTTGAGGAAACTCTTTGTCACTTCCCAAGCCAATCATCTGTGCAAGTTGACGAGAGTAATCTTTCACACGGTCATCCTCCGGGTGGAAAGCAATTTGGTTCTCTTCTAGAAGCATTAACCTAGATAATTTATTGCAAATTTATAGAAATAGAAAAACCTTAATAATAATATATTAACAAACTCCTTGCAAAAGTTGCAGTGCTTTTCTTGAAGCAGTCCATTGTTATAGTCAAAACACTATTTTAGCCAAAAGAGGTTCCATTTCACTCTAGTAATTGGCATAGAGAAAGAAGTACCTTTTGGTCATACTTCCAGATGAAAGAAATTGGTTTTTGGTTATCTTTACATTTCCACTCCATATAACATCCCTGCCAGTTGGCCATTGGAAGGGAATTTTATATTCCTTAGGAGGACGAACCAAACACCTTTCTGCTTCAACTAACAGTTCACAGTGCCTATCAAACTCTTCTCCTTCTTTAAACCCAGATAACAAATTGGCTGAAACATTGTAACAAGGCACAAAATTCTCTCTTTCCTTGCCACAGAGGTCAAATTCTCTTTGTCTAGAGATACCCCTTGCCACAGACCTTAGCTCTAAATAATCAACCGCCGCTTGTTCCTTAACCCTCCTATAGTTTGTGTATATGAGAGACACCGGAACATGAGGTGCCAGATCAACAATATTAGAAGAAGACGAACCTAGAACAAAAATCAGCAGAAGCAAGCTGATCAGGCACAAGAATAACCAGTTCACAGGGGATTTATGGCCAATGATGATGGATAACTTATTGAACCACGAGCTTCTCATGTCCAAATCCTTTAGCTTCCTTTGACAAACAGATTCAAAACCCACACCAAATGCCACCAACCCAGAATTCCAAGAGCAGCAAGCAAAGGGAAAAACCACAACCTATCATAACATAACACAGGATTCTATGAAACCCTCACTATCCCTCAAAGCATTGAAACAATAGCTCACACTCCTTCCCCAATAACGCAGGAATGCCAAAGGATTCATCAAAACCCCAAATATGGTGCAAAAAGAAGTGCTCAAATTTCTCAATTCAAATTCCCAATTCTGAATCAAACCCAATACTTACACAACCAATCAGATCACCTGCAACACAAATTCAAAAGGATACATAAAAGAACAATTCATAAAACAAAACAAAAATTGACAACTAACACCGATCAGATCAAAGCTAATAAATTAAGTGCAGAAGAACAAGGGAAATGGAGAATTAGGGTTTGGTTGGTACCAAAGAATTGAGTTAGTTAAGAAGAGAGTGAGATTGATAAAGCAATTTGAGGGAATTAAGTTGAATTTTGTTGTGATGTGATGTTGGTGGTTTTTGCATTTATATAAATGGCAAGTATCATTGATAGAACAGATCATCACATTAAAAAATAAAACAAGCATTCATAAATGTGTTGGGAAACGAAAGCGAATAAGAATAATTGCTCTTTAATGATTGTTTCTTCCCACTACGCACCTTCAACTTTAGGAAACATATATATCATGTTTCTTATATTTTCTTAACCTCACGTATATAGTTTCTTACCCATCCAAAAATATTACTTTCAAAATAGAGTCTATCTAATAATTGATTATCACTTGAATAATAAATTAGATTTTACTTGTTCAATTTTTAGATTAAAAAAACAAAATAATTGAATAATTTTGAATATAATTGATTATCTCACATTTATTGAAATAATAAAATATTTCGTAGGGAGATTGGCTTAAAGAACTATTCAAGGGCTTGGTCTTTTCTTTTCCTTTGGGTTGCTAGGGTTTCATGGGAATCCTTCAGACCTCAATCTCAGGTGAATGCCAAATGAGAAGGTACTTGCAGTAAATACTCCAACGTTCAAGTAGGTAAAAATGGTATTCAGCATTCGGAGTGTAGAGTGATAATGACATACCTTTGCTTTTTAAAGTATTAACTCTATACATTTTACACATCTTACATGGTAAAAATATGAAAATCTACGAAAAAAGTTTTAATGTGTACAATATTAAAATCAAGTTAAAAAATTTCACTACTTATTTTAATACACTAATCCATACTTCAAACTTTTTACAAAAGTATAATTTGTTTTCATCAATTACGAATATTTTTTTTTCAATTTTTTTTAACAAAATTGACAAAATCGTATGGATGAAGTGAAACTTTTACGTAAAATCTTTTTCGACTTAAAAAATACAACTTTCATTTTAAAATCGTCCGTATAATATACGATTTACCTATTTCATAAATTTCTTTTACCCAAAATCATAACTAACGATAGAAATTACATTTTAGTAAAAAAATCTCAAACCTCACTCCTTATTTTAATATAATAATCCTGTTTTAATGATTAATTTTTGAAGAGTTTTACTAATCATTTTTAATGTGTTTTTAATTGTTTTTTTTTTTCAAAATTCAAATTTAAAACTATACCTAAGATATAAGTTTACTACTACTTCAACTAACAACTTATGAAAATTTTAAAATATATAATATACTGCGAAATTAGCTTGCAATATATCTACTCATTATTACTTGATTCGATATTAAAGAATATATTGTTAAAAAATTATTTCAGTGATACCAAATACTGTAATTAGTGCTTAAATAGTTTAAGTTTACAATTATTTTTAAAATAAAATTTTAATCACCATATTTTTATCATGAATTAAAATAATTATTTAACATTTTTCCATCTAAACCAATAAATTAATTTAATCTTTCTATTTTAATATAGTTTTAAGTGAATTACTTATTACATATATCTTTTCCATTTTATTATTATTACGTTTTCTTTCTTATTATAAATATTTTGTTCTCTTTATATTAATTAAATTAAGGATATAATATAAAAAATAAGTAATTTTAGAATTTAAGAAATAATAAATAAAAAGATTAAAAAAATGAGAATTAAAAAAGAACTGAAGAGTGTACATGTCAGCGAAACGGACGGCTAAAAATGAGGGATTACGTGTACATGTTGGCCCATTTAGGGACAATTCACTTTTTTATGCACATTACTTTTCATCTCTTTATATTTCACCCATTTTCTTTTATTTTCATCTACTAAAAAAATATGAATCACACATTAAGAAATGGTAATTTCTTTATAAAAAAAATAAAATATAAACAGATATAATTGATATTTTATAAGATAAAATTTATTTATAAAAAACTAAATAGTAAAACATTATATAGTTTTTTAAATTTTATTTTAATTTATATATAAAAAATTTATTGTAAATACAAAAATCTTATATATCATAGTTAACACTAAATTTTGAAATTTGTGTTGGTTATTATAATTTATTATTTTTAGTTCTTTTATTCAATCATTGTTAATATTTTGATATATCTAATTATTTAATTGAAATATACGATTTTACGTAGAATTATCGTGTATACTTTTGTTTTAATTTTAGAATGTCATCATATTTTGATGGACAACGTCTAACAATAAAATCGTTGTATATTAACTATCGTAAATAAATTTTTCTACATTAGTGTAAATTGATAAATAGAAATTAGTTTTTGAATAAGAGTTAAGAATAATTATATTATTATAATAAATTTTTAAAATGGAAGTGAAGTTAATTGAAATATTAATGATCTTGAATAAATTAAACAATTAAATTTGAAGAATGAAGATTTAGTATCTATAGTGTGTGAGTCTATGTTTTGTATGAGTATGTTTCTCTTCTTAGCGAGTTGAATATTTTAGTCAATCTATTGAAATTACTTAAAATCCAAAATCATTCTAAGAAGTATTTTTAATTTGTTAGAACTAATTATTAATAGACTGAAAATTTGTGTGCTTTTAGAAGGTTGTTTGTCTGTTACGTTTTAAGAGATTGAACATGCGAATAATATATTATTTTTACTTTAAGTGAAATCAAAATATTAAATTTGAAAAAACAAATTATATAATTGTATTTTTTTTCGAGTATCTAAATTGAAATTTTGAAATCCAATTCAAGTAGACACTTAAAATTTTTCAAGAGAGTTTATCTTCTATGTGAAACTATTTTCTTAGAGTAATTATTGGAGTTTATTTGGATCATACATTCTTGACTAAGGGAGATTTCTTGAATATGAGAATCTTGTTGTTTTTGCATTGATTCAAGTGTGATTGTTACTTGTATTTAATTAAAAAGTTAAGACGTACAAGAAATATTCAAAGCAAGACTTTCCTTTGGGAACGTCTAATACCAAAATGATGAAATGCAAATTCAAGCTTCAACGATCATCTTTCAAAGGTCATATAAGGAGCTAGAAGTTGAAGACCGTGATATAGAAAAGAACAACAAGAGATACAAGAAATACAAGAACAAAAAAGAAAGTAGTTTTGTATATTTGTTGAATATAGAACGTCTAGTAAGTGGGGTTGTGAGCTATCTATTGTAAATTCTTCAATTTGTGAAGTATACCCAATGAGATTTGATTGTTCTCTCTTTTGATAATGTTTTTTCATATCTTGAGAGGTTCTAGTCTTATGAGAGATTAAGACTAATATAAAGGTGTATAATATTTATACTTGGAGAGATGCAAAATACTTGTACTTAAAGAGGTGTAAAATAATATCTATACCTGAAAAGGTGAAAAATACTTGTACTTGAAGAAGTGTAGAATACTTATTTATGGAAAGGTGTTGAAACTCGTTGTAACCAAAGTGTTTTTATTAGCGAAAATTCTTAAGTTGTTTGCTTAAGACATAGAGCCAAATGTTCCTACAATAGGTTCAGGGATTAGTTCGTAAGAGGACTTTGAGGAAAAATCTGAGGAAAACTCATGGAATTCGAAGGACAAGCTATCAACAAGCTATCCTTGTTCAAGGGAGAGAGAAGTATGATCTCTAGAAGCTAAGGATGCATGTCTTCCTAGAATACAACAATGTTGACCTTCTGAACTTCATCAAGAAAGTCATGTCTTCTTTACTTGACTCCTCTAGAGATCTAATATTAGAGGAATCTTGGAATGAGGAGCAAAAAGCCTTGTACCAACTTAATGTCAAAGCTAGACACATCCTGCCATACACCTTGTCTAAAACAGAAATTTGTAAGATCTATGCTATGTTTAACACCAAGGAAATGTGGAGGATGCTAGCACCGTCTCATGAAGGCTCAAATGAGATAAAGAGAAATAAACTTACCACTTACCTTGCTCAAGACTCAATACGAGATGTTTACCATGGAGGAGAATAAGACTATACAATTCATGATAACACAACTTCAGACCAGTTTTGCTAGAAAAAGGGAATACTTATGCAGGTAGGGGGAGTGTGTGGAAAGTTATTAAGAGTAGGAAAATAATGGTAGAAGGTGGGTAATATGGAGTTTTAGTTAGAACAACATACTCAAAATACACATCATAAGTTTTGACAAGGTTGTCACAAATGCTTGGCTTATTGAACACATTGTGAAACCATGCAACTGTAAATGCTCAATTTGAGTTGTTTTTTAGACCTTATTTGACTCATATAAGCTAGATTTACTTAGCTCATATCAACACAAGAGAGTTTTACATCTTCGACCAAACACCTTCAAAAAAGTTCCATGCCTATACTAGAATGAAAGCTATTATTACAGTAGGATGATATCTCTTGGATGTTGGAATAATATATAGAAAATTCCATAAATGTTGAAACTAGGAATATATCATCACATATTTATGAGTTTGATTTGTTGTGTAATAATATATCCATGAAATTAAGAATAGAGCATAGTGTGTTGCTAAAGATTTATAGTAAAAAGAAAAATTGACATTTAAGAGGGGAGAGAGAGAGAGAGAGAGAAAGCAAAGAAAAGGAATTAGAAAATTCAGAATTATCTCGACACATTTTTAGGGACCACTTCTTACATTGATTCACACTCAGTAAAAAATGAATCAATTTAATTAATAATATTAAATTTCTGTATAATTGTAGTATTTTTCTAAATTACTCAAGCAATTAAATGTATAAAAAAAAAATAATTGAAGAAAAATTTTAATTTGTAAAACTAAATTCCTTAATTCCACAATCATTGCAAAGAAAAGAGATTCTATTCAATTCAAAGAAAATTAAAAAAGTTTTATTAAAAAATAAGTAAAAAACATCACAAAACAATATCTTATAATAAAGGATGGAAGGAGTATTAATCATCATCTATTTGTCAAAAATCTATGAATAGAGCAAGATGGTAATTCAGAAATTGGCCAATGATTTCAAACACATTGTGATTTGGTTGAAACACAAAATCATTCACCAAATCATTGATTATTGAACATAGCTTTACACGGTTGCACGATCTCTAAAAGAGTTAATAAGAATATCTTCTTTCAGATTATGGCCTGTCATTCACAAAGAAGAAGAAAATGAGTATGTTAACAAGGTGAAGAGGGTCTATTCTCATCCGAAATTTGTGCTAAAACAAGAAGAGTTCATCATGTTACCGATAAATACTATCTTATTTATGCGTTTCTCTTCCTTTTTCCACTTGCGAGATGGAACAATCTCATACAGTTCCCTCACTGCCTGCAAGATTATCATGAATAAATGGTTTTGAAATAATACAGAATAAATAAATAGAAGAACCTATCAATAAGACAATGCAACTCCTTTGCATTCATCTCAATCAAATAGCATATACAAATCCATGAGGATATTAAATAGATTAACTTATCAAATCTTCAGAAGCAGTTTATGAATGATAAAAAACCCTTTAATCAGGTTAGGATCTGGTGTTTCAAATCCTGATGCTTGCAAGAGGTAAATAGACAATAAATAATAAGGAACTAAAATCAATCTACACTAGAAGTTAGTGTGTAGTATGAATCTGTTAAGGTCTGAATTTCCAATATCCTTTGTAATGGATGGAACACCCATTGACTAAAAGCAAGAACCAAAAGAATTAAAAGGGTTTTTAAAAGATTAATCATGGAGCTGAAAGCTAAAGACTTGAAGAACCCAATGAGCCCAATGCTTTACATTCAAGATGCATCTGTGGACTAGAGTTTATTTGGGTGGATCTTTTGGGCTAAATAATTAGTTAGGACCAAATTTCATATTATTTTTGTTGGAATAAGTTTAGGTGTCTTCTGATATTTTCTTGGCCAGGATTAAGTGTTTGTTTTTAACTTCCTTAGCCATTATGATAGTTAGTGGGAAATAATTCTGGTTGGAAATAAATGCTTAGTGGAGAGAGTAATTGTTAATAAGGTAGGTTATTTTAAGCAACAAATAGGAACCTCTTGAAAGTTTCCAAGGCAGAGAATTTGGCAGATTATTCTTCAAGGAGATCCTTGTTTCCATGTCATAGTGCCAGCACAATATTTAATTGCTGCAGAATATACAATCTAGGGATTGAAGGTAGGTGGCATCATAGACTGGTAGTTGATCACAAAGTTTACTTGCCAGTTTAGCATATGGAGGTGATGATGTTTTATATACTAAATACTATTATCAAACAGTGATAGTGATTGAAATGGTACACTGAATAATAAGATATAAACAAAATTTTAAATATCCAACCACACAGAACAACATGAATAAAGCGACCAAAGTCTTACACATTGTAGCAGCACAAGGAAACAAACATGTGGAAAATTTAAATCGTGTTAAGTGTAATTTACCTGCAAAGTATGCAGTTCATCAGAATTTTGAACACTTAACACTCCTTTGCAACGGTATACATCCATATCATATTTCTTCTCCCAGAGAATCTCCTCAAGCCATATTCGAGTCTATCATGGTTGTAAACAATATATAAATAGAAGACAAGACAGATAATGGTCTATACAAAACACTGTTATGAGTTCAAGAAATTTTGTTGACTGTTATGTATTACAGGAAGTAGGAAACAATGAATAGATAAGATTAAAGAGTGCAGCAATTTTATGCCATGAAGAAATCAAAGATTTTGGCTCTGGTGGAGCCAGTGGAAAAATAGTGGAAAAATAATGGAAACATAATTCAACATATTTTGAACAAATAAATGCACAACTTTCCTATCTTTTTGAGAGAGATTTTAAAAACAAGTGACTATTTTAAAACCGTGTGTGGACGCATCTAGTACAAAAGATAACTTTACAAAGATGAGAGGAGCAAATATTGACCATACACAACTATACATGGATGGTTGAGATTAAAGGTTGAAGTCAGATGATCATCCCAAAATATCACATGCTTTTTATATTTTACACTTAATCATTCATGTTAAGATTTAATGGCCAATAAAGAAGGAAACATTGTTCTAATCAGTTTTCCACTTTTTCCCCTATACTAAATTTGTTTTTGGTTCAGTTTATTTTGAAGAAATAATCACTTAACCTTGCTAGCTTTATGAGTGAACTTTGGTCACAAACAAGCACAAAGCAACCAGTAGCTCTTGAATAAACTACAATGATACACAACTAGAAGCTGTAGAGAAAGGGAAAACTATATACATGGGGGTGTGAGCGGATGTATTTAGTGAAAAAACTACTTTTACAAAGGAGGAGCAAATCTTTGTCATACAAACTATACATGAATGATTGAGATTAATAGTTAAAGTCACATGATCATCCTAAATGTTCTTTATATTTTAAATTTGATCATTCATATGATAAAATCTAATGGTCAATATTTGTGCCTCTTACAGAAATACCTTTCTCATTTGATTCGTCACATTATGTATATACCTTATCAATATCAATCATCTCTGCCCCAGAAATGCATATGGTTCTCACACCACTATCATGAAGCTTTTTGGTAGACAAAGAACGACTCTCTTCTAACAAAGTCTCTAAATGTGTGACACGCTAAAAAAGAAAAATAGCAAAGGTAAGTAGTAGTCACATGGAGTGGGAAGAAAAACTAAGCATAAAGAGCAAAAATATGTATTATTAACTGCGGTATCGTAAGCTTGGCGGTTCAGTATCTTAGACAAGTCAACTTGACACTGGACCGAATGTATTATCTCTGCAAGAGAGTTGATGTTATGTATTTCCTCCTCAAGTTTCTCCAGAGCTCCAGAGCTCTCTGCAGATACCAAATCAACCTTGTTAAGAATTATAATGTCCTGAAACAAGTAGCAAAAATTATCAGCTCTTCAATGCCTGATTCCACTAAATGCTTGAGCTAGATATATTACACCAATACCTGACCTAAATTATTAATATAAAAGGGGTACAAGATCAGTATTATACATAACAATTACTTAAGAGTCCCAAATGAAATATATTTTGTAATGTCTCCTCCTATAATCCTCCCCTCCCATCAATCTTTGAAATTCTGGCAGGTACTATGGGAAAACGAAAAATATGATATCAATAAGCACTAATAATCCAATATCCAGTCAATATAATAAACAATTACCGCAAATGCTATCTGAAAATATGCTTCAGGAAATGAAGATGAGCCACGGTGCTCATCAAGCTGGAAGCGCAAATTTTTAGCATCCACCACCTAGTTGAGAAGAAACTCGATCAAAAAGAGGCCATGATTCACAAGCCATGTTTTTATATATACCAAGGAAAGAATAACATCTATCATTATATAAGTGGAATGGAAGAGCCACAGACACAAAACAATGACAATTTTGCTGGAGGTGACAATAATGAAAAGAACTTTGTTTCATTTGACATGGAATGAAATCAAACAACTATAAGCATGTCTATAAATTAGAGCATGTTCATGCCAGAAAAGGGAGACAAATTATAGTAAGCTCCATCCAAAAAAGAATCTTACGGTGACAATAGAATCAAGCTTCACTTCTGATTCCAACTGTTCATCCAACCATAGAACAGATGCCAAAGGTGCTGGATTTGCCAATCCAGTGGTTTCCAGCAATATATGGTCAAGCCTAAAGAGAAACAATACAGAAAAATACTTAATCGTGCCAAAATATGTAGCAGAGTTGGCCCACTATACCGAACACCATATCAAATCATGATAAAACGAAAATAAGGTAAAATGAACGGCAACATTAAGGGTTTGTTTGAAGAAATTTTTTCCATAAGCACTTCTAGAAGAGAAATATAAGCAAGAAAATGAAATTAGCTTATTTATAAGATAAAATTAACTTATGCAAGTGGTGAAAAACAGATTTAATTTTTCTTCATTCCTTTTCTCTTTTAAAAGTGTTTAAGGAACAGTTACTCCAAAACAGACCCGAAGTGACATAACTGCGGCTTCAATTTTCCATGCCTCAAATTCACCACAAATATAGAAGTATTTTCTTGCTTTACCTGTCCTTTCTCTGAACAAGCTGCTCAAGTGCTTGAACCAAACTATGCTTCACTGTGCAACATATACACCCATTGGCAAGCTCAACCCATTCTTCAACAAGTGCACCCTTATCCCCTTCATTGATCATGGCTCTTTCCACGCCAATTTCCTCACCGAACTCATTCAAAATGACAGCAATCCTCTTCCCATGTTGCGAATTCAGAATATGATTCACTAGCTGAAACCCAACGATTCAGTCACAAGATCACAATTCCACACCACAAAACACAAAAACATCGTCACCATTCCAAATGAACCAGTGCCAACATGCAACAACAAGCGCAACGCAACCAAAGTGAAAAAGCACATAACTTTAAACTTCCCTATTGCCCAAGATCACAATTCCACTCCACTAAACACAAAAACATCGTCATCATTCCAATTGAACTAGTGCCAACAAGCAACAACAAGAGCAACGCAACCAAAGTGAAAAAGCACATAACTTTAAACTGCCCTATTGCCCAAAAATTGGAAAAATGGAAAATTTAGAGTGAATCAAGAGCAGAGAAAACGATGGGGTGCTTGGAATGATGGCATAGAAAAGGGTTTAAAAAAACTTACAGTGGACTTGCCCGCACCCAGATAGCCAGTGATGAGAGTGACTCCAACAGAAGATTTTTGGGAAACGAATTCATCATTTCCTTGAATCTGAACAGCAAGAGGTGGCTCTTCGTCTTCTTCGTGCTCCATCTTCTTCAACTGGTTTGTTCTATGTTGCGTTAGTGGCTTTTCTTCTCTTTTCTCTTTCTCCCAATTCTTCGTGTTCACAAACACGAAATTCCGAATTTATAATCCTTTTCAATAATCATATTTTAAAACAATTAATTGAAATGGTTTAATATGTTTTGTATCCTCAAAAGTATTAGTCTCTTTATTAATTTTATATTTATTAAAACTTTAATAATAACTATACCAAACATTTATTCGGCTAATAATGAACCATTTTCAATTTTTTATTTGTGTTAAAAAGGGGTAGAACAGTCATCCCCAATGCTATCTTTTTTATTTTTTAATTTTATCTTAAATTCTTCTTCTAGTTTACTCTTGGTAATATTTTTATATTTTTAAATTAATCTTAAATTCTCCTTCTAGACTTTGTAATATTTTATATTTTTAAATTCTTCTTCTAGTTTTATCTTTGCAATATTTTACATTTTTGGGTATTCAATATTTTATATTTTATATAATCAATAAACTCTTAAAACATAAAGAATTCATATATTTTAAAATACGTCAATTAGTAATTTGGAAATAAAAAAATTATATTAAAGTCATAAAGATCTATCTATTATCGTATAACAATATAACATTGATTCGTTTCTAAAAGATATTTGTTGTAATCGCTTTTAAGAAACGTATTTATAAATTTCTTGACAATGAAAAGGGAAAATCATGGTTACTAATGAACACGGATATTAGATACCCTTTACACATTTTTTCTAAAAAAAAAAGTCATTTTGTTACTTAATTGATATTCGCTCCAAAATATTTATGAATTATTTTATACTCTTGAGTAGTCTTGGATAAGGTGTGAGAAGAAGGAATAAGTGAGTGGAAGATGATGTCAAGTGAATAGAATATTAACGGGACAACATTGTGATAAGAGATAAAAAAAAAATGCATGTAAACTTACATAAACACGAGTTTTTGCATTAAAATGATGCAATTTACTTTTGTATCTAAGAGAATAAGAAAAAAAATTATTATAAGTTACGACTTTGTTTCAAATAAAATATTATTGGTATAAAATAAGGTTGGTCTCACTTAAATTAAGAAGTCATATCATACAATAAATGAATTTGTTAAAATATTTTACTAAAGTCACAAGGTTTTAGTTGAAGTGAATTTAACCGATTAAAACCTGAATCAACTAATTTAAAAATATAACAGGTTTTAAAAAAACATTTTCTTGAAAATGTCTTGAATCATCATGAATAGTAAATAAGACCCAACAAAAAACACAGGCACAACCTTACCGTCTTCATGGTAGAGCTTTCGGCATGATGAGTTACTTGCATTGTTGTTGTCTAGTTTATCATGAGACATTGGGACACTTTAGTGGTATCTTTGAGCAACTTTCCACCTAATGAGAAATTGACTTTTGACATGATTAAAGATAGTATTTTAAATGAAAAAAACTAGGAGGAAGGGCAATAATAAGGTTATCTCCTCAACTCAAAATAAATTTAGTTATGGAGTTGAGGAAAAGAAATATGTACGAAAATTCTCAGAGATTTAATGATCGTAATAAGTCAAGAAGAAAGTCAAGGACAAGAAAATATATCACATGTTTCCATTGCAATAAACCAAGACTTGCAATCCTCGATAAAGAAAGATAGAAGAAATAATATAGAAGAGAGGATAATATAAAGTTACAATTGTAGTTATATCTAATGGTGAAATTGTCATTGATTATGAAATCAAAGGGTAATCAATTTTATTGGCATTGGATAATTTGCTTAGAGACTAATATACCGATTGCAAGTTGCATTTGAAAAAGTTAGACACATCCCTAATATACACCTCAGCTTGATCTTTATACAGTTACTTGGCAAAAGATAGTTATCATAATTCTTTTGGTGATGGAAAATTGAAGTATGCTAAAGAGACATTGGTGGTAAGGAGAGAAGAGAAATAATATTTATCTGACATCAACAAAGTTGTCTACAACTCAAGTGAATATAATTGATGATTGCTCTTAATTTTTTCATTTTTATTAATGACCAATCCAGAAAGGTTTGGAGTTTGTTTTGAAATCCAAAGACCATGTAATGATGTGTTCAAACATTTACATGCAAGTATTAAAAGAGAGACAAAAATGTTATTAAAATGTTTTAGAGGAGATAATTGATACATATACCACTTATAAAGTATAAATGAGTGTAAATCTCACATAAAAAAAATAATTTGGTAAGATTGAATTAAATTTAAAATTTATTTTCATTATTACTAAAATTTATTAATATCTATTTTAATAAGATTTGTCGAATGTTTCCATTTTAGGCTTTATGTGTGAAGATTGAAAAATCACTCTCAATCTCAAATTCATTGAAACAAATACAAAAATCACGCTCCTCCTTTCTTTTTATCAAGAATGAAAAATGAATAAATGGTAACCACTTCAGGAGTGATCCAACCCTTATACAGAAAAACACTTTACCATACTTCTACCTAAAAACATCTACTAGATTGATAAAGGAACAACCAAAACAAACACAAGGAAGCAATAGAAATCTCAAACCCTAAACCCTAAATAGAGGATAAGTGAGAAGTATCTTAGATCAAATACATTAAGCAAGATGATATATTTTTAGTATATTAAAATAGAAATCATAAAGGTACTCATATATTTATCTCCACCAACCAGAGGGGCCTGCAAGCAAGAAACCCTAGAAACCACCGATTCGTAGGTTTATGTCTTGAAAAATGTCTTGCAACTGCTTTGTGATCTACGCAGTAGAAATTAAAATGTGTTAGTTTTGTTGTTATATCAGTGGAAGCTTGCAACAATTTAAGTTTGCAGGAATTTGAGTCAGCCACTGAAAGATATATATGATACAAGGTCGTTATGCCCTAGAATCACAGAACTTGAAAAGAGAATAAATTGATTAGCCCTAGTTTTTGTCTCTTAATTGTTCCATTGAGCAAAATCCATGGCGTTGAGAAGAAGCAATCTTGTAGCAATAGCAGTGATTCTGAGTGTAATTTCTCAGATTGAAAAATGCTTCTCAGAGATCAATAGGCAAAGCTTTCCAAAACCTTTTGTTTTTGGCACTGCTGCTTCAGCTTTTCAGGTTTTTCTTTTCACTCTTCAACACTCAAATATGTATTATCTATTTGCATCACCATTATTCATCAATATTTTCCTAAATTCTATTTTAAAAATTCTAACCACTTTCACTTTCGAATTATTGTTTAAAACAAGAATTAAAACGTATACAAATTTATAAAAACAAAATTTGAATTAAATGTTGATATGTGAACTCTATATCTTATAAGTTACCAACCTTATCATTTTTATTCCATCTTCATTATTCTCTCATTACAAGAAAATCACCAAAATAGAAACCAATTTTAGAAACAAAAAATAATTAATTTGTTATAGTGACTAAATTAGAGACTATTTTAAAAACTAAAAAAAAATAAAATTCTAAATTAGTTTCTATTATTGTTAGATGGTTTCTAGATTATTATCTAATTAGCTACCAAGGTTTTAACTACCAATTATTTAGATTCTAAATCTTTTTTTTAGTTTTTAAAATGGTCTCTAATTTAGTCACTATAGCAAACTAATTATTTTTTGTTTATAAAATTAGTTTTTATTTCATGATTTTCTTGTAGTGTCTAACCCTTTTTCATATATTTTTCTTTTGTTTTCTAAATCAAAAATATTCATTTGCTTCAATATTAATTCACCTTAAAAGAAAAAGACATAATCAAAATACTATAGGTAAGTGATGATTTCCTTTTTACCTTTTAAGTTCTATAAATTTGTGCCGTACAATATATAATTACTGTTTAAGAAAGTTTTTTTTTTTTTTTAAGATTTGGGGGAATAGCTTTTTGAAACACATTTTTATTTTCTTAATATTTTGATTTTTTTTTTAAACATGAAAATCAAAAGGGATTCTCAAAATAATTGTAATTCATAAGAGCGTGTGTGAGTGGAATAGCAGCATAAATGAGAGAGAAAAATGATGATAAATATGGCAATTTAAAGAAGAGAAACAAAAAGAGTATGTTTATGAAAAGTGTGACTGTAAATAGCAGAGCCTTATTTGAAAAATAGGGAACCAAATGACCCAAGAGATAAAAAAACATTTGTTAATCAACACCAGGCATATTCTTCCTGCAGCACCATAATTTCTTCTCACACCCCATTATTTAAAAAAATACCGAATTATAAAATTTAGAATACGAAATTTGCAAATAAAAATACAATATAAGAAAGAATCTCATGTTCGGATAGGCTCAAAAATGGCTCTGATACCATATTAAGAAGTGAATTTTAAGCCTAATTTAACTCCATAAAACCGGCTCATAGGATTGAGGTTTGCACTCACTTATATACAATGAAAGACTCTAATATTTAGTCGATGTGGGATCTTCAAGAATATAAAAGCTGAAAAAAGAAAACTACCCCTTTACTCTACATAGGAGAACATACTGCTAAAGACCCTCTTTTCCTTCTTAAACAAGGAGTTAGAGATATGAACCAAAATAAGAAAAACAAAATTATCTTACAATTTTCATAACTCGCTATATATAATAATCAAAAGTAAATGCAAAACTTTACAGTATTGGACAAAAATTATAATATCAAACTACTTTAAATTGAAAGTAATTTTTGTTGTGTTCTTGGAACTGAGTTATGGTGCCCGATCCAAATCAACTAGCTGCCAATTTTATTTAGTTTTACCATTTTTTAACCACTTCATTCGATTTTACACAAGTTCATTTCAGTTTTAGGTAAAACAACTCTGTTAATAACTAACATTAATGAATCTTGCAGTTACCTCAGTTTTTTTTTTATAATCGTAATATTGGTATGAATTATTAACTAACACTATGTGAATAATAAACCTATACAAAGTAAAGTTTATTTGTCAAATAAAAATTAAATCCATGCTTTTAACCTAAAGATTTTCTACGATTTTAACTTTTCATCGATCGAATTATATGCATAATAATACATTACAAAAAATTATTAAATATTTTGTTTATAAAAGTAATTATTATATTAATTAAATTAAATATTATTTTAAAGATTAAAAAATTATTAATATTTAAAATAGTTTTTATTATTAATAAAAATTTATAAAATAAATTTTAAATTTATATTTAATTAGTTATCAATTAATTAAAATTATAAATTTTTGTAATTAAAACTTTGATAACTAATTAATACTAATTTAAAAATTAGTTTATATATTTTTATTAGTAATAAAAATTACTTTATATATTAATAATTTTTATCTTTAATTTAATACGGTCAATATAATAACTAACTAATTATTTATAATTTTTAAAATTAATTTTTATTTAATATTTTTTTTAATAATATTAGGTAAAATACTTATAATTGTGAGTTTCAAAGTTTTACAATAAAAAATGTAAAAAATATTATAATTATTTGCATATAGTTTTTATTTTTACATATAAGTTGAATTATAATAATATTGTTGATTTTGTTATAGTACGAAGGGGCCGTAAAAGAAGATGGAAGAGGGCCATCTGTTTGGGATACTTTTTCTCATTCATCTGGTAAGTTATTAAAATGACTCTAAAAAATAAAATAATTAATTGGAAAAAATTCTTATTGTTCTTAAACTAATCATTTTGAATACTAATTTATTAAAAAGTGATTTTGTATGTTTTGAATAATATCAGTATATATTATTTTATTTGAAAAATATAACAATCTTGAAAATTCAACTACTTTAAACCCTAAAAAAAAAATGTTGTTACAGCAATTTGTCTTGCATTTGTGACAGGAAAAATAGTGGATAATAGTAATGGTGATGTTGCAGTGGATCAATACCATCGTTATGAAGTAAGATGAGTAAAATTTTATCATCTTTCCTTTAAGTCTCATTTCTATGATTTCTAAAATTGATAATTTTTTTTGCAAGTAGGAAGATGTACAACTTATGAAAGACATTGGAATGGATGCTTATAGGTTTTCAATTTCTTGGTCTCGAATTTTTCCATGTAAGCATTTTACCATTCAAACATTTGGTATTTTATTTATTTATTTTTTATATAAAAAGCTTTCATGTTAGGCATCAATATGCTACTTGACATCTCAGTTAGACTGACACCTCAAGTAACAACCATTATTTGTCATCACATGAATCCATATGTTAACAAAAACGATACATAGGTAGACATTGCTATTTTACTTGTTCGAATGAAATGTTACATATTACAAGGTAACGGGGAAACCATAAATTAATATTTAACAATAAAATAAAGGATTAAATATATTTTTCGTCCTGTATTATAACACAAAATTGGTTTTTCTTTGGTTTAAACATTAACCATTTAGATATTATAATATGTAAATGATTGAAATGAGTCTTTCTGCATATACAATTGGTTTAATTTGAGATTTCACTTCATCAACCTATTGGAAGTAGGTACAGTGGACATCATTCTACAGTCAAAACAACAACGAATTTAAAAAAAAATAATTATCAATCTTTAATAAAAACTAACCATCATTTCATATACAGAAGAATCATTTCCAGTCATTTACATACTACAAGAACCAGGATGATCTCCAGTTTGAATAAAAAACAAAAACAAATTTCATATTATAGTAAAAAGACGAAAAACATATTTAATTAAAAAAAATATCAGAATGAAAAACCAATTTTCCTTCTTACTTTTAATTCCTTATCATTCCTCAAATCTTTAGTTGAATTATTATACAATTATTTGTTTAAGCTGCTTTAATATTTGGTATTAACCTTGAAAATTACGACTATTCTAGAAATTGAATTTGAACAAGTATAAGATGCAAAACTTAATGTAACAGATGGATCTGGAGAGATTAACCAAGCAGGAATAGATCACTACAATAAACTCATCAATGCTTTACTAGCCAAAGGTAAAATTTATTATTATCATAAATAATGTTTTGAAAAAATATAAAAATTTATTCGAACACATGCATGCTTTATCTAGGGTTTAGGGTTAGA